>NC_135763.1:8020365-8650365 GCF_052425735.1 Oculina patagonica
GAGGAAATTGCTAGTATCTTATTTTTTAATTAACGTATTTTGTTTTTTCATTTCCTGCCACGAAATGTTTCATTTTTCGTTCTGAATTAAGGGTAAGTGCGTCCAGATCGAATTGGTTGGCTGAACCCTCGAAGCAAGGACGGGAAACAACAACAAACTTAACCCACACGCCGGGCCAAACTGGTGGGATGCGAGCGCTCTAATCACTGTACCCCTGCCCTCCCAAATGTTGTTAATGGTATTAGAGGTATTAGGGGAAATTGACAGCTTTTTTTATAATTAAGGTATTACCGTGTTTTTGTTTTTGTTCAATTTTTTTTTCGTTTCCCGCCACGAAATGTTCCATTTTCCTACCTGATTATTTCCAGATTTGTAAGCTAAATGATAATGTCAGCTGTCGTTGACGTGATTGCCAGATTGCTGTGGTAACTCTAGAAATCATTTAAAGTAGCCTTTAACTCTGTTCTATCTCCTGTGCATTGTTTTGAAACTTGCTTCAGTGACGCAGATTGTTAATTAAGTGTTTACATGTAAGGCTTCTATTGGTGATGAAAGCTTGCCGATCGAGGGTGAGGATTACTCGTAAATTATGTTTTTCGTTTGTGGTTACAAGCTTTTGTCTTTTGACATATCAACGTTGGATTGAAGTCCGTTGTTATTGTCGCTCTTTTTGTACCAATCTTCCTTATTTTGAAGCTGAGTATGTAAGAAAAGCGGGAACAATGATCAAAATAAATAAACAAACCGAAAGTGATGTGGCACGAACATCAGTACAAATGTGATATCCAAGATATTTTAGCCTGTGTGCAGCCACTCCCCTCCTCCCCCTCCGATTTTTTTTAGGGGAGTGGGACGGCTGTACACAGGCTAAAATGTGCTCGCTCAACGTTTTTCATAACTTTTTTAACCCATTAACGGCTGCGCTGCTTATTTGTTATTGATAACATTTTGTGGTCGGCAACAAAATAGTTGATGACAATTACCCAACTCAGTGCCCATACCATGTCGTATGAAGATTATTGTTAAATCTTGCCCCTTTTTCCTTCCTCTTCAGTTTGCCAGACAGAAAGCAGCGGAACTAGAAGATTTTCAAGGTAGCACCGCGCAGTTAGGTGATGGAGTCTTAGGTAAGTGACAACAAATCAAGAGAGGGTTATTTCCGAGAACACACCCAGAGTAGTCAATCGAGGGGATTGGAACGGAAACTCAGTCGAACGCAGTCATTCGTACTTAGTAATCACTCAATGGCCAATCACAAAGGGCACAGACAATCCAGTCAACCAATCAAAACTCGAAGCAAATACACGTAACCGGCGCGAAGCGCGGGAAAAGTGTATGAGCGCGTCACGATTGGTTTTCTGATTGGTTGAGAAAGTGGCACGAGGTTTTTAAACCAATCGCTAAGCTTAGTAATTGCAAATCCAAAGCAACCGCGAATTACTTTCGACACGAGTGAAAATCGCTCTTTTGGTTTAACTAATAGATGCGCAGCTCTGATTATGGGTAAAAGCAAAATGTTCCTCGTAAAGTAAGGTCTGGAACAGGATGTTTTTTGGCATATTTTTAAGCAACTGGCTAGCATAAGAATGTTATTCCTATTCAAAATGTTCCGAAGGGTATTGAAAACCTTTGACTAACTACAGATTTAAAACGGTTAATCAGTCTTCAATGGAAATCTTGAAACCTGTTTACTGTTTTCCTTTAGATTCAGAGACTGGAACTTCGCCTGCAAAAAGACGGCGCTTAGTAAAACAGGTGAGACGAATCAATAGGGTTGCAAACTCCCTCTTGGAACGAGACACGCTATTAAAGAGATTTTTGTACAAGAAAAATGACAAAAAATTACATTTTCATCAGTAGTAAACGCGAAACAACGGCAAACGGCAAAAGTGGGAGTTTTGCCGTTTCCGGGTAAAATAGTCTTGCTTGATCACTCTATTGGCTGGCCCTAACCTCCATAAAAGTAGTAGAAGCAGTGAAAAAACATATTAAGTTTCCTGAAGATTTAGGCGTTACTGAATCAATACGTAGTAAATACGTACGTATAACTAATACTTTAGTGGCTACGTAATACGTAGTAAAACACGTAGTAAAACACGCCGCGTTAGTGACGTATTTTTACGCTTTCTACATTAATTATTATTAATGACTTCTATTTGCTTGACTGGTCGTTTAGGAAGAAAGCAAGTGCTTTCAGTGCGTAATCATGTAGTTATTGTAAGTTGTTCTTATTTTCCAGGACGGTGAAGAAATTATCAAGGATTTCCTTAGTCAAGTTGCAAAGTTGCCAGTTGAAAACATGACCGAAGAACAGACGGCCTGCAAAGTGTCGGAATTAAAGGATAAGGTCCTCGCCAGAAATAATCCTTACATTCAAGAACTCCTGGCTAAATAAACATGCCGTCTATAGATGTGGGGACATGGACCGTTTGATGATAAATCCTCAAAAAAAAAAAAAACGGAAAAAAATACCCGAACATTTTCCGATGCTTATTGACCAATCATAAATGACACGAGAAATGGGAACATTTTCACGTGATCCTGTTGTCAGAAAAACTCATCATATAACTAAGCAACCACTGATTAAGACGGCGCGCTCCGAAGATTTGGTTGTTGTTCTTCAAATTACACTTAAAATGGAGTCCTGGCTGATTAAATATTCTAAGGATAAAAAAAAAAACACCCAATGAGGCTAGAGCATCCCGGATATTTGTTCCCGCTGGGACGAGTGTTGGCTTTTTAAGTCGTTATGGTTCAATTTTATAATACTTGTTGGAAACGAGTCCTAACCAATTTCTTTCCAAAAATGAGAAAAAAAGAATTTGTTAAGGAATTACGTTGTAAATGTTAATTAAAACAAATGACCAGGAAGGTAAACCTATATATGTAAGAAATAGCAAATATTAATAAACAGAAACGGTACTGGAACAAAGATGTGTGCCAGTTAAATTTTAGTTTAGTATCGAGTGGACTTAGCTTTGTTATGTGTTGTTTTGACAAGTGAAACCTTAAGTAATAGTAGGAAAGATGTTAACTTGACAGCAAATCACATACAGCACCAACTGTTTTGTGTTTTGTTTTATTTTTACATCAAGTGTTCTGATTGGTTAATTAATTCAACCCAGGGGCGGATCAGGGTGCAGGGGTGCCCCCCTCCCCTCCTTCTCCCCTCATTGAGATGACCTGCAGCTTTCTAATACAACTGATATTCTGCCCAAAAAAAAAAACCTTTGTGGTTGATTGGTGCACCCCTCCTAAGAAAAATCCTGGATCCGCCCCTGCAACCAATGTTTAGTTCAGCCATTTCTTCTTCTCCCGCATCACAGAAAAAGTATCGAATACATTGGGCTCAAATTTATAGCGAAAATTACTCATGCCATGTTCTTTCAATATAAAGAACTAATACTTTAGTGGCTCGATCAGGAACTGAAGCGCTTATGCTAATGAAGCAAATTTTGAAAACAAGGATTCCCAATTCCGACCGAAGGTAAAGCCCACTGATATGGGCGTTTAAGGAGTCGAGCATATTGCATATTGTCGCGAAAGGAGTCAGAGCGAAGTACTTTAATGGCAGAACAACTCCCCTAGTGAAAATACATGTGAACCGGTAAAGCACTAGCCCTTCTTTTTAAAGATTGTATAATGCACGATCAAAACTCGCTCACGAAGAACAAGATCAATAAACCGCCGTGGCGAATTTTGAAAAGCTGACACTTCGATCGTTCGCCCTTCGCCGGAGCAAATTGGAGGATTGTGGGTCGTGTGTGTTTACATTCTAGAGTGTGAGAACACAAACCATAGCCTGCGAATACAGACGCGTCTCAATCGCTCCCGCTACGTTTCGCTCTTCGATTCGTAGCGGGAGCGAATGAGAGGCGGCTGTATTCGCAGGCTAACATGGCCAAGGAGCCGATGCAAATACAGTGGCGTTTCTTCAGTGAAATTCTAATTTCTCAAACTGAAACTCCCCATAATGCATCAGTCAATTCCAGCAGTGCCCCCCCCCCCCCCCGGGCTAACCCCCGGGCATTAGCATTTCTTTAAAAAAACATTGGCAAATTCCCCGGGGTGGGGATGAAGGAACCGGGCAAATGCCCCACTACCGGGTTGATTATTTGCAATCTCTCGATAGGTGATATAAGAATATAATACAAGTTGTTGCTTCTTAGCACTGAAGAAATATCTAAAATTGAGAAAATATACGAACATCCACGAGCTTCTCTAGTCCTTCATGAACTAGCTAATCTGCAACGTAGTCCAAGTCTTGGCCTATAAACGCCTCCATCACGAATACGCGACACACTCCACGGTTTTGAAAGCACGTGTCAAATGCCCGGGGCTCAACCCGAGGTAGGCAAATGCCCCACTCTCGGGACGGGCAACATTAGGAAATGCCCCGCGGTTGCCCGGGGGGGATGGGCACTGCTGGAATTGACTGATGCATAACTCGAAACAAAAGTCGTTTGCCTTCCCTTAGTCAATTAGTTAATTTTACCCCCGATTTCTCGAACTCGCTGATTTCTCGCTGAACCAATTTTCGTTTCCCTTGGAGGTTTTTTCACTGTACATGTAAGTCAGTACAGTCTTCAAGCAGCGGATAATATTCCTTTCCACTTTAAAAGCGTAGGTATCGATTTAAAGTTAGTTTAAATCAATACAAACATGTTCCTTTTTTTAACAATTTTTTTTAGTGATAATTTTCAGGACAATATCGTTTCATGAAATAATTTGTATTTACAATATGCACGATTAAAAAATTTCGACTAAAAATACATGAAAACGTTTTCTGGCTAAAAAGTAAAACATGTACCAAGCTTTCGGCTGCCTTTCGACCGTCTTCGAATGTTGAAAAACACAACAACAACAAAATCTACATATCATTATCGACATATCGATGTAGCGATAAAAAAACCTTTATTTAACTAACGATATACAGAGAGCTCAGTTAGCGTTCAAAAAGAAACAGCGCTATAGAAATCGGTTATTATTTGTTACTACATACAACGCCATTTTGCGACACCAATTATTTTACACCAAAACTTGCGACGCCAATTATTTTACACAAAAACGTTCACAGTTCGTTGAGATTACTGATTATCCTTCCGTTACTGCTTTGTTTCGTCCTGTTAAATAGAATTTCGTAGAAATCCAGTGCTTTGAAAATGTCGATCTCCAACAAGGCCATTTCTTCCGGCGACAATTTTGTCGCCCCTTCGCACATAATAATAATAATAATAATAACAACTTAATTATTTAATGAGGGTTACACATTACAGTTGAAAACTGAAAAACCTGTGGCCCTCCCCTAGAATAAAAGTTAATACTACTACAAATATATTATCAATAAAAAAATGAGAACAGATAAAATAGATAAAAACTAGATAAAAATACAAACAGTAATTTGGGTGTGACAGTATAAAAATTTAAAAATTATGACATAGGAAAGCTATCTAAGTCGGCATAACCTTCCTTAATAAAATTACTATAATTATGTTTAAAAGCCTTAATGCTAGTGCTAGTTCTAATATATATAGGCAAAGAGTTCCAACATTTAGTGGCTGAAACAAGAAAAGTTCTTCCACCTTCCGTTTCACGGTTATACCGAGGACAGCGTAAAGTAATATCACCATAGCGCGAGGTTCTGGTGGACATGTCATTGACACTTACAAGTCTGTTCCTTAAATACTCTGGGCATTGTCCATTTAGGCATTTGTAAATTAAGCATAGCTTATTAACAGTGATTTCATCATAAAAGGGCAACCAGTCTAGTCTCTTAAATAAACTTACAGTACGTTCATCTCTTGTTTTAACGCCTAGGATAACACGGGCAGCCCTTTTCTGGAGACGAAAAATTCTTCTTATGTTACTTTTAGATGTTGAACTCCAGACTGCTCCGCCGTACAGAAATATAGGCTTAATAGTTGCATTGTAGAAGAGTATGCGCTCGTTTAGAGGAAGATAATGTCTGATTGACCTAAGAACACCTAAATGCTTTGCTAGTTTCTTACATAAGTGATCGACATGTTCATTGAAACTTAGGTCTTGATCAACATGGACTCCAAGAAGCTTGTGGCTTGTGGTATTGTCTAAGGCTTCCCCGCTGCTGGTACAGACTTTCATCTCGTCGACACCGGTACTACCGATCTTAGTGCGTAGCCTACTCCCAGTTACAAACATAGACTTCGTCTTCTCGATATTTAGTTTGAAACGGTTATTTCTAGTCCAGTCCTCAAGCTCACGGGTGCTCTCACAGAGCCTGGAGCATAGACCAGAAGTATCAGTGTATGGCGAGGATGAGCTCAAAGTTGTATCATCCGCAAAGATGTCGACTGTGGTTGGTCATGTAGAGCCGGCGGATCGGCTTTGTCTTGCTCGCACACTGTTTTGCAGGAGCTTTCTCCTCTTTTCCATCGCCCCTGATCAAGTTTAAAGGGTCCTCTGATCCACGTTTGCCACTTTTGGAAAGAAAATGCCCATTTCTGTTTCCAGAACTGCGCGCTTTCGCTTTCTGGTCCCTCGTTTTTGCCAGTGCGTCGCTCACCCGCTTCACGCATTTCTCATTCTGTGGAATCTCCATTGTCAAGGTATTCAGGTATCAGGACAACCTAGAAACTGAATGTGTTCTGTCAAAGGGCAAAAATTATAGTTTATTCTTGAGCACCAATGACGTACATTGTCCTTCTATGGTATTGGAGGCAATTAGTAGTTTCTCAACGGTAAATGTAATTTATTAGGTGTTTATTTACCCACGTAACACGGAAGAGCTGTCAAGAGCTCTTCTCGTTATGAAGGGTACGTGCGTCCAGATCGAATTGGTTGGCTATGCAGGACGTAAAGCCGGTGAACCCGAAGAAAAACCCTCGGAGCAAGGACGAGAAGCAACAACAAACTAGACCCACACGCCGGGCCACACTGGTGGAAGGCGAGCGCCCAGGGGGGGGGGGGGTACTCCGGCTTGTAAATGACGGGGATGATCGAATGGAGGCAACACTCAGGACCCAAAAAAATCCCTAAGTCTTCCGACATTACCCAAAAAAATCCCTGGACCAAAAATAACCCCCCCAAAAAATTCCTTGTCAAATTACCCCAAAATTGCCAGGAGGGGCAATGACATAACACAAAGAACGCTCTTTTTGTTTATTCATGATCATATCATAAAAACGCCAAGGCACTTTAGTTCGTTTTTAATGCCCAAAAAAATCCCCTATCTAAATCAAGTCACCCAAAAATACTTGCCAAATTTTCCAACCCAAAAAAATCCCGGAATCGAAAATTTCAAACCCCAAAAAATCCTTCGATCATCCCCGTCATTAACAAGCCGGAGTACCCCCCCTGGGGGCGAGCGCTCTAATCACTGCGCCTCTCCCGCTACCCCAAATGTTGTTAATAACCTACATTCCCACCACGAAATGTTCCATTTTTCTTCCTGATTATTTCCAGATTTGTTAGCTAAATAATAATGTTGTCAGTTTATCGTTGGCCTGATAACCAGATTGCTGTGGTACCTGCAGAAAGCGTTCAAATTATCCTTTAACTCAGCACTATCTCCTGTAAAATTGTTTTGAAATTTGCCTCAGTGACGCAGATTGTTAATTAAGTGTATTCATGTAAGGTTTATATTGGTGATGAAAGCATTCTGATCGTTTGTACGGGGGGGGGGGGGGGGGACCGCACCCGAGGGTTCCTTTTTCATGCTTCAGGTAACTGCATAAAAGGGTAGGTATTTCACAAGTTTAGGTATGTGAAATGGTAGGGATATCAGTCATTTCGGTATTTAAAGGGGCCTTCAATTAAAATATTTCGAACAGACTCACCTTATGGATTATGGCTGTATCATTTAAATTTATTAAACGCCACTTTTAAAATGACATCAAGACTTCCTGTTTTAGGCATATGTCATGTCTCTTCGGTAAATGACGGGGGTACCTTTTTCAGTAAAAGGTATACGAAAGGCGTGCCTTTTCTGTCAAAACGATGAAATGGGAAAGGGTTGGACCTCGGGGCAGAGCCTCCCCTAACAAAATTGTTTTTAAGCTGTTGTGTTTTGACATATCAAGGCAGGTTTGAATTTTGTTGTTAATGTCGCCCCTGGTGTCGCTTTTTTGTACCATAACCAGTGAATCAAGGGGGTCACTTAGCCGGCGAGGCAGAGAAACGAAGGGCTCAGGGGACATTTTTGATTGGCTGTTTGAAATAAAGAAATCTTGAATCGAAGCCAAAAACACAGAAAACACCACGACTCTCGCACGTTTCTCGTGCCAAGGCCCCGCCTGCTAAGAGAAGCGAAAAGGGCAATGGGGACGAGCATGACATTGTCACGTGAAAGGCACGTTGAGAAAATATAAGCCAAGGACCATTTTCGGAATTTTACGGCAATCCATCGCGCGTCGTAGTTCCAACTCTTTTCTCGGTGTTTGGAAATATGACGAGACTCTCTCTTTCGTGTTTGATATATTATATCAAGATGAAATCTTTCATCAGTTCTCATTCTTCATTTTTGTGCGTCCTGCATACATTGCATAGAGAATAAGGTGGCTCTGGCTCCCCCCCCCCCCCCCCCCGCCCCCATGCGGAAACAACACACATTTTTTTAGCAAAGTTTATTTTACTATTGCCTTGTTGTCCTTCTCTTCATTTTGTACTTGTTTTTCACTGACTGTGGGTGTTCAAGCGGTTCAAGGTCTAATTCTTTCAACAGTTCCAGGTAGCGCTCAAAGCGAGTGTCTTTAAGTCGCTGCAGTTTTTTCCTTCGTTGACAAATCAGCCAGTGAAGAAATACTTTGTTGCGCTTGTCCTGAAACAATGAAAAACAATAAAAATGTAAACTTTGACTTCACTTCAAATGAGGCTTTCTACAAATTTTAAACTTGAAACTATACGTTAACGTCGCTTGTTGTTTCTGATAGTCAAGAGCGGTTTTCAAAACATGTCCATCATGCCCTAACTCTTTTTATACCACGCCATTTTCATTTTCCAAGATCGGCCACCTCTACATACGGAGATCGGGCCTTTTCCATTGCTGCGCCGAGACTTTGGAACACACTACCAACAACAGTAAAGAATGCCCCTTCAGTCTCCACTTTTAAAACACTTTTAAAGACATATTTATTTAGGTCGATATATTTTTAACAAGTTCGCCATGTTTTTATTGTCATTTTTATTTTTATTTTTTATCAATTGTAAATAAATTAGGTTATCCTTAGCGTATTTTTATCTGATTGTAATTTAAATCGGGTTTTTATATTTTTACTTTTAAATTTCAAATGTAAACGCACTGAGACGTATGTAAAGTGCGTGCTAAGAACTGTTATTATTATTATTATTATTATTAGAAAATACAGCCAATCAGAATACAGGAAAGCCGTTGTATATTCGACGGTATTCAACCCAACCTTCCCATCGTGCGCTGCGATCTTATTCTCGATGAAATTTAGTACGCGTATTTTCTATGGCATGGTATAAAATAGTTACACAACACTTTCTCGTGGTATACTATGGAATATCCCACTTGTCACTTGTATTTTCTTCGTATACACACTCGCCTAAAGGCTCGTGTGTATACCGAGAAAATACAAGTGACTCGTGGGATATTCCATAGTATACCACGAGAAAGTGTTGCATAACTAGTGTACAGTCGGGGAAAACAAGTGCCAGTTGATGGCGACATCACTTCTCCGAAAATGTTGTCCCAGATGTTGCTTAGCAACATGACGTATTTGTACGCGCGATTGCTTTCGGAGTACTCGTGAGCGCTCGCGCTAGTTTTTGATTGGATGAAAAAAATAAAAATAATAAATTACATGTACTTTTATTTAGACACGGTAATGATTAAAGCTAGAATTAAAGGGGGCCGTGTATTCCCGATGGAATTGGAATTTGGAAGTGTTGGTTTTTGTGGAGGGAGGAAAACCGGAGAACCCGGAGAAAAACCCTCGGAGCAAGGACAACAAACTCAACCCACATATGACACCGGGCCGGAATCGAACCCGGGCCACACTGATGGGAGGTGAACACTCACCACTGCGCCATCCATGCTCCCTCGGAAATTCTTCGAGTGCTTTAATGAAGATTTGCCAAAAGTGGCATTTATTCCCCCTACTATCAGAGAAAGCATGCCGTTTTATTTGACAAATCAAGATCAAGTGAACCATCACATAGAAATGTACAGCGACATTATTTTTGTTAAAGGGCCAAACTTTGCACTGAGAAGAAAAGAACTCTTCACCTTAGCTCCCCTCCTTCCATCCTCATTGTTCTTCTTCACTGCTTCAATTTTCACACACAATTCTGCAACTAAAAGGAATCATTTTTAATTAGTAAACATGCACGTAGATTTCTTCAACAGATCACCAGTCACATGGGTGGAAAGTTCAGGTACTGTGAGGAGTTACATGTCTAGCCCACAACAAAACAAAAAGACCCTGGCTAGCGCTTGAGCTCAGGTCACTCGCTCCAAAGTCCAATGTACTAGATATTAGGCTACCACAAATTTAAATTTTCAATTTAATTGGCTGGGTCATCATATGTTATTCGCTGACAGTCAACGCTCACACGCATTGTCATCTATGCATGATAAGGATTTAGCGGCATCTCTCTTCATTTATGACCCAAAAGGTAAACAAAATGTTTGTAGTTTAAAATTTATAGTACTCGCCCTGAGTCAATTCTATGGTGCCTCGACCGAGACTGGCTATTCCCTTACAGAAATCTGGAGCTTGTAGTCTAAATCTTCTAAGTTCATTGTACAGTAAATATAATACAGAGGATTATCTTACTGTATCTCTCTTCTTCATCATTGTATTGCACTCTCACTTTTTCCAGGGCAACTTTTCGGTGTTCCACCTGCAGAGAAAGATCGCTCGTTAAGAATTAATCAGCATAAGATTGGTAAATGTACATGTAACTAAATCATCTAAAAGAGATTGTTTTCCCTGAGTTGGATTAAACATAAAAAAATCCATGTCAAGTAAACAAGGGTATTATTTTTGAAACTGTAATGACTATTTTCCTTGTCAGCTGGCAAGTTTTAACACTGACTAACTTATCAATATGTAGTTGATGAGGGAACTTAATGCACCATTTCTATTTAAAAAGAAAAAAAATGGCCTTTCAAGTGGTTGCTTGGCTGAGGGAAGGACAATAATATATCAAACTCTTGAAACTCTAGCTAGTAAGGTTTATCTTAAATGGCAGTTGCCTTATTTCATTAAATTAGTTTGATAAAATGACATCTCCAAAAGCTTGGAAATGCAACAAGAAGATTGAAAACGTTTTTGCTTGTTTCCAGCCTGCAGAACAGGCGGTTTATTTTGCTTGTTCCAGGCTCTTACACTGTGGGGGAAAATGCTAAAATTATGCAAGTGAGCCAAGGAAAAAAATGAGGGCAGACTGCTCTCCATATTTTTCTCTTCCCAGTCCAAGGCAGAGAAAAAAAGAGAGAAAAGATAGAAGAGCAGTAAACCCTGTTTTCCCCTTTATTCGGGTACATTTTCAATTAACCCACAGTCCTATAAAATGCTTATGATTAAGACGTCCAGTAGTTAGTAGCGGGTTGTCATACATTTTAATGTTAATTTCATCAGTGCTATAATAACACAGGTGCCATTTGCTTCAATAATATAGATTCAAAAATTTTCTCTCTGTGGTTCATGGAGAGGAATTACAATGGAACTACTACTGGACTAGATGTGTTAAATCCCAGGGGGGGTACTCAAAGTATACATGACTGGGGGGGAGGGGGAGTCCGACGTATTTTTTCGGGCTGAAAATTTACAGGCTCAGGATTTTTTGGGGTCAAGAGATCTGTCATGTATTTTTTAGGTCTTAAAAATACGCATATTTTTTTGGGTCTTATCTCCAAGCGAACTTTTCGTTTTGGATTTACATTGCAATCAGTAGATCAGAATAATATTCATTCGAACTTTTTTTCAGCGACGTGTATAAGAAAGTTCTGGTGAATTGAATAAATCAGTATTGAGGTATTTAAGTCTTGCATTTTTTTTGGGTTGGAAATTTTGATGCCAGGTATTTTTGGGGTCTAAAATTTCAGGGCTTGTGCGTTTTCTTGGGTTTGCAATATGAAGCTCCTTCAGACCCCCCTGTCATGTATACCTCGAGTACCCCCCCCCCCCCCCGGGTGTTTAATTCATGTTCACAGTGTTACCTGACTTGCATTCTGGAGACTAAACACTCTTTTCACTTCTTCAGGGGCACTTGTTACAACAAAGAGCAAACATGAAAATCAACAAAATGTTAATTTCATTAAGTGGCGTGACGACTTTCATAAACTTTTTTTTTTTTTTTTTTTTTTTTTTGAATGCACTTTTATTACAAACAACACTCACGAGCTATTTACATGGTACTAGAAACAATACAATACATACGTATCTAAATTACAACACACTATATATTAAACACTACATTACAATAAGTTAAACAATACATTAATTACAGTCGCTGGTACGTTACATTTAAATGTATAATTGCATTGCTTACATTACTAAAATACAGACTCTAACTAGCTGAGAAGGAATTTCCATTTCTGTTTAAATTTCTTCTTGTCATTCGACATGACAGAGATATATTTTTCAGTCTCGATTTTCTCGTGCACTAATGAGATGAAGTCATTAAAAACGCCTTTGACATTGTTAAGTGCGTTGACATAAAGAAAATATTTGCCCAGAAGTATGAGATGATTGAGGGCTAAACGGTGCGTACAAGGACGGGTAATTCCAAATAACACATCTAGCTCGGACAGAAGTAAATTCGCTTTGCTTTCGAACAGAAACCAATTTTGGAAGTTATCCCAAAATAATAATAAACTGCATTTGAGAAGCACATTGATACATTGTACTGTGGGTACCCTTGAAAATGTAGGTATTTAAAAATAATGATGAGCATGCTGTGAATTGGCCTGTCGCTTAGGGTTACATCGTCCGTCACTTAGGGTTACATCACCTATCTGCTGCAGAAGTTTATTGTAATTGGAGACTCTGTCATCTGTAAGATAGCACTTAGTATTTGTTTGGGTGAATATTGTTCTCGAAATATTTTTCCAATGTAATGATATCACATAACTGTCTTTTATGTTCTAATTTCCAGGTTAAAGTTAACAGCCTTCCAGTATCCAGCAATTCCAAACAAAAAAATGCTGTTCTTCCAAAATGGCATACAAGCTGCACACTTGTTACAGGTTTTCAAAAACATTCACAAGTGTTTAAAAGAATCATTACCCCCAACAGCAAATACTGTATTTATTCGATTAAGGTATCAGTATACCCCAAATGACCAGTGTGCGTTGGAGCTGCCTTACCGTCTGTTAATTAAAGCAAACCCCAGCAAAGTATATATTTTCTGAAAGCTTAGGAATTGTAGATTGCGAAGATACATTTATTTTAAGTTCAAATATTAATGTTGTCCAAAAAGAGCGTGTTTTTTCCAAAAGTACCGAGGCTAATAAATCTGGTTCGTTTCCGGACAATTTTGAACGGAAAGAAGCGATCAACATCGCTATGTGTTCTTCACACCTTTCTATAAAAAACTGTGTCGGGGAAAATTGATTACTTGTCTGGTTTGTTTTTGACACGCAGTTAAACTTCAAGAGTGTAAGAAACAACTATTCTCTGCGTTAAAACAGCCATAACTTTTGAAAGAAGAAAAAAATAAAAATTCGCCGACACAGTTTTGTTGCTCGATTATCGGGCAACATTCTTGCAAATTGCAACGAAAATTGTTGAAACTCCATTGAAAACGAACTTAAAATGTGCGCCTCTCTCTTCGAAACTCTGTTTTCGAGATACGAACGAAAATGTATTTTGGGCCGTTCTTCCGGTGTAATGAGATTAATTACACAAGACGTGTGAAAATGACCAGGCGTTGAGCGATAGAATGAAGGTTCATTTTACTTTAACAATATAACTTGCTCAAAGCGGTGTCAAATGTTGCTTCTGGCCGGAAACAGACTGTTGCATGATTTCATACTCACATTCTACCGCTTGCGTTATAACAATTTTCGTCTCAGTGCAACAGTTTTAAATCTAAAACAACGATAACCTGGAATCACAAGAATCCTAAAGTAGTCAAAGTAAGCCGAGGAACTGCGGGTCGTGATTCCAGGTCGTGCTGTTACCCATTCAAGCGGCGAAAAACCCATTGTCGCTATCTACTAGCGCATCTGCCAAATCTTTTGTCCTTTCCCGTTTTTGCAACATTCTTCGAACTTGAGATAGGAATGGGAAAATGTTTCTTTACTGACATCTGGAAAACTATGCATTTTGCCAGCGCAAAACACCTAAAGCAACTCGTCGAAAACCAAGAACTCTGATAGTCACGCAACGGTAGCATCGCCGCGCTCCTTTAGACAACCTGTTGACAGCTATCAATATCAAAATATAAATAATTATAATTAATGGCAAGAAATGTTTTTTCTTCATAACTCTGTGTAGAGTGAATCTTTTTCCATAAAATTTTTTTTGAATGAAAGGTCTTAATGAGATCTATCCGAAAATACCAAAATATATTTTTCTTTGAAATGGTCAATTTTGGGGTATACTGATACCTTAAGCGCCCAACCTCGAATAAGCGCCCACCTCAAATAAGCGCCCACCCTGAAGGTTCGGAAAGTTAATAAGTGCCCAGCCTCGAATAAGCGCCCACCCCTCCTCCAAGAATAAAGTGAAGTGACCAAGAGGAGTATTAATTGACTAAGTACTACTAAGAGACTTTCCCGAAGACCGAGTTTTCTTGGCATTTTATAGAACTTTTCAATGAGCAGCTAAAGTTCTGCTTTGTGTATCATCTCGAGCTGTTATTATTTAATATTTTGTTGCAAAATAAGCTTACTGCTTGTTGAAAATGGCGGAAATTTGTTGAAGTTGAGATTAAAATTGACTAAGTACTTTAAAAGACTATCCCGAAGACCAAGTCTTTTTTTTTTTACTGAAACTTTCAATGAACATTTAAAATTCAGCATTGGTACACCTTCACGTTTAGTTATTATACATTGTTATCTTGCTAAAAAGTGTGAAAATTTAATAAGCGCCCAGCCTCGAATAAGCGCCCACCTCGAATAAGCGCCCACCCTCAAGGTCCAAAAATTTAATAAGCGCCCAGGGCGCTTAAACGAATAAATACGGTAACTTTTAATTATTAATTATGTGAAAACTGAAAATCTGTAACCAGGATTCATCATAAAATATATTAAATATAAATAAAAGGTTCTCTGGTTAAAATATTTAAAACTAGGAGGTTTCGATAACCTGATAGCTGTCTTCAAAGGATAAAAATGCGAGAAAAGTGAAACATTAAAAAAAATATATGTACTGAATAAATTATATTGTACAGTTCTAGAAAATATTCATACCCACCCCATGGAAGATCACTGGAAATTCCGAGGGGTGGAAGATCTCAAAACCCCAAATTTTAAAGGAAAGTATGGAGCTTAACTGGAATTTCTAGAGGGGTGGGTTGATTCAAACCAAAAAATATTTGGGAGGGGTATGAATATTTTCTGGAACAACACATTTAAAATTTTCAACATTTCTCTTTTTTTACATTTTACCCTTTGAAGACAACAGTCACAACAGGTAGCCAACAGCTCACAGTTTTTAACAGTTTGACCATGCAGAGAATATAAATAGTTTTTGTTCAACAGAGCTTTGGTACGGCTTTTAACCAATAATTATGTGATACAATGTCGTGTATACACAAATTGTATTTCATAAAGTGTGAAAACACCTACTTCTGAAGTTCCTCAATATCTTCAAAACCACTGATGTATTTTCTGCCACTTGACCACGAGTCAGCTGTGAAATCAAAACAAAAAATTATGGGAGAGAAAGATATTGCATATTCCTTACTTTGTTATGCACGTCCAGTGGAAGTTTTCATAAGCAGACTCGAATGCCCTTGAAACGAGAAAAAAGTGTCCACTTATCCCTATGTTAGCACTAGCCAGACATATATTTACTAGTATTTACTAGTAGTCACTGATGTTGAAAGAATACTTCACACTGAGTGGATATAACTTTGCAGCGAGAATTGGGCATACCGTATTTATTCGATTAAGCGCCCTGGGCGCTTATTAAATTTTTGGACCTTGAGGGTGGGTGCTCGAGGTGGGCGCTTATTCGAGGCTGGGCGTTTATTAAATTTTCACCATTTTTAGCTAGTAGTATGCTTAGTTTTCAAGAAAACAATGTGTTATATCTAAATGTTAAGGTGTACGAAAGCTGAATATTAAATGTTGATTGAAAGTTTCAGTAAAAAAATAAAAAACCTCGGTCTTCGGAATAGTCTCTTAGTCAATTTTTATCTCAACTACAACAATAATCAAATTTCCTCTTGTTCTCTCATTTTAGGGGGGTGGGGGTGGGCGCTTATTCGAGGTGGGCGCTTATTCGAGGTTGGGCGCTTAATCAAATAAATACAGTATCATCAGAAATATGCGCTCTGTGAAGACTACCCTGTACAACTGGGCAAGCCATAAAGCTTGCGTAAAATTTCATTTTTTATTACATGTACATGTACATGTAAATTTCTTGCACATGTGGTAAGGACATGTATTTCCCTTGTACCACCCAACAGGCTATTAGCCAGGATTTAAACAGTGGGAGTCTAACATTTTTAATAAGGCCTGACTTTGTCCCCATAGGAGGGCCTGAGAAGCATGCAAGGCGTTTTTCTGCAGTTATGAGTGCAAACTGAAGGTACCTATCTAAAGATTTCGAAATTTGCTACAAAAAAAACTCTGTATACATTACAGTTATTCATATTAATTTTCCCTGAAAAGGGCTGTCCATAGGACTTCTGGACTTCCAACTGGCTAAAATCCTGTCACCCAATCTCACATCTAGTACAGTGTACAAGTAACAAGTGTACGCCCTTTCAATTCTCGTCGTCCATTCACAAATTCACAATTCACAAATTCGCAAAGTACAAGACTGAGCACTTGGAACAACAGAACAAAGTTTGTTCCTGTGAGGATTTATCATGTACACTGTAAATAAGCAATCTCATAGACAAGGAAAGCGGGGTTCGTACCCTTTTGATCTTTCGAAATTCCATGACTTTCCATGACCTTTTCCATGACTTTTCAAAGTTTTCCATGACCTTAATATGGCCATTTTTCTTTGAGATGTTCTAAAATTACCTCAATTTCGGGTACGTTTTTTACCCTTTTCTTCACAACCACAACCTGAGTTATTAAATAATTTGTACAATATATACCATTTTCCATGACTTTTCATGACCCACACTAAGATTCCATGACTTTCCAGGCCTGGAAAATGGAATTCTGAATTCCATTACTTTCCAGGTTTTCCATGACCTGTACGAACCCTGAAAAGCAAAAGCCTACTACTTGTACAGTAAGTAAATGTGCTGTAAATAGAAGACATGAGTCCCTATTTAAATTCTTGATACTTACCATAAAGATCTACTACTGCACTCAGGTTCCGGCAGTACAGCTGTAAAAATCTTGTTGGAAGTTTTATTATGGAGCTGGTTGATGAACTACCTATAACTACAAAAAAACAACATGAAAACAAAATCTGCATATAAGTACAATACTAGATTTTACAATATTTATTGTTACAATAACTGAGTGAGTTCTTGCAAGCTGATTGGCTAATTTTTATCACCAATCAGAGTACAGCAAAAAATTATTTTGCAAGGCATTGGCATGATTAGCTTGCTGTCAAACGGTTAGTTTTTTAGCCAATGAAATTCCATTGAGTATTGCTAGGAGCCAATGAGAAGGCAAGAAAAGTTATTGACAATATTTGCACCCTGATTTGTGTCAGTTTGAATAAAGTTCAGAAATTTTTAAGCTTATTTGGTTTTCTCTTCATTTAACCCTGCATTTCACCGTTTTTGCCTTTTGTTATGAAAAAATACATTGATGATAAATTGCATCATGACATTCTTTAAGTGTCGTAGATCCAAGTTAAGTGCACGCAATTTTGCAAAAAGTCATTTAAAATGCTAAGAGGTGCAATTCAGTATTTGAAAGTAAACTGCAAAAAATGTGTTGATTTGCGACGAGTGGCCAAACGGTGAAAAAATTCCGTTAACTTAACTGCAAATTTGATCTCGACCAATGTGAATGCAAGTCAACGCAAGTGTACACAAGTCAACGCAAGTGCACGCAAGCCCTGGCCAAATGGAGACGCAAGTGGACGCAAGTTTTCAACTTGCGTCTACTTGCATTGCCGTTTGGTCAGGGCTTTATAGTACTTCCATAGTACGCTTTGGTTACCTGTGGTCTGTCAGACTATTTACATGGAAAGAGGATGATCCTAGCACAAGGATCATCCTCCTTTCATGTAAAATGGAATGATCCTAGTGCTAGGATCATCCGACCGCCATATGTTTTCAGCTTTCAGTTTACATGTGAATGGTTGCATTTGGCCCTAACGCTAGGATCATCCTAGCAGTAGGATCATCCCTCATCTCAGATAGGATGGTCCTAGCGCTAGGATGATCCTAGCGAATAGGGCCAAATGCAACCATTCACATGTAAACTGAAAGCTGAAAACATATGGCGGTCGGATGATCCTAGTACTAGGATGATCCTAGCACTAAGATCATTCCATTTTACATGAAAGGAGGATGATCCTTGTGCTAGGATCATCCTTTTTCCATGTAAATGGGCCCTTAAGGTTTAGATCTTGGTAAGAAACAACATTTATGCTATAAAATCAAACAAATGCTACCTCTATATGTGGATATAATTCTCTGAAAGGCCAAAGGTGACGGTAAACTCAACATGCGTCGAAGAAGGCTCATTTTAATTTGTTACACGCTGTACTAAGATCCGTGCTGCTACACCGCCATCTTGGATTTTGGTCAGCGGCTTGATTGGCAGACTCAGCAAAAGAGTCCCCAGGCTTCCGCGTTCGGCCCAGAGGTTACCTTAACTAACTTATTTCCATTTCTTTGAGGAAAGCAGTGAAAATTTTCGCCAAAAGAAAAGGTGCAATTTTTTTGCAAAGACAAAACAATGGGACGAGATGAATGTGCGCCTTTTCGCAGAGTTGTACATTTTCCGTTCCATATGATTTCCGTCTACTTGCGACGCCGGTCAGAGACATCATCTATTCTTCATCAGAGAGGTGAATAGGAAAACGGTCGACGGATTTTGACAATATTTTTGCCCGGATTTCGGATAAAAGCAAATTTTTTAACGGATTTGTGGATACTGCAATTGAAGCAGATCGCGGTTTTAACCAATTTTTTGTTTCAGTGGCATGCCTGTAACCTAGCTTTCTCGAAGCTAAGTGCTTGGCCAATATAAAAACAACATTTACAATGGAAAAATTCCACAACTCGGCCACAGGCAGACCACCCTATGTGTTCGTGGCTAATAATTGTTGAAATCAATGGTGCATATAGAAGATATATAGAGAAACATTACGTCGCTTCGATTTACTAAAAAATATAAAATTTACTCTAAATGATTCAATAAAAGTTTAGATGAAATGTTGAATGAGTCTTGTGTCATGTTTTTTTTGCTGCCCCGAGCCCTTTAAGCCGTTTATTTTGCGAGATCTTATTTTGCGGGCCTTGGCACGAGAAACGAAGTGCTCTGGGGCAAAGGATTTCCAGGCGCCAATAGTGATGTTTATATATACCGTGAAGGAGAGTCATGGCGGCCGTCGAGGCAGGATTCGAGGAATGTTTGTCTGGGGTGTTAAGTGGTATCAAGTTGGAGAACCATCGTCCAACTCAATGTCTTTCCCTATAAAAAAAAATCAAGCACTTTTAACTATTTAGGCTCTTTGCAGCTTTTCTCGCCGAAAATATCAATCGGGTGGTTCCTACTAACTAAAACCGTTTTGTTACAACAGCGACAGATTTTCCGACTGTTGAACACTATGTTTTGGGGGAAGAATCTTCTCCCAAATCATCCATGTCCACGACCGTTCATATTTTGCGCCAGAAATCCGCGCGAACATTTTGTCTTCCGTTTAAGTTTTTCTTGTTTTCAAACAGCCAATCCAAAAATGCAAAAATTCAAAAATCCTATGTCCCCAGAGGCAGAGCCCTTCGTTTAAGGCCCCGCTGGCTAAGAGAAGCGAAAAGGGCAATGGGGACAGGATAACGTCCGCGCTCTGCCTGCTAAACCGTCTGTTCTGCAGCCTTTGTCTTATTTCGCAGCACATACCAATATAGCTTACGTATGGGGGTATTTCTTCTGGGGAAGGGGGGGGGGGGTGGAAAAAAGTTCGTAAAACAAGAGAAGCATCGCTTGACCTGAATGGGACAAAAACCAACGAACTTAAAGCGGTCTTTTTCGTCAAGATAAAAGTACAGTCAAGGTATAGCCTAGGCTACAAGGCTCGAACACAGACTTATGTAACAACCTCTAGCCCTTACAACGCTTACAACGTCAATCAAAGGACTTTCTAGAAGGCAGCGTGGCCTAGTGGTAACAGGGACGGCGGAGCAATTTTCCAAGTGGGGGGGCTGACTAGTGACTTGAAGTGGGAGGGGGGGGGGGCTTAAAAGACCCTTCTCTTAATAAGTCTTTATTTTTTCGGAAATTCTGGGGGGGCTAAAGCCCCCCCCCAGCCCCCCCGGCTCCGCCGCCCATGGGTAAGGGCGAAGGTCAGAGGTCCTGGGTTCAAACCCTCCTCCCTGCCACTAAATGGATTTGTGTTCGGTGGTCCCAAATTCAACTCCTTCACGCAATGTAATCAGTAGCCGGCTGCTCAGCCTCCTGTCAGTTTGGATTTTTAACATTTTATGTTTGATTTACAATATTTGTTTATTCATTTACAGTGTCTCTATTTAGCACAGCGGTGTTAAATACATTAGACACTTAAATAAAAAAAGTTACAACACACAACAATGGTCAATTAAACGTACTCTACTATACAGGTGACAAGGCCAACGGCTTAACTGAACCGCTCATGCGCCATTGACCAAATCGCCCGAGCTAAAACAAATTTCCGATCCGTAAGGGATTTACTTCCACAATTTAACCTTTTTCTATCTCTTTGTACTCAGTCACCAGACGATACTCAAATGCCACAGAAAAGACAAGTAAAGAAACCAAAAGAAGAAAATGTAAAAAACGTTTCTTGAGGTTTTATTGAGGAGCAACATGTCACATCGTTTAAAAACAAGAATTTCTTTTAAATAATATTTTGAAAACTTAAAACAGCGGTCAAAAAGTGATAAAACAAGATAGCTACATTAGTGACTATCACTCCCAAACAGGCCTTTATAATGTTCATGGCCTTATGAGCAACGAGAATAGATATCAACCTATCGAGCGCTGTTATGGGTCAGTCCAAACTTTGTCTCTTGATACTTGTTCTTCAAATAGAAGCACCTTCTAGTGTATCCACTTCTGATCGATTTCTTTGCCTGGAAAGTTCAGCGAATACTCCATAGCTCGCGTAGCCCTATATTATCCCTGTGCCTGCTACAAAGGCGAAAAACTTCACCATCTACTCTACGCTATCCTCTGTGCAGGTTACTTGCTTGGTTTCCATGTTTCGTTTTGCACGTTACTTGCTTAGTTTCCATGTTTCGTTTTGCATGTTACTTGCTTAGTTTCCATGTTTCGTTTTGCATGTCACTTGCTTAGTTTCCAGCTAGTTTCGTTTACAGGCCTGGAAAAACCCCCGAAAGACCGTACACAGAACAAGGCAAATGTCAAATGTTACTAGAAGTAGATGAACGTCGCGGTCACCGCTGAGCAACTTCAACTGAACAGCTTGATAGTGGAATAATATCTGCGGGCTCGATTTCTTCTGAATTGCTTGATAATGCGACGTTTGGAGCACGAATAACACTCAGGATGGTCGCCCACACGAGACTGACAGCAAGGCAGAAGTTTAGTTGGTGCGCAATTGGTACGAATTTGAAATTCACAACCTGAATGACGAGAAAAAAACAGAACGAACAGCTGATGAGAAAAAATTTCTGAACATGAGACACATGAGAATATTTGTTACGCCGCGATCAAACGGCAACAAGGGTAGATTAGACTCTATGGGCATCGAGACTCGTTGCCAGTCGCCTCTCTTACTCGCGTCTAAGTGAGTTCGCGGTGTATCATCACTTTTCCTCCGTCCTTCCCAAGCGCGTTTGCGAGCGTCAATTGGCGTTCCCAGACTCATCAGATTTCTTATTTCTCAAACATGTGACGACTGGGTACGAGTCTGCCCTATGGGAGTTAACGCTGTCGCGTTTTGCCAACCCTGACTGCAGCGGGTGTGTGTGTGTGTGTGTGGGGGGGGGGGGGGTTCCTTTCAAAAGGGGCGACCGAAAATGTTCGTCATCTCTTAGGGTGTTCCGTCCCAGTGAACACCTCATAATATAAGGGAAGGGACGGTTCATATTTTATCCATCAAGTTATCTTTAGGGTTGACGTACACGCGAAGAAATGTTAAACGCCCTATGTGTTGTTGGTGGTTTAGATTGAGTAGGCATAAAATCTTTACACTGAATTATTTCAAAGGTCAAGCACTGAATGGAAATCTCTTTAACGTCACTGAAGTCACCATGCAATTCACTGTACGTATTTGTCTGTCCGTTGTCTGTCAAAGTGACTCCAGTAGTCACTATCAGGTCATTTCTATGATCTTCTACCCGCCCAGTGTACGTGAGAAAAGCCAATGGGCAAGTGAACTGTCACTATGTCCCTTACAGCGCTGCGGGTTCTTATACGGCCCGAACTTACCATGACCATAGGCCAAATCATCCAGCAAGCCTTGAGTGTTGGCCAGTACAGTTCCTTTAGTCTTTCCATGGTGTCATTATAACTGAGGCCTTCCATAGCTCCCATACTGAAAAAGAGGTTTAGGTTAAAGTGTAAGAAAACGGTCCTTCTCAAATTCAGCAATCAAGACATCAGTTTCTCACCTTCAATAGCAGAGTCGAAAACATGATTGTTAACGATTAGTAAAGGACATAATAAACAAACTTAGCTTTCTCAGTGCATGATGCGAAAAATAAATTAAGCCAGCCCGTTTCGCCGAAACTATCGATCGTTAGATGGCTCTCGGAGCGCGCGCCCAGTTTTTCGCTGGATTTTATCAACAAATCCTTCAAAAAATCAAATCTAGCGATATCGTGTGTTTAATAGATCAGCCACTGTGTTATGCTAAAGCAACTAGACGGCTTGCTCTCGGTTTCTACCGGCTTTTTTAAAAAACCTCGAGCTTGCCGTCTTATTGTAATATAATAACTCGTGTGCAGTGGCTGAAGGTTGATGAGCGGAAGTACACAATCGAAAGTTTCAAATCACAATTCAGTCCGTGCGCGCGATTTCGTTAAAGCGTGAAGTTTATTGCTAGTTTATATGTACAAAAATAATTAGAAATCATTATTTGAAGGAAAATGAGTTAGAATTCTATAAAGACAATTAGATTATTCGCTCTCAATTTCTATAAGGTAATAGCTGATTCGGCCTTCGGCCTCAACAACTATCACCTCATAGAAATCTCGAGCTCATAATCTTATTGTTAAATAGAAACAAGTAGTTTGATTTAAATAGCAAAAAAGCTGAGAATAAAGGAAAGAACAAACGGGTTTGTAGTGGTATCGCAGAAAAAAAAAATGCAAACTTCTTAGACCTTCTTACTCCCAGCGACCAAGCTGACTTTTAATATCAAGCCTTTAGTAATGTAAGCAGTTAAGAAAAATTAAGTTAAGTCATCGGCTTCGGCTGACAAGGCAATATTCGGTCAGTTTTGATTGTAAGAGTGTCGTCTTAAGGTTGAAGCAGATTAACCTAGGTTGAAAACAGATGACACCTGAAAACGATCTGCAACACACTCACCTTACATGATAAACTGCAGTTATTATCGGAGACCAGTAACCAAACTGATCAAAAAACATTTTCACGAAAGGGACAAGGGAAGCTCTTGCAGCAATCTAAAAACAGAATTCAAATGTTCACGTTTTTTAAACAGTTTTCTTGAAATCTCCAATTAACTGCACCATAGGTCTGCAACGCGTGCAAACGGCAACAACTGCATAACCCTCTGTGCGCAGTTCACCCATGCTTTTAACCCATTGGCGCCTGGAGATTTTTGTAAAAAGCCCTTTTTGGACAAATCAAATCGCAGAATACTTCCTTATTTGGCTTAAACACGAACCTTCTACTGGCTGCATGATTTACACAGTAATTTTGTTAGAAAAGGGTTTCAAAGAGTGAAATATTTGGGTTAGAGAAGAAGTTATCTTAACTTGGCAAAATTATAATGGATAGCATTTGTCTTCATCAAGGTCAAGATTTCAGAGCCACAGCAGCACCAACCCACCAAAGAAAGCTAGTTATCACCCTCCCCCACCCCCTTGGATCTCTGCAAGCATTGTTTATGGAATACTGGCAAGTTAATGTAAATTAAATCTCCTACCTTTTTGACAACTAGCCATTCCAGAAAGTTGAAATGCACATGAGCAAGCGGTGCCATAATAATTGAACCATATATTGCAGCCCTCAATAGACGCTGCCAAAGAGTTAAAGCCAAAATGTTATAATCATTTTACTTGTATACAGGGTTAAAAATGAAGTCTGAATGGACATCAGTGTGAGCATAAATTGTCCACTGAACAACTTTATAACTACTTTTAAAACATCTACAATCCAAAGTAGCTTGGGCAACCCTGATATCTTATCAGTCATACCTATGATAAAATATATGTGTTGTTATATAAGTACTGAGGTCCCTATGAATGACTTCATTCTTCATCACAATGTGTTGTTCCAGAAAATATCCATAACCCTCCCATTGGTAGTTTTTTGGTTTGAATCCCTCCACCACCCTGAAAATTCCACTTAAGTCGCATACTTCCCTTTAAAAATTTGGGCTTTTGAGAACCCCTGATCCCTACAGCATTTCTAATGACCATCCATGGATTGGGTATGGATATTTTCTGGAACTAAAATGCCCGTCTCCCCTTGCCTATGGGGGGGGGTAAAATGTGATTCCCTCCAAGTGTACCTCATAGTGGGAGCTGGGCATTCAAGATATATACCTTATCATTAATACTGTTCTGGCTGCCAGTGGCTTTTTGTGCGATATAATCACCCACACCGTATAACACTATGAAAGTAACAAGAGAAGAATTAATAATCAATATACATACATGGTGTAAGACAAATATTTATGCAAACAGCAGACGTCCAAGACCATATGCATAATTTATTGTTTTTCGGATGTTGATTTGAAATCATTTGAATTCTAAAAGCAGCTTTATTCTGATTTTCTTGCTATTTCTTGGCTGAATTATATATTGACAATGTAACCCCTCTCAGCTCCCTCCCAGCCCCCCAGCCCTCCCAGTAC
This sequence comes from Oculina patagonica, assembly GCF_052425735.1. Lineage (NCBI taxonomy): Eukaryota > Metazoa > Cnidaria > Anthozoa > Scleractinia > Oculinidae > Oculina > Oculina patagonica. Next base: position 8,045,673 of record NC_135763.1, read on the forward strand.
CACCATGCCCGCCACTACCATTAATCCAGCTGATTTTTTTCTCTTGTAAGCCAACAAAATTGAAAATGAGGCTACCAGTTCTAATTTGAATAATATTAAGATATAAATATTCTACACATACCTCCTGATGTTATACATTTTGTTCTGATTGGATACTTGTCCAGCATCTCATTATACCATGTAAATGGATTCCATTTTCTTGAAAAAGCTATTTGAGAATAAGAAGAACCGATACTTATTGCAGTTTTCAGTGAAATGCGAACTCTGAAATTCAAAATCCAACAAACAAATGCATTTTTCGCTGCCGTCAATCATAATTACGGTGACAGCAAACGAACCATGAAAAACAGAAACAAACAAAATGGATTGAAATCTACCAATCACAACTGAGAGACGTGACCTTTTGACCTAGTTGAAGTGAACTTCTGTTTCCCGAGAGGTCCGCTAAGTTGATTGACAGCAGCAAAAAGTGTAAACCGTTGGTTGAGGATTGAATGTCAGAGTTCGCATTTCAGTGAAAACCGCAATAAAATGTCATATTTGATGATTGATGATTGATTTTACAGTCGCAGAACTAGATGAGGATCCCAGGGGACCGGGCCCATACCATATTTTTAGGCCAAATAGAGGCCCGTATGGCCAAGAAAAATTATTTTTGAGAGCCGGCCCCCTCTTATTGTAGGGTCTGGATGATCGGACCACCCCACTTATCTGAAGGTCTGGATCCGCTACTGGGTGTTGTCTGTTATATTCATAATATAGTGAATTTGTTCCAACTCCCGCAGCAAACTACACAACTTTAATTCTCTTTTACCTAAAGCGAATTTTAAATATTACTATACACATCTACCAGTGCAATCCAATATTCCAAGTCCAGTCCACGGTATAGCTTTACAAGTAATTCTTCTCCATACGACGACGAAGTGTTCTTTTAAATGAAAAATTGGCCAGCATAATTTAGTTAACTTAAAAAAAACCTAAAAGAATTGAGGATTTGGCCATTGTAAATCGATAATCGATTTACTGCTTCTTGTATGTCCTATGTTCAGTGTGCATACAGCGCTCTGTTTGCCGGACAATAAACTGAATCTGACTGAATACGGTTTTATAATTACTCAGTTTTCTTTCTTTCAGCTCTTCAGCAAAAGAGTAATCAACAGTAATAAAAACGATGCCTTGAAGATGGTGGAATTCCGAAATATGGAAAGCTAAATATGCAGTTGTCGCGGGTATAAGTACAGCGTGATCGAGGCTCATTGAAATGGGCAGCAAACATTTGCCGGTGACCACATGTTGTGGTATGAACGGGCTTAATAAATTCTCTACACAAAGCCGTTTTGAATAAGCCACAGTGCATTCTCGAGAAGACTTACATTATCCGCTATTCAGCTACAAATGACTTTTAGTGTTCATACCTTTCGATCCCGCACGGCTAGTGGAGAGTCGAATGCAATGTTTGCCCAGTCCATATCGAAGGTATTTTACGCTTGGTCTGCTGGCAAAGTCGCACAAACTAACACATCGCAGAGCCATCGCAAACGGTGTAAAACAATTCTTTCTGTGGCGAGATAACTCATATGTTTGTATCTTTATCTACTAATACCCTGCAAACGAAATCAACTCCAAAAGGCGAGGTATTTCTAAAGAAATTTCTTACCATTTCGCAACCTTGCTTGTTGCTAATTATAGAACAGTTAAAAAATACAGGATCTTGGCATGGACGTCAGGACAATGAAAAAACGGAATGTTACACTACGCGCTTTGCTGTCTTTGGTTGGAAAGCATGGAAACATGGAACACTGTATCGAGCTTTCATCGTTAAAGAAAATTTGGTCTCTTCTTGTGTCGGCCCATTCTTTCTGTAAACAATTTTAAACCATATCGAACTGCGGAATGCTCTCGCGCTCACTGGTTGAAAGTTCATGCGCATGAGAGTACAGGCCATGGAATGACATAGTCTGTAACGCAGTGTAAGAAAATTTTCAGGAACTTTTTCTTTTATGACAACTTATGTTGATTTTCGTCCCCTTTCAGGAAAAAAAATGAAACCACTAGTGGTAGTTGGAATTTCACGTTTTTAACAAAACGTCTAAAACGATCAATAAAGGAAGTCTGATTTATCAAACACGAGCGACAGTGTTTCATCGGGATTTCCAAACACGGAGAAGAGAGTCGAAAATACGACGTGCAGCGGGATTATTTTTGATAAAATTCGAGGTGCTTGGATAGCCGAATCAACACTGAATCGAGTGTTTGAACTATCTTCTCAATCGAAACAAAAACTACGGAGACGGAGAAACAAAATCGTAAAAATCTATGCTAATTAAGACCCAATATCCAAACGTCCTTCACAGCTATGAGTTTCTTTGTTTTAACTTGATGAATTAACTTGAGAAGCTAGTTTCTCAGTTTAATCGGATTAAGGAAACTAAATTCTATTACTTATCTATTAACTTGCTTATTTATTTGTTTATTTTTATTTTGTTTTTCAACTGGCATTCAACTCAGTCCATATCCTTGTCAATGCAGAATGAGACCAGCAAGTTTAATTTTTTCACCAATAGGGAACTCACGCAACTTCAAAATCATATATGTACATAACTACAGCAAAAGATCTACTGCAAGGAGCAATGTGTTTACTGTTATGTTAACAAAACTCTCAACAAGCAAAACAAAACAAAACTAATATCTTATTTTTGCATGGTGGTTTTGGTTTCGTGTCATACGATGCCGGCTTTTGACATTAGTCAACCTCGTTCCCAGGGCTTTTCCCTTGGCGATTTGGCACGGTTATAGTTAATAGATAATAGGAAATTTCCCGTATTGTTAACGGTTTTATCAAGGACTCTTAATTATAATCAATAATGATCGAACCGGTGACCACCACCTGCCAGCGTCGAAGAAAACAAATAAAAATAATACAATTTTGAACGGGTTTTTAAATGAAGTTCTCTCCTAGCCGCTTGTCCAAAGGTATTCAGTCTCTATTTTTGGGTCGATAGTCATTGTTCATTTTCCTTTGACCAGAACTCAGTGCTGGTGAAATTAAAAATTGAAATATTTTATAATATTCCTGGAAGATTTTAAGCCACCATTAAATATTCCTTTATGATTTTAAATGAGTTTTCAAGAATCATTATTCAATATCCATTATTCGAATATGTTATAGTGTAAACCAAGCTGTCGGTAAGACGCCAACCAGTAGTTCAAGGTACGTTTTGAGCTTTTGCTTTTGATGTCTTGGCTATTTCTTAAAAAGGTGAAGGCAAAATTACACGGGCGACTGAGATGGCCTTTTGTTTTCGACTTAGCCAATTCCAAAGGATTCGTAAGATACGTAATACGCTTATAAAGGCTGCAGTCACTTTAATGTATAGAAGCAAAAATATGTAAGGATAAAGTCTTCCGTGGGCAGAACGGCGAAAGGTTATAGCCGAACTGTACTTATATTTACCACGGATTGTTTGAAGGGAACAGTACTAATAGACATCGATGCTAAGGCCGAGCTGACTAATCGCTCCTAGAAACATGAATGAGTAGTCTAGCTTTTTATTGTAATTAGAAAAACGTTCCTCGTTCTTATGCTTGCAACTAAATGTAAATGGAAGCTGCTTTTTTGACCTTGAATATTGCCAGAATACTTAACAGGTGCGCAAGTGTCTTAATGACAAGGATGGCACGGCAGACAGTCAAAGCTAATCAAATCCGCGGATTCGGAGTATAAACCTCGACTAGTTTCTACTAGAACTATCAGTGTATAGTTTAGAATACGGTTTTTTTTTTGTCGTGTGCTAAGCTGGTTACTTAGTTTATAGCTTGTACCGCGGAAGGTAAAAAAGGGCCCACTTACTTGGGTGACTTTTTTTATAACCTTCATAGCTTTCATTCAATAGTCTTTGATAACAACTCTCAAAGTCATAGCACTTTTTGTATGGATTAAAAGATCGGTCCTTATCATAGCATTTATTATCCTTTTTTTAGAAAACGAAGCCGCACAATTAGAAGGGCCTTTCTAGGGAAGACGTAATGGGCTCATTTGCGAAAAAAAGACACAATCAATGAAGAATAGAGTAATATTAGCCAGTTTTCTTACAAATTCTTCCTAACCCAACAGAAAAATGACCCTTTCTCCAGTAGCTCTTTTTATTATTTATTTATTTATCTAGTTATTTATTTTTTCGTTTATTTTTGGCTAGCAATAAATGTATTTAACAAGCAAAACCAGAAAGGATTTTTGAACGATTTTATCGTTATTAAGCCAGGCACAGAAAAAAAATCAAGTTCACTCAAAGTTCATATGCGAGTTTTGTAATGAAACTTATTAAATTAATGTTGCAGAGCCAGCCGCAATAAAATGCAAATTAGTTGTGCCGTAAGTAGGGGAAGCTGAGTCACTTTTTTTTATAATAGCAGAAAATTTTTAAATTATTTAATACTCATCTATCCGCCATTTGCTTGCTTGATAGTGTTAAAAAAACTCCAAGTAAACAGACCAAAACATGACAGGAAATATGCAAGTATAACTGTTTTTTGACGTTTCCATCTTCACAAAATAAAATTACTATTAACTACCTTATTACCTGAAATTTTCGCGAAAAGTTATTTTCGCGAATTTCACCCATTCAAAAAGAGTCACCAAATTTAAGTGACGCGATTAACAAGTGTCGCGAACATAACATTACGTGAGAATTAAGTGACTCACATCATGTCAATTATCAAGAAAGAGTAAGTTTAGTACCTCTGAAGGAAAGATTTTCAATGTAAATGGATGTTGTGTTTAATTGACCCAAGAATCAATTATTCACGTACAAGCATGAACTTCTTGTGGGAATTGTTAGAACTGCTCTGTTGTAACTTTTGACATTTTGCCTCGCCGTTGTGTTTTTTTTTTGTTAATTTTGACGTTATTGTTACTTTGATAAAGTCGTTTAATTTAATTCAAGGACATGTTAAATAATAATGCCAAAGAACTGTAAAGTGAATCCTACTCATGAACGCGAAATTAAAGTGATTTAAAATAATTTTTTGTCGCAAAATCGCGAAATTTAAGTATCGCGCAAAATTTCAAGTAATAAGGTAACACAAACAATAATATGTTGTTTACTGCCGGTTAATCCGTTTGCCTTGTTAAAATTTTAGAAGATTACCTTTGGGGCTTAACTTATTCAAATCAAAATCCTCCAATTTGTAAAACAAATAATGTTATCCCTTCGAGTGGTTTTGAGTAATGCTTCTAGAGGCGTGGCCGGCTAGGCATTCGACGCAACATGTAGCCACAGTTTTCCAAGGTTTTGAAATTTTTATCATACCGATGCAATAACATATAAAAAGAATTCAAACAACTAACCGCGTATTGGTCGCGAGTAAAACTCGTGTAGTTAAAGTTGTACATTTCTTTTAACGCAAGTTTTACCACTAGACCTCAGTTTCAGAGCAAGAAACCAACCTCTATTCGAGCAAATTTTGGTCTTCATTTTGGAAAGGAAAGCTATTACATTGAACAATCAATTAAAATGAAATTCACAAACGGGACTTAATTTGCTGTTGGGTTCAGGTTTGTTTCACAAAAGGAATGTAATCCTACTGTTTTTATTTGCCGTTTGCGACAAGAATAAATAATGCATTATAAACATAAAACGCCGAATAACTAGTGGTAACTGTTTCTTTTTCAATAAAGAATTTTTCTCGCGAACTAATCCTCTACTCTATAACAAACAAGCAAGAGACAAGACTATAACAAACAAACAAGAGAAAAGAGCGTAAAATCAAACATCTTCCTTTAATTCACAATCTTTTTCACATGATATCTATAATTTAACTTTTTGTAACTCTGAGCAAAACCAGCGAATACAAGTGTAATTTAGTTGCACCAGTAAGTTTGTATAATCCCATGCTGCGATTTAATTTTTCGAACAAATTGCTTTACATTTGTTTACATTTGACTGCGTAATAGACAGACAAATCTTTTAACTGCGTCGGATTTTACACAAATAAAAATCAACTATTCTCTGTGTTGTGCTAATGAGTATTATTACTCTTTTACTATTTATAGTCCCAGATTGAAGGACAAAGATTTTTAACTTACCAATACTCGAAGCTTTGGACCGAAATGCGCCGCTTCGATTCCTACAGAGCCTTTGTTGCAAGCAGGTTGGCGGTTTTTTGCCATTAATAAATAATTAGATTCCTTCTCACAGACTCTCTGCAAAAATCCTGTAAACAGCACTTTTAGAGCTTAGGCCTGGTTCAGTGATGTGAAAAAGGGGATTTAGCAAAGATTTGCGTTTTCGCGTTTGTATACTCAACCGTGTTAATAAGCGGTAACCAGTGGGTAACGAAGGGTATAAAAGCAAAATTTGTGACAATCTGCTTTTAGACAGGTCCATGCCTTTGTCAAGGTGGTAAACCATTGAGACGTCACAAGCTGGAACCCTGCTATCAAATGACCCTCACGAATACGCATCTACCCTGAAGGTGAATACTGCTGGACGTCATTTTCGTTTTAGGTTCCTTAGGCGCATGCACACCACCGTTAGTTTAAAAATACGAGAGAGCAATACGTTATATTACTCAGGAAAAGTTGACCAATTTGTATCTTTGCCCAGGGAAGTTGCTTTTGTAGAGTTATTCAAGCGGGGCGGACGGACCTGGTACCCGTAACAAAAACCTTGTTGCTGAACTCGCGAATGTCTTTAGGTATAACAACAATATTCTTATATTTACAAGACAGCTCAAAATTGAGGAGCTTTTTTATCGGAAATTTGGAACAATGCCACGTCGGTTCATGTTTTTCTGCATTCTATTTTTGTTTAACCTACTGTTTTTAATTCTCAGGCGCACGAGGTAACGTTTTGAAGTCGCTGGAGAATGCGTTTTACTGCTGAAGGGTATTTAAATAATGGAGGGAAGTTCCCCGCCGGTATCTCTTTGATCTGTTTCTTCTTGGCTGGTTTTGTGAAAATTGCCGAAGGAGGGTATGCAATTACAAAGCAAGTTCATAACAATAGTTTGAACGCTCTAATGCTGATACCAGTTATGTCTGTGCTTATGTATTCAGCGAAATGCCGCTTATTTAAAGTAGCTTTTATCGTTAACAGCTTAAAATAGCGTTAACCTTAACATCTGCAAATCCTGATAAGTTACTTTAATTTGTGATTCAGATTCAGAATGCGACAAATAGGACGATAGGGTCCTTAAATTCGAATATTACATACGTCAACGTAAAAATATTCCACCACCAAAAATTTAACAGTTTTCATTGACATTCATTTAGTTTTCTACATATTCCTAGCTATAAATTCACGCCATTCACACTAAATCTGGCGTGCTAATATATAAGATGTTGTGATGGCTTGACAAAAATATACAGGCAGATCTGCGCAGATCTGAGCGACAACTCTTTCGAATGCGACGTCGATAGTGTGCTAAAAATAGACTAGTAGCCTATTTTTATCGAATGCATAGCTATGTAAAGGTCCCCGCTGGGTGATGCATTCAACGCTGTCATATCTAACTCAATGTTGCAATGATGTTACGACTTCTTTAGCTCGCTGAATAGCTATTTTTATATTAATTTAAGGGGGACTGGTTTGAAATAGAATTTATTATTACTAGTCAACTTACATTGTACATGTACATAATTATTAACCGCTGCTTGAGGAATGAAAAACCATTCAGTAGCATATAGGTGAACTGTTATCAAGCCACCCTCCCTAATATAAAACGGAAATGTAGTATTATATAGTGGGTATATTTAATATATATTCGATAACGAAGGAAAAAAGTCATTGCCTTTGTATTGTTTATCTTAGCAAAACCATAGCGCATAAAATTAGTGGTTTTGAGGGTTTTCGTTATGGCTTGTATTTTAAGCAGCGGGAAACAGCAGAAAATAACCACATTCCGTACGTTACTGTTTATATTCCCTGTGGCAGGTGTCGAAATGGAAGGTGTGACAGAGTTTAATTTGAAACACTGCCTCCTTTCACCACAGCCTCTGGCCGCGCATATCCTATTCACCACGAGGTCTGCCATGCGTCTCACGAACGGTTTGTTGGGTGTCAGCGCGAAAAACGGCAAGCACTCACCGTTGGTTGCACTAATCCCGTTTTTCGCGCCGCATCCCAACTAATCGGACGCCTGGAACAGGCTATAAAACCGGTTATCCTTCATTCTCGTCCCCACAGCCCTTTTAGCCTGCGTAGCAGGCGTCTGTGTAGTTTTTAGTTTATTTTCCTCGCGTGGCTCTCTCGCGCCTTTCGCGTTTCTCCCATATAGAAACTATACGGCGCCTGCTACGCAGGCTACAGCCCTTTCGTTTCTATTAGCAAACTTGGCATGAGAAAACGAGGGGCTCTTTTGATTGGCTGTTTGGAACAAAAAATTCCTAAACGGAAGTCGAAAACGTAACGACTCTCTCATGCATTGTTTTCAAACGACATGACTGCATACATCAATACCTAAGTCCTTAAATCTAGGAGTGGAAATCCTATGTCCCCAGAGCCCTTCGTTTTCTCGTGCCTAGGCCCAGCAGGCTAAGAGAAACGAAATGGCTTTGGGGACGAAAATGGTTACAATTCAGATTCTGGATTGGGGTAATGGAATCTCAGTTTTAAGTTCAAATTTTAGCCCATTTCTCAGCCATCACGAAAACTTTGCAGATCTCGGCTATCAGTTAAAAAAACGCGTCATTTCACAATTGGTTAAAAATTTTTGAGCAATTCTCAGGCCTCAGTTGGACCCCACCCAGACCCTAAGACATCTAAGATCATTCCCCGATTATCCTCACATTATTATTTCATATTGGTGTTGCTGTTCTTGTTTGTCAGATGCAGTGAAGCTTGCAATAGAAGCGCCGATGATTTACTGATCTGGATTAAAAATGGCTATGACGGTTCCTTGAGACCGAATGCGACTGGTGAGAGCTGTTCCAACAAGTGTACGAGAGCATTTTCATGATTTATTCAACAAGCACTTCACAGAGGGCTTTTACCTCCCCATAGGTGCATAACAACAATAGAAAATAAAAGAATTGCACGTGCTATAATCATGTGCGCGTTTAAAAGAGGGGGCGCTTATAGTGGAGCTCCAGCACGCGAAGCGCGCCAGCGGAGCTCCATAGGTAAGGAAATTTGGTAAACCCATGAAGTCCAAAAAATTTGGTTTGAATCTTTGATGTCGAACATCCATGATATGGTCAATTGACAGCTGTCAAAACAAGGTATCCACTGACCAATAACATATATACCATATCGCGGGCTCAGGTTGAGAGATCATCAAGGTCACGTGTTTTTATGAAGTTAACCAGGTTATATTTTCCATTGGATCGCGGGCTCAAGTTTTCTTTTTTTCTATTTTCAATCAGCTAATGACAAGTTTTTGGCAACGGAATTTCTGCGATTGCATTGGAGTTGACGATTTATTTTGGCTATGGGCAGTATTTCAGTCCACAAGGACAAAACTTAAAAAAATCAGCCTGATTTTTTCAAGTTGAGATCTAAAGTTTTCGATGGCATCACAATAATATCACCTGTTTATCGCTTTAGTTTACTTGCATGGTGATTTTTAACAAAATTGGACCACTATTCGTAGTTTCCATATGCCTTTAAGCTCTTGAGTTTTTGAAGTGAAACTGGTGACATTGTCCCTCACTGGGGTATAACCCTACGATGGACTAGCATCCATCCAGGGAGGAGTATAAATACTCCTAGACGTTTCATACTACTAAAACAGGATAAGCTCCGGCAGTATGGGGTATATTGGTCAGATGCAAAGGAAGGTGCAAAAATCGTATCAGGGAACCAAACTTATAACATGCAAATCTCGTGGCAAATCTTATAAATCTCATACAATTTTCTAAATTGTTAATATATTTTTAGGAAACAAATTTCTCAAGAGCTATAAGGTAAACGTACATTATTTACCTTTCTTCAGGTGGACCAGTCGTCGTTGATATTGAGGCGTATATTTCAAGTGTAAGCTCCATCAATGAAAAGGATATGGTAAGCACAATTGTAACACGTTAAATATTATTAGCTTTGTATCACTCAGTAAAGAAAACCTGTAGAAAAAAGATCCAGGGACGAAATTCTAGCCCACGGACGACTTTTACGATGCTGGTGCATTTAATAATGTTAGTTTTTGGTATAGTTATTTATTTTTACCCTGAACTACCCTGAACGTGCCGATAACAGGACGTTCCATTGGTGCTGCAAGTATTTAGTGGTTTGTCTTTGATGAGTTTTATTTAACAGCAATGTTATAATTTCCCCAGGAATTTTCACTAGACATGTTCTTCAGGCAGCGATGGAAGGACTCCCGTCTCGCTTACAAGCCACTTCCGGACAAAGGAGCAGATCAAAGAATAATTCTCACACCGGGACTAAGCAAATATGTCTGGCAGCCAGATGTTTATTTCCGGAACAGTAAGGAAGCACGTTTTCACATGGTTCCAACTCAGAATGTCCTGTTTGGCATAAGTCCTGACGGTAGCATTCTACTGAGTGCAAGGCAGGTTTATCGCATAGAACAAAGATTGCTAAAGTAAATTAAACTTTATTTAAGCAGGGTAGCCCATTCAGCTCGTAGGCTTGTATCCAGAGGGACCCTGCAATGCTATTAGCTCCACGGGCTGTTACCACAGCAACAGTATAGCCTGTTAAAGAGTCCTTTAAGAGTTTATAATTCGAAAACGAGCTGGGTGACTCCGCTTTTTGTTATCGAATTATTGTGATCAGCATCTTGAGATAACTTTGGGCAAAATAAATAAAAAAAGCGGAAGGGATTCAGGGCCACCTTAATTTTACGAACATTTATTAAATTTTCGTTATTTATTTAAATAGTAATTTATTTATTATTTATTATTTTTGTGTACTTACTTACTTATTCATTTTCCTTTAGAATTACCACCGTGCTTTCCTGTCAGATGAATTTTCGTACATTCCCTATGGATCAGCAGACCTGCCATTTCTATGTTGGTAGCTGTAAGTACCTACTTTTTAATGTCATAAAGTTCTCATGCAACCGGAAGGGGTGTCAACTATTTATTCGATCCAAACCCTTAAAACATTGGAAAGACCCTTTTCTTTTTCCTTGCATAAGATTCCCAGACGGAGGAAAATGTGATTGTAAGATGGAGAAATGGTGAAGGAATGATCGTGCCTGAAGACCTGGAGATTCCACAATTCGACATAAGTCGAGTAGTCAGCAAAGATGAAAAAGGAGTCTATAACACAGGTTTGCATAACTGATAATTATTTTATTAAAACCCTAAATATTATTCTCAACTTCATCTTGGTGAATGTTGAGAACCTTGAGAGGCATGGGTTTATCAAACTTCATGATTTTTCAAAGGGGCAGTCATTATACCTCGTAAATGTTCATTCGACATGTCATTCATTCTGTTCGACGTAACGCACGGACAATTTTAATGCCCCGGTCTCTAAATAGCTTTTTCACTAACCCACAGCAGAAATCACCAACTGCCTCACCCGGGGCTTATGGCTTGAGAGCGGTTCACTAACCCATGAAACAAAGGTGACTGGAAGCATGTTAAAACGCGTTTAAACACTATTACTAGGGCATAAAAATCTACTTCCTTTAATCAATTTCGTGTATTTTATACTTTAAATCATCTTTGTGTGTTGATCATGATGAGCCCCTCGAAGGGGGTCCATGTTCCCTTAAGCTTGTTCCACCAAAAAAATTCCTTTGCGTTCCTTTGTTCCTTGAAAGTATTTTGTCGATTTTTGTGATCCCCGTTCTCTAAAATATCATAAACACAGCTTTTGTTCTCATTTTCTCAGCTTAATTTTCTCTTTGTTCCCTTGTTCGCAATTAATTTATGGCCAAGTTCCCTTGTTCCCTAAAACCCCTGGGAGGGGCTTCTCGTTGATGGTCTGGCGTTTTTTTTGCATGAACGCTTTCTTCCCTAAATAAAGTCACTATTGCTATACCTATTTGAAAAAAATCTTTTTTTAAAGTTGACTTTAGTCTTGTTCTTGTTTTTTCTCTACAGGTGTTTTCTCTGAGCCGGAGGCGACATTCGTCTTCAAAAGACGCCTGATGTTCTACGTGTATGGTTTTTACCTTCCTGTCACGTTAGTCGTCCTCCTTAGCTGGATCTCTTTCTGGATTGACCCAGAATCCACCCCGGCCCGTGTCTCTCTTGGCGTCATAACTATTCTAGCCATGGGCAACTTTCTTCACGGCGGCGGTGCTACTCCAAGTGTGTCATACGCTACTGCTCTTGATGTGTACATTATCACGTGTTTTGTGTTCGTTTTTGCTTGCTTGATGGAGTACGCCGCTGTGCACTGTGCCATAACCAAATATCAGAAATCGAATATGAATGAGGTACATGACTCACCTGTCGTTTTAGAGAAAAGAAAATATTGAAGTTTCTGCGCGCAAACCATAATTTAGGGGATCAGAGGCAAAGGGGGCTATTTCAAAAAAAGTTTCTTGAAATTTCGAATTTTGCTTTAATTAAAATGTAATAAAAATTCATCCTTGTACCAAAACATAGGAAGCACTTACAAAATTTTTGAATGATCTTATGGTTCTAAAATTAATCTTTTTGGCTTATTTTGGACAATTCGTAATTTTGGGAGTTGGCCCACTTGGCCTTTAAGCCCCTTATTTGCACCCGCGAGAGAAATGTAGAACAGCAAGTACGCCGTATGTAAATGCAGTTGACGTGACTTATTTCACCCTAAATCACGGGCCTAAAACTATGAGAAATGTATGAAATAGTGTGACAGCGACACTGTTACAAACTAGTCTTACAATGAAAGAAACTTTCTTAGTAACACAGCAATTTTCTATTGAGTGTCGTAAAACCACAACAACAAACTAATCAATCTAGCCGATCACAAAGGACAAAAACGATACAGTGACTGAACCAATCAAAACTTGAAGCAAACACATGTAGCCGGCGCGAAGCGCATCGCGGGAAAACATGCGCAAGCGAGCCACAATTGGTTTTTGCTTTTACTTCTGATTGTTTTAATAATTGTATCAGTTGTAGATTGCTCTGTCAAAATATAATTGTTGATAATAAAAGATTGCATTTATCACTAACAAGGGACTTAAAAAAAACATTATTGTTCGAGATGTTACATTTATGAACCTCTTCAGCCGACTTCATTCTCTTTTCGTTCCAGTCTTGTACCTTGGTAAAATTCGCCGAGCCATTGAGATCTCAGGAGACTTCAGAAGGCTTAGAGAATGGAAGCGTCTCAAGCTCCAGTACTGCTCGCCTTCCTGTAACGACAAACAACAACGAAGAGGACAGATCCTCCTTAAGAAGGAAGTCTTTCGTCCAAGAAGCCAAGACGTTCTACATCCGATTCAACTCCCATTCACTGGAAAGTTATTCAAGGTTTGCCTTTCCTCTACTCTTCGGAATTTTCAACATGATTTACTGGTTGACGTATTGTCATCCGGGAGATGATAACCATGGTATTTGCTAACAGATAGGTTTGTTTGGGAACTACATGGAACACTGGAAGTTTTAACTTACTAAAAAGAGGACAGTGCAAACAGAGAGCTGGCCTACTCGCTTTGCATTTTTTATAAAGAGAAATACACATACAAAGGATGTAAATCCGACTTACAACTTTAACTGTTACGAAGATTGCACCCGCTTTCAGTGTTACACGCATAGCTAACTTTCTATATCCATCTTTCGACATGCTGTTTGAAATGAGCCAATCAAAACCGATGCATAACGGTGTTCATTTATGCAAATGAGCCCAGGAATTCATAAGTTCATGCTAGAGGGCTGTGATTGGCGGATTTCGTCTTGTTTCTTTATCGCGTCGAAAGATGGATGTCAATAGAAGGCCGCTATGCACGTAACACTGAAAGTGGGTGTGATCACTTATGGAGGGTTACAATCAGTCGCAGTACAACTTTGAGCCATACAGAACTTGAAATCAGAGAAATAACTATTGACTTTTCAGAGTCAATTCTCTACGGATTTCCACCTGTTAACTAGGGCCGCAGATGATGGTAGGCAACACCTTTTAAGAGGCTAGGTCATGAAAGCATAGGCAATTCTGTGACATTTAAAATGGCTTCAAAATCATTTGTTAAATGTCAAAGCCATTGTTTGAAACAAGTCGAAAATAAAGGTGATTTATTTACAGAAAGAACTAGGATGTTACGAATGGCCACAGGAGTTTTGCTGGTCTGACTGACCTAAATCGCATTTCAATAGATTTGTAATAATTCTTGGCTACGGGCCCATTTAATATCATACATACACTGCATGTTTGTTGGTTAAAGATGTGTTTCTTTCACCTTGGCTCCAGCTATCTGAATATATTGTCTAAGATATAGCATGGCTACTTAGGTCCAAGCTATACGAACAAACAAACACCAGTGTGGTGTAACCGGGTCAAAACCGCATGGTCAGAAATTATATTTCTTTTAAATAAAGTGCCCATATTATTATTTTATTTGAATACAATTTTTGCTGTCGCTTTCATTGATCATAGAAAGATTCTGATCAAAGGAGACAGGAATTATCATAGATCCTACATGGACTAGCCTCCGTAAAGAACATTTTGGAGTACAAAAGTTAAGTAGCTTTGCTATGCAGTTCTAATTACCTCAATTTATCGATCAACCACTAAAGTATAAACAATTATAAACTATAGCTGTGTTTTGCTATGGTCGCAAAGAGAATTGCTATAGAGAAATTGTTATCATTGTGTTTTGTGATATTTCAATTTTGTTTTGTAGTAGTTTGAAGCACGTTAAGTTTAAAGAACGTTGCACTTTACAATGTATAGACGTAAAGAGTAAAATTTGCATTGTAAACCCGAAATACATGTGTTATGTAGGAATTACTGTTCGTTTAATTGTATCTTTAGTCTCTGCACGGTTCTGCCGTTTATCAATGCAAATATATCATGTTAATAAACATATTTGTTTATTTGTGTCTGAAAGTCATCGATTTATTTTCACTTGCCTGACGAACACCTTGCATTTTTACGACACACTCGAGCTATCTAGTGAGGTATTTAATGAAGTATTCAAAAATTATCTTGTTTTTGTTCTATTAATGCGGAGTTCTGAGTAGAAAGCTCTTAGTTTACTCCACAAGTTGACGTAATTTTTGTTGACTGTGATTTCATGGACGTCACATGACGTCATTAGAGCCGCCATCTTGAAGGATTTCACCGTTTTCTCAGAAAGTCAGAAAATTACGAAAATTGATACAAAATCAAGCCAGAATGCTTATGGAATGTAATATTAAGTAAATCGTAGCACTTTATTTTTACAAAACTTGAAGAATAAAGAAAAATGTCACAAATGACGATTTTGGCCAGACCTGCTTGTAATTGCCATTACATGGACACATGTTTGAACAGCTACTGGAAGTTCTAGCATTATAAAGTAATAGTCCATGGGCCCGGGCAGATTTCGGTACCATTCAAAGGGACAAATTGTGAGTGGTATCGGTTTGAAGGTCTTATAAAGGAGTTTCAAAATTGACCTGATAGCAATCGCGAAAGAGTAGCTTTATATGATTTTTTAAGGGTATAAAATTCTCCTTCTGCATGAAATCGAGGCTAATTCTTTTGATGGACCAAAACATTCTTTTTTTCAGCGATTTTTGTTCAATTTGGTCTTATGATATTAAAAACGTTACTCTCAACTTCGTTACTCAATAACATGGTCAAAATTCGAGTTTTTCTACGAAAAAGAACGTGAAATAACTGTTTGAAGGTTGCGAAATGCATTCTGGGTAAATCCAAGATGGCGGCCGCTTTGCCTGGTAAGTGTTTGGTTCATTTGGTGTCCTTTTCTCAATTTAAACCCCCGAAAGAAAACTAAGAAACCCCTATAATAGATAAAGAACATATTAAAAACTTACAAAATTGATTTATGGCAATTTTAACCGCATCTAGGAGGGAATTATGCAACAAAACTTACAGAGTTTCGAGATGTGCTTGGGCTTTTCTGCTTCACGTAACAACACAGTAGAAAACGCTGTGTTAGTGAAACAAGAGGACCTTATTCGGGGAGATATTTCTCTACTGCGAGAAACAATTGCACTAAGAGGCCATGTTATACTTTATTTAAGTCTTTAAAACTCACGTTATACACGTATAATTTTTACTGCATACATACTTTTACACATAGGACCCCATCACTAGTGAGGGAACAAGACCTTGAATAAAAAGAGAGGGGGGCTTTTTTGTGTGTAAACCCAAACAAAATATAGCGGTGGCATCATCAGGATGTCTTTTACCAAAATAAGGAGGGGGCCTGCGCATAACATGCAACCTTTCTAGGTTAACTTACACGCGGATTTGTAGCCACAACTAATACCTTAAAACCCTTTGTACATCAGAGAAACGCTATTCATCTGCAACGGATTCCGATGGCGTGATAAAGCGACCCTGTTTAGATGTCAAATGCATCATTCATTGCAGTAATGACGACAGCGACGATTTAAAAGCACCACAGGACTTGGAGTCTTGGAGATCATTATTGAGAGCAGCTGCCATTCGAAACTATAAAACAGTCCTAGATATTGCAAAGACTGTTAAGGAAGGGGAAGTTCCGTCCATATTTTATCACCGAAAATGTCGTTGTTTGTTTACCTTAAAGCGAGAATTAGAAAAGCTGTGTAAAGTCAATGAAGAGGAGAATAGAGAAGAATCGATTATATTCCCGGAGAGAAGATCTTCAAATCGACAGGCGCCTAGCGATAGCACAACCTTCGATCAAATATGTATTTTTTGTGATCGAAAAAGTAAATACCTAAAGGGTTCAAAAAATCGAGAGCCTTTAATTCTGTGCAGAGATCTGCGAGCAGACGAGACTATCCGGAAGACTGCCATTGCAACGTGTGACACCAAGATGATTGCAGTTGTATCGCGAGAGCTTGTAGCAGCCGAAGCTTGGTACCACTGATCGTGTTATCGACATTACACGCGCCCCACTGTGACCAAAGGTGTTGAAGAAGAGGAGGCAGCTGATAGCTACGCCCGTATCGAGTCCAAAGCTTATGAAATGTTATTTGATTATATCAGATTTGATTTACTAGAGAATCCAAGACTTGTTAATCTAACGGAATTAACAGATGTACTCTTGTCGGCCATGCGTTCATTTGGTGTCTCACAAATCAAAGACTCCATGAAAAAGCATTTAAAAAGGAGGTTGGAGCAAGAATTCTGCAGTGTACTGCACTTTGAGGACTTACTGGAGAACAATAAACAGTTCGTAATCCCTGATAATATATCAAGACTCCAACTAGCAAGAGACACAGCGCAAGTTCTTCAGAATCATCTATCACAACAAGGGATCAGCACTTCACGTAACAGGATTGAAGAAATAAAGAAAGTTGGTCTGTACATTCGTGATGCAATTATTTCACAAGACACAAAAATGTCATGGCCACCCCAGCCTTCAGAACTGACCGAAAATGCAGTGAATATTCCAGAGGAACTTGAGGTGTTCTTACACACTGTCCTAACTGGAAGTGTAAACCGTCCAAAGAAGGCTATTCAGCAAGAGTACAGCGTCTGATAAACTCTTTCTCACAAGACATTGTTTTTGGAGTTAGTGGTGGACGTCAGAAGCCACCTAAGCAAATTCTTTTGCCGTACGCTGTCAAGTCTTTAACAAATAACGTCGAACTTATTCAAATTCTCAATCGTTTTGGACACGGAGTCGCTTATTCGCAGATCGAGGAAATAAATACGGCACTTTGTCTCCACAAAATGGCCCTGACCCAAGAAAATGAAATTCCACTACCACAGAATATTCAACCTTTCATAAACACCACTCTCGCCTGGGACAACATTGATAGATTAGAAGAAACACTTTCTGGATCAGGAACGTCCCACAGGGTCAATGGTATCGCTGTGCAGGCGAGACACTTTGGACCCCAACTTCCCCCACTGGCAGTGCCTGAAGTAGCAAGAACGAGACAGAGGAGCGTTGATTCTTCGACTATCACAGAAATCCCTGCATACAATGCTGGTGAGCGCTGTAATCCTCGCGCGCGAAGTTACGTGGAAGTAACCTCTGAACAAGTGATAGAGCACGCACGGAAAAAGAACTTGCTTTGGATTTTAGTGCGCCTTCATGCAAACGCAAAGCAGAAAGCAAGCAGTTGGACTGGGTTCAATATATCAGTCCGTGAACAGCCGGTGTCCAAAGACAACGTAGGATACTTGCCAACCGTCGATGCTCCCGCCACTGATATGGCCACAGTTCATGAAGTTCTCGTAAGATCTCTTAAAATCAAGGATTCTCTCAGGCTTCAGAGTATCGTTGTCGTCTTCGACCAGGCGTTGTACGCAAAAGCGACGGAGATACAGTGGAAACATAGTGAGAGGTTTAAGGATCTAGTGCTGAGGATGGGTGTTTTTCATACAGCCTGCACTCTGCTGTCTATCGTAGGAAAACGCTTTCAGGACGCTGGATTGAGAGACCTTTGTGTCGAGTCAGGTGTCATTGCAGAGGGATCCGTGTCAGGCGTGCTCGATGGTCGCAGATATAACCGAGCAGTGAGGTGTCACAAGCTTATGTATGAAGCTCTTATGAGACTCGCTTGGAAAGGGTTGAAGACAATCATCCGGATAAGAGAAGAACGGTTGATGTATTCTTTGATAGTCTTAATGAACTTTACGAAAACACCTGCGCAAATGAGTTTGAGGAGAAAATGACCAGTCCTGGTTTCACCAAATTTGTCGAACTTTTTGACAACTACTTGAAGTATCTGCGGCTAGAAAAAGGGAAACTCTCACAATTCTGGATGTCGTACCTTGATCTTGTGGAAATCCTCTTGGGGCTGTTGCGAGCATCTAGGGAGGGAAACTGGGAGTTGCACTTATCGTCTGTTCGGCAAATGATCCCCTGGTGTTTTGCATATGACAATCTTAACTATGCGAGATACTTATCTGCCTATGTATCTGAAATGTCCCATCTTGAGAAAGAGCACCCAGAAATTTCAGAGTATTTCAAATCTGGTGGATTTTCCGTACAAGTTGGAGACCAAAATCCGTTCGGAAAAATACCGGTCGACCAAGCATGCGAGGAGACCGTGAACAAAGATACTCAGACGGCTGGGGGACGAAGGGTTTTAGCCTGAAACCAAGAGCACTGAGCAAGTACTACCTAACAGCAGAATATCGCAGTATATTCATGCGGCAGCTCAAAGAGATGGTTCATCTTACCCATTCCAATGCAAAACACACAGATCTACAATCAAGCAGAATTGAAAGAGATGAGGCAGACGTGGGATCGTTGTTGTTGATGCTTGAACGTTGTTGTTGTTGCACCTGAATCAACCCATTTAACAATGAACAGCAAGAGCTTGTTTGCCTTTCAACTGGCAAGGCGGCCACAAACGAAATAGAGAATGACTTACTGCAGGCCAAAGACATCGGAGAGAAGGCTTACAAGTCGTTCAGTGCGGAAAGACTCGAATGCCACCCACCGAAGGTCAAGTTCCACGACACTTTGACCAAAGCTAAACTGAAGACTTTCAGCGATCTTAACAAGAAGATGAAGGTTCAAAAAGGAACAGCCAATGAAGTAATTCTTAAGGCCGATCGCGCACTTTTCGCCAAAATGATCGTTATTGCTGAGAAGAGAGAACTAAAGATGAGAGATGTACTGTGCCATCCACTCGGGCCCCTTCCTTGGGCGTTAGCTAGCGCTGACGGTTCTATGAGGAAAACTAACAAGTCTTCGCTTGGAAATTAAAAGAGCTAAAGAAAAATGCACCTGCAGTAGAGAGCTTCCCACAACCATGCGCTTGTGTGATCGATGGAATGGCACTGGTTCAGCGCATGAAGGGTGACCACAAGACATTTTCCGAGGCTGCAGATTATTTGTTGCGTATGGTTTTAAATGAAGGAGGCAACAGCAAGCGGATTGACGTGGTGTTTGACGTGTACAGAGATGACTCCATAAAGAATGCTGAGAGAGAAAGGAGAGGCGCCGAGACTGGAAATGAATTCAGAAACATCAGACCAGAGCATAAGCTTGAACAGTGGCGGAAGTTTCTACTTAGTCCCAAGAACAAGTCCCAGTTTATCAAGTTCATCGCTGAGGAATGGCAAAAAGAACGATACAGAGTAAAACTCGCTGAAAAAATACTCATGGTGACCTCTGAAGACCAATGCTTTGAAATCACGTCAGAGAGGGCAGTGACACGGGATGACCTCAGTTCTACACAGGAGGAGGCCGATACAAGAGTACTGCTTCATGCAGCCGAAGCAGCCAGGGCTGGATACAAAGGTATCATTGTATCAGCTGAAGATACAGATGTCTTAGTTCTTTGTCTAGCATTCAAGAGCTTCATCCCTAGTTCTTTGTTCTTGAAATGTGGCACCAAGAACCGAACAATCTACATTGACATTTCAACTGTGGTTCAGCGTTTCGGATCTGGTCTTTGCAAGTCCCTTCTTGGCCTGCATGCATTTACAGTTTGTGACAGTGTAAGCGCCTTCGCTGGAAAAGGCAAGACAGCAGGACTTCAGATTATCAAGCGAAGCAGGGATTTCCAACATGTATTTCTACAACTTGGAATGGAATGGGAACTGTCGAATGATCTGTTTTCAAGGTTACAGGAATTCACCTGTATGCTTTACTCGACTAAGGTCGAAACCAGTGACGTCAACGAGCTTTGTTATCGGCTGTTTTGTGCAAAGAAGGGCGAGCTCGAGTCACACCAGCTACCGCCTTGTGCCGACAGCCTCCGGAAGCACTCTGCACGCGCAAACTACCAGGCAGCCATTTGGAAAAGAAGCCTGCAAAGCTGCCCTCAGGTGCCTTCCCCTGTCGGTTACGGCTGGGTTCACGAGAATGGAATGCTGGCTATAGATTGGATGGGTGGTGAGCCTGCTCCTAGGGCTGTCCTAGAGCTGCTTTCCTGTCAGTGCACCAGGGCTTGCAACCTACCAAGATGTACCTGTCTTGCCAGTGGTCTCAAGTGTACCGACATGTGCAGGCTACAGGACTGCAGCAACCAAGCAGAAGACGATGAAGCCGCAGATGAAATTCTGAGTGACGATGAGGATGAAGAAGAGTCTTGAGACAGTAAAGATAATGCTAACCAGAAAGATTTATCTAGACATGATCGACCGTTAGTTATAGCAACGAGATAACAACTAAAATTTAAACCCTAAAACTTTGCATTGTTTGCATTATGTTATATCTTTGTTTTATGATGTCTCACAGTACGCGCGCTGTGATTGGTCATTTTTTACGGCCGTCTTAGTCGAAATTTTAAAAAAGTTTTGTTTATCGAAATGTTTTAAGAAGAAAATTTTGAGAGCCGCTAAAAACATTTCTATTTAGATAAAATTTTCAGAAAACAAAGGCGATCTTCCACGCTTGTATAAAACCAGATTTTTCATAACTTATAGAAACCGGAAACGACCCCAATGTAGTATGTGTAAAGTCAGGAACTTTACAATTTTTTCTTTCGATATGTCAGTCTTTACAAGTACTGTGAATAAGTCGAAATCTGGTTGGAAAGGATTTTGAGAGTTCTGTAAAGAGAAGACGAATAAAACATTAAAAATGAAAAGATACGAATCCTGCACTGTAAGATACGAATCCTCGTTTCTTCCTGTCTATTAATTTAAAAACTCGGTTCGTTTTTAACAGGACGGACCTCGAACTCGTCTTAGAGGAGGTATATTTCACAAATCACTTTGGTTGTCATGGCAACCATACGGAGAGAAAGGCACAAGCTATCTTAGCTAACATCAGCTGCCCCTCATGAACATTTTTTACCCCATTTTTATAGCAAAAACGCCCTTTAAATTTCAAAAACGTGATTATTTATGACCCTCTGAGCAATAAAAGGCAGCATTGACTTTCCAAAGATGACGTCGGTAATCACGTGATTTCAGCAAGAAAGCTACTCTTTTGGGATTGCTATCACATACCAAAATGAACTAGAATGTTCAAGGATTCTAAAAATATATGATAGCATTTGTCCCTCCGAATGGTACCAAACACCTATTTTTGGGGTCTGGGCCCATGGACTATAAGTCCTCTTTCCATATTCCAAGTATTCTCAAGCGGAGCGGGTGGCATCCAACCCCCCCTCCCCCCTCCTGTAGTCCAAGGGTTAAAAAAAAGATGGATCCGACGAAATCATTTTGGGGAGGAAACAAAGGCTAGTTAAACAGACAGCGTTTTCTTGCATTGAACAAGAACCTTTGCGATAATTTTAAATTTATAAGACAGTGATTCTTAGTCCATTGAAGAAGTAGGATTGAATCAAATTCAAATTAAAAGAACAAGTGAAGCGAAGACGTACTCAGTTTTGAAGACATCTATAATAATAACTGTTATGTATATCATAATTTCCGAATTAAGGTTCATCCATCAATCAGTTACTTCCAAGAAATTAATAGTCAAAAACCACAAATGTGAGAAATATTAAGGATATTTGAGGGTAAAATATTCGCTTGATCGTGGAGGGTAAAGTCTAAGCATGATTGTAAAGTCTAAACAGCTTCAAATCTATAAGTAATCTATACATCATTTTGTAACAGAATTCTATACAAGAGGCTCAGGGCCACCATAAATTTTCGAAAATTCAAGTTATGGCTCGGAAAGCATTTCGAAAAAAAAACCGTTGTATATAATTTTATGCTGATCATAATTCGCTAAAAAAAATAGGTGTCACTAGCTCGTTTATAAGTTGTTGCTGATAATCTGTTATCTCAAAATGATGACCTTAACTTCTTCATCAATGATTGGGCATGCGTTTGACACAATTGTTATGGCAACAACTGATACAAAGTAATAGTGTTGATTCATTCATGTATAAGCTTAAAAGTGCTGAAAACCACTACCAGCCGACACAACCCTAAACTGAGGCTGCATGGTACGTCTGTGGAAATTTCCAAACTGGCAAGCCACTTCTACGAAAATCACATGGACATTAGCAACGCAAACATAGTACTTTGTAAGCAAACAACCATTAAAACTGTTTCGCACAGAAGACGTACACGCTGGTAATGACTTCATCACAACAACAAACGTTTTCCATCCTATGAGCACACACATGGTCACCTGCTTTGTTACATAATATGGTTATTTACAGTTGTATAGTTAATTATTCTCTAGCGATTTTTTCCTGGGCAAAATACTTTGTTTAATAAAAGCACAACTGGGCCACGCATAGCAGGGAGGCGCCAACAGTAAAGAAATGGATTAAAGGCAGAGTTTAGAAACAATATCGTGTTGGCTAGTTTCCAAACTATCGGATGTTTGGAAATGCGATTTTCCCCTGCAATCTGCAAAATCCATGCTATGGAAAAGGGCGCGTAACACAGAAGCAAAAAATAGTAAACTATAAATGTGTTCATTGCAGTTTTTTTAAAGCGCGCCATGTTGAACTCGTTTGTCGTGTGGACCGCCTGTTCTTGTGCCCGGATCTCGCTTCTGTGGCGCCGGACTATTCGGTAAATCTTTACGTGGATGACCGTAGACGTTCCAAGGAACACGATGATAACA
Organism: Oculina patagonica; assembly: GCF_052425735.1. NCBI lineage: Eukaryota > Metazoa > Cnidaria > Anthozoa > Scleractinia > Oculinidae > Oculina > Oculina patagonica. The sequence continues at coordinate 8,069,184 of NC_135763.1, forward strand.
GTTGCCACGACGTACGAGAATGCGCTCAGATTCCACAGCACTAGACTCGAACAAAAAATGCTTATTACCCAGCAAAGTATAATGAGGAATAATACTCGTGGAAGCGTTACGATACTGCCATACCTCAGAGGATACTGGATGGCTAGGTGTCTGTCCAAGCTAATGAGTGTCACGTTCCCAAGCGAAACGCCACAAACTACGAAAGCAAAAGCGAAAAATGTTGTTTCTAACAAACATTTATCTCCTGATGGGAGTCCGTGAATTTTCAACAGCTCCACGGCGATGAACAAGGGCTGGACGAAGAAGCCAACTGCAAGATCGGACACTGCGAGGCCACAGAGGAACACGATTGATGGGTAACGAAGAGATGGAGTCCTCCACACTGCAGATACAACCAAACTATTCGCTAAGATTGATATTATCGCAAGCATGATGTTTATGGCGGAGTTAAAAACGACGATTAGTCGTGGAACATTTTCGATCTCAAAAACAGTGAAGCGCCTGCATAATTCATTGTCTTGGGTCATGTTCTCGATATTTGAGCAATTCATAGTGCAGTTCTTCGTCATATTTACGGGGAGCTGGTAAAACGAGTTGTTATCTTCTGCTTTCCTCTTAATGGTGATATGAGCGTTTTTTTCCTTCAAAACAAATGGAAGCAGACAAATGTAGCCAAGTGATCACTCCGACGAGCGAGCCTGTATTAAATTTTCAGCACACCTGTGTACATCACATGGGAAAGCATTTGACAATCTTGTCATTCATCTGCTTGTAGATAAATATTCCCCTTTCTTCTGGTAGAATTCCCAATTATCGTGGATGAAATGTTGATTGCTGCAGGGCCAATTAATATTTTATGGCTTTTATATCTGTGAAAAAATAATGTCTTAACCGTCATCAAACTAGTATTATTTAAATAAAGCAAGATTTAAAAGCATCAACAATTTGCACAATATAAATAATGCTCTTAGGAAGTCTTACGGCTGCTTGCAATTCTTCATTTAGCTCTGGAAATTTGTTATTTTGATCGGGAATGGGCGAATTTGAACAAAGTCATTGCTCGATATATTGATGAAAGTGTTGTAAATGGCAGTTATTGTGTTTCCATGGAAACTTGGGAGTGGAAATGCGATCATTACGCATTTACGAGCTCTTACTTATTAACTGTAGAGTTTAAAACCGCTATAGATACTAACGTAAATTCCTTTTTTCGATGCTTACATCAGAAATTGGAAAATTTTAAAACTGTACGGAAGAGACAAAACTAATGCACTACTTTAATTAGCCGACATTCGTTTTTTTAAATTTTGTTTTTCAAAATAATGATGATGATGTTGACATCAAGAATTGAAAATGTAAATAATGGAAAATAATTAATTATAAAAACTACTTTCTTTTGATAACGTCTCATTTAAAAAACTTATCTTTGAGAGTTATTTTCACCCTATAACAAATGACATTTAAACGACAGCTTATGTTTCTATTGTAATGGATTTTTAGTTTCACACAGATAAAAGTCGTATGGTTTTTTAATTAATCATCCTGTAGGTACATTTTGTCTGAGATGTTGTTTGGCAACTTATGTTCCGGTTGATATTAATCGGGAATTATTCCTTCAGTTTTAGAACGCCATTTTCTTGACTTTCGAGATTCCCAAAGTAAAGAATGAAGGTCAACACATATAACAGAAATCCTCTACGCAACCTCTGTTTTAATGACACAACAATGATTTGCTATTCAGAAAAGGCAAGACAGAAGTTTCAGAGGGGTTCAAAAAATGGGTAATATTCACATTAACATAAAGTTAGCAACCAATAACGCGTTTAAGCACTCATGGGGAAAAAGCAAGAGGAGACATATTCAAAATAAATTATAGTTGTAAAAAAAAAGAAATGAAGACTCTTTAAAATGAAGACCAGGATTGCAAAGTTTTCGAATCCTCTTATTACCAAACATGGGAGCGACTGACATCTTGTTACTTTTTCCAATAACAATACAATGTCCTCAAGGCAGTTGCGGTACTAAAATAAATAATTAACCAGGTGTGGAGAGTCTTTTATTGATGCGCCAATTTCTCTTCTAAAGAATAAGCTCAATATTTTGGACTTAAAGATTAATATAAAGTAAAAATAATTTTAAATTATTCTTAAAAGAATGTTTCGTGCACTCAAGTCGTCAGCGGTCACGCGAGCCACACTGAGGTTTTTGGTTTAAGGCACAGCAAAATTAAGATGGCTCGTTATGGTTTAGATATTCCTGTCTTTAGCATTCTTTTGCAGCTACAGCAATAACGTCGAAGAAAAAACATTTAGTTCATATTTGTGTAGGTTTGGCCAATGAACAAATTGTGATCAAGGTGAGATCAAAATTCGTTACCATGGCAACGTCAAAAATGGTCAAAGATACCCCATTTTGACCTTTTGAGGCTTATAACTTAAAAACTACTCGGTAATATTTTAAATATATTTTTGTCTAACCGTCAAAACAAACCTTGTTACGATTTTTTATAAAACATCTGTAGGTAAGGTTCAGAACCACCTTAAATTTATGAAAAAATAACGTAGCTCAAATCCTGCCTACAGATAATTTTGAAAATGTTTCCTTATATCAATTGGACAAAAAAGATCAAAAACAAGAACTTTTACCAAATAGTTTCAAAGTTATTAGCCTCAAAAGGTCAAAATAGTGCATCTTTGACCTCTTTTGACGTCACAGCGACCTCAATTTGTTTATTGGTAAAACCTATACAAAATTATCTAAAGGAATCGATTTTTCTTAACGTTATTGGTATATCTGTGATAAAACACCAAAGACGGGCATGTCTAAACCAGTACGAGCCACCTTAATATACGTTGAGTAGAAAGCCCTGAGAAGGTGCGGTGGCCTATTGCTTAGTGTGCCGGACTCCGGATTGCACATCAAAATGTCAGGAAGGTATCACAGCCTAAATCCTTTCTTCAAAATTGCAAAAAGACTTCGAGGGTGGAATCCAACCTCCCCACCCCCTCAAACAACACAAAAGTAAATTATTGAATGGTTTTGATCAATGTGAAATAACGACAACAAAGTTAACTGTCTATTAAGAGGGTGGTTAAAAAGCTGCAACTAGTCCAAAACTCTTCGGCGTGAGAAGATTCGACCATGTCACCCCAGCACTCAAGAACTTGCGCTGGATGCCAGTCAAGCAACAGCTGTACCTGCCCGACGCTACATTAACTTTAAAGTGTATGGCGGGCTATGCCCCCGAATATCTTACTAAACTTTTCACAACTAGGGAACAGGCATCAGGGCGATCCACACGCAACTGCCAAAAGCTGCAGATTTCCGGGCTGTTACCATTTGGAACAATCTTCCCCAAAGTCTAAAACTATCAATGAACTTTAAAGACTTCAAGAGGAAACTACGAAAGACCCTACTTAAGCCATTTTCAGAGGACCTTAGAGTAGATAGAATTATATATCAATTTTTATTATTTTTGAGTCTAATGCTTGCGTGCGCTTTGCGCATGCGCATTAGACTCTTTGTTATATGAAAAAAGCTGTTAGCAATCCCAAGGGAATGGTTCGGGATCGATAATCGTTCGCTGTAATGTAGAAAACAATGATCAGCTGCAAGAACGGACTCCGTACGGACACGCACGATTAGTTTCAATTAAAAACAGCCAATCAGCGACACGTGTTCCCACGCATAATTAAAAGTTCTTTCTCAAGTCACGATTATTCAACACTTGAACAGGACGAAATAATTTTCCAGTTAAGACATTTGTAAGCTTTTTGTGAAAATAAATCTTCGTTTTCAGTTCAGTTAAGCACTGTGTTTTCGTCTTGCTTAAAAAGAAGCGCTTTGAGAAAAAATATTTCGACGGCGACTCGCGTTTATTTACACAATGCGACCAAATATTTATTTTTTTTAAAAAATAGAAAACTTTACCTCGGTTTTTGTATTTAAGTCATTCGAATTTGACCAATTTTTTCTTTACAGTGCAAACAAAAACCTTCAAAAATAAAAGATGTACATGGATAAATGTAAATCAAGTTACGCGACTAAATCAAAATGCGTTTGTTTGGCCGCTTTGCAGTATTACACTGTTCCGGTCTTTGCCATACACTGAAATCGAATTTCATCTTTTACGACTCTCAGAGATCTTAAGTTCTTCTTACAGCTAGAAAAGTCATAAAATGGTTACATTGATATGGAAGTGATGATTCGCGAAATTTGTACATCATGATAAACAGTCTTCGCTCCTGTGTATGGTAGCTCGATAATAATTGCCTAGTTTCCAGCGTTCAAAAGGTCATCATTATATTGACGTGAGCATTTACACCCGTTTTTAGGAAAATCTGTCACTAAGTGCTTACAGTACAATGGAGTAACAGTCACTATTTCAAGTGCTTTTATTGCAAAATCTGTTTCAAGAGTCATCATCAAAATGGTGAAAAATCTGAAAGAAAACGATGTGAAGTTCTTCAACCCTTGTTGTAATGAACATGCTTTTTGTAAATCGTCACGCAATCTTGTCCAAATGTTTAATCGTTTCTGCTTTTACGGACAATACGGAAGAAGTAACATCAACTCCTGTTCATACTTTAAATTTTGTGAAGCATATAACATTTATGACTGTTTCGTTTTCATCCATAATCATCCACGATGCCCCTAGCTTGCTATAAGCATTTTAAATTAAACTCCCGAACACAAACCTCTAACCAATTTTAACCGGCTTACGAAAACCGCGCAATCTGTATCACTATGCCATACGGCATTAGACTCATGTCACCCTTGGTGACCTATTTTTTTATTTATATTCGAGTTGTACATATCACTGAAAAGTCCCCTTGGGGGAGTGTTATTAAAGCTAACCAAAAATGAAAGGTGTCAAATTATCTATCCGAAATCAGTCACCGTCATGCACTATGGTCACGCAATTTATCATACGTAGTCTTGTTTTTTAACGCGTACTAGATATTTTTTTGGGATGAAGAAAGAATCACGGTTTACAGTAATATTTTAAAAGAAAGAAAACTACAGTCATTTTTTGTAAAAAAAAAATCGATTCACGGTTCACGGCTATGTAACCAAATCACGTTTCACGAGAAAAAATAGTCATTTCACAATTCGCGGGAAAAAGACCTTATACGGATCACGAAAAAATCATTTTCCACCCTCTATTAATATAAAAAGTCAAGTCTTTATCTTCCTTGTCAGCATTAGGGGATATCTGCTTGGTATCTGCTTGTGGGATACATAATGAAAGCTGAAGATTGCCTTGACGATTGAAGTAAGCGTGATCATTTACCTTATAATAGGGGGGGGGGGGGGTGCGATTTGATTATTGTGTTTTTGTTGATAATGGAATATGTGAGTATCTGAGTATCGTACACGCCAAACTATCTAAAGTTCAATTTACGAAGAACGTTCATTTCGTGAAAAATTTTAAGATGTGACGTGTGAAATCACTAGCCTTCAAGTTTAACATGTTAAATTATGCAAATTCAAGATCTGGTTGCTCAAATTTTAAAAATAATAATATTTGTCATGTTAAATCTTGAAAATTATATTATTGTCTAGCGAAATCTTGAAAATATAATATTTACCATGTCAGATCGCGGACAATTCAATAATTGACATGACAAATATTAAAGATTTTAGCGCGTCAAAGTTTGAAAATTGAAAATTTGACATGACAAATGTTCAAATTTTCAAGACCTGGTTGTTAAATGTGATAATTAAATATCTCAGTACTGACACAGCACAGTTAACTCAGCTGGGAAATATCTCAGGTGATATCTTATCCGTGGTCACAATGCGTTGAATTAGAGTACCCTCCCTAACACTTTCCATTAACTCTTGTAAACAACAGTCAAATCTGTTTGCAGTGGCTTTTTCAGAACAGGACTACAACTGACAAGAACAGCAAGGTAAGTGCTGTTGTGGTTAGTCAACGTTATCGTTTTAACGATAAAACGCGTCTTGGTAGAGAATGAAATACTGAAACTTGGCATATTAAGATCAAGGTAATTCTAAAAGGTGGTCATTTGAGCGTTTAGTATGGCCAGTTTTGTGGCGGTGTATTCCTTTTTGCTCAATGTCGGTAGCTCCCTGACAAAATATTGTATTAGGTCGCTAGTGTAGAACAGTCACAAGAACAATTTTTGTAAGTGTTACCATCACCATCAACCACAGTCTTCTAACATGAATTGCACGCAGTGAGAAAAATAGCAAGAAAAACTGTAAAGTTTACAAATCCACTTAAGTTGATCCATGCTTTACAACGGTACATATTTATTTTAAACGAAGGAACCTCGTCAGTTGAAATATTTTCCATGAAAAATCTTAATTTATAATTACTATTTAAACTTAAATTGCAGAGAGCCGTGAATTAAAATTTTGTGCAAACACCCGATATTTTGCTCATTAGAAGAGAGAGACTTATTTTTCTCTTGCCAAAATTCTAAGCTGACAATTCCACCATATAGCCCTTTAATTAAACAAAAAAGAAAAAAAAGCACTTTGTCTTTTACAAATATCAAAGGAACTGGCTACGCCTTCATCGCGCAAATTTTGAAATTAATTATAATTCATGCTTGTTTATTTGAGCTGTAAGGTTTGTTCAGGTGTTTTTAGTTTAGAGGCTTGGCTTTTCCTTCCCAATAAGATTTATTGGGTTGGCTTTATTATTTAGCGGTATAAAAATGTTAGCCAAATTTAAGCCGATATTTCCTTGCTTCAAACACTTCTGAGATAGATACACTGCCATGCACTGATTGTGGCCGAAATTAAAGCTATATACTTCGATTGAGTATTACGTGCGACCCTTAAGTTTGACCTGTCAGCTGTGAATAAATAACATAATGGAGAAAATTCATCACCCGTAGATACTATATCATATCAATCTGATAAAAAATAAAATTTGTAAAGGTGTTGGGTTTTTAGGGGGTAAGTGAAGCAAAGAACCGAACGAAACAAACGCTGCCTGTGACAAGTTTCAGCCAGCCTCAGAAGAACAAAATTTGAGCCAAACATGTTACCAAACATAAGACGGCGCACTGTGTTGTGCCCTATAAGCTTCCGTTCTAAGTGAATGTTGCCGCTACACGAACATGACAACGCTTATTACAAAATACAATTTACGTAAGTGGCCAAAATTTATACTTTGCATCAAACATTAAAACCAGATAGTTTACGAGATGCTAAAATGTCCGCCGTCATATTTTTAAACCATGTATTGAATAAGAAATTAACTTTTCAATCGCTTTACTGTATTTTTCTGTATTTTAGGATCGCTTTACCCATTTTGAAATCGGTTATTCATCTTCGTCCGGTGTAACTCTCGTCCCATTAATTTGCATTCTTTCTGTTCTAAACAGGTCAAACCGGGATTATGTTGATTCTGTTTTGTGTCACTTGATCACATAAATGGTCAAATGGCCCCATAGTCTGATAATACGACAAGAACTTTTTTGTTTTAAGTATTTTTTTATTAGATCCTTTTGCTCTAAAAAAATATTCACCATACAAATTTATCTTCGTCTTAATTTAAAATGTACGCAATCAAAGGAACATTTACTTACTTGTTTTTAGAAATACTTGTTGACGTTTTGACTCAGTAAAAAACTCCGTTTGGTGAATCATGGACTGAGAATATTAATATTAATGATCTTTGTCCATCGAATGTCATTTTGACTGATTGCATTTCTTTACCTTTACTTGATAGTCGTTATAGCCACTGGTAAGCCTTTGGAATATATGGCGGTGATTAGCATTGTATGATCAGGAGTGTCGGACGAGAGCGTCTTTGACTCAAAGGTATGGATCAAACACAGAGTGCTGGTTGGTGCATAGTGCCTCCCGAAAGCCTATGCAAATTGTGCCCTCCGTCAAAATTACCATAGCGGCTCTGTCAGTCAGCTGTGCGAAGGGCTGCGCAGGGGTGCAATGCTTCTATCGAGGGCCTATGAGCTAAAAGTTTCCTGCGGAAATCCTACTTTCTAAAAAAACACAAATATAAGCCCGAGAACGAAGTTCGAGGGCTTATATATAGTGTCATAGAACATAAAATGCTATCAGGTCATATTGCAGAGACAAAAACAGTCTATTCTCTTTACTGTTCACCACTAAATTTTCCTTTAACGCCATTCCTTAAAATAGTGTAATTGACACGAAGTTATTCATTGAAATTTCTAACACTGTGAGGCATTTGGAGCTGTCTTATTTTACATTCCGATATCCTTCTTTTGGCGGAGTTAAATTTGTACATGTAAAAAATGATGATCATCAAAACTAAGAAGTAACAGTTGAGAATTATCAAGAAAAGGGGACTTTGTATTAAGACTAGCTTAGAGTCTACAAATAATCGAATATCTACTAATTTATAACTGCTTGTAGCCTTCAAAGAGCTCACATTTGAGTTGTAACTTCTAATTAAGTTCAAGGAATTTGTAGTAGGTATTGTAAAAGCAATGCGTATAAACCCTGGCAGCTGTGTATACGCGCTTAATTATTAGTTCCCTCTACAATTTCAAGCTTTTGCGTAATAGTGTTGTGACTATCCCTCTTTTATTCTGCTCGGGAATGAATTAATCAAGTAATATTTCTAAACTTATTTTCTTTCGAAACTTCAGAGAAACGAGAAAAAGTCGCCATTTTGTAGGCGACCTCAAGCTATTGCACACTCATGGCCTAAGCCAATCAGATTAAAGCATTTGCATTAGAACAATGGTAAAACTCTTCTGCTGTAAATAATGTTACTAGATTCTAATCCACATCAATCGATTGGCTGTATCAGAAGATTAGAACCGACGATATGTTACGCCTGAAGATTAAAGCTAAAAAACCGGCTTTTTACACTAGTATCAAAGTTCGCCAAGTCTCTTAAAGCGGTTTCTCTAAAGAGGAAAAGCCTTTTTAAGCTTTTTAGCTAAGGCCATCATCAGTAAAATTAAAAAAACTTAATGGTTCTATCGACTACAACCAAAAAGTAGGGGTGTTTATTACGTTTTTAATGTAAAACTTGTTTAATCGTTTCACTGACTTGTATCGACAAAAAAACGTGAGATACACTTTAAAGAGCACAAAGTGGAATCACCAACAGCTTATGTCCCGCGGCTACCTGTGTGAAGTCAAAAGTCAAAACATTTTCAAAAACTTTTATCCCACTCGAAAGTGTACCGCCAAGTGACGTCACATGTATGCTTTCCATGCAATACAGACAGTTTTCTTTTTTTTTTGTTACTTAAAGCATATTTTTTTCTTTAAATAAAAATAGGCCGAAAGCCAGCAGTGTAAGCTTCATTCTCGAAGCTTCGCTATCGATCGAGTTGAGTTGTTTGAGTAAATAAGTACAGCAAAATTTTCAGCTCAGCTCAACATCTAAACTTCGTACATTTTTTCATTCATTTGTTTTTATTATCCTTGGACACAAAAGGCTAATATCGAATAACTGCTTCAGTTCTGTACATAATTTTTTACGGAGTCAAATACAGCAGAAATTAAAAGTTAGAGTCCAGAAGTTTAAATAATCAAAATCATAATTTTTCATACTAAATTAGAGGGTAAATGAAATACAAACAAATTGAAATTGCGAAAAAAAAAAATACGCAAACTCTCAAGGGGGATCCCAATTTGAATTACTTATCGATGCTATTGTGTTTTCAAATCCTTATGAAAAAATATTGTTAATTGACGTTAGCAGACACATTCAAAACGTGATCCCTTTTGTTTTACAGCACGATTTATGAAACGCTAATGCAAAGCTTTGTGTCCGCAATGTTTACTCGACAAGTAGCTTTTGACCAGATGTTTTTTAGTAACACACTTCGCTAAGATGGTATCTTACAAGTTCTGAGCGGGAAAATTTACAAACACTACCATTCTACATCCAACGATTTCCTTATTTATCAATCTGAGGCAAAGTTGCTCGTCGCTAAAGGTTAGTAAGATAAATTGTGCAATCGATACGCGATATGCCATTCAGGTTTGTCATGAATTTCAATGGATCTGTCTTTTTAAGACCGGTATCTAAACACGACTACATGTACAAAATGACGCACGGAAATACTTAGAATTTGGGTTACATGTAATAACAGAGGAACCATATATAGAAGTAATGTACTTAACGAACCTCCATGGGCGGCCAAGTGAACATGAACTATAATTACTTATTCCACACAAAACCATGTTTGATGTAAGATACATTAAGATATTTCTCTTTTTGAGGCGAAGGCTTTGCTAAGATGGCGGCCTCTTTACACTGAAAGTGTTTGTTAAAGCGGCTTCGAAAGATTTATTTTGACCAATCGCCGATAGTTGTTTTACCTTGTGTGTAATTTAGTCTTGTATTGACGGTACATTATCACGATAGGTAGCACCTATAAAACGGGTGTTTCGCTCAGATATCAATCAGTGTCATATGCGATTTACATAGACCTAACTGTTAGAAATTTGGTACTTTTCGTTGCAGCGGTGAAAACGGCTACTGATGAATACCTTGTGGTGATGCCTCATTAATCGTGCGACAAATCCATGGATATACTCTGAGGTAAATATTTTGTGAAATATTTTCTTTCCTTTAAGCTGTGCTATTTAGATTTATTTCACACAGTGTTGCTTCAAATGAAATAAATAACAAGAACAAACTGCAATGTCAATATACGTCCTTTGAATAAAAACGGAATACAAGTTTTCTATCAACCTTATGGAGTTACAGCCAAAGACTAACACATATAAAGTTCTATATTGCGTTTCCTTGTGTATTATTAATAATGAATAAATGAAAATGAATTTCGACTTGTTTGCATCAAAACACAGAAAAAAAAATCACAAAATTGTGACCTTGCTAACTGGGACAAACCGTCAATGTCAACCCAGTGAGTAATTCAAACAAAAGACAAACGTCTGATTCAATTCTATTCCACACAAAAAAAACCACTTGCAATAAAACACAAAGAAATGTTTGTTGTTAAAATTAATCCTCACTCAATTCTTTTCGAACAAATTTCATTAACATAAAACGAAAGAAATGGACTCACTCTTATGAATTTCATTTGAGAGATTTTATTTAGAGATTAGATGAATTACTTTGGTTACATCTTATTCACGATGCAATCGTAATAAAAACGTTTTATGATGTTTAAATAAAATGCAAGTCTCTGCATAAAATTTAAGACTAGACCTCAAGAGGTTTAACTTTTTGGGTATTGAATTGTACGGTCTTTTTCTAACAGTAATTAAAAGTTCTCTCTTGTTATTCATCGGAAATTAAAAAAACAAATCAGGTACATATTAAATTTCAATTCTTAGAGCAATTTCATGTAGAAGATAGACACACTAAATTGAAATGCCCAAACTCCTTACGGATGTAATGACTTAGACTTATTGCAGCTGTCGACCAGAAGGACGAAATCCAAATAACTTCTTTTATTTTGAAAACACAATTTAAATTAGGAACGCCTGACCACCTTCAGGTAGAATTAGTCAGATCTGATTGACATACTATATTACTTTTTAGAGATGAAATTAGGAACTTCATCAAAGAAATAGATTTTTTAGAGATTTCTAAAATATTAGTAAAATTGCAAAATAGAAAGAATAAGTCTAGGAATACCAGGTCGCTTTTTTTGTACTAAAAAAACAACTCCCACCAAAAGAAGGTTATACTTATATCGATTTTCAAGGATTTAATATTTTTTCTTCATACTACGTATATCAGGTAAGTTGAGAAAACCTTTTTGAACTACCATGATAGTTTTGTTTGTATATAACCGTCAAAATGTTTTACATTGTCAATGGCCTTCGCTCGGCCTATATTAAAATCAACAGAACATAACCAACATTCGGAACTCCGCGTAATGATCCACCATTTAAAGGGACACTGTCAAGGGGATTTTTCTGCTTTTTAGTAAAAAGTTCTAAACTTGGCAAAGTTATCTAGCCTGCGTTGCAGCCGGAGGTGTCACAAAATCCTGGATACAGGCCAGTTCGTCTGCAACTCAGGCTAAAGTTATTTTGTTCATACATGAAATGCAACTAGAACAGAAAGGTGAAGATATAAAGCTCATTGTGTAGAAGGAAGATGGGAGCTGTTGTAAGTTTTTTAGCTGTTTTCAAGGCCCCTAGGGCAGAGTTGAAAAAACCAGTCTGACTTTTTCAAGTTGGGATCAAAAGTTCCAGATAACATTACATAAATGTCAATTGTTTATAACTTCAGTTAACTGGCATATAACTTTGAACAAAACTGAACCACTATTCTTAGATTTCTATGTACGTCTTTAGGCACTAACATTTTTGAAGTGAAGCTCTTGACAGGGTTCTTTTTATTACAATTTGAAATGCTAAGGAAATGATTCTTCAGGATCTCAAATCGTGTCACCTCGACGTTGTTTGCATGCGAATTCACCATCAGTGAACACTAATATTGCAAATATCAATGATTGCGTGCATGTGAAATGCGAATAGTGACGGTGTTTGCGTTTGATTTTTCACGCCACTAATTTCTCATACGTCATGAGGGTGTTTATATGGAGGAGAGTTGTCCCTGTGGGGGTTCCCTCCTCCGGCCCCCCGGGTGGTTTTTTTTGGGCCTGAGAATGTTTTGGCGGCGTGGAATACCAAGCGAAAAATTGGTCACGTTTGACATTTAACAACCAAAAAATGGTAAATCATTTCAGAATCATTGGAGTTAGTTTTAATTGGTATAATTCGCAAGCCCTACTTTTGCCAGACTGGACACCGTTATCACTGTTTGTTGTTGTGATGTCCGGCAAACTTCAAAAGAACAAACAAAATGCAAACAGCTATTGTGTTTTGTGTACGGTCAAGACCAAGACATGCGAACTAGACAATGACTTTGTCAAGCTATTCACTATGCCCTTAGCAACCATTCGATAGCTACTGCGCACATTCGGTTGCCCGGCACCGCTATGTCCCCTCTTTCAGTCGTGTAACAAAGGGAGTTTCTTCCCCCCCCCCCCTGCCACGAACAAAAGTTTTTCCACCTGGCCCCGAGGCCAAGGCAACACGGAAATGGCATATTAAAAACAATAGTGCAATGAATGGGATATCCTGCTAAACAGGGGCATCTGCAAGTGAATTCTGGTCATAAATCATACTGTTTTAAAATTGAAATTTTGATGAGTCTGGCGCCGCTGGATATTCACATTAAGAAGCTTCTGTAAGGTAAATATTGACTTTTAATTTGTGGTTGTGGGTTTCTAAAGTTTGTGGCATCATTTTGGAACCATAATTAATACAACTTTTGTAGTTAGCAATTTAACTTATACAAATTTCGCATTCAATAAATTCGTGTTATATTTTCAGTCAAAACTGACCTTTTTTTGAAAATAATATTTATTTAGTTTGCTCTGGAAATGAGGCAAAATTTATGTAGATTATTAATAGAATAAATGAATTAGAATATGAGATATTACAAATAGCACTCTTTAAGACAACTCCAGCAAATGTTGTGCTGCTTGCTCTAAACTCATGGTGAGTAATCTCATCTTTACAGAAACCTGTTTCAATGAAACATGCTTCCCACAAACGGAGCCGGGCTTTAATTAAAGGTCTTTTGCCAATAACACACGTCTTTTCAGAGAAAAACCACACGGTAAACAATTCATTTGCAAAGTGGGCACTAATGACCTTTGTTTGTTTAGTATTCAAAAATACGTTGATCGTGGAATCATAAATTCACGATCATGTTGTTTTCTTCTAAGAATGTCTCCGAAAAGGTGTCGCCGATGTTTAAGTAGTCGGCGTTAGGGAGCTATATCTTAACGTTCTCTTAATCAGCCTCTGACTTCGTTACCAAGTAAGTACAAACCTAACGAAATGACGAATGAAGAATGTATGTGTTTTGTATTATTTTAAATTTAAATTTTGAACGTAGATTATGTTTTGAATTCAAACTTGATTTTTAAAGCACTGTATTTTGGTCATGTTTTTCAAGATTTCGTGGCGCCATAATCTCGTGACAGACAACGAAGTGCCGCAAAATAATTGAAAAACGTTTTGAGAACTTGAAACAAATGCAATCGGAGGGTATCTTGTAGTGACACATGTTTAACGACTTAACTTTAGTCTCGGGCTTTGCCAAATTTTTTTTTATCTAGATTCACAAAGGAGAGGCCATGTTACTTGGTCGAGGAAACTTTTGGATCTCCTAAATTATTTATTGGTTTTTCCAATGTAAAAAATGATTGCTACCGGCCTAGTGTCTTTTCTGAGCTTTCAACATCGCCACGCTGTCTCAATCTCAATCTGCCTAATTTAATATCAGTATTTAATTTCCTGTCACGTTTTCGGTTTTAAAGCTAAGACGCTACTTGTCGAAAGGCGCCAGTGAGACCTATAGGATTACTTAATAACATCTTACAGAGGACAATCTTTATGGAGACTCGTATTCAAATTCAAATGAAAAAACTTTTCAGCTTGTGTGTGATATAAAAAGCCAAAGACGGCGAAATGGTGTTCGTTTTATAGATACTTTGTTATGTTTTTAAACTTCACTTCACCGAAAGAACATTTGAACCATTTTTCCTAGATAAATGGAACTATTAAAGTGAAGTAATGTAATGCAAAAGTAAAGGTTTCATTTCACAGACAGACTGTTAATATAATTCACTTATGACGTCTTGGCCCTCTATAGAACAAAATAATATAAAAAATTATAAATTATATATAGTGTATAATCATGCAGTAACTACTGTCAGATATCACTTTAAAATTGCTAGAAAAATTCAAATAAGCTAGTGTTTGTAACTACACTTTAAACATCAAGGTGTCGGGACAATTTTCTGTTTAGTAAAGTTTATATATGTTACGCTTGATAATTTTTAAATTAGTCTAATTTGTTAAATGATTCATTTTATTTTATGTTTTTATATATAACCAATTTTGAAAGTGCTTTAGAATATTTTCTAGTTTTAACGCTGTACAAATGTATTTCTCATCATCATCATCGTCGTCGTCGTCGTTGTCGTCATTATCATCATCATTATTATTATTATTATTATTATTATTATTATTATTATTATTATTATTATTACGCTTAAAACTAGACACTGAATCCACTTTACAAACTGGCTGTCGTTTAGTTTTTGCCGATAAAAATGTTTTAACAAGAAGTGAAAACGAAAAACATATTAGTATAACTTGTCCCGGCAGCAATATACTAATAAGGCAGAAAGTGGCTTTCCTCCTGCACAGTTTTAACAGGGTATTCACAATTTCTTTCAGAAAAGATAATTAAGGTTGCCATTTATTGACACTAAAAAACACAACTTGAAATCAGGTGTTTTGCAGACAATATGTATTGTTGCCAAAAATAGCCAAGGAAGCCAATGTAGGAAAACATAGCCAAAAATACAAAAGTTTTCCGTCAAAAGTATGTTTTGAAATATTGGTTTCAAATATTTCCCACGTGAGTTCTGATGCGTAATTTAATCATTATTTTTCTCAACTCGTGTATAAATGCCCTGAAATAAATTTGAAAAAGGCAGTTCTTGGACCAGCTGAGTGTATATTGATTTATTCAGTATTCAGTATATAAATACCCTTCACACTGCACGGCCTAATAGCATGATAAGAAAAGTGGGTAAAATAGTTGATTGACGTTTTAAAAGTACGAAACTCGATAAGCGCACGTTGAATGTAAATTGTGATGACAAACATTAACATCATCATCGAGGTGTCGAGTAAGTATTGAACACTGATCAAATATTAAAAACAAACAAGCGGAAGTTTTACTGAAATACTCAAAACTTCTGAAATTTACTTGCTTGATTTTTGAACGTCTTGGTAAACAATAACTTAATTTGTTTTGAAGTTTTGTTCTTTACATATGACGTCAAGTACAATTAGCGATGGTTTCTTCCAGTTGAAATTACGACGTAAATGGGAAATTATATAATAATAATAATAATAATAATAATAATAATAATAATAATAATAATAATATTTGAGTTAGTTATATGCACTTTCTGAGTCAATATATATTAATCAATCTTAAAGCTGACAGTAAGTGGCAAATGGCGTAAAAGAATCATTCAATTCATATTCCATTTCAAATATTGATCACCAAAAAGGCTATCGAGTAATGATGCTGGTTCTATGCATGACACCTGCCAAATTTTCATTTGCGCTTTGAATAAACGAGAACACAGTGTAACGTTCCTGTCAGTTTCCTACAAGACAACTGAAGAGGAATTCTCAGGCAGGATCATTGTGCTGTCATTCAGAGAAGACGGAAATAGAAATTGTAAGTTTTTTGATATTATAATGACTTACACGAACTGACGAAAGGTTTAATGGGTCATAATCTCCTTTTGGAAGGAAAATAGGTACGGTTTAGAATAAAGCAAGTTTAATATTCAATGAAGAATTGCACTTTATGGAACTTCAACTTATAAGGGTATTTGCCATTACCAACTGGAGTGTCATTTAGGGAAATTTGAAATACACGACAAGACAACAAGAAAACATCTGGAAAGCAGACGGAAACTGAAAAAAACCCTGAAGAAAAATAGAATGGATGTCTTAAAGTTAGTGCATAAAAGCATTTTAACGCGAAATTGTTTCATTGCTTTTGACATAAGAATTTTTGCTACCGATTTTCAATGAAATTACTGCATCGCGTATTATCTAGTCCTTATTAATGTCTTACGCGCATACCTAATTGAGATTCGTTTATATGAAAACAAGTTTGGGCTCTGGGAAAGCTCTTGAAACTTATATAAGCAAGAAGAAAAATAATTTAAGATAAAAAATGATAATTTAAGATCGATCTGTTGCAGTTCTTTCTTATAATGAATCTCGGTGAACTCAAGTCCACTATTTTTATACTCTTTAAATTCAAAGTGATGAAAAGGGTGGATGAGCACCATCTAACTTTTTACAAGCAGTTTAATTCGTAATTTTTATGGAAGCAGGTGTAAAGAATAATCAATCAACTTGGCGATATTTTTACCAATTTTCAGATCCGGCATTTTAAAGACTGATATAGATGGCAATCAGTGAAAAAAATGAGGAAAATTTAAATTTCGATGTGTGGAACGAAATGTATAAGAATTTAAATGGAAATGCTGTTCGAGTTTAAAGTATATGATAAACCGCATTTAAATTATGAGGGTTTGCGTGATGATTGTTTGAAGACCTTTCAAAACAAAGATGTTACACACGTAATGCTGTAGGTGTAAATAGGGCTAATGGAGGAGCGTAATTAGAGTATAAATTAGGCTATTAAGTGGTAAAGTGGTCAAGTGGCTGCAATGGGATGAAGTCTGTTTTGATGCCAAATCAAAGGGCCCTTGGAGCCAGCTCACTCTTGTAATGGCTGATCTGCATTTTTCGGGGGGAAGGGGGTTGGGGAATTGAAAATATACTGGTACAGCCCCCATTGTAAAGTCAAAATGAAGCTCAGATACGCATGTGAAAAGAAATCAAATCTTTGTATAGTGTAATAAATTAATTAACATCAAATCACAATTTCAAACCTTCTAAAAAGTGCAACGTGGATCAAGATGCCGAGCTGTTCACTTTCACATGTGTACCTGAGCTTCAAGGATGTTATTTTTGAAATTACTAAGGGGGGGGGGGAGGGGTAGCATGTAAAATTTCTTCCGTTCTACAACCTTCGTCTCAAAATTTTTGTCCACGCAGCGCTCTACAACTTTTGTCCACACGTACTTCACTCTAATATCTCATTCTTAATAATTTATAATAATAATTTAATGCTTATTCGGCGCAAATTAGCATGAAGATATGCTCAAATGCGCCTTTCATCAAATTAATTAAAAACCTAAAATGAGAATTAGCTAAAAATAGAAGTCGAAAAAAAGGCGATATGCACGTAACACTGAAAGCGGCTATGAAAAGAAAAGGAAAGAAAAGAAAAGAAAACGAGCTGTCAGTTGTAGGAGATTAGAATTTTACAGTCGGGTTACAGCTGCTTTGTTTTACACTTCAAAGGGAAAAAACTGTTTTCCGTTTATTTGTCCAGGCCAGTTAAATAATTTCAGGTCTCTTATGAGACCTTTTTTTAAGCTTTCTAAAGAACTAAATAGAATATAGGTAGCTTCACTGCTTAGTTGACACTACATTTTTCATGCGTGAGAAGAATTCATTTACAGTTTTCTTGCACCTTTTCCATTTTTTTTTTAAAAAGCGAATTAATTATTGCTAATTTTGTGAACTGCTAATAGAGACGAACAGTTGGCATCTTTCAGGTAAAACTAAATAGTTTTGTTGGCTTCCTTTTAACAACTCGTATTCAGCACCATGCTGTTAACTTCACTTCAAATAACCGAACGTCGTTTTAAAATTTTCAAGCAAGCTTGTAACAACAGTTTACCGTAAACATCAACGCATCAGGACGTTTTCTGTTCCGTTGGCTCTGAATTTACTTAACGAATGTTTTTTTGTTCAGTTTTTGTCAATAAAAATGTTTCACCAAGCAAGCAGATACAAAACTGACCCTATTAGAATAAACTCTCCCGACAGCAACGAACTAATAACACTTTCTGGCTCCACGGTTGCAACAGGGAGTCTGTCATTATTTTAGAATAGGTAATTAAGGTTGCTATTCATTGTCACTAAAAATACAACTTGGAGTCAGGTGTTTTACAGACAATTTAGGCAAAAATAGCAAAAATTCTACAACTTTTACAACTTTTTGTCACAGTTTCTTCTCCGCTTGAGGTCTGGCGGGAAATTATGTCGTAGTTATTTCCAACTTGTGTTTGTGTGATCTGAGATTAATTGGAGAAAGACAGTTCAATTAAAACGACGAACGACGAGAAAATCTTCAGAGCGAAATTATTAAAGTTATAATTAAAATTATTGTGCAAATAGAAAGTTGGATATGAGGTAATTACATGCAGTTTTTGAGTCCTTTAATCGGAAGGTGACAGTAAGTGGCAAATGGCTTAAAAGCATAATTCAATTCATATTCAACTTGAAATATTGATGATCGAAAAAGTTATAATGATGCTGGGTCTATGCATGACATCTGCCAAAATTTCATGATTGCTTTGAATAAACAAGACCACAGTGAAACGCTCCTATTTTACTACAATACAAAGAGGAACTTCTCAGGGAGGATCTGTGTGTTGCCATTCAGAGTGAGAACGGAAATTGTGTAAGTTTGCAATATTATAATCAGTCATTGGCCAAAGATTCTGACTCAAGTTAAACCGATTGATAGTCATCCCTTGGTAAATAGGTAGGCACGGTTAAGAACAGAACACGTAAAACATTCAATGGACATTGAATGTCACGTTATACAACTTCAACTTATAACAGTTAAAGAGTATTTCTGATTACCATTGGACCTTCATTTGAAGAAATTCAAAAGACAAGGCAAGACAATTCAAGAAAACACGAAAACATCTGGAAAACAGACAAGCACTTTATCACAAAAAAGGTTTTAAAAAAGTCTTACGATCTGTATATAAAAGCTGTTTAACAGAAAAACTGCTTCTTTAGTTTTGTCAAAAGCATTTTTCCTACCGATTTTCGATGAAGTTGCTTGCGTGATACACAGCTCTTATAATGCATTATGCGCTTGCTTAATTGAGGATTCGTTTCTTACGAAAACAAGCTGTGCTCCTAGGATACCTTTTAAAATAACATCGGAAAGGAAAAGATACTTTAAGATCTTCAAGATTTTTTATAGTAACCAAAATGAAACCTTGCCTTCATTTTTTGGTGAACTAAAGACCGTTTTTATACTTTTTTTTTATTCCAAGTTGCGTTAAAAAGGGTGCACGATCATCATATAAATTGCACAAACAATATATTTAAATTTTCATGGGGCAGGTGGGAAGAGTAACCAATCAGCTAAGGGATATTTTTTCCGAGTTTTACAAGATCCAGTATTTTAAAGTCTGAATTATTGAAAAATTGCATGGAAGATTTATTTTTCGAGCTGTGGAAAGAAATGTTTTAAAGTTTAAAGTATGTTATTAACCTCTTTGAGAAAATGAGAATTTGCATTATGATTGTTTGAAGACGGGTAACTTTAGAACGGAGAGGTTACTGTATACGTAATGATGCATGCGTAAACAGGGCTTGTCAATGGGCCAGCTGATTGTATTAGACTTCTTATAACTAAACTTTCGTAATTAATTGTGCCTTTAATTGTAGCGACAGTCGTTTTTGTATTCATTTGTTTTTTCGTTTATTCACAACAAAGCAACACCTTCATGTCGTATAATTATGCCAATATTTTGGCTACATTATTTATAAAGATGAACAGCAAATGCTGATAAAAACTAAAGGAAATCTGTCTTGCTTGTTTTGCATTCATGAAATTTGTCCAGAATTCAAAAAACCATGTGCAAGTGAAAATATGTTGGAGCGCCACGTATTAAAAAAATGCTCTTTATTCGGGGTAGAAAAACATAGAACCCATTGCTTTAATCACGTTACATGAGTGAAACGAGAAACATTCAATAATTAATATGTAGATTATTCGAAGGTATTCAGAAAAATTGGAAAATAGGATCATATGAAAAAAAGCAAAACGGTGTGATTTTTATTTCTTTGCCGACGAATTTTAAGACAATTGCGTTTTTTGTGACCGCGTAAAAAATTCCAGCCATCCTTGGCAGTTAACTTCCTTCCACTTAAAAACTAAAATGACTCCGTTTGAGACTAACTCAAAATGTTTTAAAATTTCCTAGACCACAGCTCTAGTAAAATGAAGAGATCGACGGAAGACAGGATAGCGAGCCAATTGCTTTCGTTGTTAATTTGTTTTGCTTTGCTGACTTTAACTGCAAAATGTGACAACTCCACGTCCAAAATCGACCTCTACATTGGTGGATTCTTCGCTAAAAACATCAAAGATGGCGGCTGGAGCTCAGCAGCTCTTATTCCTGCTTTAGAAATGGCGCTTGATCACGTGAACAATGATTCAAACATTCTAGTGGACTACCAGCTGAAATATGTGTGGCGAGATTCAAAGGTATGCAATGTGTGTGACGTCATTTGAGAAATATGCAAAACAGCTCATGGCACAATTCACCTGGAAGAAAGTTACGAGTTCTTCCCACACTGGTCAGACGGTCTATCACTGAGCTACAGGAGGCTCGTGGGGGCTAGGCCATATAACTAACTTCAAATATAACAAACATATAGGATTAGTATTGATCATGACATCTTAAAATTTCTCACAACTAAACAACTAAATAATATATTTTTTCCCATATGAAGGTTACATATACTTTATTACGACTAGTAAAATCTGGTATCAATTAGACCTTGTAAGGTGAAGAGGTCAGAGGATCCATTGCGAATGGGACCTTTTTGGGATATACTTGGAGAAACGTTCTCTTCCAAAGGGCAGCAAGAAGCTTTACGCAATTTGTTCTTGTTTTTGTTTAAGTGCGAAAGCGGAGCAGGTATTCGAGCCATGTTAGAGATGATTGACACAAAACCGCACAAGATCGTTTTCTTGGGTCCCGGATGTTCAGTAGCAACCGCGCCTGTTGCAGAGGCCGCGCCGTACTGGCAAGCAGTGCAGGTAAGTTAACAAAATATGAAAGGAGTCTGACTCTTGGTTGTGCCTAAATAGGACCGCTCAGAGGGACAGCCGAGAAGTACTGGAGATGACTTTCCGACTCGGCTGGCTCTCGAAAATTTCTCGGTAAATCCAATATGGCGTCTCATTCTTGACTTGTTTTGTGGCTACAAACTCGCATCGAGGAGGAAGGAAGATAATACGAAGAAAAGTATGTTTTTTTTTTTTAAATATGCTAGGTTGGAAATCGGATTTCACGAGCACTTAGAGGCTCGTTTGGAAAGCATTCGTTCTACTATATAGAAATGAGATCATTTCGCGTGTAGGATAGAGCTAACTTGTGTCCCTCTGACCGGTACTATGTAAGAAGGTAGTACCGCTCAGAGGGTCGAACTTCATATATAAGTATATTATCTCCGTAAAGTCTTGCTTGGATTTTTTTTAAACAATCACAGGCTTTGCTGTTTAGGTGTCTGCTAGATCAGAGATTATTAGAACATTATTGGATATAAAATTTATTTATTGTGTTGTTGTCCCTCTGACCGGTACTATGTAAGAAGGTAGTACCGCTCAGAGGGTCACACTTCATATATAAGTATATAACTTCCTTAAGGTTTTGCGTAGAATTTTTTTAAACAATTACAGGCTTTGCTGTTTAGGTGTCTCCTAGATCAGAGATTATTAGAACATTTTTGGATATAAAATTTTTTTATTGTGTTGTTGTCCCTCTGAACGGTACTATGTAAGAAGGTAGTACCGCTCAGAAGGTCACACCTCATATACAAGTCTATGACCTCCATTTAGTCTACAGTCACATTGGCTTTTCTGTTTAGGTTTTTGCTACTTAAGATCAGAAACTCATAAGTGTGTCTGTTTTAAATTGTTGACTTGCCCCCCTAACTGGTACTATGTAAGAACATAAAACTGTTCAGAGGGTCACACTTCATATACATTAGTGTATGACATATAGTTAATGGATTGCTATTACACAGAAGATTGCTCTTATGAAATGTTTCCACTGTCAACTGTCATGTATTATTTTATTAGAGGCAATTTTGCATAAGTTGTCTCTTGATCTGTATTCCCAGGGCAGGGATGTCATTCTTAATTAAAAAAGATACCATCAGTAAATGGAAAGATTGTGTTTGTAGATTATTTAAATGTGTCGGCAATTGTGAATGGTTATTACCGGTAATACCTGAGCAAAGTTTGGAGTTGCTCCCCTGTTGATAAGTTCTGCAAACTGAAAAAATTATGTCATTTAACTCAAGTCGACACTGATTTAGCCTCCAAATTTTAGTGATGAGCTTAGAGACATTTTTCATTGCAATACGTTGCATCTGATATAAATAACAACCCAGAAACAAGAACAGACTGTCTTGCCATGCACACAAATACGCCACAGTCATCCTGGTTGTGCTGTTTTGGTACATTCTGTTCATTAAAATTGCAATGAAATCCTGTCAGTGAAGTGTTCATTTGGCTGTTTGTGTAGAGAAGTATTGTTCTGCATCAAAGTCTTATTCTGTAATTCAGGTACCTACTATTATACAATGGGTGCCTGAATGATGTAATTTTTATTATTTGTGTTAATAAATGTCTATTTTTCACCGAAGGGTGTTCTCCTTTTCATCCCTTTTTCCTTCACAAAACTCCTAGTTGATAAATAGCTTTTTTTTTTCTTTTTTCAATCAATTATGCAAAAAAAAAAAACTTGCCGGGAAGTTTCTACCTCAGGTAAGTATGCCGCCATGTGGGAGTTATTATATAAATAGACTACCAATACAACTCTTTGTTTCAGAGAGGCTTGGGTGTTTCACCAACCAAATACAACTATTCGATGCGACTATTAGATTTTGAAAGATACTTTTACCCCCTTTTTGTCTCTGTGGAAAGCACCAAAACCCAAATAGCACCAAAACATTTCCCTGAAAGGTTCTTTTGCCTTACTCCACCCCCTGTTAGGAGTACAAATTGTCACAACTATCGACCCAAGAATGTGTATCGAAGACATTAATTTATGTACAGAGAACAAAATGACAGATTGCAAAGAGAATGAAACTACTCAGCGAGACAATTAAAGGTATATTGTTTACGTTTACGTTCTCTGGACTGGAATTTCTGACATAAATAAAATGAATAAAAAAACTACGACACTGACCTTTTGCCCCAAATCTTTTGTCCACTGGCCCTGCAACAAATTTGCTGATTGTGTCCTTTTCATATTCACTGATCACCCGATTCAGTTCTTCTTGGGGACTGGTCTGGTAAATATATGTAATTCCCACAAGTAGCTTCTCCATGGGGGGGGGGGGGGAGAGAAAAATCATTTGCCCAAAAGTGACTTGGATGGGGTCTATTATTGGCCACAAAATACACCAGAAAGACTGTAAGTCCCAAAAATGACTAAGATGGGTCTATAATTGGCCACAAAATAGACTATAATGGGTTAGGGTTCTGATATGGTAGCAGCATAATTATACTGAGCAAAAATTGACCCAAGTAACTCCAGCTCTTCCATGGCCAGTTATATTTACTTGCACATAATTTGGCTTTTTTCTATTTATTTATAAATGTGTTTTATATGGTATCTTTGTATTGATCAATTGAAAGATTAATCCATCTGCAAAATTAACACCTAGTAAAACGTAAGACAGGAAAATTGTTATCTGCAGTTATGGCAAGGATGCCTGGGGAAGTCCACTGAAACTTTATTTCACCACTTTTGAAGACATCAGCATGCTCTTCCCTCTCTCTCTCTCTCCTTACCTTCAAATATTTTATGCACCTACAGCCCCTCCTCCACCTTGAAATTCCAATTTAACTTTTTATATTTAATTAATTGATTGGTTTTTGATAACAGCCCTCCCCCCCCTCCCCCCCCCCCCTCAGGAATTTTTGAGTCTAATGCTTGCGTGCGCTTTGCGCATGCGCATTAGACTCTTTGTTATATGAAAAAAGCTGTTAGCAATCCCAAGGGAATGGTTCGGGATCGATAATCGTTCGCTGTAATGTAGAAAACAATGATCAGCTGCAAGAACGGACTCCGTACGGACACGCACGATTAGTTTCAATTAAAAACAGCCAATCAGCGACACGTGTTCCCACGCATAATTAAAAGTTCTTTCTCAAGTCACGATTATTCAACACTTGAACAGGACGAAATAATTTTCCAGTTAAGACATTTGTAAGCTTTTTGTGAAAATAAATCTTCGTTTTCAGTTCAGTTAAGCACTTGTGTTTTCGTCTTGCTTAAAAAACAAGACGTCTTTGAGAAAAAATATTTCGACGGCGACTCGCGTTTATTTACACAATGCGACCAAATATTTATTTTGTTTTAAAAAATAGAAAACTTTACCTCGGTTTTTGTATTTAAGTCATTCGAATTTTGACCAATTTTTTCTTTACAGTGCAAACAAAAACCTTCAAAAATAAAAGATGTACATGGATAAATGTAAATCAAGTTACGCGACTAAATCAAAATGCGTTTGTTTGGCCGCTTTGCAGTATTACACTGTCCCGGCCTTTGCCATACACTGAAATCGAATTTCATGCTTTTACGACTCTCAGAGATCTAAAGTTCTTCTTACAGCTAGAAAAATCATAAAATGGTTACATTGATATGGAAGTGATGATTCGCGAAATTTGTACATCATGATAAACAGTCTTCGCTCCTGTGTATGGTAGCTCGATAATAATTGCCTAGTTTCCAGCGTTCAAAAGGTCATCATTATATTGACGTGAGCATTTACACCCGTTTTTAGGAAAATCTGTCACTAAGTGCTTACAGTACAATGGAGTAACAGTCACTATTTCAAGTGCTTTTATTGCAAAATCTGTTTCAAGAGTCATCATCAAAATGGTGAAAAATCTGAAAGAAAACGATGTGAAGTTCTTCAACCCTTGTTGTAATGAACATGCTTTTTGTAAATCGTCACGCAATCTTGTCCAAATGTTTAATCGTTTCTGCTTTTACGGACAATACGGAAGAAGTAACATCAACTCCTGTTCATACTTTAAATTTTGTGAAGCATATAACATTTATGACTGTTTCGTTTTCATCCATAATCATCCACGATGCCCCTAGCTTGCTATAAGCATTTTAAATTAAACTCCCGAACACAAACCTCTAACCAATTTTAACCGGCTTACGAAAACCGCGCAATCTGTATCACTATGCCATACGGCATTAGACTCATGTCACCCTTGGTGACCTATTTTTATTACTTTGTGGTGGAGGAGTATAGAGATTTTTTAAGGTAATATACTTGTCAGGGAACTGGGAAATTATAAAAATTATACCATGGAATAAAACAAATGACCAAAGTTTAATCTCTTTATATTTCTCTTTATATTTCAAAGCATATTTGTGTCATTTAAACAGCCAATAGGCCATTTCCGAGTTACCCTTCGCCTCTGTTTCAAAACGAGTCTAAGTGTGAAACCATTCATATGAAAATGAGTTTCACCTACAGGTCCATTTTCATGCAAATCAAACTCATTTTCATTTGAATGGTTTCGCAGGTAGACTCGTTTTGAAACAGAGGGAAAGGGTAACTTGGAAATGGTCTATTAAGTTTAAATGCAGGTTATGACCCCAGGTGATAATATTTTTCATCATAGTGCCACCCTGAGAAAAAAAGACAACAATCAGAAACAGCAAAGCCTGAGATTGTTTAATAAAATTCCAAGCAAACTTTAAAGAGTTTATATACTTGTGAAGTGTGACCCTCTGAGCGGTACTACCTTCTTACATAGTACCGGTCAGAGGGACAACAACACAATAAATAAATTTTATATCCAAAAATGTTCTAATAATCTCTGATCTAGGAGACACCTAAACAGCAAAGCCTGTAATTGTTTAAAAAAATTCTACGCAAGACCTTAAGGAAGTTATATACTTATATATGAAGTGTGACCCTCTGAGCGGTACTACCTTCTTACATAGTACCGGTCAGAGGGACAACAACACAATAAATAAATTTTATATCCAATAATGTTCTAATAATCTCTGATCTAGCAGACACCTAAACAGCAAAGCCTGTGATTGTTTAAAAAAAATCCAAGCAAGACTTTACGGAGATAATATACTTATATATGAAGTTCGACCCTCTGAGCGGTACTACCTTCTTACATAGTACCGGTCAGAGGGACACAAGTTAGCTCTATCCTACACGCGAAATGATCTCATTTCTATATAGTAGAACGAATGCTTTTCAAACGAGCCTCTAAGTGCTCGTGAAATCCGATTTCCAACCTAGCATATTTAAAAAAAAACCATACTTTTCTTCGTATTATCTTCCTTCCTCCTCGATGCGAGTTTGTAGCCACAAAACAAGTCAAGAATGAGACGCCATATTGGATTTACCGAGAAATTTCCGAGAGCCAGCCGAGTCGGAAAGTCATCTCCAGTACTTCTCGGCTGTCCCTCTGAGCGGTCCTATTTAGGCACAACCCTGACTCTTCAAGAAAATAAGTTCAGTGAATTGTAATGCATGTTTTCCAGCCTTATGCTGATTAACGCGTCAAAGCGTTTGTGAAATTTATATTCATTTCGTGTATACAGGGCCGTAGCCAGAAAAAAAAAAATGATCGAGGCAATGTCCGTGTTAAATTATTGGGCATAGAAAGCCATTGGCAAATACATTCATATGGTTTTCTAGAACTTAAAAGTGATATGGGTTCAATCAGTATGAAATAGTAATGTATAGTTTTAGATTTAAAAGTTAAACATGTCAGTATGAAACTGTTATGATCAGTAGCAGTCTCTCCATTCAAGAAAACTGATTGATATCAATAAGTAGTTATGGTTAAACTGTATGGAACGAAAAAACTTACTATATTGATGGTAACTATTACATGGGATAGATTTTACTTTTGGATTTTCTTAGATCGGATACAGCACATCGTCGCCGTCATTTTCAGACAAGGAGAAGTTTCCCCTTTATTTTAGAACCAGCACATCAGAAACGATGGAAAACCCATCCAGAGTGGCGTTACTCAAAGAATTTAACTGGAAAAAGGTCGCCCTTATTGTGCAAAACCTGGATATTTATGTGTTGGTAAGAGATTTAAATCTTTTGACTCCCACAATAAAGTAAGTTAATTCACATCTACATTTTGACCATGTCTTCCCACAAAGGCCGCACTGAACTCCATAGCACTGAACACTGGATTGGGTGTTTTAAAGATATCCCGTGATCGTACGGAAGTTAGCACTTGGGACTATCCCTTTACAAAAACTACTGATAATCTTGAGTTAAAATCATTTTCCTATTTATTTGAGGAGAAGGTCGAGGGGGAGTATTGCTACTTTCCTCTTGGGATCAGATTTCATTTTATCACCGGCTACAATTCTCCAGTACCTATTTTCAAGATGGCCTGGATGGAAATAGCCCAAGACGGCATTCAGAAAACAGCAAGTGCCTCATGAATGGAGATTTTGTCAGCGCATTCTCAGAAATAGATATATGAAATAAAATGTGTGGTAATAAGTAAATATGTCGTGCTCTACATAAAGAGAGGTTCCATTTTAACGCTTTATTTATTTATTTATTTATTTATTTATTTATTTTTTTCAATAGACGAAAGAGGAACTCATACCAATGTTAGAGGAGTCAAATATAACCATAATTGCAGCAGAAAGTTTTAAAAATGACCCATCCTCTTCAGTCAAGTATTTGCTGAAGGTAAAATTAAAAACCACGCATATCATTTAAGAGACTTGAGATGTAGTCCTAAAATCTGTTCTGAATATATTTAATATTGAAAGAGAAAACTGTTAAAGTACTGCTATTATTAAAGAACTAGTTTTGAGCAAAAGGAACAAGCAACAATGATTTTGTGTATAACTGTTATAAGATTAGGATAAATTCACAAGAAAATTAGAAATTGTGCACTTTTTGCCGATTCCTATAACTGGGTTCACAAACATTTCGTAAACAGTTCACAAACGCTTCTTATAGTATGAATAATATAGAAGCAAACTTTGAAGCTTGTTATTGACTCTGTTAACACACAAAAATAGAAAAAAAATTATCAACTGTACGCAGCAAACACAAAAATTGTCACTTAAACCTAGAAAAGCCGAACTGAAAGCGGCAAACGCGGGGCGTTTTGCAGTTCGCGGGAAAAAAATTGATCTACTTTTAAAATAGAAACTAGCTCTGCCATATAAATTAGATGACAGCCAATATTTTGTTAACTAGGTGTCCTGTCAAATTTTTGTAACTGAAATTTTTCTTTCCTGTTAAATACAGGAAAGAGACGCAAGAATCATCATTGGCTTGATGTATGAGGACATGTTCAGAAAAGCTATGTGCACTGTGAGTATCAACTTAACTGTGAAATTAATACGATCAGTCGGGGCAGTAAGTACCAGTGAACGGCGAATTCCGGTCTACGAGACCGGACTGCGCCCGCAGTATTTGCCTCCAAGTTGCTAAGCAACAGATCATTTCATGATGCAACGACAACATTCGAAGCACTGTTGGGAGTGCTCACCGCATTGGAATGGAACATATAAAAATCTGAACCTTAATACGTGCTTTAAAGTTGTTTTGCCTAAAACATGTAAAAAAAACACAAGCAATACAAATTTGAAAGTCAGTATTCGGAACTTTTCAATTTTCAAATGAATGCATTTTATCCATCAGGCCTACGAAGAAGGAGTTTATGGAAGCAAGTATGTGTGGATAATAGTTGGCTGGTACAATGACGACTGGTGGACAAAAACAGACGTAAGGTGCAAGGGAGAACACATGCTAGAAGCAGCTGCTAACATGATAGAGACTCTTCCGCTGCCTCTGAGCACATCACGACAACCCACAATATCGAATAGGGTATGTTTTGTAAGAATTCCAAGAGAACTACAGTCAACTCTTTCTAAAACAGACACCGTCGGGACCGGCTCCAACTGCAGTAAAGAGAGGTGTCCGTCATAGGGAGAGACAGTAAAATGATGAAAAACGGAGGGACGGGACCAACACCCGAGGGTCCGCTAAGATAGAGTTGACTGTACTCACGAAATTTTATACTTCGACAGGAAAGAAATTGACCACAGTAAAAGCGATACAGCAACTAGGAACAATCACGCCAGTTTGCAGCTTTGTCAGTCATTTGGCAAACGGTGCAAACGCGCTGCCAAATACAGTATTTGATTAAAATGCAACGTTAAATGGTTTCCACAAAAAACTAAAATTTCAGGCTTTTTTAAGTAATGATCTCTGATTGAAAAGATATTTTTCTGACCCAAATTTGAGGGGAAAAAGATGGGAGATGAGCAGATATATATTCCGCGCAGTCTCGTTTGGCAGATTTCCATGCATCAAACCGAGTCCCCAATCAGGGAGCTCCGCAGGAACAACTTACAAATGTGCGAGAAAACAAAGAACGCAACTGTAGGCTAATTAAATCCCTCGAGTTTAATCAGTGAAATATTTTTCCAGGAATGTTATAGCTTTGAAAATTTC
This sequence comes from Oculina patagonica, assembly GCF_052425735.1. Classification (NCBI taxonomy): domain Eukaryota; kingdom Metazoa; phylum Cnidaria; class Anthozoa; order Scleractinia; family Oculinidae; genus Oculina; species Oculina patagonica. Next base: position 8,099,169 of record NC_135763.1, read on the forward strand.
AATGTTTTAAAGTTGAATTTTCTCTCTGTTTGCAGACTGCCCTGCAACTCAAGTCAGAATACGAGGAGCGGCTTCGACGTCACAACTACACTTACAACATGTACGCGGCCTTCACTTATGACGCCGCCTGGAGCATCGCCCTTATGTTGAACAAGTCCATCCCTTTACTTCGAGAAAGGAACAAAACCTTGGAAACCATGAATTACCGCGACAAAGAGGGAGCTATGATAATGAGGGATATTCTATTTCGCACAGACTTCTGGGGAATGTCGGTATGTGCGTTGTTTTTGTGAAGTCATTTCCGCCATAATGGTTGGCAATTTTAACTTCTTTCGTTAGTTCCGTCAAACATAGATGGGAATGTTCTACTATCAACTGTCGATGCAATTACTGACGTTACAACAGGAATATTTAGACTACTTTCCCACGTCTTTTTAAAGGATTGATTTTAGTCTGGTAATCTATTAAACAATAGCAGGTTTCTGAGCATTGCCAAGTGACTAGGGGTATTTTAATTTTCCAATTCTAGTACCATGATCGCAGGATTACCCCCAGCAGTAAATTCGCCGGTACCCATTCATACACCTGTTTGGAGAAAGCAATATGACTGTAATGTGTCTTGCCAATTGCAAAGAACAGAACACAGTGTTCCGGTCAGGGCCGAGTTTGCACCGTTTGATTCGAGGTCTAGCGCACTAGTCGTAGGTCACCGCGCCTACCAAAACGACTTTAAAAGCAACCTCCACTTTTAGGACAAGTTGACGTTGATTTGTTCGAAATAATGCATAAATTCCAGATTTCACGGGACAGGGGAGAAAAAACATTTAATAGCAATAAAAAAGAGTGGTAAGATTATCGCTTTTAAATTTCCCATGCGCCGCCATTTTGGATTTTATGACGTGTAATGGTTGCCGCTATTGTTAGAAAGCAGAGAATTTATTGTTTGGAACAATGGGGCAACCATTACACGTCATAAAATCCACAAATTCTTTTCTATTATTTATTGCTATTAAATGCTATTTCTCCCTTGTCCGGTAAAATTTGGAATTTAGGCATTGTTTCAAACTATTCGACGTCAACTTGCCGTAAGAGTGGAGGTTCCTTTAAGGTCAATTTTAATAAAACTGAAAAAACTGTATCAAGTGTCTTGGAACTCTAATCCCGTAAGAAGCTGATGTGGATGCTGCTAACTGTTTGCAGGGCCACGTGACGTTTGACCAAAATGGGAACAGAGAGACTGTTGTGCAAATTTCTCAGAACAAACGTGAGTAGAGCTAGATAAAGTCAATCCTTGGCATAAATATCACATAGTTTTTATTTGTTGTTGTTTCGCTACAGTAAACGTAGTTTGTCTGTGTGTTTGCCTGCACAGAAGAATTTAACAGAACGTTACCTTTAATAGTATGTAAACCCGCTTTGTATGGAAAATTAGTGCAACAAGGAAAAATTGAACCTAATAAGATAATTTAACCAAGAGTTTTTTACTGGCCATTGTTCACTGACAAAACGCCCTGCCGCCTTATAGAACTATACCGTGCATTATGAGCTTAAAAAAGGCTCCTATCTTGCTTGCTTGCTTGCTTGCTTAGATACGTACATCCCTTTTTTACTTACTTACTTACTGACTGACTGACTGACTGACTGACTGACTGACTGACTGACTGACTGACAGACTGACTGGCTGATTGACTGACTTACTGACAGTGACTGACTGACTGGCTGGCTGACTGACTTGCTTGCTTACTTACTCGTTTACTAAATCTTCCTCCAAATCAAGAGTGTTTCAGCCTGTAGAACTAGGTCTCAATTAGTCAGGATAATTTTTTACATTTTAGGTGGTAGAAAGAAAGTTGTTGCTACGTTTGATGTCCGTGACGAAAAACTAAAACAATATAACGACAGCTTTGAGTGGGAAGGTAAGATGTGAAGTAATGTTTCAGTTCTCTTTCACTTCGAACTGAATTTTGTGTCAATCATTTTGTTATGGTAGTACCACATCCTGGCCTATGTAAAAGCTTTCGTGACAATATTTAAATTAAAAAAAAACTGGACAGCAACACAATCGTAATAAAAGCTCATCTAGCGTGTTTGTGTAGAAATATGCCAAAGACGCGAAATTTCGAAATTAGTGAAGATAAAACTTTGTTTTTTTTTTTTTTTTTTTTTTTTTTTTGGGGGGGGGGGGTGGGGGGATTCTATTCTTTCTGTAACACAATGATTGAAATAAGTTTAAGAAAAGAAATGAATTTGAGCTTATCGGTTTATTTGCTTCTCACAGGGGGTCGTGTCCCAGTAGACGGTGTCATAATAACTCAGAAACTATATGAAGAAAGCATTGAAACAACTGTAGTTTTTTACGTGCTGGCTGGTGCGGGAATGCTGTTCTGCTTGTTTTGCCTTCTCCTTAACTTCGTCTATCGAAAGCACAGGTAAATATCCTGACAAATAACAGTAAGGTGCCTTGCTTAAACGGAGCACAAGAATTAATAACTTCCACAGAAATTAATTGTAGAAGTTAAAACAATCGTTTTTGTTATGGTTCATATGTCATTAGTATGTTGGCATTATTGACATCATATCTTGTATTCCACTGACCTCTGGTGGGAATTCTTGTTTTTTTCTATGCAGGTTCATCAGAATGTCATCTCCAAAGTTTAACAATATAACTGTGGTGGGATGTCTGTTGTCTTACGTGGAAGTGTTTTTATCAACATACTGCAGCTCCGCCTCAGCGACACACGATCTTTCTCTTTGTTACGTAAGAGCCAGCCATGTGAATGTTGGTACAAGTGGCTGTTTAAGAAAGAAACTTGCATTCTGCCATGTTAAATCATTCAAATATTTTGTTCATATCAGCTTGTTATTCTGTGAAACTAATTTTAGGGAGTTACATTGTATAACTTTGAATTAGGCGCAGCTTTAGTTTAACTGTACCAGTAAAAGCTAATAGAATCCGTCAGTTCGTAATTTAATTTCTGTCTGAATTAGCTATGACTTCTTGTGGTTAAGAGTCTCCTTGCTCTTGTGTGCTCCTACATAAAAACGACATTTATCGTTTCCGGTCCCATTGAAACGCTTCCCGCTTTTATACATTTTATTGCTATTGATGATGTTTTCACTAAAAATCTTCCCATATATGACACTTTTTATAATTTTTAGATTAACGCCTGCCTTCTCTCCACTGGTTTCACATTGGCATTTGGTGGCATTTTTGTCAAAACCTGGAGAGTTTACAAAATATTCACAAATAACCAGATGAAAAGAGAGGTGAGCGACCATAAAGTTCTATATAATTTTCGTTCGTCATCATTCAGATTTTTTCTGTTTTCCTACCCCCTCCATCATCATCACCATTCTCATCATCATCATCATCATCATCATCATCGTCATCATCATCATTACCTTTAGCAGCAGCATTAGCGTCATCATCATCATCAGCAGCAGCAGCAGCAGCAGCAGCAGCAACAACAGCAACAGCAGCGCATCATAAGTGGAAACGTCAGCAGTGACATAATTATCTTTAGCATCACCACATACATAATCTTCATCTTGAATTCTTTACTTATGGGCGGGTTCAAACCACGTCTTTCGTACATTGTTTTCGGCTCATATTGTGTTTTTTTTTTTGATAAAAATATGTACGCACAGTGCATCACTCCATCCATGCGAATTGTAAGAGGTAGCCTAGAAATGCTGAAGTGCGATCACACTAGCATCGTATGAATCGGTAGTAGTTTCACTTTAAGAAGCCCTGTGCTACGCACAGTGATGAGCCGGCAGGCTATAGTCATCGTAATGCGGGATATTTTCTTTTCGTTGCAGATTGGCAAGCTAAGTAACATCAGCCTTTTTCTAAGGCTATGTGCTGGTTGGTTTATAGATGTCATCATTTTGTCAACTTGGGCAGCTATTGATCCAATAATGATAAAGCTCATGATGGTTGACGAGGAGGTTAGATGAGATGAGATGTGGTTTTGTTTTGCTATCTTTTAATTGTTTATAGTGTTACGGGCCAGGCTTTCTATCATCATGCGAAAAGCGCCTTATTTACCTTATTAACTACCGGTATATATTAATTGACCTTCTCTTCAACGGTCACCAATGGGAGGCACGATGGCCTAATGGTTAGCGCGCTGGGCTCCGGATCGAGCGGTCTCGGTTCAAGACCTGGCCGGGGTCACTGTGTTACTTTACTTTTATTTAGACACGGTAAGGATTAAAGCTATAAGTTTGTGGGGCCGTGTATTCCCGATCGAATTGGAATTTGGAAGTGTCGGTTTTTGTGGAGGGAGGAAAACCGGAGAACCCGGAGAAAAACCCTCGGAGCAAGGACGAGAACCAACAACAAACTCAACCCACATATGACACCGGGCCGGAATCGAACCCGGGCCACATTGGTGGGAGGCGAGCGCTCTCACCACTGCGCCATCCCTGCTCCCCGGGGTCACTGTGTTGTGTTCTTGGGCAAGAGGATTTTATACTCTCATAGTGTCTTTCTTCACCCAGGTGTGTAAATGGGTACCAACGAATTTACTGCTGGGGGGTAACCCTGCGATGGACTAGCATCCCATCCAGTGGGGAGTAGAAATACTCCTAGTCGCTTCATGCTACGGAAACCGGGATAAGCTCCGTATGCAGACTTCACCTTTACCTCATTTACAACGGTCACCAGGGGCAGAATTTACCGGCCGTTGTAGAGAAGTGGACTTTGCAGGGAGGTTTCGACATAAAGGGTAAAATCTTAGATCGGCGTATGGTCATGATGAAACATTAGTCTTTATATATGTAAAGAGGTGAAAATAGTAAGTAGGTGGCCGTTCGGCTGACTGTTTGTGTGTGTTAAGGGCCATCGCTCCAGGTGGAGCATAGGCCATTGACAACAGCTCGCACGCGAGCTTGACCTTAGCCTTTTTTGGCTGACTGTACTCTACTCAATATTTCAGGTTGAAGATAATGACGATGACGTCATGGAAGAGCTACTGATATATCGATGCACCTCCAACTATTACATGACCTGGGTGATGTCAATCTGCGGCGTCAAAGGAATTCTGTTGATTTTTGGCGTGTTCTTAGCTTGGGAAACCAGAAATGTTCATTATCCCTCGCTGAACGATTCAAAGAACATTGGCCTAGCCGTATACAACGTTTTTATGTTTTCGTGTTTGGCCATTGTGGTCGAGTTTGTGGTCACTTATCCTCCTCTAAAGATGCTGGTTGCAAGATCGATCGTTCTCGTTGGGACCACATCTACAATTTCTTTGCTATTTGTTCCAAAGGTAAGAACGTGATCGAGGATTAATGTGTGTGCTCCCCACACCGAGGTGTTTAAATTTGTTTTGACTTCACGTTATATCGTACCCGGAGCTTATCTTGGACTGTTGGGAACTGGGTACAAAGCGCATATAGATTGCACTGAATCAGTGAATCAACCAAACGTATTGTTTAAGGAAAGCTAATTTTTTAACCGTGTTGAAATAAAGATTACCTACCTACCTACCTACCTACCTACCTACCTACCTACCTACCTACCTACCTACTACCTACCTACCTACCTACCTACCTACCTACCTACCTACTTACCTACCTACCTACCTACCTACCTACCTCATAAACGTAGGCAGGGTGAAGCACGGAAAAAAGCGTGTGTGCTTGCTTATTCCTATCACTGAGCGTAGTAACGAAAATCCAAAGTAAACGTGAATTACATTCAACACTTAAGTAAAAATCGTTCTAAAAGTTAATAAAAACAGTAGCGTTACGCTGCGCTGGGTGACATGTTATGTCATGTCGTGTTGTGTCGTGCTATTTCATGTCGTGTTCTTTTATGTGATGTGATGTTATAACGTAACTGGGCGATCTGGCCCCAGTTGTTCAAAGGGTGGATAACGCTATCCAACGGATAAATCACTAACCAGTGGATAGTTTAGTAAGTTTTGTATGACAGTTATGCACTGGATAGCGATTTATCCGGTGGAAAGCGTTATCCACCCTTTGAACAACTGGGCCCTGATCATTTACACGTAGGATATGATAGCCTCGTTGAGCTTTAACAGGCGCCCATTGCATTATGGGCTCCTGGCTTTTCTTTAGCTTTTGTTTTTAGGGTTAAATGGCTCAACAATAACGCTCCAATGCAAAGGTTTTCTCCGCGGGGCAGTTTTTATTACACTAACATTTCTTTTTGTCTTTTTACAGATTCTTCATCTCAGGAAAAATAACCTAGTTAACCCAGCCACAGAGCCGAGTGAAATCGGAACTTATGGAGCGTCTGAAGCAAATTCTGAGATGAGAATAGAGACTTACAAAGACTCCTGACAATAGCAAGGAATGACATTTTTTACACGTTCGCACATAACCAAAAAAAAAAACAATCAGTCAAAAAGCCGAGGCACGTTTCCCTTTCGTAAACAGCCGATGTCATTTTAGTAACAATAGCAACTCTCTTTTTTTACTTTTATTGATTTTTTTTCTGCCATAAATGCAGATTACAACCCAGAATCGGTCGCAGAACCTTTGGCATACTAAAATCCTTCCATCACCGCTACACCACACCCGGTTGATCTGGCAAGTCCCCCCAAAATGTAATTATATAATAATAGGTGCCTTTTTGACAGTCACAACCATAATAACTAACCCTAACCTAAGCGTAAATCTATCTAGGCACAATTTTTTCTAATAATCAGAGCAAAGTTTGAAGGCTTGTTTACCAATGATGGTATCGACTGTTCTAAGTGGCATCAACCGTTTTCAAAGGAGAAAGCAGCCAAGCCGACTAGAAGAGATTTCGAGAAAAGTCATCGAGCATTTTGCAACACACAAGAGCAAAATGTCCAAAAATTTCCAAAACACATCTGAAGGTTGCCAAGCAGCCTCGGAGTGCTAGAATAAAGACCGTAGAAGTTTAGGCTTGAAAAGCCCATACCAGGATTTTTTCGCACTTGCCTAATAATAAACTATTACTTAGTTTTTCCTGATTTGAAAGTCGTTTCGTAAATCGCAGAAAATAGATTATCGTTTCATATATAGCTCCTAAACAGGCTTACATCTGTAGAGAGAGGGGTTTATCAAACATTTATATATGAATAGCACATAATGGACGGTTGAAATTCTGTAATATTATTTATTTTTAACATCTCTGTAGACTGGTATTTATTGAATGCGAAAGATTTTGTACAAACGTGCATTTTAAGTGAAAACGGTGAATAAAATGTAGATTCAGAATAGTTTCTCAGATAGTCTCTCACTGGCTCCTCGTGCAAAGCCGAGGAAAGCGTTGCCATCGTCCCATTGCTTGCTCAGGTCACGCATTCTCTTGCATAAAAGGCCCGTTCGCAGGTCTAGTGAAAGACTAACGATTGCAACTCTTAGCAGATACAAAGTTTATGTACCATCATTTCTTTTCAAACAAAATTCTACTTGCTTCAATTTAAAATGCTTAGTGATGCCTTCTTGGCAGAACTTTTTCCCAACAACGTTCAAACCGTTGTGATTAAGTGACAAGATATTCCTCGGCGTTTTTCGCATGTTGTTATCGTGAAAACTTAATACCACCGCTTATTGTGGTCTCTTGGCCCTGACATAACCAGGAAACATTGTCGCGGAAACATAAGAGAAACCTAAGCCGGAGTTCGTAACGCGGAAAACATGTTTTGCAAGTAGTTTCCAAAGTATTTCAGACACTCTCTCCTGCTTCCTGGACAGAAGGTTTACTAGTAACCTTGGATTGGGAAAAAACAAGGGGCAATGGTTTTAAAGACAAAAATTGACGAAACACGAAGACATGTAGTAAAGTCGAAGAATACTTTACTTACTATTATTTTTATTCTTACAGGGTCAGACGCATACAAAATATGCTACGTTTAAAATAATTTTATCATTATTTTAAAATAAAATTCGTCCTAGTTCAAACACGATTTCGAGTTTAAGAAATTGTTTCCTACGTATCAATTTTTCTTAGTTCAACTATTCTATCCACAATCCATTTGTTACCTGTCCTATCATTGATTGCAAAATAAAAATAACAATGAAACGGAAGCATATAGCATATTAACATGAACGAGTGATTAACTATATTGTAGTCCGTCGTTGCATTACCTTACATAAATACTCGGCCTTATATTAAAATATCTAATCTTAGGCTTAAATAAATTTGAATGGCTTCTTGGAGAAAAATTCACAAAAGGACCATTTTACAACTTTTTACGTCAATTTTCTGCTTCTAATCTTTAAGACTTTTTTCTTCATTTTCTTCTAGTTCATGAACTTTCAAATATTTTTGTACTTGTAACTGTGATAAAGGCCGGGGCAAACGAAATCAAGAGTCGACGAGAATTGAGAATTAAAAGTTTGACGAGAGCTTTCTTCAATGTTGGTCGTCTATCGTCCACGTGCGATCGTACCATGGTTAGTTCTAACTATGATCGTACGAAACAGTTGACTGAATCTAAGGTCTGCTACCTCGTCCCCAGGCTTTTCTGGACATTTGCAATGGCGACTGGAGACGAGCCAGTGACATGTGCCTGTAAAAGGATCGAAAACTCTTGTCAGCTCTCGTTAAAATTTGATAAAACCTTCACGAGCGTAGGAGAATTGGCGATGAAACAAGACAGAAGGATAGTCCCAACTCTTCTCGACTCTTGTTACCGTGTAATCCAGTCCTTGAATTCTACCTACAACTAAAACTCTACAACGTATATTAATTTGTACACAAGATTTCAAATTCTACGGATTCTTTCCAGTTGAAACTGGCTGATTCTTGACTAGATTCAAATCTATGCTAAAAATTAGCAAGTTAACACAAACACGCAGGCACAAACACGCAGGCAGTACAAAGAAGGCTTCCCAGCGGCGGTAACAAGCATTTAACAATCCGGCAATATGGAATTAAATAGCACCAGCCAAATTTAAAAAATTCTTATAGCTCTAAGCTTTTACAGTTTTGCAAATGTTGTCATACAGTTAAATTGATGTCAAGTTAAGAAACGCTCTGGTTGTCTTTACGGCCAAGAAATCTAGAAATTTGAATTTTAGCGATAAAATGTTGCAAACGGTCCATTAATTACAAAAACAGGTTGGACGCACATTTCTTCTTTTAACATTATAACAATAGTACTTTCACGGACCCTCTATTCTTGCGCGCGCTCGCTATGACCAAAAAAGAAACGACAGACTAGTGCTACAAGAGGTATAAATATTTGTGATCCAGGTATGTTATTGAGCTCAAAGAGCGTCCTTCCTTGACAGATTTAGTCCGCAATAAGAGGTTCAAGGAAGTCTCTTTCCACAACTCGTTCCAACAAGCTTTTACCTTGCGGATTCTTAGACTTGCTGTTTTTGTCCCGAGAATCGCCGCAATTCTCGAACCTGTTTCTCGACAAACACTGAAAGAACGGAAGCAGTTGATCCAAAGACTTGATTTGATACATAGTCAGTAATGGTTGCCCAGATACGCGCTGTAGTTCCTCGAGATCGCCTTGATCTCTTCTCTTCTTTCTGAGCAATTTTTCCAGGCGAGCTATGTGAGGCTTAAAAACGGGAACCTTTTCCTCCCCTGCGGTCATGTTATACGCTTCGCCTTCAAACGCCCACCGATACAGCTGGAATTGCGATAGGTAATCACTCGGCAAAGCCTGAGAAAGATCGAGAAGTTTGCACACCGCTAGGTAAAGACCGAGCCATTTCTCCTGACTGTAGTTCACATAGCCGTTTGAGCCGAGCAATAATTCGGATATGACCATCCTTTGTTTGTGTGATTTGCCATCAGAACTCAGGTCACTCTCCATTTGAAGCAACACGTGTACAACTTCCGACACGATCGTGGGCCACAATGGCGTCAGGTGCTGCGCAGACATGCGCAATATCAGCACCCGAAAGAACAGGAAGATTTGTTCGTGGACGACTGGGGACTGGGGTAGCCTCAGGCTCTCAGCAAGGCGCTCTTGTATTTCAGGCAGAGCGTACTGGTACTGATCCACCTCGCTACAGAAAATTGTGAACGAAAGCTTCTTGAGAAGTTGAGCGCGTTGCTCCATTTCCTACAAACCAACAACAAAAAAGAACAAACAAAAACCACGTTAGCAACACTGGGCTTTACCTAAATTTTGAGAGAAAGTAGCCTGCGCAATTGAAGCGAACATGGGTGGGAGTTTTGAAATGAGGATCTCTGAAGAACAATGAATTCTATTAATCGTTTTCGTGGGCTTTATTTCAAACCATGCAAAGGCTGAAAGGCTCTGTTTAACACATCTTGAAAACAGGTACTAAACTAAAAGCTTTTTTTAAGCTGTTATCAGGATCTGGTGAACATGAGCTTACTCATAAATTTATGGTTTTGTAAGATTTGTAATGAAATCCTAGCTGTTTTCCCATTTTTCAAATGACCAACATCTTACCTGCCAAGCAAAAAGTGTATAGCACTGGACCTCTATCAACAATTATAGTCACCACCCGACGAGGAAGAACCGGAGGAAGGCGCCGCCGGAGGCACGCCGCCCCGGGGCGGACGGGGGAGACACCCACATACTGAGTGGGGGGGAGCGAAGAGGGGGGGGGGGGGGGGAGCCGCCGCCCCCGGCAAGGCCGGGGACAGCGAGCGACAGAACATTGTTAAAATAGTACATTCCTTCAAGTCTTCATAATTAAAAGAAATATTTTTGCCACTTGATGTCAGACAAGGTGCTACCATTGTAAGTGCAAAGAAAAGTGTTTAACACAAAATTGAACATGATCTCAAGATAACAAAGAGGACTTCTTACTTGTTCTCTGTTAGCAAAGATGTTAATGGAAGCACTCTGACTCAAGCCAGCCACGCGTGTCATCAGCTCCTTGAATGACGTGTTGTCTTGCGTCATCAAATTGTCAATAATTGTTCGCCAACTACCAATGCACGTGATGTCCATTTGAAAGAAATTCGGGTCCAGTAGCAGCTCCATGACCTCTTTCTTCCAAGCGCGCCGCGTGTACTGGTACCCACTCAAGGACGCTAGGAGGTTACAGCAGGCGCGGAAGCTCAGAACATTGTGTGGACTGGAACAACAAGCACAGAAAAAAAGCTAAATAGACCATATTCATGGTAGCCGTCATGATAGTTTTCAAATTATAATGCAAGTTAGCCATCAGTCTGGCAGGGGCAAACACTGCAAAGAAGAAAATCCTTAGAATATCGGCTCGTTTAAATACGTAGTGATGTACCTTCTCCCAAATCACTGAATGTTGATGTAACAATTATTGACTGTTTAAAATGATTAGTGTGTAATTGACTTGGTGACTACGCAAGCTGTTTATTTTCCACAAAAACACCGAAATTACCTCAAACTCAAAATATCATCTTCTATAATACTATAAGCATAGTACAACTTTGAAAACATTAGCAACACATCTAAGACACTGGTTAAAATTTGCCGATTTAGATACCATAACCCATCAATTGCCCAATTTGGATTACATCTGTAAAAATCAATATGGCGGCTCTAGTGAATACCGCCTATTGTGGGCCAGGGGGGGGGTATGAGAGAAGGCAACCAGACTTGAAGTCAGCAGATTGGGGAGGGAAAAGGTGCATCGAAACTTACAGCAATAATGTAAAAGGGCGTCTAAAGTCGTCGAAAGACTTTAATACCTGTGATTCTTGAGAAACGGTGTAACATTATACATAACAGTCGTCAGAAAACTCGTCATTCGTTCCTTCTCATCGCTTCCAAACACCATGTCCAAAACTGGGGCGAGCACCTCGGCTAACACGTACAGAGCCTGGGTACTATAACTGCTTGTATTACTGGTATTACCGCTGGGCACAGTAGGTGGCGGCACTGGAGGCTCGGCTTCAGAGACTTCCGATTCGACATTACTTGATTGGTCGTCGACGTTACTTGACTGGTCGGAGCCGCCGACTTCCGGTTGTGGGATGACAGCCAGTGTTCGTCGGAACCACGCGGCGTTTTCCAGAGACGATCCCGCCACTGTGTTGCACGCTTCGACGAGACGCTGTGTTATGTCCTGGTTGATTTAAAAAATGTGAGGAATTGGGAAATGACTTAAGCTTTATTGTATTATTGTGAGAGGCGCGGTGACCTTATGGTTAGTACACTGGACTCCGTATCGAGCGATCGTAGTTCGAGCCCTGACCGGGGTCATTTTATTTTACTTTCGCTTCATGCTCTGCAACCAAAGATAAGCGCCGGCCTGATGAGCACAAGAATCAACGAGCAAGGGACAAACCCTTCAATATTTCTTAGACTATCATTTTTAACTTCTTCCTGAGACGTTCAAGAGGAAGGAGCTTTGCAATGGATGGCAAATCTTGAAGAAAATAAGCCTTAACTTTATTCGCAAAAAATACACTTCATATATCGTGACAGCTGCCTTCGCGCTACTTTTACCTCGACGTGGATTTTGGACAGACTACGTGTTCCTGCCATTTGATCTGCAGCTAAGGGTGCGAGCTTTGCAATCTATTTCTGTTACATTTTCCGACTCGGTTTCAAACTATAATCATTCAAAGTTTAATTCGACTTTACCTTTTCATGTTCTGCAGCCCCCCCTGAGGCTGGTGAGCCACTGATGATACCGGAGGGAGACCACAGAGGTGGGGCGAGGACCGCGGGCGGGGAGCGAGAGCCGCGGCAGGGACCACCCCTCGACAGGAGGGACCCGCAAAACCAGCGGCTGTGACTTCCCTCTAAATATGGTATTTTTTTTTCAATAAAACCAGTTTGCACGCAACACAAATCTCTTGAAAGCACGGAGCTGGCCCTTTTATTCAGAGTGAGAATCGTAAATTTAAAACCTGTTTTACCTGTAACTCCTTTCGAACTTTCTTGTCCTCTTGTAAAGGGATATTCTGAACGTACGAGCTAAGAATGACCAGTAACAAGAACAGAGCTGGAGGGAAGTTGAGCTGAAGTCCTTCCTTCATGAGAGATAACAGAGAAGATCGCACCACAATCAACTGGCTTTCTGAGGCTTTGAGTAAATACTCGTACAGGAACTGCAGTATGTTTACTTCTAGGCCTGACTGAGTGGGCGTGGTCTTGTCTTTGCTTGTGACAACTTGGCGCACAATCTGTTTGACATTGTCAATCATGTCTTCCACAGACAACGCCTGTGAACAAGAACAAATTCTATGTTAACCGTTAAAAGCTCAGGAGCTAGTGATCTGAAATGTTGATTTTTCGCGACTAGGAGATATCTCTCGATACAACCAAATCTTCTGAACTAACTACATGGACAGCCACTATTTAAATGAAAGTTATCAAGGAGTATTTTCATGTGGTACTGTTTATTATGCTGTACAAGGTGGTTCTAACTTTTTCGTCTTTGGATGAAACCCTAGTGTATGACCATTTAAATGAAAGCTATTGAGCAGTACTTCATATTTAGATGTGGTACTGTTTATAATACGGTTCAAGGTGGTTCGTAACTTTAAAAGTCTGTGGATGAAACCCTAGTGTTTGACGATTTAAATAAATACCGTTGAGCAGCTATTCGATGCGGTACTGTTTCTTGTTTAATATGTTGTAAAAAAAATGTATATTTTTTACAATTTTTAAGACTGTTATTTGTATCGGGTAAGCCTGCATTACAGAAGTCTTATTCTTTTACTGCAAAACTATGGCTTCAACTAAGACAAAGATATTTCTACCTTGATAGCGTACACGATATCCACAACAATAATCTGTTCTTCAGAAGCCAATGGGATAGCTCTCGTTGCCTTGATCCCAGATCCCTCTCGCCTCCTCCGCTGGTACCAAACATCAGCGAGCGAGGCCAGGAAAACAATTGTGTGATTCATTGTGATTGGTGTCAGCAGTTGAAGAATTTGCTGTTGCACGGCCTGGAAATGAAGAAAAAGAAAATAGTGAATCAAACTGATGAAAATGAAATGCTGCACATCGGTAGATGCGAGAACTTAAGGCCCTGTCCACATTAACTCGAGTAGATTTGTAAACGGAGAAATTTAAAAACGCCGTACAAAATGTTTTCTGTCTTCATTAACCCGGGTAAATTTGAAAATGATACGCTTCATCGCACGCAGAGTTCGCCGGCCGACGCGCCGCGCCGCGGCAAAGCGAGGGAGGAGCAAGCAAACGAAGCGACGGGACGACGGGACGATCAAGAGAACCAGGCTTTACAGTGCACGCACAGAGCTATTCTCAAGCTAATTAAACCTTTTGTTTTGACAGAGATCACATGACTATTTGACGTCAGCGTTCTCATAAAGTCCAGTTTTCGCTCGATTTCGCCGTCCACACTACACCACCTAGCCGGCGTTTTTGAATTTTACCCACTTTGGAGAGCGATTTTGAAAAGTACTGTTTTCGGTGAGCGAAAACGCCGTTTTAGTGTGGACGGTTGGCCTATCCGGAGAAAAAAAGATGCGTTTTCAAATTTACCCGGGTTAGTGTGGACAGGGCCTTAAGCTTTTCAAATAAATGAACTCGAGTTCTCTTAGCGTTGCCATGCCTACCTTTGGGCTGCCCATCAAATCAAGCGGACATTCAGACGGTAGCCGTGGGCTGGTCGATTCATTTCTTTGTGGACTCCACGTGCTCCATACCGAAAACAGCGAAGACAATATCTTGGGCAGAACACTTAGCAGACCTTCCCGTGCGTCCAAAATGTGCTTTGGTACTTCTACGCTCGGCACATCACTGATGGGCGCGGACTGTACTGAGAATGCGTGCAGCAGATTGGTGAAGACAGAGCTTCCACCGGATTGGATAAAATCACTATTTACACCCACAGCAGGCGAGGAGTTGGACCGAGCGATCCGAGGCTTCAGAGAGAGGGCTGGTGACTGAGGTGCCGTGTTGTCACGCAAGCAGTAGTGACAAATTGACGCCAAGCTTTCCAGCATGGTCACCATGTAGTCTGGGGGAACGTTAGAGGCATCTGCTTCAGTTCGTCTATGAGTTGAAAAAAAAAAGGCTTGGTTAGCACCTCAAGTAGTCGCCTGAAACAAGAACAATCTGTCTAAAAACATTTTGCATCAGTATATTCAGATTTTTAATGTAAGTTTGACAACAGTAGAACACGCTGCCGTCACGTTTGGGGCGTTTTGCTGACCAGTTACCGTCCAGTACGTACTCTTCTATACAGTGGAAATTACGATTTCCTGAACCTTCCAATAAAACAAACCTAAGACTCGTTTCTGTTGGAATTGCCTCATTGGGTCGAGCGCTGAAAATTTTACCCTCACCCCCCTAATTTTTCGAACCAATTTTCGTTTCCTTTAGAGGTTCGAGAATTCGGGATTCTACTGAATACTTCATCTTTTTTTTTTTCCAGGTACGAAGTCTTTTCCAAATTTTCTTCTACTATACCTCCAGTCCTCCCCCCCCCCCCCCTGATGGATTCACTTTCTCCCCCTGCTCCCCGAATTAAATCCACCAAAAAAAGACAACAAAACCAGGGCGTATTATCGGAATACAGCAGAATCCCGATTTCTAGAAACATCTAAGGAAACGAAAATTGGTTCGAAAATCGAGAGTTCGAGAAATCGTTGTGGGAGAGGGGGTAGTATTCGAGGGCAAATCCAAGGGAAATGTCTGGTTCGAGCTATCCGAAGCCCCGAGAAATTGAGGGTTTAAGAATTCAGATTCTTCTGTAAATGTAGCTGATTTCAGTCCACTGCGCAGACTCGGGGGTTCGTGTGCGTGAACGTTACACTTCGGTGACAGCAACATGAAGTTTAGTCCGCCAAAGTCGCCAGAAATCGATGAGCAAACGTCGGTGAAAAGCGTCAGCCCACTCGTATATTGTTCTGTAAGGAACTGGCGAAGAAGAAAAGGAAGGTCGCGGAAGTGCCTTCCCGGGGGCCCTAAACATTGCAGCCGAGATGCGCAGTACGGACTGGAATTCATCTTTAAAGATTTTGGATTTTACCTTTTTCCCAACTCATCACTAATGCTTTTCCGAGAAGATCTCGCGTCCTTGTCTTTGATGTAAACAGTCGTCAGTCGTTCCAGAATCCTACACAAGTGCTCAGCCACAGGCACGACCCACGTGCGCAGATGCATTCCCATGTGTGACAAGCACGTGATCACAAACTGCAACCACTCATAATGCATATCGGGCTCATCATGCCTGAGCCCGTGAAGAACCGCTGACATTAACATGCCTTGCTCCGCTAAAGGCTTTCCGGGAATGTACCGATGAGCGGACTGCGTAACTTTCGTGTCTCCGGAAATCTTCGCCGGACTTTCGGGCTTGCTCGGGGGCGGAGTGCCGTGGCTGGCGGCGTTCTCTTGAGAAATGGCTACAGCGCTTTGGATGTTGGACTCGAGAATGAACACCGACTGAACAAGCTTAACCAGTTTGACCTGAAAAGCTCGCGCTTGTGATTGGCTAATTTCCGAGCTGACGGGTATATGACTAGATTTCAAGGTTGGCGAGGGGGACTTGCTGGAAGTTCTTACTCCGGTTCGCTCGTACAACGTGGAAAGAAGACAATGAAGCAAGGCTTTTTGAACTTTACAACGCGAGAACATGTCACTAATATACGTCCCAAATCCAGCACCGCTCTCCTTCACAACTTCAACGAGTTGCCACATAACACCTAACAGAAGTTCTGTGCTTGCCATCTGTACCTGAACATTGCCGTCAATGTCTTCGGGCTGTACTTGTAGGTGACTGGAATACTCGCTTCTGATGAAGTACAAACCGACAGATATGAGCACTTCAAGGTACTTGCTGGTGCTGGGCTTGAGGTAGATCAAAGGACCTCCGAACAGTCGCGCACTGTGAGCAGGGCCTGGAAAGGGGCCAAACGTTACAAGTGAGAACATTCATAACTGCCACAGACATCAGTTTTCACAATTTCCTAATTTTTCTCTGACGAAATCAAATTTCTCTGACCAAAAAATGCAAAAGGTCAGATATAGTTGCAGCCTCGTTCCTCCATTTCAAAAAGAAAAACATCGCTGAAGATCTCGTAGGCCTGAAATATTTCTTCCAGCGGTGATATAATTTCAGTTTTCCCTGACTTTTCTTCAGTGTGTCAATTTTCACGACTCAAAATAAAATTCCTTGCTTTTTCCTGACCTTGAAGAATTTTATTTTTCCCTGGCCATTTCCTGACCTGTGGCAAACCTGACTCATTGTATTTGTATAAGAAGACGAAAGTATGCCTACGTTGTACATGGCACAGTAAGTAAAACTACTTCTGGTTTATCCAAAACAGCAATGCCATAGAAACTGTCAATAATTCTGCATTTGACCTCCGTTAATTGAATTGTTTCAAAAACAAGAGTCTGACCCCGGCTTATTTTTAGGATGGATAAAGACAGTTTATAGAAGTAATATTTTTTTTTTAAAGGAGAAGCCACGAGCCAAGCGGCCCACACTGCCGGAGCTTATCCCAGTTTCCGTAGCATTAAGCGGCTAGGAATATTTCTACTCCTCCCTGAATGGGATGCTAGTCCATTGCAGGGTTTCCCCCCAGCATTATGTCGCCGGTACCCATCTATACACCTGGGTGGAGAGAGGCACTATGAGAGTAAAGTGTCTTGCCCAAGAACACAACACAAGTGACCCCGGTCGGGGCTCGAACTCGGACCGCTCGATCCGGAGTCCGGCGCTCTAACCATTAGGCCACCGCGCCTCCCACCTGCACGGTAAATCACGAACCAATTGTTAAGAAAACCTGTTAATCCAGCAGGCTTCCAAAATATGTTTTACTGTACCTGTCGGCGAAACAGGGCTGTCGTACAAAGTGCCATAAAATCCCTTCCCCAGTAGGGACCGTCGGTGCCTGATCAACAGCTCCTTGATCTTCTCCTGGTGCGGCGTGTTCGATGAACTGATGCTTGTGGTGGATGAAGCGCACACGAACTGGTGAGGCGCTCGTGTCAGGATTGTTTGTAACGTGCTGAAGGCGTATAGAGTCAGTTGAGAGTCGTAATGTAAGATGTACAGCAGTTTGTGTTGGTCCAGCGGGTGGACAAGCGATCTCCGTGGGGGAGGGGACTGTGGGGCTTTGTTTGGTAAGTCTTCTTTGTCCTTTCCTGTAAAGAAATGGTGAAAAATCTCTGAGATCGCATACAGTTTGTTTCTGATAACTCTTCTCTTCATATAGATATTTGCAATCTTTCCATTTGCCAAAATACAGAAAACAACAAAAATGGTCAAACAGGCCTTATCCACAATAACGTCATATGCACAAAATTCACTACCAAGCCTCGTTTATGCGAACTATTCTCAACCCTCCGCCACCTTCATGCAGTTTTCATGTGGGTGTTCTTTTCATTTTTCCTGCTTTGGGAATTCGTTTACGATAAAATTTACAAGTTTGCACGAGGCTTGTTGGTGAAACTAGCCAGTCTGATGTAAACATGCGAAAGGGCTTTTGGAAATGTTCACTTTCAACGGGATAAATGATCGCTTTCTTTTTATTTAATTTATGTGCCCGGCAAAGCAGCAAAACGGTTCTTGTGGACATAGCAAGGATTTCAAGATGTCAAAGGTTTTATGCGATCAAGAACGCACAACTAGCGTGAGTACAAACTTTTTAGGCATTCGCCAAGTTTGTGACAAGGCAAGCAAATAAAACTAATGCAAACAATAAATAAAAAAAGTAAAGCTGGACCTTTTTTCGGTTCATTTTCTTCGTTTTCGTCGTCTGCCTCAGCTCCATCTCCGTCAGTATCCGTCGAATGTTCGGCTTCACTCGGCCCACTCGGACTAGTGGTTTTACTGTCGTCCGATTCCCGAGTTTTCGCCGAAGTAACGCTCGGTTTTCGCTTGGCCCTTTCGTTATGTTGTTTGGGTGAAGTTGCAGTTCCGATTTCTTTCGGCGGATAGACCTTAACGTTGTTAGACGTTTTCTTTTCGGCTTCTTGTGCATTGGACATTTTCATGGCTATTTTGGAGTCGAACAGGGAGTATAAATAGTGGATTGAAACTCGTGCAGTGATTGGATGAAGTAGAAGTAGAAGAAGTGGGTCGATAATTCGCCCCAGGTCCCCGTGTTGCAGAGCATGAGCGAGCCAGTGTTGCGTCAATACCCTGGGGAGAGGAAACAGGGTTAAAGGATTATTTTTTTTAATACTTTGCTTTATGTAGATCAAAGCCACAAAAAACTGCAACATCCACGGCTTGTGTTTTACAAACATTTATTTTATTCTGCCAACACCCTGGCTCACGCGGTTTATTTTTCAAAGAAACCCAGAGAAATGCAAGGTATATCAACGGACTTTTGCTCAAATATACGCGATTTTTGCAACTGTTCTAACATTGCACTCTTAAGTAATCCTTAATGCAATTTAACTTCATATATTTAGGTACTAGTTGTAATGCCGGAACAGTTAAAGTTAATCGAAACGTAAACCTCTCTTTGACTTACCTTATCTCTGGTTCTTCATTTTGCAGGCTGTCGAGCATGATAAACAGCGCCCTAAAATCAAACTCAAATTTTCAAAATTTGTACAAAGCTGATTGAAGAATTAAAGTTTAAAGGAAATATTGTACGCATCCTCAGGTTGTTTCCTAATGGCTGTCGACAGATTAAAATCACAGTCAATACATCTGAGCAAACACAGCAAAATGAAATAACGCAACGCCAACCGGAGCCAATGCCATTCGCGAGAAAAAAAGGAGAAAAAAAAAAAAGTGAAACCAGCGCCAAGCGAGGGAAAACGTGCAACCGGTGCCATGCGCGGGAAAACGTGAAACCGGTGCCAAGCGCGGGAAAACGCGCAGCCGGTGCTTAGCGCGGGAAAACATAAGTAAGCCTGATTGGTCCTGGTTTTCCCCCTGATTGGTTGAAAAAATCAGAATTTTTGCTCTGGTTGGTTGGAACGCATCACATTAACGACATCGGACGATCAGTTGAACTGCAACCATTCTAACTCAACGAAACAACAGTAAAGCCGAGATTTAACACTGAAGGAACATTTATAATGCCGTTAATTTAATGAATGGTATCGTAATGATGAATCGCGGAGCTCTCTAGCCAGAGCGTGGAGTTTTCTGTTGCCCTAGAAACAAAAAAACACACACACACACACACACACACACACACACAAAACAAGACAATCCACAAAATGCTACAGGTAACTTACCTGTCAAGGGTTCGAAATTCTCCGAGTCTCGATGATCTTCCAGAATCTTGAATGACGACATTCCTAGCGACATGCCAGAACACAGCGAATTTCCAGTGACCCTGCAAAGACACCTCCTATAAAGATAAGATAATGAGGATTACAAAAAGATCGGAGCCACAAAATACATAAAACAATGACCGGCCAAATAACTAAAAATTCTGTAGCTTCAAATACAGAGCCTGGGTAACAATAACAGCGATTAGTTTTTAGAAGAAACTACATGTATTGCGTCGTGTCGGTGGGCAGCTGAAAGCAGTTTGAGTGTTTTGTTTTTTTAAGAAAAAAAAAACTTGAGTGTTAATGATAATACAATTGTTTTGCAAGTTTATTATATTCCTAAAAATATTGAAGATCCGATACAAGGATTCATTGTAAGAAGATAAAAAGCGTTCTCTGGTAAAATGTTTTAAAAATTATTAGCTTTCGACAGCCAGACTGCTGTCTGCTGTATCCGTCGAAGACAGCAGTCTGGCTGTCGAAAGCTAATAATTATTATATTCCGTTGAAAATAAGGGATATGGAAATACTATGAGGTAAATACGATTTGTTATTTACCTTTCTGATATCTACCAGTGAATTTCCAATGACGTTTGCACACAGTGAAGGAGACGGAGTCAAATTGTGAAGCTGTAAAAACAGTTGAACGATCCTATTGTGGAACTGGGTTGTGTCTTCTTTAAGGTGATCCCACAAACTCTCGGCTATCACCTGTTTTTCAAAAAAAAAAGCATGTTACAAATAAAAGGTGAATATTTCTTGAAATATTAGCGTTGGGGCTAAAGAAATCAGACTAGATTATTTTACTCTGACCACACTGAAACTCTCAGTATATACCAAATTGAAGAAACGTTGACCCTATGAAAAGCATAAACATGAGTAAGGATGGTTTGGGTAGGATTGTATTTTATTTTTTTTTTTTTTAATTTTTTTTTTTTGTTTTTTTTTTTTTTTTTTTTTTTTTTTTTTTTTTTTTTTTTTTTTTTTTTTTTTTTTTTTTTTTTTGGTTCTTTGTATATATCTTAGACATTGAAGTGTGCAGTATAGCTGTAGATCATGATATTTATCGGTCTTGCTGCGTGTGTTTTGTTTTTCCACTAGTCTGTTGGGCGAGTTAATATTCAAATTACGATTAAATTGTAGTGATATTAAAGGGGCTATGTCACGAAATTTTAGGCAATTTCGGCTCTGACCAACTGGTCATAGAATTAAATACAAAATCACAATAACGGCTTAAAACTGTAGAAGAACTCAAAATAAACACAGAAAGGCCAAAAAGGGACATGGATGGGCAACATTCGAGAAGATTAAAACGGATTGCGTTCAGGTAAACTTAAAAAAACGTCGGCCCGACTTTTTTCAAGTTAATCTCAATTTGTATGAAGTGACATTCACAATGCTCGAAAATCATCTTTGTTTGTTATGTGACCGTGATATTGGCAATAAAAGACTTTCGCTCTGCCAATTTGAAGTTTAGAGCTCTCAATTAACAAACATACTATGTAAATAGAATTACCTGAAATACCGTGACCATGCCCCTTTAAACACTAATAAGATAACCACGGATTATATTTATTTCGGTGAACGATTTTTTTTTTTAATCCGAAAACCAGACCTCGAACGCGCCACTATTAAACCATTTGCTAGGCGTGTTTATATCTGTGCGCTATCGAGCGGAGTCGGAGAATAAATTGGGTTTATAACAAACACACATTTCGCATAACCAAACGCATAAACAAACGTTTCAAACAATTTCCAAACTATACCTCGTATAAATCCGACTTTTCAATCACCCCTAGAGACTGCTGGGAAATCATTGGGATGACCACCACGGGCGCGGAAGGCCTGGGTCCATGGGCGTGGCCAGCACTGACTGATAACGTCAGGTTGATCAAGTCAAGCAGTGTTCCTACAGCGGAGCTTTGGATGTCAAACTCGCTGACCTCAAAACAGCACATAATTAACGACTGCAGCCATTCCGGGAGATTTGACACCTTGGAGGCTTGAGAGTGAAACAAACAAAAAGAAACACACTTTGAAAGAGCTATACAGTAACAAGTACACAACACATAATACTGTCTGAGTACTGTGTTTATAAGTATCAGGTATCACATTCTCATGGTCAACGTTAAAATGAATGTATACCAATCAGTAGGTAAGTCTGGCCGATCAGGTCGAAGCTTATCCCGGTTTCAGTAGCATGAAGCGACAAGGTTGGAGTATTTCTACTCCCCTCTGGCTGGATGGGATGCTAGTCCATCGCAAGGGTTACCCCCAGCAATAATCTCGCCAGAAACCATTTATACACCTTGGTGGAGAGATGTGTCTTGCCCAAGAACACAAGTCAACGCAGTGCCCCAGCCAGGGCTCGAACACGGATCACTAGATTCGGAGTCCAGCGCACTAACCATTAAGCTACTGCGCCTCTCTATACCAATCAGTAAATAAAAGGGAATTTATCGTTTGAGTTTGGGAATGAGAGGGAGGCGGGTGATAGGGTCAGTGTAACACACCTTCGTTTTTATCAGCTGTTGTTTTCTGCGATTCGGAATCTTTTCCACCCCAGACTGGAAAGCAGGACAATTCCAACAACAGTTTACAT
This sequence comes from Oculina patagonica, assembly GCF_052425735.1. NCBI lineage: Eukaryota > Metazoa > Cnidaria > Anthozoa > Scleractinia > Oculinidae > Oculina > Oculina patagonica. The sequence goes on from NC_135763.1 coordinate 8,121,867, forward strand.
GCTGACACGAAAGCCTCGGCGCAATTCTTGGACGATTGCATTGACCTGAAGGCAGAAACAAGCGCGGTCGGCCCAACAACATTTCTTCGCACCCTCAGAGTCCCTTGCGTCTTACAGGCGTCCTCAGCAAGTTTATCTCTCGTAGCATTACTCACTTCTTCTATCTGTTTCCACATACCGTCGCTTACGACTCCGCTAGCTCGCAGCGCCGTGTAACATTCTTTGTTCATTATCCCTTGAGCACTCACGTCGCTGAGACAGAGCGAGTTGACGTGTTTTAGCACTCTCTCCACGACAAACTTCGCAAAGAAATACTGAAAATACTTGACACAAGCTTGTATGAGAGAAGGTTGAAATAGGCGCTTGGCGTCTTTAGACAACATGTCTTCTCCGGACCTGACAAGAGTTTTGTCTTTTCGACTTGAATCTTCTTCGCTGCTCGCAGGATTCACAGTGTTCAACTCACTTGAGGATTCGACCTCATGGAAGTCGCTCCATTCATCAAGCTCGTCTTGAGTATCCTCGGTATTGTCTGCTGAATCAGTTCCAACATCACGTTGCTCTGTTATTACATCCAATTCTTGTTCATTCGACGCAACAACGACTTCTTCTGTTTTTGTGTTTTCTTCTTCTTCATCGGTCGCTTCACTTTCAGCCTTTTCGTCCACGAATACCTCTTGAGAACTTTCCAATGATTTTTCGGGAGGACGATCATCTTTTTTGATGTCTTCCACATTGCCTTTTAAGTCGATAACACTCCATTCATTCAGCTCATGCTCCGACGAACCTTCGAACTCCTTTTTACGATCTTTACCCTCAGCGGACCACACTGAATCGTTCCTTTCTCTGTCTATGGCCTTCATGGAAGGCATTACCTTGGAAAGAAGTCTGGAACAGAGACAAATTCCTTCCTTAACATCTTCCAATGTCATTGTCTCGCAGCGTTTTGTCATTTCGATTGTTATCTTGCGCAAAAGTTCCGGCCAGTGTTCTGTTTGGATCTCCACATCAGCTTCCTAAATTTGAAAAGAAACAACAAAAAAGAAAAATTACTTAGGGCTTCTTTACATGAGAGCCGAGATGAGTTTCGTCCCGGGATGAATTTCGTCCCGGGATGAAAAAATTCATTTTACATGAGCGTGTTCATCCCGGGATAAGTCGTCCCGCCCGAGTTGAATTCATCTCGCCCGTGCTTACATAACATTACATTTCATCCCGGGAAGGACTGTTTACATGGGGTTGTTCGTCACGTTTCATCCCGGGATAACATTTCATCCCGGTGTTTCATCCTGGGATGAACTCATCCCGGGACGAAATCATGTATCATCATGTAAACAGCAACAAGAAAATGGCCAGACACCGAGATGACTGAATTCATTTCGGGACGAAAGTCATCCCGGGACGAAAACTTTCATGTAATGAGGCCCTTGGTAACTGTATACGGGGGTCCAGATGTCCTCTACGTGAAGGCAAATCTTGATGGCGAATCTTCAAGGAAAAACCTGTATCAGTGTTAGACAGAACAAATTTTTTCAATACATTTTAAGGCCAGCAGAAATTTAGCTCTTTGTGGAGTGCATCATTAGGAACATTTTCAATTCTCTGCATTTGGGAAGGGGCGTTTTCTTTTTCAGGTTAAGATTGGTTTTTGATACAACTTTCAGGCAAATTTATATATCTTATTAGACGTTTTAATGTGTAGTATCGCTGTTATTTGATGGGTTGAGACGTGTAGTTTGGCTGTTCTAGTGATTAACACAAATCGGTAGTGAGGCGTACATGTATACCTAGGACCAAATGCTTTGCAAACAAAAAGTTCTCAATGGAGAGATGATTGATGATATGATTGTATAGGGCATTAGTGCTTCACGCTTTTAAGACCGCTAATGTTTCCTGACAAAAATAAAAATAGTCAACATACCAGGGTAACAACATCCAGAATAAAATCCGTCAAACGAAACACTTCTGAGCAGCTGGTCACAGACGGTTTAACAACAAATCCCCTACCCTTGTAGTCTGCTTGTTGAACTCCATTAACACCCTCGCCTGCTGACGGCGGTTTGTCGCACTCAGAAAGCAACTTAGCTATGTACTCCCACATGAAATAAGGCTCAAAAGCGTTGAACAGCAAGTTAGCAGTTTTAATCAGTTCATCTATCAGCTTTGTCTTCGCAGACGCGGTTATAGTCGCACCACTATCAGGAATCACGCTTTCGATCGAATCTCTTCGATCACTTTCTTCAAAGGCTGCCCCGTTTTCTTTCAGTACCTTACACTGATTGTACAACGCCCTGAAAACATCGAGTAACACGTCCTCTAGGATCGATCCGCCAATTTCTGGTTTGTCCAAAAGGCTGATTAGCAATCGAAACGGTTTCAGAACTTCTAATCTCTGCGCTTTCTTTGATCCATTCGTATCTCCTTTGTCGACAATGCATTGATTCTGAAACACTTTCCTGACAGCCTCGATTACAAGCGGCCTCGAGTGCAAGTTGAAGAAGGTCTCCACAGGCCCCTCCGCGTCACTACTGCAAACACTATCTGTTCTCGACAATGTTTCATTCTTTGCTGAATTTGTGCCCAGAAGCCAGGTGTATAGACGTCTGTTTAAAGACATGTCTCTTCGTAACAACACTTCTAATGCAGCTGCCACGAGGGTTACCTTTTCATTGGGCGACAGATAGCTCGAGTCCACAGGAAGGAAGGCCAGGAGAAAATCAAGCATATTCCGCTGGACAAGGATACTGCTGTCTCTTAGAGCGACATTGACTGCTTGAACCTGGATAAGGTTGTAAGATTTAATAAGAGAGAATGGGAAAGGTTTCTAGTTCATATCTTAAGTGTTTAATTGTTGTGAACCTTGCCTCTTAGTAGTGAATAGTAGTAGTGAAGGGGTACTTCGCAAACTGTCGGGGAAAAGCAATAATTCTAGGCACAAAAACTGATGAGTTTCTAAGCTTAAACCCTGGGGGGGGGGGGGTACCCAAAAAGATTTGTACGGGTTGGCTCCACCCCGAGCTCTTACCCCTTACCCTTTTATATACAATTTTGCCAGAAATTGTACTCCTTTCGTATACCTTTTAATGAAAAAAGGTACCCCTTTCATATACCTGAAAGTCATGGTACAGACTTAAAACATGACGTTTTCTTGTCATTTTCACATAGCGCTCAATAAATTGAAATAATACAGCCATAAATTGCATCTGTTCTAAGTATTTTAATTAAAGGCCCTTTCAAAAACCTAAATGACAGATTTCCATATCCTTTCGTATACCTAAACTTGTGTCCCTAACCTTTTATATACCTGAAGCCTGAAAAAGGTACCCCTTTCGGGCGGAGCCTCCCCGTATAGGCCATTATAGGGAGTACCCCCCCCCCTCCCGGGGCTTAAACAGAAGGACTTTATTGCCTTGTGCTACAAAATCTGTAGAACATGTACATGTACATGTACATGCATGTGTTGTAGTTTGAAGTGAATTTCAGGTCAAAATGATCTGAAACTAGTTTGAATTGTATTTTTTTTGTTTAGGCATTATGGTAATAAATCTAGAACAAAGGAAAATATGAAACAAACTAGTTTGAAATCATTTTGACCTGAAATTCATTTTAAACTACAGTGGAAACCCGATATAATGATCCTCGATATAACGATATTCCCGGTATAACAATGAATATTCTAAGTCCCGGCAAAAGTTACAGTAAAATCTGAGACAGAACCCCGATATAACGATCTTCGATATAACGATATTCCCGATATAACGATGAATATTTTATGTCCCGGCAAAAGTGGGAATTTAGTGGACTAAACGCAAAATCTTTCCCGTTATAATGATATTATTAGTACACAGTCAGATTTTAAGCAAAGCATTGCATTTAATACAATAATATTTCAGTAATCGAGTAATCTCTAACATTTCTGTCTACAGCTTTGTACAATGATATACGAAAATGATACTGTGTTCTTAATGCCTCTGATTTTCTATGCAAGCTACCGAAGCTGTAAAGGCAATGAGAGATTTTGTAATTACGTTTGAAGATTCAGGCGAATGAGAGAGAGAATTTCTTTCCTTTCTCACGGCGATGGAGGACGTGTTTTTAAGACCCCAAGTTAAACAAATGAGGCAAACCAAACTGAAGGAATACTTTCAGGAATGAACATTCAAGTGTCTGTTGTTCTTTTTTTTTAAAAAAATAACAAAGCAAAAAACAAGGAACGCGCAAACTTGATAAGTAAAGATGAAAACAGTTGCAACTTCAAATGTTTAAGTTTAGTCAGCTTTGTTGCACATGTACAATTCACACCACAGAATTTACTGTGTAAACTTTGAAAACTTCTAGTGCTTTGCAAACTGTTTAAGGACATTGCTGCATGCTTGAAATGTTACATTTGTGAATCATTTGATACTCATTACAAATGTAGTTAAATAATATGAACATGTTTAAAAGTTTACCCTGATTTAACAATATTCTTGGTTATTTTACAGCCATATCATTATATTTCGGGAGATTCAATATAATGATACAATTTAACTGCTCCCTTGGCACATCGTTATATCGGGGTTCCACTGTATAACATGTGCAATATACACCTGTATGGGGCAATAACTTTTATTATCACATATATAGCGAGAATTTTGGGCAATAAATCTCCCAAATAGATTTCTATATTTGCTATATTTCACATGTGAGAAAAGCGATACGTCCAATCAGCTTCGCGTATAGCTTTCTTCACATGTGAAAAATATAACCAATCAGCATCTAGAGTGGAACGACCCAACCAATCAAAGCACGAGAACTCAAATGGTTTCCAACGAGGTTGAGCAAACAGCGAGTGGCAAGTTTGTTCCCTACGGCAGTTTATGCTTTGAAAATAGGGCTACACGGTTTGTTCCTTTAAAAAACTTTGTCTTTAGAGTACTTTATGGAAAGGCAAGCAAACAGGAACTCGCTAAGCAAAACCGAAAGAATTCAGTAATGAGATTATAACGATAAAAATCATTCTTCAAAGGCGGAGCGAAGACAAGCGAAGTGTCGATAAGTGAAAGCGAAGACAAGAATTTCTTCAAAACTTACAACACATCCGCGGACTTTCTAAGAATATTCAAGCACTAGCACCCTCGGGAACACCATGGTAAAGTAGATTGCATTTTTGAATGTGGATTTGCGTCGCAATTATTGCCTAATTAACCGACTCCTTTTGTGTAATATCGCAATTTTGTTCAAAATTTGCCTGCGTGTTTTAATAGTTGATTCGCTTGTGGCGACGCTTCCTCGATGCGATAACAAAACTTTTGCTTTCAAAAAGTAACGCAATGTGTTTAATTAAATAACGTTTTTGCAGAAGATTTTGTCGGCAGTAAGCGATGTGCATTTGCCTGCTTTGTTTTTCCTCCCGCTAGGTCAAACTGTAATATGTCAAAGGTTTATGTATTACTTAACATGAAAAATCGCGTAAACTTTACAATGCTTGAATTCTCGTTATATATATAATAAACAAATTACAGCATAGAAAGTGCTTTGTACGGATTTTTATTCACTCGTTGCAAAACTTTGGAAAACTAACTCGTTCGCTTCGCTCACTCGTTCGTTTTTCCAAAGTTTTGCAACTCGTGAATAAAAATCCGTACGTCGCACTTTCTATGAAGTAATCTATATCTACCCACTTCATAGGCACGTAATGCGTACACACAGCTATATACAGTCTCTCTTCCTTTTTTTCCTTTTCTTATTTCTTTGCCATTTTTTCTTTAAACAGTTCAGTCCTAAGCTTATTTCTAAGAGCCACAAAAACAGGAAAATTATTCAAAGGCATGACCATCACCAGGAGAAAAGTTACACCTGCATCCATTGCTCTGTGCACGCATTGCATGCCTGTGATGGAAACAAATTAATTGAGTATTGATACTTACTAAGAGAGGGATGTCATTTCCTAAGAGGTATTTTTGTTTTCCAGCTCCTTTCTTGTTAAGTCTCGTCAGTATAAAGGTGATAGCTGGCAAGCGAATGCTGGCTGATGAATAAATACATTCCCACAGAGTGGTGTAGAAAATACTCTTGTCTGTGTTTTCACTGAAGGAACCCAGCAGTGAAATAGTCCTGTGTAAAAGAAAAAAAGTGAGTTACAATAGCTGGCTATTTTTGCTAAAGAGAAGATGTACACTTAATAATGTAGTGGGTTGCCTGTGACTGGGAGGGTGTCCTGCACATGCAGGAGAAAGAATGCAATTGAACCTCAAAGGGATACCAAAGGGACAAGGAAGAGTTATGGAGATGTTAAAATTACAGAGGTAGAGTTTATATGAATTTTTGCCTCTCTCGGACCAAGTAAACTGTCCCTAATAATAAATATAGGAAGATGTCTGTATTATAGTGTCCATAAGGAGAGGTTTGACTGTACTTTGGTTAGTTCATGTGCCTTCCATGCATTTCAACCCATTTTGAACTAAGTCATGTGGTGCCTATTAGCATGACCAGCATACTACAATGTACATTTTGTCTTTCCAAATCGAAAAAAAAAAAACTTTCTTCCACCTCCCTCCCTCACCTCCCCCCCTCACCTCCCCCCCTTACACACTTAAATAAACGTACCAATATGCATTGAAACAAAAACTCCCCTTGCAAAAATTCCTTGCTAAGTGGTACTTACAAGTCATTTTTCACCTACAGTTTTAACAAACCTGTCAGTATATTCAGATCCTTCTTCAATTCCTGGCAAAAGTCCCAACAGTAGTCCTGATAGACCAGGAAGCAATGCTTTCCCGAGTGGAAGGAAATAGTTCTCATACATTGTCATCAACACAGGCCTAGTCGACATGGCAGCATTTCCCAATAATGGAAAAAGTCCAGCACTGTAAATGAATAGATCCTGTGCAAGGCCTTTGTGGCCAATCCGTTTGAAGATAAGTTCGTAAGTTTCCAGCGCTTTGAGATGAACACCACTCGGTAGTGTTGGGTGCATGCATTGAGCGAGTCTTTTTCCAATGGTGAGCTTTCTTGGCAGTACTTTGAATTTTGTGTGATTTTGTAACACCTAAAAAATGTTACTTAAAGTTAATGATCATCCAACCCTCCAAGTTAATTTTCTTTCCTTAGTGGCCATTTGGCCACCGACTGCTCAAGTTTGGTCGCCAGAGAAAAATTTTAGTCGCTAAATCAAGCTCGCGTTTTCAATCCTTCTTCTCAATTTTAGACACCAGGCTGGTGACTTTGGTTCCAATTTAGTTAGTTGCCAGCTTTAAAATTTTAGTCGCCATGGCGACTAGAATGGTCTTAACTTGGGGGGTTGATCCTTCTTAAACAATAATTAAGAAATAGAAATACTTTGTATGGTGCACAAGCAAGGCAGGAAGTTTGGAAGAATAGCTTTAGTCGTGGTTTAAATTTGTGTTTAGTTTATTTTTTTTCAAACCAGTTTGATTTTTATTTTTCATTGTCTCTATTCATTATATCATAATCTGAAACAAAGGAAAATAAAAATATCAACCTGGTTTGAAAAAATGTTAAATCAGATATAAATTTCAGCCACAATAGCCCTTATTCATGTTTATGTGAGACAAGTTGATTTCAACAGCCAAGCCTCAGTTTCAAAGCCATAAATTTAACATCAACAACTTCCCAAAAAAGCAAAAATGGCAAGAATACCCAGTAAAGTATAGTAGGCTTAGGCTAAAAGTTTGAGAAAAACAATTGGCGTGAATTTTGAGCAACTGACATAATATGCAGAAGGCCTTTGAAAGTTGCAGTTTACGTTGCATTCTTTTCTGGTCATACATGTACATTATATCAACTTATAATAATATGTCCCGCAGACCACTTTATTTTTTTAAAAAAAAAAAATAAGACAAACTCTATTTATTATTTGAACACCGTAATCAATATTTTTAAAATTCTGCTAACATAAAAAAAACATTTGTCACACTTGTCTCGGTTTTTGACATGTAGACCTTATTATGGTAACAGAGCTGAAATTAGTGTTTGCATGTCAAGCTCCAATGTCTATGTTTTTCTTGAAAAGGTACTTCCTAGCAGACGCAAAAAAAAAAATGTATAGTAATTTGAACCTACAAATTGTAGTTAAATGAAAAAGCTCCCACCTACACAGTCACCTACAGCATGTGACTGCTGCTCAGAAGGTCATGGATTGGACTCCCAGTCATCGAACTTAGAATAAAATTATTCCTTGCTGAGTTCAGCTTGTAACTACCTCTGATTAATTTAATTAATGCATGTACACGGTATCATTCTCATTTGTACAAAAATAAGCCATTACCATGCGAATAGTTCTTTTGCCGACGTTGTTGTTTGGTCGCAAACAAGGAAGTAACCGTTTATCCTGGCCGCCCGCCTTATTATGTAAAAGATAATTTTAGTTTACAGTAATAAGCTTACCTTGTTTAATTTTCCAAGAGCAGAAATTAGATCCGCCCACTCACTGGAATACTCGAAGCTCCTCAGCGCTTTTTCGACAGCGTTGATGAACTGTCGGTACTTTGAGTCGGATAACAGCTCCAGTTCCTCGGCATTCATCGTGTTACAAGCGATTAAACATCAAAACGAATAATCAATGGCGACAGTTCTCGAACGCCTTTCGTATGCGAGTATAGTACAAGTATTTTCCTGGCAGAATTAATTACACACAAGTAGTTAACGAATTAAACACGATCATACCACAAGCTGATCATAAGAACGTTGGAAAATATCAGTCCTTGAAATGTCCGACCATACGTGCGATATTTGTCTTGTCAGGCATAGTTACGGCAGTGAAAAGGAAACATCCACAAAATTAGCCCAGGTGACGTCATGGAGTGATGTATGACTCGAACTCTTCTTCGATTGATGTTCCGGTAGAATCACTAATCAACAGGATGTATCTTCTCTATCTTTTTACCGGAAGATTACCAAGAAACGTTGTCGCCTGTGGGTTGAGGAGATATCAAAAATATTGCTCTATAAACATAACCTTTGTCTCCCTGCCTCCGCCATCTTGTTCAGAAATATGAAGGGAAGGTTACCAAGCGCTCATCTCACCCGCTGCAATGGTTACTCGCGGGCTCAGAGAACAGCTGAAATTTACGGAAAATTTATGTTTATTAGAAACGAAGTTGTTTTCTCACTGCGATGTTGACTACCAAAAGCAAACGTCTTGTAAAATAGGCTTTTAATCGTAATTTTCCGAAATGGAAGTAGCGGATGAAGGAGGGACCTTACCCGGAGCAGTAACTTACGAAGAACCCGCGCCAAAAGAGTTGTATCCGAAAATACAAGACATCGAAGATCGGACCGGCGATAACCTAAAAGTCGACGAAAGCTCATCAGTCAGAGCAAACTCTCCTGCTCCACCAGTTACTACAGGGTTTAATTTTTGGGATGTAAATAGTTACAAGAGAACGGTCAGGCGAATCGATGATGGCGCTAAACTGTGTGATGATCTTTTAAAACTATTGGCGGAAAGAGCAGAAATTGAGGGTTTGTATGCTGCAAAACTACAAGGTGAGTACAAATACACACATTGCTTATGTGTGATTTTTATTATTCATCCAACAAAAAAAGGCTTTATATATCAATAGAAGGTTGAATAATGGGCAGATTGTGTCTTAATTTGTCAATATCTTCGATCACGAGACTGTGGTTGACGCGGTTGATTAAAGAGGTGTGAAATGAAATTTCACTGTCAACTTTTTCTGCGTTGGCGGTTCAAGATTGTTTGACAGTGCTCAGTTCTGCATGATATACATGTACTACCCAATGCAGGTTTATTTATTAACATAAGATGTATGAGAATAACAACACTATTTACGGATGTGTTGTTTAAAGTTCGACGTGAAACATGGAAGTTAAAGTTAGAGCATTCTCCTGGTCGTTGAATGCTGTGGTTTATAAGGAATTCATAAACAAAGTTAGTGTTTTAATAATTAAAACAACTTTGTTTATGATCTACATGACCACCCACTTAGTAGACTAAAAATGTTGTCCACTCTGCCCGCAGCAGGTGTTCTTTGAATACAGACATTGTTGAATAGGAAAAGCATTTAGCTGGCATGGTTGCAAAAGGTGTCTGATGACATTTAACTAATTTACACTTGGGTAGTGCAATTTAGCATATTAAATTATGTCACCTTCATGATTAGCAAGGCTAACTGTAAACAGTTTTTATTATACAACTTCATTTGTAAGACAGTTGAGTCAGGGCTTAAATATAGAAAATTTCAGGCAATCCAGATGGTTTATTGCAAATTTAATACTTTCTAATATTGGACTGGGTAAAGTTTCTACGCTGGAGGAAACTGGTGGACGCCCTATGCTCCCAAGGGGGTGAAAAGGAACAATGATGATGATGATGAAAGTTTCTACTAACAGCTCTGTTTGAATTACTAAATATTGTAATACATCTTTTATTAACCAAGCTTGCTTGGGATCTTACTGGGAGAGTAAATGGATACATTGGAAATAATTAATAAGTTATTGCACGGTGGCCTAATGGTTAGCGCGCTCGACTCCGAGTCAAACGGCCCGGGTTCGGGTCCTGGCCGGGGTGCTGCATTGTGTTCTTGGACAAGACACTTTACTTCTACAGTGCCTCTCTCCACCCAGGTGTATAAATGTGTACCACAAAAAATACATGTATACCACTCCGGCAACCTTGAGCTAATCTGGTGATCTTATGCCAATCTGACCCAGTTTGACACAGTTCCTGTTCCACTAAACATTTCCAGCTCAGTTAAGGACAGCCCCATTTCCTCTTACCCTGCAGGTTCCAAGATAGTTCTTGTCTTGCACACAATCCTGGGGTTGAGCTTCATACTTTCCTTTTATTTAATTGTGTGGTTCCAGAAAATATCCATACCCCCCACGGAAGGGATTTGCCCTATGGACCCCCCCCCCTTCCACCCCTCTGGAAATCCCAATTTAGCTTCATACATTGCTGTAAAGTTTTGGGTATTTGTGACCCCCCTCCTCCTCGGAATTTCCAATCCCTTCTGTGGGGGGAGTATGGATATTTTTTGGAACCACACATTACAAACTTTCCTTCCACCTTTCCTGGAATATTGAGCTTACAAGCAAGTACCTTACAGATCTTTTATAATAATTATTATTCTGAAATGTAGGTTGGAGTAAAAAATGGAATGACCTGATCAATAAAGGTTCTGAGTATGGATCAGTGAAAAATTCCTGCCTTAACATAACAACTGAAGCTGACCAGTTAGCAGAGATCCACAGTGAATTACAGATCAGACTTGGTAACCAAGTCCATGGAAGTGTTCAACAGTGGAAGTCAGCAAACTATCACAAGTCCTTGCTCAGCTGGAAAGAAACCAAAAATGCTGAGGAAGGATTCAGCAAGGCTCAGAAACCCTGGGTTAAAAGACACGATGAAGGTATGGAACCCATGTATCAAGCCATTCAATTCCTAAACTTTATTGCTGTGTGTGGATAAAAAATGTTGCGAAATGGAAGTTTAACAAATAGGCAGCTTTGTGGAGGAATGGAGATTCCATGTCAGCTCGAGTTTAGCTGCTCAAATGAGGTGCAAATAATTGTTTGAAAGAACTACTCACGAACAATTAGAGACTGAGGCATTAACGGCTTCTTTAGGGGCCAGACCTTTTACCAAAAGCAATGATCGACAACATCAGGTTTCAATATGTTAAATGTTTCTTTATATAAGGTTTTTAGTTCTTTTTCTGACCCCAGACTAGGCAATTTACACTTCTCAAAAGCAATGGTCTCATAGATAAGCCGCACCCACGATTTTGAGCCCAAAATTTTGGCAAAAAGGTGCGGCTTATACTCGAGTTTTTACGGTACTAGACACTTTTCACCTGAGTATCAAAAGTAATTTGCCTAGTTTGCTTTTGGTTTTGCATTACCACACTTTGTGATTGCACCAATCAAGTAAAACTATTAAAGCCAATTGTAGCTAGCTCGCACACCCTTCCCAGCACTTTGCACTGGCTACCAGCAGTCCAAGCTGCAACCATTTTGGTTGCCATGCCAAGTGGAAACAAAATTTGGATTTTTAAATTTTGCAAACAGGTCGCCATTGTGGTATGGGAATATGTCTTCTAATAAGCGGAACTTTGTGTAACAGAGCCAAATGAAGGGGTGTCGAAAGAAATCAAGACTCCGAGAAGGTGTCAAAGAAAAATTCAAGACAACAAGACCCCTGAAATTTGGCTAATATTTTGCGAGACGCATTTTATGAAGGACCATTCACCACCCCTAAATGAACCAGATCTGCAGATTAGTTGAACCTCATATGAAAAACATGTCAATGTGGAAACATTGCTCCAATACACATACATGTAATGGTGTTTTTTTTTTCTATTTAGTGCTAAAATGCAAACGGGCATACTACCAAGCCTGCAAGGTCAGAGACCAGACAGAGAAGCTTTACAAAGAAGCAAGTGTTGAAGGAAGTACAGTCACAGAGGAACAAGTCAAGAAGCTGAAAGAAAAATCAGACAAAGCTGCTTTCGATGTTCAGACCACACAAGGAAAATATCAAGAAAGTTTGAGAGATATAGGGAATTATAACCCCAAGTACATGGAGGACATGCGTTACGTGTTTGACAAGTGTCAGCAGTCAGAGGAGGAGCGAAAGAACTTCTTTAAGACGACATTTCTTAACTACTGTCAGCAAATGTCACTGGAGCCACATTTTAACAGGTTGGTGTATGTCAAATTGATAAAAGTGATATTTGAAAATTAAATAATATTAAGTACTGAGTCGAATCTCGATAACTCGAACTTTCAAGGGAAATCGAAAAAGGTTCGAGATATCGGGAGTTCGAGTTATCGAGGGTAAAATTAGTAAGAAAATGACCTGAAGGGGAATTGAAAAAGGTTCGAGTCAGCGGGAGTTCGAGTTACTGAGGGTTCGAGTTATCGGGATTCAACTGTACAGTAATAGCCGTATAAATTATATATATTTTAGATCAATAATAATTGATCAAATTTACATTTCATACAGCTGTGCATACGAAATGAATGTCAATCAAAAAAGATTGGAAAAGCACAGAGCAGGGCTCAAAATAAGGTTCGGTCAAGACTCAATGGACAAAAACGGGCAAGATGATGATTTGTCCAGACAAATGTTTGGTTTGCTGGCAATTTTGACAGGTCATGCACCAGACCAGAAAAAAATATTGTTAAACCAATTATTTATAATGACTTTTTGTTAGTTCTAACAACTTTTGAACATGTAAACTGTATCAGAGCAAACACTACAACTTTCAAACCACAGATAACTCCAAAAATCTTACCTTTAATTCCTAATCTGAAAAACGTGAAGTACATGTATGTCATTCCTATTCAGAGAACATGATGCATCTTTCTTTGCTGTTTTTTTACCTGTGTAGTTCTGTTCAAGTCAGTATTATACTTCCAGGGTTCAAAATAAAATTTCGTTTTTAGCCTGAATTTGTCGTCTTTTTTTGTCAAGGCTGTTTTAAGAGCCATGCATTTTCAAGGGACACAATCCATATGCATACATGACGTACTCGTAGGTTTACAACGCATTCTGGGGCAATTTCAAACGAAGTCGGCCATTTTCAAGTTTTCCGTAGTGACAGAATATATATGGCAAAGCAAAAGAATGGATTTGAGCAATGTGACTTCTTTTCTGATTTTGAATGTTTGAGAAGCAAATAAGATCTTCCAATATAAGTTTCTGGAGGAACACAATACCTGAGAAGGTGGGGCGGCCCGTTATTCATCTTCAGGGAACACAGAAATGAAGTCGCCATATTGGCAACTTAAATACCGTAAAACCAGAAGTTTAGTCGACAAAGATGAAAGTTTGGTCGCATTAGCGACCAGTGAGTTTCTATCCCTGTAGCTGCTTTATTGTCTGATATGAAATGTTTACTTCAACATTACAGCAACTTCATCTTTGATTTCAGTTGGCCGATCAAGGCACGATATTTTCTATTTCTTCAGTGAAAAGTAGTCGGCAAGTGTCGTCAAAGTCAAGGCTGTGCTCTAAGAAAAATTACAAGGAGCCCAAAGGTTCCAAACTATGAGATCAAGGGTGCCCAGCATAAAGCTTAATATATAAAAGAAATAAGATTATCTGGTCGCCCAAAGACAAAAGTAGTCGCCTGAGGCACCCGGGCACCCTTAGAGCACAGCCCTGAAAGTGCCAGCTACCGCCAACAGCCGGCTGCTATTTTGAACCCTGTACTTCAGAATAACACGAAAAACATCAATGTGTGCACGGAAAAAAGTTCAGAGCTTGGTAACTAGGAATTTGTTTTGTGTGCGAAAAGAGGGAAAACAATGTGGGAGGGCCATGGGAGATGTTTGAATTTTGCCTCAGATAATTGCGATCGCATGTTACAAGGGTATTAAGGAAACATCAGTTAAAAAAATGCAGGCAAAACAGTGAAGAAGTGGGGGGTCGTTTTCTACCACACAATCAAAGACAATTCAACAAACAGCAACTTCTATTTTCAAAATAATGACAGGTCAGAAACGACATGTGACCAGGCTAAAGTTGTTTTGGCCAGTCAGCATGAATGGCAACTATCCAGACATTATTTTGAGCCCTGCAGAGGGAAATTTATATTCCAGGAGAGATATCACTTAATGACATAGAGTGTAATCTACATTTTAAGAGAATTGAGTTCTCTAAACCGTAGTCAATCTTATTGTACACACCAATCATACATCCACTCCTATATGTACAATGAGCTACAAGAACGTACAGGACTTGTGATATTTCTCCTGGGATATTACCCTCTGTGCTTTTCCAATCTTTTTTGATTGACATACATCTACATTTCGTATGCACAGCTGTAAGCATGTAAACCTTTGCGTTTGTACATTGGAGTGCATGTGGCAGTTGACTTGATGGATTATTTTGTTTTTATTGTTTTCTATTCCAAAAAGAGATTGGGGAGAACATCATGTATGCATACTTGTAAATTGTGAATAGTAATACATGGAGGCAAATTTTGAGTGACATTCTATTGAAAACTTACATGTAAATAACTGACAGAGGTACATGTATATTAAAGGCAGCTCACAGCATGACAAGTTTTAGCTTGTCAAAACTGGACATGATTACTATTAGCAAATGGCAAATTGTTTAACTTCATGTACATTTTATTAAAGGATATCCAGCATCTATAGTAATCTCAACAAAGCATTTGAGGCAGCAGATGGGCCAGCTGATATTTCTTGGTGGTCTGTTAACTTTGGCACTGAAATGCCAACAAGATGGCCAGAGTTTGAGGTAGGCAATATAGAAAGATGATTATTCTGGGGGTCCAAATTGTCAATTGAAAAGACCAATAAAAACTGGCTTAACCATCCAGAACTGGAATACAAGCATTAATACTAAGAACCTTAAGTTTATTGTTTATTTGTGTGTGTTACACTTTTATTATCTAGTTTGCTGTTATGGGCCTTTGTGTTTGCTGTGGTTTTCATGGTGACACTCAATTGAAAACCGCTCTAAAATCACTCAAAACATTTGGTTTAAAAGTTTATCACACAAAATGTTTGGTTTTAGTGCTAATTTGTGCATTTTTCGTCGCACCTGTAGGAGTACACAGGACAAGATGAACAAACAGTCACAATGCTGCAACAACAGCAACAACAGACAGCTGTCACTCAAACAAATACCTCACAAGGGGCCCCAGACTCTCCGAGTGCCAAGAAAAGTTCTGTTTGTACAACGTTATGATAATCTTGATCATCTCAACAAAACAGGCACCTTTTCAGCCTTTTGCATTCAAAATCCTATCTCAGTCAGTAAATTTGCTGAGCAGATGGCTCGTTCTGCAGCCGGGATGTTGCTAAGTAAAAATGAAATCCTTTTCAAGCACAATGTAAACAGCACTCTGTAAACCCCAAGCAAGTAAACAACTACAGTACGTTGAGGTCCAAACAGATCATGTCATCCAGTCCAGCCACTTTCTTACTAGGGCCACTTGTCAAAGGGTGTCTTGTTTATATGGACATATTTTACTGGTTGTGTATATAATGGGGTTCCATAACTTTTCTCATTGTTCAGTATGTACACATTCTTTTAATTCATTTGGATTTGTGTTATTTGCAATGTGTAATAATACATCTAACACGCATTGTGTTGTTCCAAAACATATCCATAACCCTCCGACGGAAGGTTTTTTGGTTAGAACTCCCCACTCCTCTGGAATTTCCAGTTTAGCTTCAAGCCTTCCTTTAAAAACTTTGGCTTTTGAAATCTCTCCCCTCCTCCCCTCAGAATTTCCAATGACCTTCCTTTGGGCGGGTATGGATAATTCCAGGAACACCACATTTTAACATTTCCCATATTTTACGCCGTAATCATTCTTGTACATATATTTCGCCCGTTGTATACGTGTTTACATGCAGTTACAGTATAGGGTAACTGAAGATGATTCATGCACTTTGATACCAGTCATTAGCTACTGATTTAATTTACCAGTACTTAAATCATATGGAAATTGTGCTCAAGCAGTTAAAAAACTTAACTCAAAACCACGCATTGTTGACTGTTTGCCAATTTTACGACGGTTAATTTGCCTTTTCAACTTAGTATGGCGTTATATGCGGATTCTTATCTAAGTTTTGTTCGATAGCTTAGATTGACATTTTGTATTTAATTGTTTTAACGCCGAGATTCATTAAGTGCCGCTCATTTTGAGTATATTGTTGGTAACTTGCATTTGTAATGAACTTTTTGTAATTATTTTGTGAATATGCTTTAACAGGTTCAAATTATGCTGGTCGTAATTATTTGGTTAAGTAATATATTGAACGCAAAGTAATCACTATTTGATTTTTATAATAAATTGTGTTCATCAGGTCCATCAGTGCTCATTATTTATGTCTGTTGTAATCCTTGCGCTTTATTTTTCTGCGTGAATGAATCAACAAACGGATTATGACATAGCTACTTTTAAACTATTAGAGCTCGGTGCTTATCAAATAATTTTGCTATATCAGCGGCAGCCTGCCCGCAGTGCATCCTTATAGTTTTCTTGGCGATCGATGGGGTTTCGTTTGTAGAAGAAAGAGGAGAACTGGCGCGACTTGTCATTATGCCTTGTTCCTTACTCGTCCAATCTTGATGCCTTGTCCATTTCTTTCCCCGACATCCTTCTATTTCCTCTTGCGACTCGTGTTCTAAACACCGCAGCAAACTGAAAGAAAACGCCTGCAATAACTTCATTTACTAGAAACCTTCAGTGAACTGTATGATGCTACAACTGATCAAGCACCATAGAATTCTCACCACTCATTTTTACCGCCGGAAAGACGCTTTAACGGGTTACTTCTCTGCTTACGTGTATGGACACTAAAGAGGTCGTTTTCTACTTACAGTATAACAAGCAAATACGGTCCTTTTATTATTTTAGTCTTGTTGCAGTTAGCAAAGGTTTGCTGAATTGTGCATAGGTTTAGCTTTATTATCTGAGAATTACTGGTGTCATGTTACCTCGACTCTCTACAGGGCCGACACCTTTCTAAGACGGATAGTTGCGGACGGTCCCAAGGGTGTCCGTCTTAGAGAGATTTGACTGGACATGAATTGCTCTGCTCGTGCATGTTCTCTCGAAACCCACAAAGTGATTCACTGAGCAAAAGAACCGTTATGTAGCCTAAGTGTGGGTGTGGGTCGTCGATCACGCAACGAAGTGAGAGAGGCGTTTCGTGACGACTCAATACCGGCAGCCCAAGGAGTCTTAAATAGGGTGAAGCTGAATATTTTACGCCACAAACTTTGGACGCAGCAACGTTAATTGCATCATACGCTGCATACATTGATTATGGAGTCCCGAGTCCCGTTTTTAGCTCTTTTTCAAAAGCGCTTATAATAATCATTTACTGGTCTTGCAGTGTTGTGATGTAATGTATATGAAATGATTCTTTTGGTCTTGCAGTGTTACTGCTTTCTCCGCCAGCGCGAAACCCTTGAACTTAGTGGCGAGAGAGGTCACAGGTGCAGAGATTCTGTCCTTCGCAGATCATTTTCTCATGAGAATCATAACAATTCTTTTGTTTTTATTTCGCCGATAATTTCTCCACGCAACACCAGTCGGAGTCAAGCTGTGCGCTTTATTTTTAGAAGCACCGCTCCAACGCTCGATCAGCTATTAATAACCACCGCGACCAGCTTGAAAATAATAGAGCTGGTGGAGTGGATATGCTTCGTTTGCGTCTATAGTAAGGAACACATGGAGCGATGGGTGAAACACCTTTTATAAGGCTGGCTATAGCTTGCATTGTTTCTTTCGCGTGATCCGTTATCTAGCCTGCACCTGAGAGAGCGTCTTTGTGGTACTAGCGGACCAGCCTTGTAATTTCCACGCAACTATAGCTAATTGGAACTAACCCCGCAATAGGCGGCCTACCTTGGAGGCGAAGGTTCACAGTCAAAAGGTGTATTTTATTTTGAATTTCAAATTAAGGGGCAGCTAAAACGGCGAAATATTTTTTACGCAAGCCGTTTGAGAGCACTGCAAGCCACTGAACCACAAGACTTGGAAAATCCCATATTCTAGGATTGCTTCGAATTCGCGCAAAAACTTTTTTAACTTCTACTTTCAACCCTTTTCGCCATTACCAGCTCTCAAGTTGACTGGCGTGTTCGCTTAATAAAGCCTGGTTCTCATGATCATATAATCGCCTCGATCGTTTCTATCGCTCTTGTCACTTCAAAAAGTTTTCTTGCAATCGGGGCGATTATATGAGAACATTCACACAGAAGATCGCTAACGTCTACGGCAACTGGGGCGATAACGATCGCTTGGATCGCCCGTGTTCTATCCTTCTAGCTTCTCTTTCCCTTCTTCGGCGTAAAACTGCAAAAACTGAGAAGATAGGAAGCCACGAGTTTTCATTTTTCATTGAAGGCTGCCACTCTGTTGTATCTAGGGCTAAAATGATTGTCTTTCGTAGGTCTTCGCTGATACCAGGCGATCGGGACGATCATATACATAAGAACCCCCAATCGCTTTCAATCGCTTCGATCGTCTCTGTATTTTGCAAACGATCTATGCGATCATATGAGAACCAACCGTAAATTTATAACCCTACAGAAAAACACCGTACTGTACATGTTTTATCGTTGATCAAATCCGCACAACCGCAGAAACAAATGTGCGAACAGAAGCATATGACTCCTTCTGCTGCGAGGCATCAAAGATAATCATGAATTTGTCAAGTACCGTGGTTGCTTCAGCTACAATCTCCATTGCGTGCTAAACATATGCAGTATCTAGGAGGCAGTCGGTTGCGAGTGTCGCTTTTTGTTTTTCATCGCAATTAAATCAAAAGATAGTATTTCCCAGGTTGCAGACTCATTCAGCTTTCACACACTATTGACATAACCAACCAAATAATGCTAAAATCTATAGGTTGTAGTAAATTATACTGAATATTCTTCAAGTTCGATACGTTAAACGGCAATATCAGCTTTTGCTTAGCTCCTAAGATGCATTCATTTGACTCCAAACAGCTCTTCTGCAAATGGCTTTCTTCAAGCCATTTTCTGTTAACTCCCTTTCAAACATTAGAAAATCATCAATGTATTTAAAAAAATAATGTAGAGAGAGTTTTTGCGTCGACAGACGAGAAAAAAAATGAATTGAATTTTAGCGTAATGTGAAATTACCCATAGGTTATTAAAAACCTTTTTTGTACGAGGGCTAATCAGATGTGTTTCGCAATTTCTAATTTTTATGGAGCCACCTGTCTACGAAAGCAGACCTGTTGAATATTCCATAATAAAAAAATCCTGCGGTTGAACTTGACTCACTGATTTTCCGTGGGCAAGAGACGGATAAACGTCGTGGAGATCTGATGCCTGTAGACGGTCTAGATTAAAAGTCATACATATGCCTCGAGCTCCGGCCGGCACGCGAGCGAAGAGTAAAATTAAAGAGTTTTAGTCCAGTGTAAAACTTGGCAATTATAGAACACAAATTATTTGTATAAAACTGCTAGATTAAAGCTTTAGCTGACATAAATATTTACTTCTCGCCATTGCTCAGGTTTTCGTGTGTTTTTAAAAAAATTAAGATGCAAAATACTATAATTTTCGTATTCATCGTCCTACGCAAATTCAAAGTTGAAGGTTCAAGATCACATAAAGTACGAATTCTTTGGTGGAAATGATTATTTTTCAGTAAGAAGATTTTCTAACCTTTTTCAAGTATACAACAAAACGTCAGAGTATAACATATAATGGCTAATTTTTTGGCATTTCACATTAGTTTATTATATGTATAAATGGCAGTTGAATTGCATTAATTATCAGCACGTTTTTATGTAAGTAAATTCTAATTGCTTCGCTCGGGTCTGCGAGTAAAAAAAACAGACTCCAGCATTCGCAATTTAAGTTTGGGGAGCAGGATATTTATAAGCCAGTAATATGCAGCCCATGCACAAAAATAAGGCTGTTATCTTTTCTAAAATATTCATCAGAAAAGTTTTGATTCCCGGCTGATTAAGCGGGACACTCTAGCTTGCGCAACATTTAAAATAAGGCAAAGTTTTACAAGCAGCAAAGTCATTAGTAGCAAAAGACAAACTCCAGAACGGACTGCAAACAAATTTTTGAGACAGTTTAAATGTTCTTTATTCAGTTAAAATTCATTTAAAATATAGACAATGTTTTGTCAATAATTTGCCCGTGCGTGGGCTTTTTAGCAAAGAACACATAATTCGACAATCTGATGAAGTATCTTTCTGCGAAAATCAAGGGATACCTCTCAAATAAAACTGTATGCAATATATTATTTTCTAAAAAGTTTTATTCAAAACTAAATAACTGTCATACAAAGACCTAGCTAATTCGGCGGCGAAAATATTGGCTTGTTCGCAACTCTTAGTCCACGTATTGTGGGAATTAAGCCTGTTAAATGCAAATTTATCATTTGGGAAAGGAAAGAACGGGAAGAAAATGCCATTCGTGGGCTGAAAATATCCAGGAATTGAAGTGATGTTGGTCAGTAAGTGATCCGATATCATCAAGAATATTTCTGTAAGAAACGACTATGTAAATGCCCGTGTGTGCATATGCAACAGTTGCTGGAAATAACACGTGTTGCTCTATTCAATATGTTCGCCGCTTTCATTGTTTTGTTAAAGCTAAACATTGAACTATTTTTATCTCCATTGATGCGGAGCGTCGGAAGGCAACTCGATCGAGAAGAGGCTTAAAGTCAAATTTCGCCCCCGTAATGAGCGATGCAAAAATACCAGAACAAAATTAATTTCATAGGAACAATCGATCCATGTTCCTTTAATAGCAATTTTAATCCCGTAAGGTTTTTTTTATTATTTTTAACGTATGTATTGTCGATCAAATAAGGGACAAGTGAAGTTAAAATTTGTCAGATTTTAAACTCTGTCCTTGCACATTTCTTTTCGGTTTCCAAAAAATATACAACCTTGATAAATAGTATTTCTTTTGATTTTTCTTTTTG
The DNA here is from genome assembly GCF_052425735.1 of Oculina patagonica. Taxonomy (NCBI): domain Eukaryota; kingdom Metazoa; phylum Cnidaria; class Anthozoa; order Scleractinia; family Oculinidae; genus Oculina; species Oculina patagonica. Next base: position 8,143,310 of record NC_135763.1, read on the forward strand.
AAGTACCGAAGCTGGTCTTTACTAGGAATAATACTAAATAGTAATATATAATACTTGGAGTTATCTGTCGCTTACTTGAGTATTAAATCTAAAAAGCGCTTTACATATAAAATCTGCATAAATTTACATTTTAGTGATAAAAAGATAAAAATGGCATCTTTAGAGGCGAATGAACGGCCAGAAAAACACCGACAAAGTTATATGTTTTTGCTATTAATAAAACTAGATTGCACTTGTAGTGCCGGGGTTTTTTGTAATAATTAGGTAAACGATTTTCCTTCGCCTTTATATGCTAAGCCACCCGTAAATAAGTAGATCGCTTTGTGTAAAATTGACTCCAGGCGGTGGACAAGAATATGTTAACGACGAAACGGGAGGAATATCTTTTCGATATTTCGCCGACTAGCGAAAATTGCGTTTTGTCCTAAATGATGGCGAAGAAATGAGGTCCCTACAAAAGATAAATAACAAAATCTCTCTACAAAATTGTCCAAACAAAAGGAGCTTTCGTGTAGCACCTTTGTCAATTTCGAATAGAAATTGAATCGAATCAATTGCTTTCGCAACGTGTAATTTCTCTGATATGCTAGTTGAATTTCGCAAAACCTTCCAATTTATTTTGAGCTATATTTTGCCTTGCTTCTAAGCAAGCAAGCGCTTGCGGGTAATTCTGGCCGGAATATTGCAATTGACGTGGAATCAGAGCAGTTTACTCAGCCGTAATAACAATGTTATAACCCGATGAAAGTGGTTTCCAAGAGCGTATTTATGACAGAAAAATTTCGCTGTTTACGAACTTGGGTACTTCAAGTTGAATTTAAATAAATTTGTTTTTTCCGTCTCAGGAAATGTTTCTTTTAGATTTGACGCGTTGCCATTCAAAAGCAAGCAAATGACTCATTTCTAGAAGTGATTCACGTCCGCATTAAATCTTAATCGGTTTCTTTGACATCAACAACGAGGAATTCCCCCACAATTTCGCAGCAGAAAGTAGACTAACATTTGTTTTAATATAGCTAGTGTCTTTGCAATGATCTTAAAATCCCTATAGTCTCGCTAGCTGTGGGTCTTAAACTCGGATTGGCTTGCCAAAGACTCTTTACTAATTGTTGATAATGACACGAAGTTTCGTCTCCACTCGGTACACGTGGTCGCAAATTGTACGCAACAACACCGAACACAACAACATATAGATTTTCTGATCCGTAAGGCTGTTCTCTAGTTAGCAATTGCCATAGACAAATTCCCAGCGAATAGATGTCCGCTTTCGGAGTTGGTGTCTCTCCTTTGAGAAGTTCAGGTGCCCTGTAAGCAAAGGTCCCTGTCAAATATGAATAGGTTGGACTAGCAGGTAGATTTTCGTCGCCTTCATCCAGTATTTGACTACAACCAAAATCTCCCAGTTTGCAAACGTCTTTAGAGTCCACGAGAATATTTGCTGGTTTTACATCCAAATGGGCAATATCTTGCCCGTGAATAAACTCCAAAGCCATTGTTATATGAGAGGCAAATTTCACTCGTCTCTCCTCGTCAATAACCTCCTTTTCATTGTCCAGAATATTTCGTAATGTCCGCGATCCAGCGAACTCCATTATAATCACTCTCTCGGACAGAGGACGATCTAAACTTGAGGCTGCTATTGTTCGTACGATATGAGGATGACAAAATGATGCTATAGAGGTCTCCGCTTGAAAACTCTGCAACACCGCTCGCGGATTTTTCGAGTTTGTGTTCATTTTTTTAACCGCAACAATTCGTCCGCGATATTTTCCCTCGTAAACAGAGCCAAAGCCCCCGCTTCCTAAAATCTTTGAGACTTGGACGAGGGCTGCTTCGTCGTCTGAGAGAATTTCAATCTCTCGGACAAAGGGCTTACACTGAGGGGCCATTGTGTCTGCAGTTTCTTTGGACCGACTGCGAATAGGTGAAAGCTTGTCGCTTGCCAGCATTTCTTAAGGGGAAATTCGCCTCGATCCAAGAGCTCTGTTTTCAGTTGGTTTCTTTAAATGGTTTAGATAGGTGGTCTTAAGTCTGGGAAGGCCAGCTTGGTACCGGTGTCTTTTGAACGAAGTCCAGCTTCTTGGCTCCAAAAGAGACCTCCGTTGAAGTCGCCCGCAACTTCGGTGGAAATGCAAGCCACTGTCCTATTCAGCTGAGGTAAAACAAGCAAACAGCTGGTCAGTTAGGTTGACATTTAAAGCGCTGTCCAATCACTGCGCGCGATAGAATGTTTACCCTTTGTTACCCGCCAAAGAGGCGTGACTGCGAGGCAGGCCTTTCATTGCACGCTTTCAACGCGTGCAAACTCGCTCGTCTTTTAATACTGCGTGATTTATGCGAGCGGAAGCGAAAACTAAGTTCAGCTTCCTCTCTTGCGGTCTCCAAGCACATTATGCTTGGAAAGCAAGACTTTCTGCACCGTTTTGAAGGAACAATTTCCAATCGTACCGGCCATGAACTAATGTCAATTAGGTCATAATAATAGAAATCGTGAATTATTAAGCAGTTTTCTTAGTAATTATTCCTCTCCCTCCGTCGAATGGGCTTTTAAATGCTCGCTAATGTCAACTTTGTAGATTAAAAGGCGTGCCTCGTTCAGCTTTGTATTCAGGTCCTCCCAGTGACTATGAACACTGCTTTTTAAGAAAATAAATTTTAATAAACATGCCATTGCTCGCTTTTGCAAAGAATCACGCATTTGTTTACGAAAAGCTTGTCAAAATTCGCGTTAAAAGTCAGCCTCAATGAGCCCTATTCAACAAGTTATCGCCTTATCCGCTCATGCGTGGAATCGAACACTTTTCCGATCTTTTGTTCCCGAGCGTTTGATCGATATCGAGAAAAACTAAATTTAATACAAGTGAGCGCGCGCCTACCGAACGATTGAAGCTTCGATTGCGAAATGTACTTGAAAATTGAGTTCTAAGAGAGCCAGCAGTGTAATGGTACCAGCAAAATCACCAGTTTTACGTCGCTTCTCGTACAAAAGCACTGGTGATTTGACGCTTAGCTGCCTTCTTTGTCTGTTGCCTTCCAATGACCCTTGAAAAGGAGTCTTTTGAGCAGGTAGCGTCCATGCCAACAGCTGGCGAAAATTTTTTTACCGGATTGTCACGAGTTGTAAAAATATTAAAAACCTTACCTGAGCGAATTTGACTCAAAGTTACGGTGCTTGGCTACACTGAACAAAGCGGACACGCTTGCTGCGGTTGACACTGCAACTCTCAGTCAATGTGATAAATGTCGTATTTTCATTGAATGCAATAAAAGTCATAAAGGCTTTCTCCTTTCAATCGCCTGAGACAGCTGTCCTTTTTGTCGCGGTTTTGTTGATGAATTCACTGAAACGCGGACTACAATTAACAGGATGTGGCCGAGCTTATATTAAAAGCACTGCTTCCGAGCACTAAACTGACGCATGGCAAAGAAAGAAAAACGAAAAAAGCGTCTTAAATTTGACAACGGCCTCAGGGCGAAACGGTCTGACTGAAAAATATTTTTTCTGGTATTGGAAGACGTTTTTTTCTTTGTTTAACTGTCAAATGTCATTTGCTTAGTTGTCGACCTACATGTATCCATGATCGTTTGCACGAAATCTTTTTGAGACCAAAATGACCGTAAATTTAACGTGTGTTTGGAGGGTTATTACATTCTCCACAAGAGAAACTTCTTTGCGTCGTAATTCTTTTTTGTAAAATTTGCCTTGGTGAGAAATTGCTTTATCAATCAGGGCATTGAGGTATCTAATCAGATGCACTCATGTTAAAAATGTTGGTTTAATTTTCAATTAGTGAGTGATGTCGTCTTAGTAAAGACAGTTAAATTTCAATTTCAAATTTCTAAACCTTTCCCTTCGATTTCCTGCCACCTATGATTTGCATGTCATTGAACATATAATCAATCTATTAATCTGCGTCTCGAAACTGGTTTTAACTTAAAAACTTCGGGATATGCCCAATAATAAACACTAAGCATAAATTTGAGTTAAATTTGACTGAGCATGAGGATGTTCTTGTTTTAGCCCATACATTTTCTTAAATTTTGGGGCAAATCTCAGCCTCAATGTTCTTATAAAAAGAGTGTTAATTTGAGCTGAAACATTCTCGCTGAAAGCAGTGTTCACTATTTTTTTTTTTTCGATTCTGTTTGGACTGAGGACTGAATTCGTTCTGCATCAAAGATGTCACGATCAAGAATTGTATTCTCATAATATGTTGGCCTAAATGTGCTTTGGAAGATAGTGAGAAACTGGAGAGTTATCGTCCCTGGATAATAAAGGACTGACGAGAGAGGGCTAATATTTTCAAGTATTTCAACAGGTAAAATTTTTACAGCTTTCAATAGTCATGACGGCTGTCAAGATCTTGGGCTGAAATTCTCTTATTAGCACAGCCCTCGGGGTTGCATGGTTCATAAGATATATATATGATTTATGCCGAAAGTGTATTTATATTTTCAGTATATTAACAAGTTATTTATGAAAATATGATTACAGTGACTTGAGCTCGTCCGTTTGTCATATGACAAGGTAGATATTAAAATTAAATCGGGGGCTGAAACGGAAGACGGACGAATATTGAATACTGGCTTAAGATGTCTCGAGACAGCTTACCAGACCATACGTAACATTTGCAATGTTCTTTTTAGAAGTCTTCCCTTAATCGTATCAATACGAAATTTTTATCAGTTATTCAGTACTCTTAGAATAAAGTTTGGTGAAATGTATTATTTAAGGAAATACCATGACAACGATGAACAGAAAAATTCGAAATCAGCAATACTTGAATTCGCGCGATCCAGATCTCATATAAAAAAAGCTAATACCAATACCTAACTACGATGCATTGCAAGTGTCAGAAATGTATAAGAAAAGTCTTTATAATAACAATTTACGGCTTGAACAAATGCATTGACTGCTTATTTCGCTTCAGTTTGAATGAAGCCATTTGGTCCGTAACAAAAAAAATACAGTAGAACCCCGGTAACTCGAACTCTGAAGGGAAACGAAAAACAGTTCGAGTTAGCGGGGTTTCGAGTTATCAGGGTCGATTGAATATTTAATTTGCCAAGTTAATAATTGACAGTTTACTGATTTTTCAGCACTTCAGTATACAGTACAGTGCAAATTGAACTTATCTTGCCATAAACTCTAACACGACCATACATTCTCATGATAAGAGTGGAAATGGCTGTCAAATACGTGATCTGTTCGTTGCTCTAATCAATGGGCAACCGTGGCGAGTTGCAAGAACCGGAATTCGAGTTATCGGGGTAAATTTGACCCAAATTGTGTTCAAGGGAAACGAAATTTAGTTCGAGTTAGCGGGGTTTTCGAGTTATCCGAGTTAGAGTTAACCGAGTAAAAATGACTGAAAAGTGGGTTCAAATCCAAGGGAAATGGAAGTTTGTTCGAGTTAGCGGGGTTGTTCGAGTTATCCGAGTTCAAGTTGCCGGGGTTCTACTGTAGTTCATTACGAAAGTAATTCGCGTTTCCTTTGGTTTTACATTACTACGCTTAGTGATTGGCTTATAAAACTAGCGCCACTTTGTCAGCGAATCAGAAGCAATTCAAAACCAATCGTGACTCGCTCGCGCACGTTTTCCCGCGCTTCGCACCAGCTGCGTATATTCATGATCACTTCGAGTTTTGATTGGTTCACTGGATTGTCTGTGTCATCTGCGAGAGAGTGATTGTGCAAAAGTACTTTGGTTTTGATTTTACGACACTCGATTGAAAACTGCTCTGTTGTGTACTTGTATATAACCGAACAAAAAAAAACCTTGTGGAACTATCTATTAATTTTTGGTAGAAACTCAGCCGTATTCTATTGGAAATCCGCGATTCTGATTGGTTTTCCCATTATTCAGTCGGTTTAACAATCGAGTAAGGAATAAAATTAAACAACCCCCTTCCCCCCAAAAAAGAGGGAACTTAAAACTCATTCAAATTCTCGGATTATAGCTATTTGTGTCAATTCCCAATTAACCAATTTGAGGTGATGTTACACGGGACAACTTGCAACAGCGATATTTCGCGCAACAATGTTGCGTGAAAAATCGTTCATCATGTAACATGGTACCGGGGACGATTTTTCGCGCAACTTTTGACTCGGCAACACGTTGCGAGTTTTTGAACCCAAGTCAAAAACTCGCAACGCAAGATGACGAATATTTAGAAAGTTGACTCGTGTAACAGGGTCGCCGTCGATTTTTCGCACAACACCTTCCCAGAACTCTGTTTAACATGGTCTGGACGCGCGCGCGAAATGTTGCAAGTTGGCGTTGCGCGGAAAATCGTCTCGTGCAACATGTATGTTGCCAAGTAGATTTTGTACGATGTTGCGCAAAAAGTTGACTCGTTTAACATACCACGAAAAGTTGACACGGTGTTGCGCGAAAAATCGTTGTTGCAAGTTGGTTCGTGCACCTTAAGCCCGCCCGCACACTAGCCGATTTTTTGTCGTCGGTCAAAAAAATCTTAATTTGTCGGTGAGTGTGCGGTGGACCAAGACAATTTGTCGGGGCTTGGTCGTAACCAATGAGAAAGCGTTGTTGTAGGCACATGAGCAAGCATCATTTACAACAAGGCGCGTTCCGTCCAGAATACTTGGAAATCTAGAAGCTCTGAAACCCTTTTTTAAACATTTTCCATAAGGTATTTCTTGAAAAAAAAAAAATCAATATTCATCTTTTGAAGTTTGTTTAAAATCTAGACTATAGGCAAGTGCCTCGTCTTGCCTATTGCTATAGTTACGGCCCTGATGCAATCCTTTAGTCCCTTTTCGTGATATCAACTATAATATCTCTGTTAGACTATGCGGATGTCACATGGGTAGACAAAACTGATTTGACTCTTATCAAGAAAGTCCAAGTTCTGCAAAATTTAGCTGCCAAAATCGTGCTCGATATGCCAAGTTCTCGCTTACGTCAGTACTGAATATAGGACCCATGACCTAACATACTATTTTTCATGAAAAAAAGTTTTATGCAACACCCGCAATTTCTGTTGCATAAGTGCATCTCTGTATACCTGTAAGTGTTACGCGCGTTTTATGCAACCTGGCCTAGCTGAATCGGTCTTTTTTTTTTTTTTGCTTTGTTGATTGATTAGTGAATAAAAATTTGTCGGTAAAGACGGTTTATTCCACATTTTCTATCACTAGTTTGTTCTTAATGCAGTGGAGAACAATAGTTTACATAAATTCAAAATATTTTAGCATTTATATTGAAAAACTCTCAAAAAACATCGCCCCACCGTGATAATGATAAGACGCCCCCATAGAAAAAAAACAAGACAAGTTTAATCAACCCAGACGAACAAACCGCCATTTGGCTGGTGTGGTAAACCGCCCTAGTGAAATATTGACAAATTTTGATTGATATCGTATGTATGTGATCCTTTCACCATTGCACTTTTCGTTTAAAAACAGCTGGCAACTCAATTTTCATTCGGCTTCGGAAAATTATTTTAGCTCCACTCCATGTCTGTGAAATTAAAATAACAAGGTGCCCGGCGACAAAGGATAATGCATAATATAGGTATTAAAAAAATTCTGGTGCTCAAAGAAAAGTAGAAAAATCGTCAAGAAAAAAAAAACTCCTACATGGCTTCTCCGAGCTCATAAAATTGACATTCGCTTTCGTTTTTGCCGGAAAAATTGAAGATGGCAAAAATTTGTAACTCAAGTAAATATAGCAGATGGTTTATTTTATGTCCAAATTTGAAAAATCGAGTGTAAAACTGCACGTTTGAAAAAGCTAGCATCATATCTGAAAGCAATTGATCTGTTTTAAGATCAAAGCTTAAAGTGTTGATAAATAAATCTTTCGACTCATGGCCAGCTGAGGCGCAAATTATTTGAGGCGAAATACGAAAATAATATGGTCTAAATTTTATTTAGCTGCAGCCGTTGATATAACGGTTATAGATATATAAAAAATAACACCGTACCTGGAATGAAAATCCGCCTTTCGCCAGATTTATACAAGACAAACGGGTAGTAATAGCGTAAACAAGCCAGAATAGACTGCAGCAAAAATCCAAATGTTTTCGCTGGGTTGAGGGCGTTTTTACTTTAAACGTTAACGTGTTGTGAAAAACGCCTCGAGATCTAGAAAATGACCTTTTCTACGATATCACTTGCATTTTACCGCAGACGAGTAGGAGTACAAACAATGGCAATTATTATACGTGGTCACAATAGATTATTTAACTGAGCAAGGAACTACGTGAACTGAATATCTTAAAAGGACTTAAAAGTGTTAAATATAAATATTTAAGATTTAGGGAGCTGGTGACATTTTTGTATTCTTGGGACTAATTAGAAGAAAAAATAATATTGCTAATCGCGGAACTCTCTGGAAAGCAAGGGCACTTGTTTTTGGAGTTTCCTAATATTAATTGAGCGGCTACTAACGATTCGGAACACAGAAACTCCAAACAAGAACTGAGAATACTTTTCTAACGCCTTATATGTAATAAGAAAAAAGAAAGCCGAGCAACATAATTTTGGTATAACTAAAAAAAACCGGTAACTCAAACCTTGCGGCAACTCGCACTCGATTCTTCATTACCCTTATTACGTTATAAGTCGAACTTTATTCTGGATTTCTTGGCACTGTTGAAATTCCGGGATATATTCACCAACTCTGCGCTCAAGTGGCCAAATTTTAATAGGTAGAAATGTTACAAAGCTGTTTAGACATTGCTTTGTTGTGACGTTATACGACCGATGAAAGGACAGACCTTTAAACACCGGTTTTGTAATAAAATCAGAACAATTTTTATCCATGCAATCAAACTTTTCTAAACAAGTATGTAATGTCGTTTGAGTATGTAGTGTCCAAGAACAATAGCTTACCAGTTTTACGTTTCTTGATGCCACTTTCAAGTTTCAGTTATGTTATATTTTCTATCTCTAAATCAAGCTGAAAAACCATCCCACGTTCACTTGTTTACAACACGCTGTCTAAACGATTCAGCTACGTTTATTGTCTCCACTCAGCATGTTATTTTGAAGAAAGTCGCAGACACAACATTTATCAAGACCGGCCGGTTAATACCGCTTTAAAGCCAACTTGTTTTGCGAGCAGCTAATAAAAGACGGAAGGCGCGATTTTTTTACCCAATATAATTGGCACTTTGCACCAAATAGGTAAATCGTTCTAACTTTCATGGGCTCGTGAAAGTTGGTGCGATTTAGCTGGGAAAACCGGGAAACAAAGGCATCAGAGCCGCTCCAACCTCGTCCCCAGGGTCTTCTCCGCGACGATCTTTGAAATGACAGGTCATCGGAGAAGACCCTGGGGACGAGATCGATTGGAGCATTCCCGTCTCCATTGTCCTTTTTGTTTTGTTTTTTAGTCGGCAGGACCTTGGCACGAGAAACAAAGGGCTCTGAAGACAAGGAATCTCTGGAAGGCCGAGACTTTTTTAGCCTTGCAAAATAAAGAGAGACGTAAGCCGGGGGGCAAGCCAACACCGAGTGGGGAGCGGTTTTTTTAAACAAAATTTGTCTCGCTGTCCACAGGCGTTTCTTTTTTTCTTTGTTACAAGGGGAGAGCGTTCGAAAAAACAACCCCCCCCCCCCCCCCCACCTTGTTTTTTGCACTCGTTTAAATCCTCCACAGCTTATTTTCCTCGCGCGGTCAGGGAATCTGTGAACAGCACTTATTAGTAGTTTCGCGGGTCATTCGTTTTCCGATCTCAATCTAGACCGCATCCTTTGACATATTTTTATGTTGCATGTTAAAGTATTTTTTGGCCAAATTGCGAAAATAAGAGAAAAATCCTTTTTTCAAAACTATGCTTTGAAATGCTTAGTTTCGATTTATTGAAAACAAAAAAACAATATTATTTTGTCTGTTCTTGTATAATTATTTGGTATTGACAGTAGTTAAGAAATGTTGGTATTGGCTGTTCTAAATGACATCTAGAAAGGTATGTTCATCGTTTTCAGTTAATAATAAACGAGGAACAAATGCAAGAATTTAAAATCAAATGAGCACACAAAAAAGGAAACATCAAATTCCGATAATTTGAGACAATGTATATTCACCACAGCTCCACCGTCCAAAAGCTGCGCGCACAGTCTTAAAAAACACAGGTGCCCTCACCAAAGCCGACAAAAGTTTCCATTCATGGTTTTCATTCGCACTAGACCGTAAAATCAACAAAAGCATTGCGATTACTAACAAAGACAGCACCACGAGGGTCCTGTATTATTCTATTGTAACCTTTAACTCGATATTGTACCTGTTGCCAATGAGGCAGCGTGTACAGATTAAGGGTTTTTTTTTACGAAAAGAGGTCTGCCCGGCAAGAGGTTATTAAGAAAAAAAGATGTTTTTGTATCTATTGTGTACGTTTACAAATTGAAATCATCAACATAATCTGAGCGAAAGAGCCGGTTTTAGGAGTTCTGTTTACCATTAATATAGTTAGTGCATCGGGAAATGTGCAGTCGAGGTTTTTAAATTTTTAATAATCGTTGTAAAGGGGATTAATTCTGTCTAGCAATTATTACATAACATAGTCGGTCAACTTAAAGTTGATTCTACTCGCTCCAAATAATAATTTTTCGAAAAAATGGTCTTTGTTAAAATAACATTTGCTAGAATTACAAGCAAAGTAGGAAATTCCAGAAATCACTCGCGTCTTTGTTTGTAAAAAAAAAAATAAGGAAATCGAAGAAAAGGAAAAAGAAACAGACACAGAGTGAAGTTTTCAATAGATGGCTAAGCAAATGCAACCTTATTCGGTACAGACGTGTTGAAATAAAACTAACCTGGATCTTTGTTTAATTTCCAATGCGGACAAGAATGCAAATTTACTTTACGATTATTCCATGGTAGGCGCATAAGACCGCCAGGACGTATCGCGCCATGTGCATTCGACGCGAGCGGTGACTAGTTCGCTGCGCGCTAAGCGAGCAACATGGCCAATACCTTGTTGCCTTTTTGTAACGTAATGAATTGAATTTTAAATCTCGTCGCGGCGATAGCCGAAGCTCTTAAAAAATGTAATTGGGTTCGTACTGTGCGCTCAGTGCATTTTAAAAAACATCTTATAGCAAAGTTGATTTTTAAACCGAAACATGTCACAAAAATAGCATAAGTGTAGCCTACACCAATCTAGACCAGTAAGAATTCATTGCAAGATATTTTGAAATCGGACGAACCCAAAGAAACACATTTTGAAATATATAAAAATAGCAATAAAAACAAGATTGAAAATTTAGCTGGCTACGATCATCGTTAAAAGCTATTTTCAATTTACCTTGTGTAATGAGGTCGACTGATTATATATTCCAGGCCGCTTTCGTTGGACTTTTTTTTCTTATGTAACTTGCGACCTATAGCTCTTCAATTTCGCGTCGGAACGTTTTCCCAAAAGCACATGTTTGCCGTACTGGCTTCGCAGGTTTGCAAGTCACAGCTAAAAATATTCCCGAGTAAACTGGCGTACATCCAAGCTTTCTCATTTAATTGTATTCTAACACCTTCTCTTGCACCTGTCCGGATCGGAGGGTACAAACAGTTCACACTTTACTAGACACTCCGTAAAATTGTTTTCTGCCAATAAAAGTAATTATGTAATCCACTAAGTGAAAAATTACGCGCCACTTAACTTAAAACTCGTTTTTTTCTACAGGAGAACGCGCTTTTTGAGAAAAAAATTCTTGTACAGATCGAAATGATAGAATGTTCACTGCATGCATTTGCAAAGAGTTTATAAATTATTGCTTTATGTGAACTTTACACCGGTTCCTTAGGTGACAGGCCTGTTGTAATGCAAACTAGCTTGCTAACTTTTATGCGTAAAATTTACTTGGTTTGTGATGTAAATTAAAGTAAATGGTCTTATTCATACCGTTTCATTTCGTGGCTAAGTTTTGGACAACTTGACTAACAGCTCAATCTCTTACGTAAAGTGATAAGATAAGTAAAAAATCTAATTAAAGTGTGCATATATGTAAGTGAGATTCATTCATCAGTTACCTTTTGATTTTGCGACTTTTCTGCAGAAGAAAAAAGCATAGCGGATGTTGATGTGCTGTTTCAATAATGTGTCTATTCACTTAGGAGATTTTACACTTTCATCAGAGTGAACTTCCATGAGGTGTGACACTGTTGTTATTAACGACAGAAATAACCTTGACCTTCATTTTTAAGGCGCTGTATTGTCTTAATCAGCTATTTTACCTGAACGCAAAAATTTACTGACCTAGCAACTGCAGGAGACCCTAAAGAAATCACGAAGCTGAAGCCCCGACAGGAAAAATAGCTAAAATTAACCAATCAGAAAGCTTTGTTGCCGAGCCAACATTTTCTTTAAATATTGGACTGGGTTTAGTTTCTGTCGTTCTTTTCAGTTATTATGTAGGGTTATAAAGCTGTTATTAAAGCTTGTATCGGCCCTCGGACGCTGTTCTGTGCGAACCGCTTTGCACTCCATTTGATATCCTTCCATTGCGAGCCCTGCTTTTCGTTAACAAGATCGATGTATAAATAGTGTGTGAAAGTTGGGAATAAAAAGGTTATTGCTAACTGCACTGCGGTTATTATCCGACACGCAGTTTTTTTTTCTATAATTTGTTTTCCTTTGCTTGTTTTGTTTCTAGGGTAACAATGAATGAAAATTATAAAGAAACAACGAACAACTACAGTCGAAAAGCTTATCCTTTGAGATTTTAGCGACGCTAGCTGTGGCGACAATGCAATTCATACAATGCTATTAAATATCATTGATATTCTCTTTAAGATGAGAGAAAATGTAGAAAAAAAAAGACTGGTTTCCTGGCAATGCATTGTTTATTTGGACAAAAAAGTATGAAACGAATCAATTACCATCTTGAGGTTGAGGGACAAAGATAAAACATGGTAAAGCACTTTTTTAAGATTTGCCAATTCATCGTCTGTCCAGTCCAGGTGTAGCAACAGCTTAATTTGAAATTTATTTTTTTCAACTTTTGTTGCTGTTCTTCTTTAATGTAATACTTTCACAAATTCAATTGTGTATGCGCATATGGCCACGCTTAGTAACGGAAAACCTGCTGCCTCGTCTCCAGGAGTCCTCCTCCTGGGTCGTGCACGGTTCGCTTGGCGTTGTGGGACTGACGTGCACGGCTCGCTTGGCGTTGTGGGACTGACATGCACGGTTTGCATGGCGTTGTGGGCCTGATGCGGACGGAAAAAACGGCTCGCTCGACCGGCGCCTGGGGACGAGGCAGGCAAACCTGCATGTCTTTCAGTTGTTTGTTTCAAGATTAACAATGTTCTTTCACAAAATAATATTGTAACCATAAAATAAAGCATGCATATCTCGAAGAGTTTCCGGAAGCTTGTCACTATAATACGTCATGTTTGCATCATCATGTGTAGGGCTTAGTTAACTATAAAGACTGAAAGTACTATTAATTACAAAGCAACGACCCCCTGAGAGTAGCGATAAAATGACACAGTTATTAGCAAATTCAGAAAGTGCCCCCCCCCCCACCTTACCCCCGTCCCCCCTCACAATTCCCCGACATCGAAAGTAACGATACTCCTAAAACAGCGATTTCAAACGTTAATTGACCTGTTTACCTCTTGATTTAAGACGGTACAGTGGTGTTATCTATGCAAGCTGTAGGTTCATTTAACACGTTTTGCGACCCGAAAGTAGCGCTCCCGCCCTCTCCGAAATTTGCAACTCTTCTAGCGTAGTGTTGGGAAAAGACTTCTAAATCTGGAAGAAACGAGGGTCGTAACTTTCGGAACCTTGCGGTAATTTTTCTAAACTGAAAGTCGTATAAATGTATTCGAGCTAGTTTAGGCCCATACAAAAAATGATAAACCAGGCTACCTGGCAGGGGGGGGGGGGGGGACCTGTGATGGACTAGACTTTTTGCAACCAGTGTTAATTTTTTCTTTCCAGAAGTCTAGCAGCTTTCTTGAAATTTTATTGGTCCTCTAGGGTAGCAGTTGCTATTGTTTTGGGGACTAGAGGCATAGTCCCTGTTGTTTGTTTTATTTTTCTCCAAGGGTAGCGAGCCATTCATGTGAGACCTTGCGACAACTGCTACCCGACCCTGTTTTTTTTTTCCGCTACAGACTGACGTTGAAATCTACGTTTATAAATGCAAGCCCTTCATAGCGGTGCCGTTTCGACAAACTTTTCATCAAAATTTGACTGATTTTCACAGCCTATAGATGATCAGAAGCGTGACCTGATGTCTCTAAAGTTTGTCAGTGGTGATTAACACCAAAACGCCAACAATTCCTGCCAAACGTTTACCGTAAGAAAGAACCCAATCAATTTCCAACTTAAAAGGAGAAAACAACCAATCACAATTCGTCTTTCAAACGCGTGCCGTCCTGGAGACCTTTTTAGTAGATTGTAAAGCGGGTGACATCTACCTGCAAATTCGGCCAATCAAACCGCAGTTTGGTAAACAACATGTCACGGGATTTAAAATACATGGACTCTATTCATCATCGCTATTTTTATAAAAAACAAATTTCATTTTTTCCCGAGCCCTTTTTTCTTTCACCCAAGCGAGCTTACACATCAAATATTGTCACTAACAACAATTTTTTTGTCACCTTAATCTAGCTCAGTTAACTTGAGACCAGTTTCCTAAAATTGGTGACCGATCGGGAATTAGCATTTTTTCGTACCAAGGAAGCTTTTCGTTGATAATAATATACCTTGGCAGTTCTGATAAAATGCTTTGTCTTAGCTGTGCAACTGAAGGAAGGCAAAATTCCGCAATTACAGCTGCTTAATAAGTCTGGCAAATGTTTTCATAAACACAAGCTATATTCCCTGTGAAGGACTATGTAATACTATAACTAAGGCAAATTGCATTTGCGGTCCAGCCTAACATGTCATTGAATTGAAGACAAAACACTTATAGTTGGCCTTACCTTACCTCAAAGCGCTCCGCTTTAGCAGTTTACCAACCAAAAGGTAAAGTTTATCTGCAACTGAGTACCCGATATTCTGCGATAAACATTACAGTTACAAAAATCTTGTAAGACACCGACATTTGGTAAGCCTCTGGTTCAACTAGTCCCAGGTTCTTCTCGGTCGGGATAATCAAAATAGAAACACCGTCCTGAGCCTGCAGTCTTCGACAGAAAATGTTGCTAAGCAACAGAGCGTAACCTGGTGGAACCATGCAGTGAGGGGCGCAAGTTTATTAAAAATAGGGAGAAAGAACCGGAGGGAATAAAAATTAGCGAAATTAGGCCACGACGTTTCGAAGTCATCTTGACACCATTATCAAGTAGATAAAATAATGGTCGAGTTTAAAGTTTAAATAGAAATTAAGGTGACATGCAGAGTATGTTAGAATATTTAAAAAGTGTTTCGCGGTCATAAACGTTCAAAGTGTCAGTGCGTACTGCATTTAATTAAACGAATACTTTCGCACGTATTAAGTCCGACTGCGTGTTTAGTGTTGGTCTTCTTTCACGAATTAGCAGCATTTCGTTAATGACTAAACAATCCAGTTTTCCTTGGCATTTCTTCAACACGGAAAATATCTTTGTTAGGTCAGAATTCGCGACACCGTGGATTTCTTTAATGTGCTTACCAATAACAGAGGTTTTATGCTCCTCTATGAGTTGATGTAGATGTCGTGTGGTATAACCAACATAATCAGCATCACACTGATCACACTTGGAAGGAAAAAACAACGCACGGATTGTTCACCAAAGCAGGCTTCTCCTCTTGTAACTTCAGCTTGTCGCCGATCTTAGCACTTGTGTAAACCGGTTGATGCTCAGTTGCAATTTTCTTCCCAAGATCTTTCAGTTGTCTGCGTAATGCGTCAAACTCCTCTCACCCCCAAAACGCCTGAATAGCAACTGGGTACGAGTCTGCAAACGAAGCTCTTCAGTCCCTTCGGTATTCAAATGAACGTATAGATATAAGCTCTTTGGCTTATTTTCAGGGTTTAACTGTAAAGGAAGGAAGGCGGAGTGCACGTGGGGGAGGGAAGCGAATTGATGTTAGGCTCAAATTCAGCGCAAAAATACCTTTGCTAAACACCAACAACAGGGTTCGTACCAGTTTTCAGGCCAAAACTTCAAGGACTTTTCAGGACCCTTCTTGGAAATTTCAAGGACTTTTTTTATGAAATTTACCCCAAATCGACGGTTGATGTGCTTGCTGAAGAACTAAAAAAACGGTTATTTTTGCGGTCTTCTTATTGCCTTGAAGCCTTTTGACGTTCAATAAAAAAGTCAAGGACTTTCGAGGACCGAAAACCAATTTCAAGGCCAGTAAAACTCAGACAGAAAACTAAAACGTTTTTATTACAGCCATTCCTGGTGGTAACCCTCAACACTGATCACCTTTATTTCAGATGCTTCTGTTTTAGAGAAATAAACACGAGAAAGTCAACAAGCCGTGACAAACACAAAACCCGTCTGCTGATAAACTCCTGTACGTTTTCTTCTTACATTTGTTAACATTCTGGCAAGTAACTGTTTATATAGGGCAAAAAGGTGTTTCTGCTGCCTTAAAGTAATTTAAATCGGTTTATGTTAAGCCAGAAACTCAAGTCTTGAAATATGGACTGAAGGTGTTCAAAGATCAAATAAACCGACTCAGTACATCTTCCTCTCCAAACAAACAACACCAGAGCAGGCAATTAAAATCTCTAGATTGTTCCACCGCCTCTCGTATACTGCCAACCTCGCCTTCACGCGGTCCGCGTGAGGCCTGGATAGCAACGTGAAGGCAAGGCTGGAAAACTGAAATGAATATAACGAATATTCACAAGTACACGTTTTAACTAATGTGCCAGTTTCCGTCTGGCAAAGCTCGTGTGTGCATGTGGAGTAGACTGCACAGTCTTACAATACAGTATGTCGAGTCAGAGTCTTTCTCTTTTTTTCTAAAAAAGGGGGCTAGTATATAACAATACAGGACAACTACGATATCTCTTTAACAACATTAATATTTACAATATTTACACATTCTTAATAATTTGTACAATTTCCTACCCGTCTTAGTTCCTTACTAAATTAACTGATTTTTGATACATATATAGCTTCAATTTATTCCGTCGACACCGCTCAATGTCTCCGACTCCCGGTGATAACCCGAACAATTTTTCGGTTGTTTTTCGTAAACTGTTTGTTTCCGACTCGAATAGATAAACCATGAAACTCCCGTTTCCTAATATAACGTACCCTTGATATCCATAGCAAACGTTCTCGGTGACCAGGCTTCATTTAACAATAACTTCAAGTTTGTCTTTCGTAATCCGTCAGGGCTCGAGACTAATTTTTTAACTCACTGGTTTACTGGCCAGTGACATGTCAGATCTTACTAGCCAAAAGTAATCTTTCACTAGTCAGGTGTATTGATTTCTATCAAAAACAGTTGACTTTTCCGAATTTTTCACTAGCCAAATGGCTAGTAGAAATGCTAAACCTGGTAGCCAAAACCTAAATTTTAGTAGCCTTTGGCTAGTTGGCTACCGTTAGTCTCGAGCCCTGAGTCTTAATCTTCCACAGTAAAAAAACCATCCTTGTT
Source organism: Oculina patagonica (assembly GCF_052425735.1). Lineage (NCBI taxonomy): Eukaryota > Metazoa > Cnidaria > Anthozoa > Scleractinia > Oculinidae > Oculina > Oculina patagonica. The sequence goes on from NC_135763.1 coordinate 8,160,843, forward strand.
TATTTTCGGGTTTATGATTACTTCTCTGTTATTTTTCTTACATAGAAAACTTTTATTTTGAGGTTTCCTTCAATTTGTAAGGAACTTTGTACATCAGAAAAATAAAATATCTTAAAGGACCCTAGTCAGCCTCCGCCATTTTCGAGGCCATCAAAATTACAAAAATTGTATGGTGAAGCGAAATCGTATAACATTGCTGTAACTTGTGTTAATGAAAGTCAGTCTATTTACCCTAAACAGTTTCACAGTGAACTCTTTCGTTTAGACAAGCTCCGCGTAAAATATGATACTGAAACTCTTGCATGTAAACAAAAACGAAGGCGTGGCTGACTAGGGCCTTTAACTTAGCTCATTAAATCTCTTAAGGTATTTATTGACACTGCACTGCAGATGAAAGGGTCACAGTGAAAAGCAAAACAGCTTTTTAAGCTTTTTTGGCACCAAAACGTTTAGGGCATAACCAAGTTGATCAATATGTCAAGTAGCCTGCGAACGCAGACGTATTTCCGGCTTTCGTTTCTCTGTCGTTTTTCGGCGGAGAGAAACGACAGCCGGAAATACGTCTGCGTTCGCAGAGTATATGTCAAACGTCAATATCAATATTTTACCATTAAAATGGGAAGTTTACTAGAATGAGAAGACATTTACAAGTTGCATTTTGCCTCTGTTTCAAAAGGAATTCCGGGTAAAAACCTGTTATACTGTACGATGAATGAACATCGGAGTAAAACTTATTTTCATAGGAAAGGTTTTGTATCAAGAATTGTTTTGAGACAAAGGCAAAAACTGGACTAAAAAATATCCCAGTGAAAAAACAAAAAACCTGTTTATCATAACAATTACTGGCACTACCCAATTATAATTTACAATGTAGACCTGGAGAACAAGAAACACCCTTGAGGCAAGCAAATCAACTGACTTCCAGTTGAGTTGCGTGACATTTACGTGACAAGCGTGTGACGCCTTTTAGTCATCACTGGAATCAGAGTCGGTATCTTCATCTTGATTTTGTTGACCTGATCAGAGAGAAGAAACAGTACTCTTCAACACACGCATTCAAATGAACGCAACTATTTATATTGTAATATTTTGTAACCTAAAGATTTTGTTGAAAAAATGATTGCCAATGAGGTTTATACTAACACGCTTTAACCCAAGCAAACCGGTAATGCTCACTAACCTCAATCTAAAACTTTGCTTTAAACTCAAATACTAAAATCATTGCTTTATAATGAACTTGTTGGGGCAGAATTAACTGCCTTAAGGTAGGTTTCAATCGGGGTTTTTTAATAAGAGTATAGTGTACTATCGGCACATGGTCGGGAGAGAGAGGGCCATTAAACTTAAACTGAGAATGTAATACTACATGTATACTGATTCGTTGTCTAGTGCCAAAACCCACGCTACGAGGCAACGAGCAGAAGCAACAGGGTAAGCAATCGAAATTACCACCATTATTGAAAATTGTTTGACTACGTACCAAATCTCGCGTGATTTAAGGAAGCCAGCATGCGTATCATGAACGACGCTGGCACTGTTATCGTGTCTCTACTCTCCTCCAGCATTTTCTCGTTACGACCGATTATCTTCAAAGAAAACAACAAAGAAAACAATAAACAAATTATATGTAAACTGCATTTCTAAAATCACTTATTAGAACAAAAAACTTGGGGTCAACTGAAGTCGAAATCAATCAAGATAGAGTATTAATGATATAAAAACCAAATGGTGAAAAAAAAAAAGAATATCAAACTCTTAATTGACAACTAGATTACGAGCTCAAGTATTACTTCAGTTAGAAAAGCGATTTAGTCAACCTCGTTCCCGGATCTCTCTTCTTCCCGACTACTCTCTCGAACGAGGCGGACGGCAAGAAGACACCCTGGGAACGAGGTTGTGATTTTGTTAAGTTTACGAATTTTCTACGCCACAACTCGCGCACAGATCTACCACTGAAATCTTTTCCTTCTGTGCAATCTGTAACAAACCAACCTCGTCTTTATCCTTGGGTTCCATGGGTTCCTTAGCAGAAGGCGTCCACAGTTTAATATCATAGTCTATGCCACTTGATGCCAGAACTGTTAACATAACAAACGACTAAAGTCAAATAAACTCACACTGACAAACACTGCAAAAACATCCGTGCTTCAACAAACGTCGCAAACTACTAATGATGAAAGAGCAAACGGCATTAATGTTAAACAAGTATCTCTAAAGGCCTGGCAAAACGAAGAAACATGTTTCCAGAAACATTCACAGCGCGCGCATGTTTCCCCAATGTTTCCCAGTTTTGCCACAATGGAAGCATTGTTTCCAGCGTCAATTTTTGTTTCAAAGAAGCAAAATTTACTTCTGCTACACCGCAGAAACATTCCATGTTTCCGCGCGGCATGGAACCATGGCAAAACGAGGAAACAATTATGCAATGTTTCCTCGTTTTGCCAGGCCTTAAATCGGGTAGAGAATTGGTTTGGATTTCATTAACTTTAGCTTTGATTTACTCGGACGGAAAAATTAGTCGTTTTCATCAAAATTACCAAAAAACTGTCTCTTTAGATATCTAAATCTTTGAAGGGTTACCTTTGCGAGGATTCTAAGGCATTTTCATCGTATTGTCCGTTTTTCGAATAAGGCTTTCGAACAACGACAGAGAGTAGACTTACTGGGGTCAAATGGGTGTGGCTGGACACAGTTGACCACGTGCTTGTCCCCCTGAAGAATCATCACCAGTTCAGCGCTGTACTTATCCCAAATAAAGATGCGCCCACAGTCACTGCCGCTGAGAACATACTCTTCGCCCCAAAAATTAGCTTCCTTGATCTGCAGAGAGGTACATTTAAGTTCAAACTGGGTTTAATATAATTATTAGATAGAGATTTTGCGTTAGAAACATTCTGGGTTGATACTAGCCTGCGAATACAGCCGCCTCTCATTCCGATACAGGAGTACCCCGAAGTAAAACTTTCATATAGCTGTTTCACTTGAGTGTCAAAAGTACCAGTAATTCACGTTTGCTTTGGTTTTGCATAACTTTACCTAGTGATTGCTTAAAAAAACTCGCGCTTCTTTGTCATCCAATAACTGCATGTCGAAGTTTCCTTCGAGCCACCTCATGGTATCTGTTTATTATTCTATGAACCTTTGCCTCTTTTCCAAGTAAGAACAAGAAACTTAATCAGTTTTGTAACCGTGCGGTTAATGTTTGACCACCTCTTTTAGTTCTTTGGCTAGAGAGGCACGGCACCGCACAGTAAATCAAAGTGGCTACGAGCCACTAAACTCGGAAAATAAATTAGGAAACAAAGAGGAAACTTTTACAAAGATTTGCCACACTGCAGTTAAATCCACTCTCGACACATAACATCCAAAACATTTGAGGTTTTTAAAAATTGTTGATGAGAGCACTCGGAAAATAAATAAGGAGACAAAGAGGAAACTTTTACAAAGATTTGCCACACTGCAGTTAAATCCACTCTCGACACATAACACCCAAAACATTTGAGGTTTTTAAAAATTGTTGATGAGAGCACTCGGAAAATAAATAAGGAGACAAAGAGGAAACTTTTACAAAGATTTGCCACACTGCAGTTAAATCCACTCTCGACACATAACACCCAAAACATTTGAGGTTTTTAAAGGTAAAAGCCTGTTCCGGCAAGTTTGTGGCCAAATATGGAACTTTTTTTTATTATAACGAACACAGAAATGCTTTGTTATCACTTTCGCTTTTATCCCTTTCCGAGAATATAATTTATCACGCACAATGCGTGACGTGTCAAATGTCACGTTGAATTGTTTGGTCGTCTGAGACGCAGCAAGTTGCATTCGGGCAACAAGTTTTTAGGAAAATTAAAGGCCCGGTTGCCCGAGAAAAAACTGCCGGACAATCCAGGAGAAAATTGAAGTGTAAGAAATTAATTTTATAAATTTGAGAAACGAAAAAAACCTCCAAATAGCCCTCTTCTGATCGATGAATTGAAATCCACGACACTAAATCCATTTTCGTGTTGTCTTATAACCCAGACCTAACTTAATTACGCATGCAAATTTGTATGCCTTCGAAATTTTCGATATCTGGAAGCTTTGGAATGCATTTCTTGCTTCTTCTTGAATGAAATTAAATTCTAAGCAAAGTTTAATTCAAGTTTCTTTCATATTTCAATCTTAAGTTCGGGAATATTGACTTTTTTAAGTGAAGAGATTTACGCATCTGTCTGGGAATTATTTGTTTATTTATAGCTGCCCGAGAAAAAACCGCCGGACAATCCAGGAAAAAATTGAAGTGTAGGACATTAATTTCATAAATTTGAGAAAATAAAAAACCTCCAAATAGCCCTCTTCTGATCGATGAAATCCACGACACCAAATCTGTTTGTGACATTTTTCGAACAGCTTCCGAGCGAATTACGAAATATCAAAAGCGCATTTAATTTAAAAATCATACGTCCTGTGAGTTTTTTACAAACTTCAAAATCCAATATAGTAGAAGGTGGGTGGCTTACTTTTTTGGCCCAGACCATGAAGCGTTCATTCCGAATAGTTCGTGTAGTGCAGACTGTAGTGCATTCTTGCTCCGCCTGATCGATACCTCGTCGTCCAAACACATCTTGATGGCCGTGATAAATACATCGCCACTTTTAAGACTTTAAAACCCATTTGTTCACTTGAGCATTCTTGAGCACATTTTCTGATCGTTTGTGAGGTCTTCAAAAGTGTATTTTGAACAAAGGTGTAGCGAAAGGAACAAAATTTTAGCGTCGGACTCCACACGACAGACGCCATTTCAGCTCCTGTTGTAAACATGTACTGCCGCCTTTGTTCCAACCCTCTCCCCCACATATATCAACAAGAGACAATGGCCCGACTTTGTGGACAAATCAAAACCTAGCAGGGGAGACAGGGGTAAACATGTTTAATTCACTTTTAATGCGGATTTAATGCATAACATTAATTGTTTAACGGGAATGGAGTGACATCCAAACCCCCACTATACCTCATGATACCATGAGGTAATCAAAGGCTCTTCGAGCAACCTCATGGTAATTTGGTAATTCGATGAAGTGCCGACCTTCGCATTTTTTTCTAAATAAGTGTCCAATAAAGTAATTCAATCTCATTTTATTTGCGTTTGAATGTTTTATTTTTCCACATGAGTTGCGTCATTGATAGTTCGTGCTCTCAGGTTTCGTAGCTCTATTCAGTTTTCACCACAAAAATATTTACCGGTTAGTGTATTACCTTTGATCCTTTTTAGCGTTAAGTAAATTTGTTTTGTGAATATCTATACTTTTCTGTCAGCACGTATCGCGTTATTTTTGAGCAGCGGATAAAATTCGAGAGAAAGATACGCCCGAGCACTCCGTGTTTCTGCTCGACTCAAAAAGATGAAAAACAGATGACGTGACACGAGGTGACGTCACGCGAAACAGAAACGTGCTGTGGATTCAAGCTGTGGATGTGGTGTTAACTACAACACGTCACATGGCGAGCGTAATAATTTTTTAACCGTAACTACGTGTAACTCACAGCTGCTATCAGTAATGTCACAATTTCACTTAATTTGCCTTTCAATGTTTTCTTGCGTGAATGGGTCATTGATAGTTTTTTTTTCTTCAAATAAGCGTTCAATAATGTGCCTTTGAATGTTTTATTTTTCCATGGGAATTGTGTCATTGATGGTTCGTGCTCTCAGGCTTCGTAGCGCGAATTCTATTTCATCACAAAAGTGTAACCTTTGATCCATTTAGCATTAGGTAAATTTGTTTTGTGGATATGTTTACTTTTCTGTCAGCACGTATAGCGTTATTTTGAGCAGCGAATAAAACTTGAGAAAGATGCGCGTTTCTGCACGACTCAAAAAGATGAAAAACGGATGACGTGACACGAAGATAATGTGACGCGAAACAAAATCGTGCAGCATGAATGTTGTGTTTACAATAAAGACGCGGTAACTGCATGTAGCTTATAGCTGCTATCAGTTATGTCACAATCTCACTTCATTTGCGTTTGAATGTTTTCTTAGGTGAATGGGTCATTGATAGAGTATGCTCTACGGCTTCGTAGAGCGAATTCTATTCTCTTTTATCACCAGAGGATAAGTGTAATTGATCCTCTTTCGATTTGTTTTGTAAAAATTCAACCTTGTTCCCTGAAAGAGAGAGACCCTGGGAATGAGGTTATAGGATAATTTGTTTTTGATTGACATGTGCTGAATGGCGTTTTAAACAACCTTTCTGTCAGCACGTTAATGCATGAATTAATTGCGGTTTAATATCAGAATGGAGTGACGGAAACACGTCACTTCAAGTTCGCGAATCATCACTACACCTCATTACCATTCGGTAAAAAGGAGTAAAACAAATACCAAACTCGACTCGCTCGCACACGTTTTTTCCGCCGGCTACGTGTATTTGCTTCAAGTCTTGATAGGTTCACTGGATTGCTTCCGTCCTTTGTGATTGGCCAGAGTGACTTATTAGTTTTGGTTTTTCGACACCAAATTGAAAACAGCTCAAACAGAACGATATGAAACCCAGAACAAGTAAGACAGTCGTCAAACGACCATCACAATAGACTGAGCATACAGTACCGACATAAAGTACAAGGCAACTGTAAATTATCGAAAAGGATTTTTGCGTTTGAGATAATTATGCGAGGCTTATTTTGTGGCAGAGTGGGGAGGGAGGGGAGGAAACGGTATTTTACGGTACGGAATTTAACGGTATTTTCTAAAACCCGTCACATCGCCGCATATAAAACACCGCGACGAGCTTTGGGTTCGTCACGTAACGGCAATCTACATTTTCCCCTGTCACGCTTCCTTCTCACTCCCTACCCTCAACCCCATCAAAAGAAACATTTTCCTTCGACAGCAATGCGACGGAGGGCTCAACTGACAAGACGCAACTTACCAACACTTACCATTGTTCGTGCGTTGCGGTGGCCCTTGTAGACTCGTGTCATTTCTGGAATCCAGATCTCCTGTTCCTCATAATCCATACTTGACTTGGCCTTCTTATGAAGTCTATAAACTCGCTGAATTCGTGTGGCTGCTGAGGTTTGATCCTGAAGCTCAGCGCTCTCGTCACCTAAGTTCCTTGAGTCTCGCAGTTCCTCGCGTGGCGTGGGTTCAGCGCGCGTGCGACTCGGGCCGGTGGTTTCTCGTGCGACCTCTGAAGAAGAACTCGTTTCTCTGCTTGGGAGTTCTTCAGCGTCACTACAGCTTGCAGCGGCTAAATTTTCAACTGGTTCTGTCCTTTTTACACTTTTTGATTTCTTTGGCAGTCTACTATGCGTTGTAATGGCAGAAGTTGAAAGCGAGTCCCTCAAATTACACGAGTCCGTTTGCTCAGATGTTCGTTCTTTTCTCGACACAACATCGGTATCACTTCGGCTCAACCGATCACCTATGTGTCTATTTTCGTTTGCCCTCGTAAGTGATGGTGTTTCAGTTAAGGTTTCGGAGCTCTGTTCTCCTGACCCTGTATCATTCTCTGATGCTGTTGTATAAATAGTTGTACTGCTAGAGGATGTTTCACTCGTACATTCTTCAGCAGTTCGAGAAGCATTGTCATTTTCCCCTTCGGAATGTGGAATAAGCTCGACAGACGTTGTACTAGACACACCCTGACCACTTCTATTGCTATTTTCACGGTTCGGCGCCGGATCCGAGTCCGTTTCCATAGACTCGTCACCTGACGACCTTATCCTCAATCCTCTTCGACTTTGGGACCCCTCGGAGGTTCGCTCGCGACTCCGACGCCTCCTCGGTTCCTCTCCGAATACCCCCGAAGCACCACTCGACTCTGACGAGCTTCCCGAAATAAAAGACGGTGGCGGCGAGGAAGACGACACAGACGAAGATGACGTCGTAGACCGCGAGGATGACGTCCGCGCTCTGTGACGCTGACCAGCGCGAAACGATTCTTCGAGCCAGCGCGCAAACATATCAGACATGCGCTGCATGAGAGAACTTTCAGGGGAGGGGTGCTCACTCTCGGGCCTGGCGTTAGGGCCTGTGTCCGACCAGTCTCCTCGCAGGCGCAGTCGCTTCAATGGTGGTACATTACGATGACCGTTACTGCCGTTAGAGTATCCGTTCTCCGAGCCATCGTCGCGGTAAGAGCGAGGTTGTTTCGTGCCTCGTAGCGTGAAGAGGTAGACGTAATCCGCGCAGTAGCTCACAAGTAGCTCACTACCATCACGGCTGGAAAGAAAGAAGACAAAATCTAAGCTCAAAATATTAACTCTCCTTACTAATAGCCATACATTTCCTTAATGTTAGTTCACTTAGTTGTGAGAATTTGGTGAAAAAATGAACCTGGTCACCTGCCTGACAGTGCATTATTATTGTAACAAAAAACAGTGTATGATATGCACATGTACGTGTAGGGCGTTTCCCATTTGTATGGAAAAAAACCTGTTGTTACAGAAGGGAAACAATTGGAATGGCTTATCCCAACAGAAAATTTCATCAATATTAACAAGGTCTACTGTAATCTTAATGACGTGTGAAGAGAAGAACTCAGAAAAAAATTGTGGGTTCACAGATGGAATTTGAACCCACAACCTTCTGTACACTAGTCAGATGCTCTAACCACTGAGCTACTGATGGTGAGCAGTGGTCATTTGTGGGCTATGAAGCACAACGACTGCATCGCGCAATCAGATTATGTCAATGAACACACGTATTTTACTGCATCATGCAGTCACATAATACTCTCAGAGTAAATAAATGATATTGACTCGTGGAGAGAAGAACAATTCTAAGTTCACAGATGAGTTTTGAACCCATGACCTTCCACATCCGTACACTAGTCGGACGCTCTAACCACTGAGCTACTGAGAATTTAATGTAATCTAAACCAGAATAATTATTGATAAGCAGACTCGCACCTGTAATTGAGTGATGTTACTCTACACGTTCTACCATTGAGTGAGTCTGGTCTAAACTGACAGAACATGCCATTCATCTTGTTTGAACTGCTACTGCTCAGCGCTCGTCTGTCAAACACACGGACAGTGCTGTCCTCACAGCCGACGCCAAGGTGGTATGGTGTAATGGGGTTCAGGTTTATGGATGTGACTGCTTTACCACAGTCAATTAGAATATCCTGTGTGAAGAAAAACAAAGACGAAAGGAGAGATCAGCTCTGAATGTCCCTAATAATCAAGTTTATAAAAATTAATTGTGATTATATAACATGCATTCTGATTAGTTGTGTAGTCTTTTTACATGAGAATGCGTAAACACAGACCTTATGACATATCATTGCATTTCAATAGCTTTATTATATGATTTAAGAAAATGTAGAAGGTGACTGCTACCCTAACCCTAAGGCTGATGCAGCCACTCAGCAAAGTTTGGGAGAATTCCAAAATACAGTTGCACTTATGTAAATCCTTGCTTGCGGCTAGGGTTTACATTGTACATAAAATTCTGAATTTGCTGCAAATTTTCTTGTGGTCGCATCAGGCTAAACTGTATATATATGAATGTGGGCACCATTTTCTACAGTATTTCTCAAATGCATTGATGTGCATGCTTTGTGAGGACTATTGACCATCCTGTGCTCAACTCCACATAATCTGTCCATTATTTTATAAACAAGCTTTGTTAAATTGGAGTTTTTTTTATTACATCAGGGTTTAAAATGTAGCTTAAAACAAGTACAGTGTATGCGCATTGATTAGCTGACAAAACTACACTATAGCGCACTGAATCATGTACCTCTTTGCAATCTCGACACAAACACTTTGTTTTTGTTCTGAGGTCAAAGAGTCTCACTGTACCATCCTCACCACAACTTAAGAATGTATTTGGATCTCCAGGGGTTGTTATGACCTGAAACAAATAATAACTGCATGATTACATGGGATATGACCTGATACTTTGCTGCTAAGGCAGTAGGCAAATATGGCTAAAATAAATAATACAGTCGAAGCTCTCTTAACGGACACTCTCGTAAGCGGACAGCTCTACTTACGGCCATCTTGTTTAAAACCCCGTTTTAACTCCCATACAAACTCTGTATTTTTACATTCCTCGTAAGCGGACATTCCCGTAACCGGCCGCGGACACTTTCAGAGATTACGACTTAGACTTTTTCTTTGTTTTTAAGCTCCCGTAAGCAGACACCCGAAAGAAAATCCTACTTACAACCTCTGTATCCTGTTATTATCAATCAAATTCACGTCGCCGTTTGTGACAATGATTTTACAGTAATTACAGGACCACATTTTAGTGCTTGTTTTGTCGTCATCCACGTTTGTCTGGTTATTGTTAGCTGGGCAAGCTCCCGTAAGCAGCCATCTTTCCCCTACACCTCTAGTGGCCGCTTACGAGAACCATTCTCGTAAGCGGCCAGCTCCAGTACGGACACTTTTTTCGCGTCCCGAGGGTGTCTGCTTACGAGAGCTTCGACTGTAGTAATAAAAAACTAGGAGTTTACATGTATTTAATGAGGGTAACATACGTGTAAAATTAGGAGCTTATTATCAAAAGGAATTTTAAAATTTCAAAAATTTTTGGGATTATATTTAGAAGGAATTGTACAAATACCATAAAATTCTGTGTATAAGCCGCACCTTTTTCCTCAAAATTTTAGTCAAAAATCGGGGGTGTGGCTTATATACGGGAACATCTCTAGTTGGAGTTCCCAAAGGCCTAATTAATATTCATAAAAAATTTCAAGACATCAATGAATAAACATATAACAACCTGAAAACTTTGTTGTCGCTCACTGCCTTTTCTTTCCCCTGCAAAGCTGATTGCAGCGATGCCTGCTGGTCACTTCAACGCTTGTCTTTAACCGCAAGTAATCACAAGACAAAAAATGCCCGACCACTTCGCTTTTTTATTGACCTTCACAGCAAATGAATCTTGTGGATTATCAAACTCCTATTCTGCATGAAGTTTTTATACTGTTGCGGGTAGCAGCCCAGGGGGGGTACTCCAGCTTGTAAATGACAGGGATGATTGAAGGATTTTTTTTGGGTTGAAATTTTTTATTCTGGGATTTTTTTGGGTTGGAAAATTTGGCAATTTTTTTTTTGGGTTACTCGATTTAAATAGGGGATTTTTTTTGGGATTAAAAACGAACTAAACTGCCTTGGCGTATTTATGGTGTGATGAATAAACAAACACGAGCGTTCAATTTTTTATGGTTTTTCTTTGTGTTATATTATTGCCCCTCCTGGCAATTTAGGGGTAATTTGACAAGGGGTTTTTTGGGGGTTATTTTTGGTCCAGGGATTTTTGGGGTAATGTCAGAAGACTTAGGGATTTTTTTGGGTCCTGAGTTTTGCCTCCATTCGATCATCCCCGTCATTTACAAGCCGGAGTACGCCCCCTGGGGGTAGCAGTCTTCAAGAATCTTGAAAACGTGGTTTCTTACAAGGGCCGAACCAAAAGAAAGTGTCACAATGTTTGTTTTGTGATGCCCAGACTCCTCTCCACATTTCAAGCTTGGTTACTAAGCATTCATTCACGTACAATTTCACAGCTGATCGAGTGTTTAGACATGAATTTCTTGAAAAAATGATATCAAGAGAGCATCTCTAGTTTAAGATATTGTGAATTCAAACCAAAAAGAAGGTATGACAACTGAAATTTTGCTTTCGTAAGACTTAATTCATATTAAACATTGCAACAACTGCCGTGTCAGTGTTTTGAAACCGTGCTTGTTTGTCATTGTTTGTTGACCAATAGAACTTCACTCGAACTTCAAACTTTTTTGTCTCTTTTTTTTCTTCGAAATTTGAGCTTCCAAATCGGGGGTGCGGCTTATACACGGAATTTACGGTATTCTGAAAAATGCATAATTATAATAATTTGACATACAAACATAAAACCCAGCATCAATTAGAGACTTGTAGTAAGCAAGCTTGAAGGAATTACATCATGATTTTTGTCATTCTTTTGGAGCTAAATCTACAAGGAAATACACATGTAAACCTATAGGCTATGCTCGTTTTTCTTAAGAAACCAACCCTTCAGTCTTATAGTGTACCTCATATAAGTATCTTATACAAGGTAGACAAGTGTACCTCATATGTTGTTCCTGCATGGCAGTCAAATTGAAACTGTCCAAATGTCGACTCTCTGTCAAGATCTGTAAAATGAATCATGCCATCTCCAGCACAGGACACTATCTGTTGGTGTATACAAAGTGAACAACTATTAACATTCTTCTTGTTTTCAAGATAAAAATATCTTTTAATAATACTCTGTTCTAACAGACATATTAATTTTACAGAATAAGAGAAGCACTGTGAAAGATGTCAAACCAGAACTATTTAATAGTATTTAACAATCTTTCTAAAGCCCTGGCCAAACGGTAATTAATGCAAGTGGACGCAAGTAATCGTAAGTTGAACTTGCCTACAGACTTGCGTTGGCTGGCTTAACGGACTCGCAAGTTTACTCGCAAGTGCACACAAGTTGTCAAAAAAACTATTTCAATGCTACTGCACCTGCTGCAATTCAGTATTTGAAGTAAACGGCAAGACTTGGTTGACTTGCGTGCAAATATTAATTTGATCCCGACCAAAGTTAACATACGTCATAGCAAGTCAACGCAAGTGCACGCAAGTCCTGGCCAAACAGAGACGCAAGTGGACTCAAGTTTAAAACTTGCATTGACTTGGGTCTCCGTTTGGCCAGGCCTTAACAACTACTATGCACTCAGTCAATTACAGTGACGGGATTAAATAAACCTTTAATACAGGGTGCTTTTAACCATTTTCAAATTATAATTGTTTATACATATATGTAAAACAATGACTGTTTATGCAACACCAACCCATTTGTCTCCAGAACAAGGCAGAAACTTGGCACTGAAAATGTTGGCTCTGTGACCAGATCTGATTGAGTGCAATAACTGAAAAGGGAAATGCACAATGTACTTCATTTGACTGGTTTATACCTTATTTATACCCGAAACAAATACCATCTTCAGTAAAAATACACACAATTTTTCCCAAGTTTCTGAGACAAAGCTAAAGTAACTTTAGAAACACGAATGCAACAAATTTCTCTGCTGAGTGCAGGACTTGGAATAACAGTATACAGTGTGGAAACAAGGTTGCTATCTAGGATTTTGCTAACACATGTATTAAACAACTGTAGCATATTAAAATTTTGTTTCTTATTAGATAGTACCCATACTGTGATTGGTCAGTTTTAATAATATAATAGCATAGCCTGCCTGGTGGTGGCCATGGCTAACTTTCTGGCAGTGTGTGGTCCTTCAGCCCCCCCGGTTCCTAGGCACCCAACCTCCATGTACAACTCAGGTGCTAATGGGCCTTAGCTTATCCTACTGATGGAGTGTACAGCCTATGCTACTAGTTGTGGGCTTAACTAGGAATGCTTTCCTTTGTCCAGACTAAGAGTTACAACAGTAAACATCTTGTTTAACTTGTTTTCTCCATCTGTACTCTAAGTAATAGCAACCCTCCAAGTTTACTTTTTTCCTAAGTGGCCATTTGGCCACCAACTACTCAAGTTTTGGTCGCCAGTGAAAAATTTTAGTCACCAAATTAAGCTGATGCTTTCAATCATTCCTCTCAATTTTAGTCGCCAGGCTGGCGACCTTGGTTCAAATTTAGTCGCCAGCTCCAAAGTTTTAGTCGCCATGGCGACTAAAATGGTCTTAACTTGGAGGGTTGAATAGATCTTTGTTATTCCTAACATATGCCCACACTTCACAATAATTTGAGGCATTAATCGATGGAAAAAACATGCACTTTATATATCATACAGTGGGGACTTAAAACTCGAGTGATAAGATATATGCACAACTACCTTTCCATTGACAGGCCGGTAGATATTAAGATGGCAGTCATCAGCACCAGACAAGAGATATTCTCCATTTTCATTCCATGCAATACTGTTAACCTAGTATATAAGTAATATAAATTTATTGGTCAATGTACATTGTAAACATAGGTATTTTGAAGTCTGTGTTATGAAGCCTACTGACCCATCATGATGGCACTTAACTCAGTCTGTTTTTTCTTTAATAGCATAAAGTTACTACTTGTAAGCATTTCTTCTACCCCATTGATTTTTCAGTTTTCTTTAAGGCATAAATTTTGAGCATGATAATGGGGGATGTAACATGAAATAACCCTTATGTCATGGAAAGTTATTTTTCTAGTAACTTTAGCATTTATAAAGTTTGGTCTTGTGATACATATTGCTGATGTCTGTATGTTAGTTACAGCTCTGTAATTGAATTTATTTCATTTTTTTTATTATTTTCATTTTCCAGACACTGCATGAATGCTGATTAAAGATTGAATGATGAGGAGTACTTTTTCTCCAAGACACAAAAGAATGGACACAGAACACTTACACAGCCCTCGTGTCCAGTCAGAGTAGTTTCTTTCTGCAAGCACTGGACCAGATATTTACTTCCTAAACCAAGAAAATCATTATACATTTGTTAGTGTACATGAACACTCTCAAGCTGGATTTTCTCTCTCCAAACTTCAATGTTGTTTTACTTTATAGCCGTAAGCTTGGTTATTTCGTTAAATCTAAAGATGTAATTAATAAAAACAAAATCTCAATCCATAGTACGGAACAGATCTTTCATTTGCAGCAAAATACCGATCAAAACTCAAATTCATTAAAATTAAATCGATCAAAATTAAATATAAAATAAATTTCGGAATGGTAAAAATTTCATGCGTTGAAAAAAAAAATAAGGCAAAACAAATAAACGTTTCTGATATTATGGGTCATATGGTCAAATCCTGTTGGGAAAACAAGTACAGTAGCACAGAGATTAGCAGATCTTTCAAATGGTCTTTCACCGATACAAAATGTTCCTCATACCTCGAGCTTTCTTCAACAAGACACCTGGTGGAAAGCCACCATAAACCCTCTGTTGCAAAGTCTGATGTAACGTCGTCCTATTCTGCATTTTCCAGCTCAGGACGGTGAATAGAACGTTGCAAATACGACAACAGTGCCTCGAAGTGACAGTCAAACAGAAAAAGTCGCCATCTTAGATTTGCAGATGTTTACAGAGATTACGCATGCGTCAGGGATTTTACTCTGTAACCACGCCTACTGGGACGAGTGGGACCGGTCCGAAACACGAAGGGCTAAGGGCACCGCAAGCTAAGGGCTTGTTTTCGGCCACAACACTCCAACCTTATTTGACCTACTGTATTTAATACCTAGAAAATGAAGTTCAAGAAATAGCTCTTGGACTTTTGAGAAAGACGCGCCAACCCTTATTTTTTCAAGGATGGAATGTTGACAGGGTGTAAATAAACACGTAATAGACCCTAGCTCTCCAAGGGACGAGCCACGCGCTAGGACTTTTGTTTAGGTGCTGGAAATTTGAAAAGGGGCAACTGAATGCATGACTGGCGCAAGACACCTGCCATGATCCTAAGGCCTGTTGAAAAACGCTAATTTAAGCCGTGAGATGATCACGTTGCAACTAAACCATATGTTTTAAATGTCACAAAAAAGAGTTTTGCTGCGTAGCACTCAAAATAATTATCAATAATTTTTCAATAGTAGTGTATACTTGTTCAACGGGGAATTGAAATAATTTAATTGCGAGTCTCTTAGGTAGATTAGACAGCCTCTGTCTAGATCCAATAAATAAATAAAAAATCCGTTTTTGTCAAATTTAATATCAGTTTATTGGCTGCAAGCCATGATCGAATTTCTTCATGATCAGAGTTTGTGCATTCGTTTCTTTCTTTGACATTTTTACTCGCAAAAGTTATGCTGGCATCATCAGCATACATTCTTGCTTGCGAGTGACATAGACAGTTGGGTAGATTGTTTCTATACAATAAGAATATAAGAGGGCCAAAAAAGTTAGGGGCACCAAAAGACCGTTTTGGTAAATATCGGTTCGGAAGACCTTGTATAATCGCCTACGATTTTTCGAATTAAAGAGTGATGGAAAACTGGAGATTTCTTTAGCTCAAACTTTCGTGATACGTTGTTTTCGGAGAGAGAAAAATGTCGGTTTGGGTACGAAAAAAAGCCAGCTACGATTTTCAAAAGGCAACAGCGGCTCGTAAATTCGGGTAACATTATTTCGTTCCCTAAAATTTTCTGAATGTCGAGAGTCCAGCTAGCGTATCCGAAAAGATTCACTGTTCTTAGCGTTTGAAAATAATGTTATAAGCGTCTTTTCTGTTCCCTGTGAAACACCACATTGAACATCTCGGATGATTTATTACAATTTTCTTTATAGATTTGTATACGACTATTAAAATAAGACGAAAATCATTTACATGTAAGTGCGGGTCCTTTAATACTATAGAACTCTAATTTCGATACTGATTGAGTTCAAGAAAGACAACAGCATTAACAAGTCCATGATCGATGTGTAGTGACCAGCTATCCGAGTCGTTTCAAGCAATGCTGTGACTGTAGAATAGCTTAGAACGAAGTGAACGGAAACCAGATTGGTGGCCAGTTGTTAACGATGAGATAATTATACAATTAATCATAAACTATACGTTCAAAAACAGCTAAAAACCTTTGCCACCACAGGAATAATAGAGGGGATCTGGTAACATGCAAGAGATAAAAGGAAAAAAACGGTAAACTGATCCCCCCGACAAGGAGAAAAGTTTGAAACAGGAAAAAGAAACAAAGAGTAGATTTGCCTTACTCTTTGTTTTTTTTTAATTCTCGTTTTACTAATCCTGGTCTACAGAAGTAGGTCTACTTGTTTGTCGATGTGCTCTTGGGTATACATGTATAAGAGTTTTTGAATAATAAGGGAATACCAGACTCCTAGTTTCTCGTGCCGAGCCTCTAAATGACAAGGTTAAAAACCGAACGGTTCAGAGAAACGGACTGAAGCTAAGTACTGCCTACGGGTCCAAGTAATCCATGCACTTGAAAGGTTTCTCTGTACAATTTTTATAACAAGCTTGGAATTTTTAGTTATCTACTTTGCCCGAGGAACTTGAAGAAAATTATTCCTTGTTTTAAAGTGCTACTATGACCAAAATTTTTGTTTTTCTTTTCGTCTTTTTCTAAAGTCAATTTGTTCAATAAGTCTATATTTAACTAGCGCGCTAGAATTTAGAACGTTGCGAGCAATATAAGCCTTGAAATAGCTTGTCGAAAATCGTGGAAAACCCGTCCGCCATTACTCGGACGTCTACAGTGAGCCAGCGACTGTACTGAAAAGCGGATTTACGCATGAGTTGGTCCGTGACGTCATATGCGCATCGTCGCTTCGAGCTTCGAGTGTTCCAAGAGAGAAGTATACTGAGAATTAACAGGGTTATAAAAGATATTTCTTCGACAAATTCTTCGTCTAGTTTGCCCGGTGGCGAAACCCAAGAGAGCTGCAACGAAGAGACATTGCAATTTAGCGGTATCGTTTCTTATAATGAGAATTTAAAGCCGTTTGACGTCGGTCTAAAGGGCAATGTTTGTATGCAAATACTTCAATATTTATTTCATTCGATGAGGTTTTGGCGCTGTATGCCTACAACGAAGCTGCTGACTTCTTGTCCAATCGAAGAAGCCTCGAAGAACGAAGAGGAACGGCGATTCATGGACTACATACGTTTGAATACATGGTATGATGAGAACGACATTGAATAGTTAGGATAAAATGTCTGCAATGTTTGAATAATTTAATAGAGAGCTCTGCATATATATACATCTAGGTTGCTATTGCCGTTTGCGAAGGATTGAAATGATCTTTACTGTTGTTTTCATTCTTGTAATCTATCATACACGCCATGGGCATAAAATGTATCTCAACTGTTTATTCCGAATAAAGCTTTATAAACATGAAATAATGTAAAATTTATACAGAAAAATTAAAGTCAACAAGATGGTGCAGGTGATCAATGAATTTAGCTCCTTGAGTTTTATACAGTTTTACCTTCCTTGACTACAATACAGGTAATAAACCTTTTTAAAACTAAGTGTTTTAATGGGTAATAACACTTCAGACATCCAGCTTCAGCCAGCATTCAGTATTCCTGTTTCTTAAAATAAGAAAACCATTTGAATGCTGTATAGAGTCCTTCACTCTATTTACTGATAATGTTATGAAACTGGCCCACAAGTAGCAGCAAAACTGGGTAGGAGTAGTTTTTCTTATTCATTTCACCCATTTGTTTTCCTCTTGGTCCCGTGATTTTTTGATGATAAAAATAACTGAAACAATATATGCACAACATGGGAACAAGTAAAACAATATTAAAGGTATAAAGTTTTAAGTTCATAAACGGGAACACCTGGACCTCAAACAAACACTGGGACCTTGATCAAACGTTTCCAGTTTTGAACCGGCATTTAAATGAAGCCTGCGGTGAGTCGGGGTCTGGCATCTCCTCAAGAAAAATTTAATATGTTTTTATGGTATCATGCAATATGACAGTGACGGCCAGCTCCGTGTACCACCCTAAATAAATTGCTCCCTTGATGCAAAAAGGCAAAGTCTGCATGCAAGCCTGCTTGCCCATCAGGCCAAAGCATATGTTGGTTTAAGTAGGATTAAGCAACCTGGATGAGATGGAAGTACAATTGCATCACAGGTTTAACCTCCCCACTCCCCCCACATACATGTAATGACACTGGTCTGGGCTCACACCTGAACAGCTTGATTCAGAGTCTTGCGCACTGACCATTAGGTCACCGCACCTAAATCAAAACAACTACCCCATTGCTATGCAACAATTTTCTTTATGGTACAGGTTTGACTGTATTTGTTGTCGGCTTCGCAGTTCGTGTATACTCTTTAAATAAATACATATATAATGGTTGCAAGGGTCCTGTGTGACCTCAAAATTGCCCCCTTGTTACAAAAAGGCAAGGTCTGCATGCAAGTCTAGTTGCCCACCAAGCAACTAGACTTGCATGCCCTCGTCACACCATCAATTTGCCAGTTCCCATTCTACACTTGGAGAGGAGGCACCATGAGAGTAGTCTTGCCCAAGAACACAGCACAATGACACCAGTAAGAGTCCACACCTGAACCGCTTGATCCGGAGTCCGACAACTTGCACTTAGGCCACCTCACCTCAATCAATACAACATTTTTATTTATGGTACAGATTTGACTGTACTTGTTTTAGAAATTATGATGGATCAGCAGCTCAGGGGTTCTCTGGCACATTCACATGATTTATTGTTGGCTACTACATTCTCAACTTATGAACAAAAAGAGCATGCCAAAAATAAATATATTGCAAACTTAAAATAAAGAGTAGCTAGGATTTCAACGGTGCTCTGTTGCACACAGCATGAGTGATTGGCACAGGTCATAATTATAGCTAATGGCCCCTGTTGTACTTAAATATAATAAAGATATACTGAGTAAAATCCGGATGGCATTATGTCTCTGAGACAGGCTAACACTGTTCTATCCTGAGATTACTTCTCAAAAAATGTTAATGAATACTATAAGTGCACAATGAAGTACAGTCCTACTGTAGTGTTTTATATTGCATGGCAGAAATAAACAAGTGACCAACACTGAAGACGTGCTGGTGAGTTTATTAAGACTACAGTGTATACAGAGGACTACAATGGAAACATTTTCAGTACATATAATCAGTAAAAAGATATTGCTAAGCTTTGCATCCTCTGTATGTACTTTCACATAATGTACCGCCTCGTGCGAATTTATTTAAGTTTATTTGTACAATAGAGGATATAATTCAGGAACATACAGGCCGATTTGCCCAAAAATTACCTTTTTGACATGAAGTATTTACAAGAAATTTAAAAATGACTATTCTAGAACACGAGAGCTTGAGCAACAGAAGTAAATTACGCCACTCACCCAATGTTTTGCTTCTAAAAAGGAGCGAATATAGTAAACTCACTGTAGATAATTCGAAGCGTTCTATTCTATTCACTTCCCTTGGATAGTTGAAGAAGTTAACCTCACAATGGTTGCAGGGAGAAATATCTATAAAGCATTTCCATGAGTACAAGTTTCCCTTAAAGTTATCAGACGATCTATTATTCATCTTGCGTGGTTCGGGCGAGTTAAGATGTCACGAAATTCCGCCTCTTGAAATGCTTTCTGCCACTATGTTGTGCAAAAGTGACCTGGAGATGCCTTGAAGTATGTTTAAAAAACATTTGCGCAGTAGATACGGCTTCTACATCACTACAGATTAAAAAGAAAACCAATGTTTTTCCAGATCGGTCACTCCAGCCTTCGAAGAAGCCATTTTGTTGTGCGCATATGACGTCAGCATGCTCTCGCCCCAACTAGTTCCAGATCTCTATTTGGTCCTCGGACATTTTTGAATCTAGTAATGGCGGCAAGCCAAAGCCGAAGTTTACGCGTGAAATAAGTGGTCTTCCAATTCGAATTTGAACTTAAAATTTGGCAAGGTTACTATTTAATGTAAGTACTTTCAAAAACCGAAGAGAAAAGGGAAGGTAAAATTTTGATCATAGTACCACTTTAACGTCTGGTTTTACCGAGCCTTCTTCATCAGACGAAGCAACGGATGACTGCGACACGGTTCTCGAAGAACTGGGTGGGTCCCGTCCAAAAAGATCTCCAAACGACAGAGCTCTAGCCTTGTCATCATTAACAGGAAGAGCATTCCCATCTGATTGTTTCATTTCTTTTGTTTGACTCTCTTCATCCTCCAGGTTTAAGAATGACAACTCTTGCACCAATTCCTGCACCATGTTTTCGTTATCCTGGTCCTCATTAGAACACTGTGGGCGTTTGATAGATTTTTCATTGTCAGTGCTGTCGCTGCGTCTGGTTCGCGACTTATTTGGAAGCGTAATCATTGGCGAAGTAGCTGACCAGGCGGGTCGAGAAGATTCGGGCTGCATCGTGCTCTTGCGAGAAATTCCGACACTTTCAGCAGAACTCCTGACGTCGTCACGTGAACTTTCGAGGTAATCACGTGAACTACGGAGCTCATCACGTGAACTCTCCAAGATATCGCGTGAACTCTCCAAGTTATCACGTGAACTGTCCAAATTATCACATGAACTGGTGAAGTTATCACGTGATGCGTTTAGACCATCGCGTGAGCTGTCGACACTCAAAAATGAGCCGAGATTTCTGGCGTTGTTAGCAGCTAACGCACTTTTAGAACTTCTCATTGACTGGCGACTCTCCGTTTCGTGGGGTGAAGAACTTTCTCCCACATCATCGCCCGCTTTGTCGTTGAAACTGCGCTCTTCAGCAGGACCATCTGTGGCATCGTTTACCTCACTTGGCGCAACTTTCATCGGAGGTCCACCTTTGGAGTAGTATTTCACCAGTATACCAAACATAGCAAACACAAAGAGAGACGGAATGAACGCCGTCCCTTTCACACTAAGAGGAACTCCTAAATACCTCGAGTTCATTTTTTGATCTTCTAAGCCGTACGTCTTATTGGTCAGTGGATTCACGTGTGACCATCGCCATGCGTAGCTCAACGTTTCCTTGGTAGCATTGGCCAGGAAGTCTCTATCAGTTACTGTGTAAATGTAATCTTCGTTGTCCGTGTATTGGCCGTACACAAAGGGCTCGTAGAAGATCTGATTTTTCCACATGTTGAGGTCAAGGATCATGACGATGAAGATGATCCCATAGTTGAACCATTTCCCGGAGATTCGGATATCTCCCCCGGGGATGTGGAACTGAAAGTTCCCCGTGTTCAGGCCCGGAAGTTTTATGTCCATCCCTCCGTCAAAGTAAGGGAAATCCCAGTCCTAAGACGAAAAAATAAATAAAAAGAAAATGTTTAAGATAATAGCATTACAAAAGTGTGGGTGAGTGATTCAAAAAAAGATCGTGAACTACGAATAGCTAGAATAGAATTTGTAGAGCTGAGGAAGATAAAAATTAATTAAAATTATCTGAGCGCAAATTTCACTATTTCACTCTTTTACTTGTAATGCTGTTTGATGGCTAGTGCCAGAGGCTAAAGGCCTGTCCAAACGGGAAATGTTTGGCGATCAAACACGATCAAACATTGTTTGGTGACCAAACATTCTTTCGTTTAGACACCTTGTTTGACCATGCTCAATCTGTTTAAGCAGCATTCGTGCCTGTGGGACTGCTTTTCTAACGAATTTCATCTTAACGACGTATGTGATATGGCGTACGAAACGATGAAGGAATAACTGGACGGGAACAGAACGAGATTGCGTTTTCGACCCAGTTTCTTGCAGCTAATTCTTACTGCTGATCAAACATGTTTGATACCGTTTGGACACTCGGTATAACGTCATCATGTTTGATCGTGTTTGATTGCCAAACATTTCCCGTTTAACAAGATTCCCATGAAAACACGAATATCGTTAAAAGAAAACTTAGCTTGTTTCACTAGCCATCAAATGACATTGCAAGTGACAGAGGCAAAGTATGGGTTTGGGCCAGGTAGCTCATCAAACGGAGCTTTTGGGAACCGAAAATATTCCCTCCACCTTTCTCTCCCAAAAAGATTTTTTCGTGAATTCCGACCCCTTTTCCTAGGATTAGGCTCTCCCAGATAAGAACCAGCTTCATTTAAGACAACATCAATGATACCTGCATAACAATCAGAAGATCCATAACTAGGATAAAGGCGGCCAAGTACGCTCTGGATACTTCATTGGTCGGCATGAAGTCTCTGCTGATTTCGTCCCAGTTGAGGTAGTCAGTAGTGATAGCAGTTGCTACAACAACACTCATGCTGAACGAAATAAACCAGAATGCGTAAACCCGGTTACGCCGGCGTCTCCAAAAAGCCCTGAGCCCTGGGCTCCAGTCTGGGTACTGCTCTTCCTGCGGAAGTGGGAAAATACTTCCGGTTATTATAATGATCTTTGATAGTCTATTACTCGACATCTTGTGCTTCTTACCAACTAAGTATAATATGTATTCACGTTATGTTAATTTATCAAATTTTGATATCATATATATACTAGTTATGCAACGCTTTCGAGTGGTATACTATGGAATATCCCACGAGTCACTTGTATTTTCTCGGTATACACATGAGCCTTTAGGCGAGTGTGTATACCAAGAAAATGCAAGTGACAAGTGGGATATTCCATAGTATACCACGAGAAAGTGTTGTGTAACTATTTTATACCATGCCATAGAAAATACGCTTACTAAATTTCGTCGAGAATACAATTCGCAGCGCATGATGGGAAGGTTGGGTTGAATACCGTCGAATATACAACGGCTTTCCTGTATTCTGATTGGCTGTATTTTCTATGGCATGGTAAAAATAGTTTTATAACACTCTTTGCCCTTAAAGTTAGAGTGAAAGTGCTTTTACACGGATCAGCCTAAACAAACCAGTAGTGTAGCAGTTCTTGTAGCTTGTTCCAGGCTCTCGATTGGTAGTGACGAACGAAACCAGCGGTGCGAAACTGAGGGCCTGGAACAGGCGACAGCTCTTGTAAGAATGTAATTCTTCTAGTCCTTTAGTGTAGCAGTTGCTATTGTTTTGTGGGAGCTGGGGGCATTGTGCCTGTTAGTTGTTCTATTGTTCCCTCGAAGGGTAGCGAGCCATTCATGTGAGTCCTCGCGAGATCTGCTACCCGACCCCCCCCCCCCCCCAAAAAAAAAAAGCCTGCCCTATACACAAAAGCCTTAAAAGCGTGCGTTTTTATAGACTCGGAGGTCCGCGGGAGACTCGCATTCTTAGTAACACATAGTTACCTGTAGCATCATGTCTGTCACCATCCAAGCCGTTATAAAGTCCCCCAACCAAGTGCCAATAGCGGCCATCTTCATAAACGTCTGATTCTGGATGCCCATGTTATTACTGGCCACATAAGGCGCAAAGTGCGCTCCGCCAAGAAGCAAGAACTCGTTGTATATGAAGCTAATCATGAACAGAAACATGAGTACAGTAAGAAACATCACCATCCACGAGCCTTGGCCATCTTCAGAGAACATGCGCAGCTTCAGAACACGACACAGAAGAAATTTGTGAATGAAGAACTTTCCCACGAGCATTCCCAGGCCGGTGGCAAACAAATACATGAACACTTTGAGAGCGACAAAGCCTGGATCTGGAGGATACCTGAAAACAAGTTTGAAAAGTCAAGCTGCAAACTTGGTAAAACATATAGAGCGGTTTTTACTTGAGTGTCGAAAGTAAATTGCGTTTGCTTTGGTTTTGCATTACTACGCTTAGTGATTGGCTTAAAAATCTCGCGCCACTTTCTCAGCCAATCAGGAGTAAAACCAAAACCAATCGTGACTAGCTCGCGCACGTTTTCCCGCGCTTAGTGATGGCCACATGTATTTGCTTCGAGTTTTGATTTGTTCACTGGATTGTCTGTGTCCTTTGTAATTGGCCAGAGTAATTACTTTGGTTTTGGTTTTACGACACTCAATTGAAAACTGCTCTATTCTCAAATCCGTAGGCCCTTATCAAAAATGTGAAATCCGTACGTTTTAAAGCCGTTGTCTTTTACTAAGCGATTTAAGTGCAACGGAGAAAAGTTTGCCCGCCATAACTCGTAAAGTTATTACTTAAAGTAAGAATTGTCCGCGCTACACAGTTCTTCTTTCATAAGCGCCGCGCCTTTGGCCCCGTTTTGATTTGACTGTTTCCCTACAAAATGGCCAGGTCCGTACCAATTTTCTGACGGTTCCGTACCCAAATTTTTCTGTCGTGAAAACGCGCCTTATATATAGCCTTAGTTAAGTTGTTTCGAGTTGAGTTGTTTCGAGCAGCAATCATTTTGGATCAGAAAATAACTAAGAAAGCGAAGACAACTTTTCTCAACTCTCCAAGTGCCAACAAGTAGTTCAAAACAAACAAAAATGTTTCAGAAAGAAAACAATCTCAGACTTAAGAAGAAAAAGACCTGAGAGCGAGTCTTTTTGACCCAGCTCGCGCGCGCACCGCGTCATAAATACCTATTGTTATGTCAAGCTTTCACTTCGCTCTTTTTCGCGGACGAGCAAGCTATGCGTGTTTCGTGAAAAGAAAAAAGTTTCGTTATCAGGATGAAGGTGGTGATTGCGCTAATTGCGCTGTCATTTTTCTTTCTGTTATCGGATGTTACACAAAATGCTAAACGACAAGGTAAGATTTTCTCGTGTTTAAAAATCTTTTTATCCTTTTCTTTTTCTCGCCCTCGATAATGATAAACTTTGAATCTAAGCAATAGTTTCTTCTTGTTCAGAGACATTTAACTTTCCTCGCCCCGCAACAATTATGCGGCTTTTATTCACCAAAAGCAAAAAGAATGATCTTTACACTCTGAACCCAAACAAGCTCTTTTTGGCCGAGGACACATTTTTCAGACTTTGAATTGCCGCAGGTTTAGTGAAAAGCAAACATGTTTCTGGTTGCCATGGTAATCTCTGCGGTGGTTATGCGCGCGCGTTCTTTTAAACTTCTTTTTCAGCGCGCGCTTCGACGGTTACCTACAATCTTTCCAATTCATAGTTTGCACAAAAATACCGACTCATCGCATTCCTTGCTTCACAAAACAACAAGCAATTGTCATATACGTTGCTACAACGTTTGTCTTGGCTGTTTGTTTTGTTACACTAAAATGAACTTGGCGCTTAAGGAAAAAGTTCATTTTTAAACCAGTTTGAATTACGTGACAGTTTTAAAATCATTTTTGCAGAAACTCCACAAGCAGTCAAGAAGCAAGATTTCATCTTTAGAGATTTCAACCATCAGACGACCATGACCGGCAACTGGGTTGACAAGGTTCGTAAATTTGTGGCTATTTTTAATCTCGGCGGATGGCAAGTTTATTAGGATGATTCAAGAAGTGAAATCACATTTGAACCAGCAATCACTATTCAGATACATTTTTCTTGTTACAGGATTATGTGATTGAGATACAGATTAATTCAATCAAACTTGACTTGAAATTGGTTTACACTTACGACAAAAGCCCGGCTGATGTCAACAGCACACCCAATGACAACAGGACACCCAAAAATGAAAAGGTATTTACAATAACGAACGTTCTTTCTAGCTGTCTATTTCTCTTTCACGAGTCCGGATATATTTCAGATGTAGCTTTTATAACTTATCATTTTTCAGTTTATAATCAATTTTATGTACTAAATCATGCTAATTCTTGGGGTCACAGGCACGTAAGCTTAGGTAGAATTTTGTTGCTTAATGCCATCTATCTTCTTTTATTTATTTGCTGTTGTCAGATCCACAGGTTTGAAAACTGTC
This sequence comes from Oculina patagonica, assembly GCF_052425735.1. NCBI lineage: Eukaryota > Metazoa > Cnidaria > Anthozoa > Scleractinia > Oculinidae > Oculina > Oculina patagonica. Next base: position 8,186,988 of record NC_135763.1, read on the forward strand.
CTGAGTATCCCCGAAATGCTACATGCCCAGCCTTCGAAACATCGGAACCTAGAACCCCTGGATTGATGAAGCGGGTAATAGTTGCAGCCACGACACAGGCATGGGGATTTCCAATGAGGATGATGGCACGCTCGTGGAACTTTGCATTGACAACAGGCAACAAATGTTATAACATTACATTGGAAATGGCTGCTAGGACTTGGAATAGCGTGGCATGGCTGGCAGAGTGGATCTTTGGTAAAGTTGTTTGGTTGGCGGAATGTATCTGGGTTGAAGCTACATGGCTAGCTGACTGGATACAGGAGAGAGGGGCATGGTTGTCCGAATGGATATGGGATACACTGATTTGGTTGGGCGAACGGATCTGGGATGGAATAACATGGACTGGAAACCCATTTGTTCCCATGTTTAACTACGTTACTAATGTTATTGCCACGTTTTATGATGGATATCTCGACGGTAAGTCAGAGGCATAATTTGCACAAGTATAATTCTAGTTTGAGATAAGAAATATCAACATCCCCCAAATATGACAAATAAATACCTACAAGTCACAAGTTAAATCAGTGCAATTATATGATATTTTAACTAATGGATGGATCGACCTTCCTTTATTAGCTTCATTAACTTTCTTCAATTAGCTTACTAGATATCTATATATTTGCTCGAATCAAAACTTTAACTTAAGGAAACGGAAAGAAATGTTTGACCTTGATGGAAGCTGAATCAATTTTGAGGCAGCATGATGATTTCCTTAGTTTTCTTAAAAGAGGAGGAATTTTTTAACATTTGACAGAACTCAGTGCTATGGACGTCACTATTCTGTTCAATATCTCCGTTTGGTGCTTTTTGCGAGTCAAAGCATTATCATTAGCTAGCTTCTCAATTTCAATTACACTCTTTTTTTTTATAAGAATACAATTTTTCCGACCCAGGCTGAATATTCTTATTTTTCTGCCGATTTTAGGCTGAAAATATTCTTATGAACATTCTTAGAAAACACCGTTTGACATTCCATTTTAGCAAGTATTAGGTAATCAATCAGTTTGGTGTCCAGAACTGTATCGTGTTGCATTGTGCACATGTACCATTGCTTTTCGTTGCAGCCGTTTTGGCTTTAAACAAAGCATTCCTCACAGGGATAAAGTGACGGAAACGAAAATACCTGATTTTGTTTCAACTGAAAACTATATTCTTTTCAAAGTCTCAGCCTCGGGTTTATTCTTAAAATATTCTTAAAAATTCGCAAATTTCAGCCTCGATATTCTTATAAATTAGATTCTTATAAAAAAAGAGTGTATCTTTTCTTTTTTTTTTCAAACAGAACACGTTAAGAATGTCGAAGCTCGAATTGTTACAATGACCTGGCAGGATGTCGTCTTCATGATGTGCACTGTTGTTGTTGTGAATTTTTTTCTCCTTGTTGGTTACATGTTGGTGAAGTGTACAGTGAACTTCATTCGACGACGATGGTGAGTTGTTGTGTAGAAACTCGCATTGTCAAATTACAGCGGGACGACTTGTGGCAATAAGTATTATGTTACATATGTGAAGGGGATAAAACGGCAATACTGCCTATGATTTAGAGAAGAAATAGGAAATTTCAGCGCAGGCTGAGGGAAAAAAAGCTGAAAATTAAATTATGACACCGGTAGGGTCTTGTGGCAAGTCTGTCTTCAGCAGAAATAATCTTCTCTTGCTCACCACGATTTTTAGGTTATGAGCAACTAATATTTAAAATTACTGATTCATATTGTATAGAACGCACGAAAAAGTATCTTTCTTCCACTGAAATAAACAACAAACAACCATCGCACACCAGCACTGCAAGTAAAATTTTAACAGCCCATAATTTGGTTGATGGGAGGTGCGGTGGCCTAATGGTTAGTGCACCGGATTCCGGATCGAGCGGTCCGAGTTCGAGCCCCGGCCGGGGTCACTTGTGTTGTGTTCTTGGGCAAGACACTTTACTCTCATAGTGTCTCTCTCCACCCAGGTGTATAAATGGGTACCGGCGACATAATGCTGGGGGGGGGGGGGGACCCTGCAATGGACTAGCATCCCATTCAGGGGGGAGTAGAAATATTCCTAGCCGCTTAATGCTACGGAAACCGGGATAAGCTCCGGCAGTGTGGGCCGCTTGGCTCGTGGCTTCTCCTTTATTTATATAATTTGGTTGGCGGTTAATTTTCATCCATTGCACTCTTGATTTGTTATCCTTTTAAGAAAACATTCATTTTTCGTACTTTTTTTCCTCGCAGGCAAGCTCGCCAAGACAGGATAGCTGCTGCCAATTTATCTCCTACCCCGAAAAAACCAACATGGCGACCGAAGCCGAAGAAGAAAAAGCGAAACAATAAGAACACTTGGTAGTAATCGTGTTACACTTTTAAAACCTGCCTTCCTTTTTTGTGTGAAATGAACGTTTCTGAACTTGGTTTTTGTAATACGAGAATTCTTTAAGAAAATGCAGGTTTAAAATGACAGCGAGTGAGTGGTTTCTTATGATGTTTTATTTCATTAAAGTAGTTGTTTATTTCATCCGTTGTCTGGTCGTGTCTCTATTCAAAGATGAATTTTAATTACTCCGATCTCTAACTGTTTCCCTCTCACCCAGTTAATTAACTACCTTATTTGATCTCGTTCTTTTCTTCTTTGGGTAGGAAAGAAGTTTGTTCCTTTTTTTGAGAGGGGGTGGTTGGGAAGGGGTGGAGTTGGGTAGTTATAAATTTCAAACTGAAGGGATCGAAAGACTATTTAGATTTGTTCGCTACAACTAGCAACCAGGGTTATAATTATGTCGCAAAACATGTTACAAATAGTGTGAGTTCTTTCAAAGTTCAACCTTTGTGGAAATTTACAGAACTTCCTCGATGTTCAACCAAGATGAGCAACATCCTCATTTTACATATTCGAGTAATTAACAACACACATTTAAGATTATGTCAGCAACCTACCTTGAGAAAACGAACGCATACATATTGCCAATGATGTCAATGATACAGTCAGTGTAGCTGTGGGAGACTGGATCCTCAGCAAAGATCAGAAAGTTGCAGAACACCACCAAGTATGACGTAACAATGCGGAAGTAAGGATGCCGGAAGTAATACGTAAAATCCTTCTTCACTTCCGGTGGCTTTTCCTTTGATTGGTCCGCATCCATAGCCTCTTCATTCTCGTTGGTCGCTTCACCGTCAAATAGGCTCATGTCTATTGCTTCCTCCCTTCTACTTCGATGAATAGCAGGGGACAGTGGCAGTCCTGCAGTGCTTCGTCCATCGTTTATTATAAACGGACGTGGCTAGAGAAATGAAGATACGGCGTACTTTTTTTAAAGGTGCTGACACACTCAGAGAAATGCTGCAGGGGTATGTCGCAGCGACATGTGGGAGAAGCCACGAGCCAAGCGGCCCACACTGCCGGAGCTTATCCCGGTTTCCGTAGCATTAAGCGGCTAGGAATATTTCTACTCCCCCCTGAATGGGATGCTAGTCCATTGCAGGGTTCCCCCCCCCAGCATTATGTCGCCGGTACCCATTTATACACCTGGGTGGAGAGAGGCACTATGAGAGTAAAGTGTCTTGCCCAAGAACACAACACAAGTGACCCCGGCCGGGGCTCGAACTCGGACCGCTCGATCCGGAGTCCGGCGCTCTAACCATTAGGCCACCGCGCCTCCCAGCGACATGTAGCAGGGACAAACGTCATAATCCACGTGTCACACGCACTAATCAAGCACTAAAGTGCAGCTGGGACATGATGCAATGTGTTACAAATGTGTGACACAGTGTGACACTTGTCACACAATGTGTCACTCCGTGACAAGTGTGACCACCCCCCCCCCCCCCCCCTCCGTGTATCACCACTTTGAACAGTGGTTAAACTAAAAGCTTCAATACACACACGCCCCTCTTCGCGCGCAAGTTTTTCATTTTTTTGAGAGAAGTTTAAGATTCGACCCCTACGGAAGTCTTATAAGCGTCCCTGAGCCGTTGAAGCGACCTATTCATTTTCGCGCGCAAGTAAAAGCCAATCAATGGAATTAAGGGCCAAATAGGGGACATCAGTTCACCTTGTCGGGAGGAGAAGGGGGGGGGGGGGGGGATGGGTGAGAGAGAACTGAACGCGCCAAGAGAGAAGTCTGTTTGCTTCGGTTAGTAAACCCGTTTTTTACTTGTTTAGTAAGCTCCAAACCTAAAGCAGGCCTACTTTTAATAAAATTAACCCTTGTGATCTTCCATTGCAAGTTGACTTAGTTTCAGTTTAGCCGCAGGAATACGAAAGTCGTCCAAGAGCAACGCAGTCCACTTACCCATTCAACTCCTTCTTCAGACTCCTTGTTTCTTCTCTCCTCCATTCTCTTCTTCTTTCTCAGACGCTTCATTTGCCTGTGATGTCTGACATCCCGTCGATACTTGCGCACTAAGACCTCATCCGGGTTCTCTTCTAAGCCAAAGAGCCACAACAAATAACCGAAGACACAGAACGCAAAAATCGACGGTACGAAAGCGATGCTCTTCAGCGTTAAAGAATAACCCTTGTATTTAGCGTTCATTCGTAGATCTTCCAGTCCGTATGTCATGTTAGTTTTCGGATTTATGTGATTCCAACGGTATTCATAAGACAACAGAGATCTATTTCCCCATCTCAGAAATTGTCTGTCCGATACAGAGTAGATATACCCCTCTGGGTCCGTGTATTGGCCGTACGCGAAGGGCTCGTAAAAGATCTGATTTTTCCACATGTTCAGGTCAAGGATCATGACGATGAAGATGATCCCGTAGTTGAACCATTTGCCCGTGATGTAGACGTCCAGCGGTTTTCCTCCACAGCACCCGGGAATTCGTACATCAAACGCGTCTGAGTTGACTCCAGGCAGCTTAATGTCCAGCGAGCCAGCAAAGTGAGGGAAATCCCAATCCTTAAAATAGTGAAAATATAGTACAGTAAAAATCCGCGAGTAAGAACCTGATATTGAGAACCTGTTAGGTTAAAATTTTCAAAGTAGACTCCATTTTTATAAGAAACTATTTAGCCTCAAATTTGGAAACAGGTTCTTATTTACTAAAATTGATTAAAAATGTTTATTTCTTTTGGGAAAATAAGTTTGAAAAAAGCTTTACCGCCGTACATGTATATAATGTCATATTCTAAATGATTAGTTCCTCATTTTTACATAAGCACCTGACACTTATGTGGTATGCAAATTTTATACAAGGAAAAGGACGAATACCACTAAAAGTTCTAGCATCAATGTAAATTTTCTTTAGAAAATAAGAACCTATTAAGAACCTGAATAGCCTAAATTTGTGTTATGTACAATTTATATATAAGAGCCTGTTTAGGCTGACCTGGAAAAATTTGGGTTCTTACTGGCGGGTTTTTACTGTATGTGAACAAAACAAGTCAACTGGCTTAATAAACTGCGCAAATACAAACCCGTCCTGCCATTTTAATAAAAGACTTCAACTGCGCCTGCGTATCGTACGTTCCGTGCGTTTGCGTTCAAAAGTGTGAACGTTGCTTACATTTGCGTTTGCGTCGCATGCGTGAACCTGGCTTAACTACTACTCTTCTATTTTTCTGATATTTTATTTTATATTTTTATTTAATTTTGATTTTTGTTTTTGTTGTGCTGCCTTGTGGCGGACGTGACTGCTTTGCAGTCCATTGGTCCCTTACGCTTACAACACACCCCTTTCCCAAAACCTACACACATTTTCCATCCCCTTTATATGTACCCGCTGATCTCAGTGGTGGCTTGGGAACCCATTCATTTGTGGATCCCATACTATAACACCTTTAAAGCCACAAAGGTTGCTAGTGAATCTACTGTTTTTATCATTTTTTTTACATAACCAACCTGTATAACTATCATCAAGTCCATAACGAGAATGAACGAAGCCAGAAACGCCCTCGCTAGCTCACTTGACGCGACAAAGTCTCTGTTTACTCTGTCCCAGTTCACGTAGTCCGTGGAAATTGCTGTGCTGACAATTATTGTCATGGAAACGAAGACAAACCAAAACGCGTACACTCGGTTCAAGCCCTTCCTCCAAAATCGGCGGAGAGCTGGGGCCCAGTGTGCATACTGCGCTCCCTGTGTGAATGAATTAAATGAAAAAGTGAAAAACGGATTTAAATCGAGATTGAGCAAGTAGCCTTCTTGTGGGATCCATGAAAGACAAATATCGGATTTACTTTAGCCCTTATTAAATTAAATGTTTTAACAACATTTGCCCAACTAGAAGTGCAATCATCATCATCATCATCATCATCATCATCATCATCATCATCATCATCATCATCAACACCACCACCATCATTTCGGGCATTCGCTAGGTAATACGGTAATTATTTACCTGTAACATCATATCTGTTACCATCCATGCGGTAATAAAATCACCAAGCCATGTACATATAGCTGCCACTTTCATGAACGTTTGGTTCTCCATTCCCATGCGATTACTTGCGTGCATTTTATCCATGTATTTACCTATTGGAGAAAATGTTAAATAGGAAGAACTGAAATTAATGCTTACTTCCTGATACTGTTAGTAGATGGCCTGTAAATGAGGCGTAGATGAGCTACTCCCTTGTCTGAATCTGTTAGGTGGTCTTTGTTGTGGAAATGCATAATAGACAGATGACATTTAGATAATAGGTAGATAATGATCACATTTTTATGTCAAAGTTCTAATTTCTGATAACAGTGAATTTCCCCGATTGACACATGTCTATCTGACAGATATTTTGAAAATAGTTTGAAAATATTTTAACGACTTTTTCCGTTGGCTCCTTGGGAAAGCCGTTATAAAGCGTTAACCGAGAATTTCTGCGTTACCACTCTTTTATATTATTGACCTTATTAACTACAACACTACTGAAGCTATTTGAAAACTTTTTGGGCCAAAGCATTAGGCTCTAGCAAAGCAGGCCTAGAAGACGTTTCTTAAAAGGTGTGGTTCATGGAAGGAATTCCTTGCCCATCCACATTCCTTACTAAGGTCTGTTCAAGAACTAAAACTATACATCTACAATTCACAGAGTTGAATATCCTAAACAAAAAAAGCTTAACTTTGTTAATCTTCTGTTTAATTTTAGCTATTGAACTGGACAAACAAAATCTTGGTGGTGGTGTCTGTGTTTTTGGTTAAACAAGAAAGGCTCCCTCAAAATCAGTTTTAATTCTTATTTCGATTCTCTTGCCTGTGTTCTTTAATAAACTTACGGCCAACACGGTCAATGTTGCTAAATTCGCAACTTGATGTGAGCTAAAAATGCCATTTAGTAAAATCGGTTTTGTGTGTCTAGAGCAGTTTTCAATTGAGTGTCCTAAAACCAAAACCAAAACCAAAGTAATTACTCTGACCAATCACAAACGACACAAACAATCCAATGAACCAATCAAAGCTCGAAGCAAATACATGTAGCTGGCACGAAGCGCGGGAAAACGTGCGCGAGCGAGTCGCGATTGGTTTTGGTTTTACTCCTGATTGGCCGAGAAAGTGGCGCGAAATTTTTAAACCAATCACTAAGCGTAGTGAACGCAAAACCAAAGCAAACGCAAAGTACTTTCGACACTCAAGTGAAAACCGCTCTATACGCCAACAAGATTTTCACTTCGTAAAAAGATTTATTACCTTCAAGCATGAGGAAACCATTGTACGCAAAGCTAAAGCAGAACAGCGAAAAGAGCGAGGTGAGAAACATGATCATCCATGAACCCTGTCCGTCCTCTGTGAACATCTTGAGTTTGAGCTTTTTACAGAAGAACCAGCCGTGAATGATCCATTTACCGACACACATTCCAATTACTATGGCGAACATCCAACAGCTGAACTTGATGAGAGAGAAAGAGCCCTTGGGCCATCTGGAGAGAAAAAAAGAATTAGCATTTTTATAACCACGAGATTATGGACACCGCCATAATGTCATTTATGTAGAGGCCGACGTTAGTTATGAAACATTTTAGTTGAGTAAACATTGTAGTATTATCTTATCGTAATTGCCAGGTGGCTTTTTTGAAGGCTGGAATTCGGCATATATCCGTTCATCGTTAACCAAATTGAATATCTTGAATTCCGCGGTTTTATTCCCATCATACAAGGAGAGTGTAAGACATGTGTTCGTCCTCATTCTTCGTAACCTTCGAGGAGTACACATCAGAGAATTTTCCCGCCTCCATCCCCAGTCATTCCGCCTTCATCAGCCACTGGCCTTTTGCTTACGGCTGGGCCTGTTTTCACGCCCACCTGCGCTAACGATCCGTCGTATTTTTGGTAATTAAGCTGTCACTAAAGCTATTTTAGTCAATAAATCGCCACTCTCGTGGCCAAATTATTCCATCTTGGTTATCTCACTTTTAATCTGGGTTGTCTTTCGATAAACAACTGGCGGCTAACAATTAAAAGTTCTCGTAGGCATCTACATAAATAGTAGTGTAGCAGCCGTCGTAAGCTTGTAATTCTACTTGTCCTCTAGTGTAGCACATGCTACTGTTTTGGGCTAGGGGCATTGTTCCTGTTGTTTGGGAATCCTTCCGAGAGCTGCTACCCGACCGGATTATTCTCTTTCTGTCTACTAGTCTAGTAGACATAGGGGCCTATAACTAGAGGGGCTTAATGCGAGGGGTATTATAATCAGGATTTTACTGTACTTCAAGTGACTTGGTCTCGTCAAGTGACTTAGTCTCGGCCGCTGAAAAGTCGCCAGATCGGACGGATTTTGGCTAAACTAATCATTGCCACATTACAACCGAATCAAAACCAACCAACCAAACAAACAAACACCCAAACAACAACAGCAACAACAACAACAACAACAAACAAACAAAAGGATACCACACCTTATAAATACAAAAGTGTAGATTTCTCCTATGACGTCAATAATGCACTCACGATAACTGTGAGAGACTGGGTCCTCAGCGAAGATAAGGAAGTTACAGAACACCACCAAGTAAGCTGTGATGAGTCTGGAGTAGGGATGGCGGAACAGGTATCTACTGCGGCGGGGCTCCGGTCGGGTCAGTTCCTCCTCGTGGCGCCTTTTATCAGCTGCGGGCTAAAGATGAATACTTTTACTTTTAGTAATATGATATGAGGCAATGCTTGTGTCATAACGACACAGAAACTAGTCCCAACAGAGCACTGTATTATGTAAATTGCTTGTTCATTTTGTAGCCTAGTCATATGAGCTAGCACTCGCAAGTCTTAGTTTTGTAGCTCAGTGGTAGAGCGTCCGACCCTTGTGTTAATGTCATAGGTTCTATTCTCGTTGGGAGAGCTAGGAATCCTTTATTTCTAATCCCGATTCTGAGTAACTTGATTGTCTGATTAACATATAATTTTTCTGACTAAATGAATAACTCCTCCCTTTATTTCTGAGGCCAAGTGTGTTGAGTTTCTAGACAGTTGATGAGATAAAAAAAACTCAACTTGAAATACCTGATTGTCGTGCATAACATACCGATCACCAAATTCAGTATTGTCAAACACATGTTCAAACGAAACTAATGTATGGTAAACAGACAGTTAGGTGATCAGATTTTTTTAAAACATAAATTTCAAAATAAACTTGGGAAACAAAGTGTTAAAATGACCCTTGTAATAGAAAGGTTAGGTATCATCCACGAATTTGCTAATTAACTGCGCTGCGCAGTTCTTGCTCTGCACGGGGTTTATTATTATTATTATTAACTGCGCTGTGCAGTTCTTGCTCTGCACGGGGTTTATTATGATTATTATTATTATTTTTTTTTTTTTTAGTTTTGTCGGTGACCAGACGCAGACCTCCACTCGGTCGAGGTTATTTCACGCGATGTTTAGAAGCTATAAATCAGTAACAAATGGAAACAAATGGTTATTATTTATCTTTACAAAGAATGTTTAGTGTGAAATATACAATTTTGAAGCGTTTTTTTCAAAGAAAATTCTAAATTTTCATGCCTCGAGAGAAGAATATATTTCAGCTTGCCAGAATCTGTGAATAAATACCATTACGTTGGTGTAAAAGAATGTGCTGACATGACAAGTTTCACTTTCGATCGGCTAGACCTCGAGTCACGTAATTTTTCAAAGATATTAGCAGCTACCTTTCAAATCTTTGCGAATCCATTAATCTTTACTTACAAAATTCAGTGTGAAGTATTTTGAAGCGTTTGAATCGAAGAAAATACTAAAATTTCACGCTTTAAAAAAATACGCTTTAGCGGGCAAGAATTTACATTTATTTACATTACGTTTGTGTCCTGGAATGTGCTGGCGTTAGCAAATTTTTACTTTCACAAGGCACTGATCGGCAAGAATCACGCAATGCTCTGAAAGATTTAAATCTGGCACAAACAAATCCTCTGGTCTAAACTTAGCATGTTAAGTGTGAAATGTTCGACGTTTTAGCGTTATTTATTTTTGGAGCTGTGTCATCTATAGGATTTCTGAAATCTGATGGAAAACCACCGAGACAAACATGGCCTGACTTGCAAGGGTTACGTACAAAAATAAATACCATTACGTTGGTGTAAAAGAATGTGCTGACATGACAAGTTTCACTTTCGATCGGCTAGAGCTCAAATCACGTAATGTTTTAAAGCTATCATAAGCTACCTATCAAATCTTTGCGAATCCTTTGGTCTTTACTAAACAAATGTATTGCATGTATTTCTCTTTTAAGGGTAATCTATTATTTTTGGGCCTGTGTCATTGAAAGGATTTTAGAGATAAAAAAAAAATTCCCTTCACAAACATGCCCTGACTTTTACCGCTTACGTCATTCGGTATGCTAGGGAAATACCCTCTGTTCTAAAAACAGCTTCAGCGTCCGCGCGTGGGAATTCGGCCAGAATTTGCATATAAGAAAAATTATTAATCGCGGCTAGAACAAGTCAACCATGAAATGTCACACAAAGTTTGTCAGACGCTGCATTTTTACAACCGTCTATTGTAATACGAAAACCGAAACAGGGTCAAATAAATTTTGAACTGTTGAAGAGGTTCAAAAATAGTACTAACTTTATAGAAACTGCGAAACATTCTCATTGGGCCAGTTTTCAGTTTATGCAAATGGGGAATACTGTCAAAATTCTCACGGATATTTACGTTCCTTGCGTGAAGCCAGACGTACTTATCAATTGTAAAGTTTATCCTCGGAGACCCAGGGGTAGTTGTTGTAAACCTTCGCCCAAAAAATCCCGTCGTCCGGATAAGCGATTTTTTGGTTTACGGATCAGGATCGTGGGAATTAAATTTGGCCAGCATTAGCATATAAGAAAACTATTTAATTGCGGATGGACCTAGTCAACCATGAAATGTCACACAAGGTGTTTTCTTACCATTTTGCTTGTCAGTCGCAACATTGTTTGACGCAGATAAAGGGGATATAAGGGGGTGGGGGTGCATTTTTTATTCTCCCCGCATGGCTACCCCTAGGGTGGTCACGTGACCAGCGCAGTTTTAAGCTCTAAGAGCTTCTTGTTGTTTACTAAAACGAATGTATCGTTAACATAGACCGAATGTTTTTCTTACAGTACCACTCTGTAAAATCTCAAGAAAATAAAAAATTGAAAACCTTCATTTTTCAGCAGCTAATGATAATTATAATAAAATAAACAAATTTGAAAAGAGAATTGTTCCGATTCTGTAATAAATTTAATATCTTCTTGAGAGTTCACAAGGTGGTAGTGTAAGAAATAGGATTCAATTGAATCAAAGAACTTGAATAGTTGTGTTAAAAGCGAAGAAAATCAAAGCGCACAGGTGTTTTGAGCTAATCGTAATTTGGTATTCACCGCGAATCCTCTTCAAACTAGTTATATAAGTTCTCTCCAGCTCAATCGAGTAGTAATGGTTTGAAAATGGAATTGCTTTATCATTAAGGTTTTGAAAAATTATTACATAATTATAATTATTATACGAGATTCAAAAAATTCACGGGATAAACTTGAAATTCACCGTACTTACCCAATATTTCTTGCCAAGCTCATGAAGTTTCTGTATTTCCCGGAGTTCCTTCGATGACAGCGAAGTTGCGCCTACTGGATGCACTTTTAAACTCATACCTGGCTAAAAAAATGCCTTAAATGCAACTTAAAAATGAAAAACTTCCTCTTTCTCAATGTAAACTTTCTTACAATTTGTTTTTGTACGATTCTCATGTCCTGTGTACAGTTTCTATAGCAACGAACCAAAAACCATGAGCGGTTTTAAACGCAAATTTTGCTTCTATTTATATAAAAATAATTTGGGTATTAGTAAAACATCACCGATATAAAGACACTCAAACAATGACACAAAGAGAATTTTTGTCGATAAATATCAAATTAGCCTGCGTGAAGTAAACCACATTTAAGGAACATGCTTTTGTAACAGTGATATGATAAGCTCTGTTAATTATTTATTATGTGATCCGATTGTAGCAGATGTCGCAAACGAAAACACTTCATTTATGAAGAGTTCATTACATCCGCGGCATTTTTTTCACCAGTACTTAAGAGGAAAAGTCCTCTTTACCCACGAAACACGAGCTGTAAACTTGAGAGGGTAGAAAGGGAGACTTTTAAGGGAGAGAGTTTTTCAGCCAACACACAGATTGTACACTCAATGGGGCAACATACAACGGTCAATGGTGAAGGATACATTATTATCATTAACCCTAAGCTTAAAACGCCAGCATGAAAGAACTCTTTAATCGCCTCAAAGCTCGACTGTATAATCATTTGATCGTTTTATGTTCCTCCGAAAAGTTCCATGTTTAAAAACTATTCCCCCATTCAATATTTTCACCGTTATATGTTGTCCTGTCTTTCAAGCTTACATCTCACTTCGGATCTCTTCAATCAGTTCCTTAACTTAGCAAACGCAAAACAAATTAAACCAAACACAACATTACATGTAGCGCAGTTTTCACTCGAAAAAAAAAATTCGCATTTCCTTGGTTTTGCATTTCAACGCTTAGTGAATGGTTTAAAAAAACACACACACACTCAGACTCGCTCACACATATTTTCCCGCGCTTTACGCTGGCTACATGTATTTGCTTCGAGTTTTGATTGGTTCACTGGATTATCTGTGTCCTTTGTGATTGGCCAGAGTGATGACTTTGGATTTGGTTTTAAGACACTTAGTTGGAAACGGCTCTAAAAGATAAAGCAGAATATCCCAGTGCACAATAAAGTATGCTACGACGCCGAACACCACCACACAGCAGAAATCTGTTAACGAAATTTTAATTGGAGTTTTACATCACGATTCACTGATTACAATATTGTTGCACGTAAAAAAACGTAACAAACTCTTCCTATTAACAGTTACATGTCATACTTTTCTTTCATTTTCTTAATAAATGTCATATTAAAAAGTCAAAACCATTTGCTTTTTCGCTTTGCTACTTTGTATGCTCGGTTTTTTAAACCTTCTGCGAAGAAAAAGAAAACAAAAAAACAAACGATATAGTCCAAAATTGATAATGTAGCAAAATGGAATGGCAAAAACATTCCTTAATCCATTCCGTGACTGTATTATTTTAAATGAATAACTGATACTTATGTTCATGTTTTCGTCCGCCAAAGGACAATACATTTACAAGCCTGATATTAATTTTATAGTAACTTACGTAGTGTTTGCTCATGTTTTCAGACTATATATAAGGATTACGTGATATTTATGTAGAAATAGTGTCGAATTAAAATCCAGGAACCAGTTAATTCAAAGGCGACTAACGCTAACACGGAAACAGCGGTTTTCCCCGATCTAAAATGTTACAGTTTTAGATAAACCATTCATTGTTGTAGCCTTTGAAAGCGAATCCAAATGTTTCTCTAATCTTGGATTAGCTCAGTCTTTGTTTGAACAACTGGGTTCACGTCTTTAAATACGTCAAAAATTAAGAGTTGCCTACTACTTCTCAGAACGAGGAACGAATTTTTCTAACGATATATAACAGGTCGCAACAATGCCCCCTAAAATAATAGAGGTATTGCTTATAACGGACGAATAAAAATGGTACCTCCAGAGCGACAGTGTCTCAATCTGATGACACTTCAGGTTACATGTCTTCGTTTCAGTACAACATTGAGAACGTATATTTGATAAACTGCGACATAGTCCTTCGCAAAAGCGCGCCACCCCCGAACCACAATAGCGAACAAATGAGAAAAAAATCCCTTCTCACTAAGGATCCCGGTTTGACTTTTTTCTAGAACGCATTTACGTTGTATTGTTATTCTTAAACCTTTTCGTTCTAAGCCAAATGGCTTGATGTTCCTGCCCGATGTCACCATACGATGGTCTTCGTGCTAATTGGACTGAAGAATTTAACTTTCTATCGAAACAGTTTACCACAAGTAATCTGTTGGTTTATTCCAACGATCCTCAAGGTTGCTTTTGCACTTATTTCCTTGGTATAAAATACAAGTTGTTCGCTCTTGAGTGCGGGACACTCCTGCAAGGCGATATAGGCAATGTATTCTAAAGATTGAGAGCATTCAAAGCAAGCTGCCGGCTTATTTCTGATCAAACAATCAGCCTACAGTCTTTAGGACTTTGTGGAAAAAAATAATCCTTAAATGCACAGAACTGTCTTCGTGTGGCGTGTAGGCCTGATATGTTTACATTCCGAAGACACAATTCCCTACCGGACACAAATTCAGCCTGTCTTGCCATTCTTACTTGCTCTCTCTCTCGAAACCAGATAAAATAGTTATTTACTGGATGCCTATATAAATACCACCAAGTCACCAGTCCAGAGCAGACTATGTACAACTGGGCGTGGCGCCACGTGGCACCACGTGCTTACATTGGAGGCTTAAGCCATCGGTTTATCGCTCACATCGGCTTCCTCTCTAATTTGATTACAGTTATGTTGCATCTAATTGCAGTTCTATTCTAACTACCACTTCTCCAGATTCCACTTCGTACAATAGCAGTCGCTCAAACCAGGGACCTTTGCCTTTTGATAGAAGCTTCGCCAAGCTCACTTCTGTGCGGCCCAGAAAGTCTGACAAGAGAAAAAGAAGGGGGAAATTCAGAATACTCAAGAATGACAATTTCACAACATTGCAAAAAGATGAAAATTTATACTGCGACTTATCACATTACCATTTGGTGAGAACAGGTCTCGATCAAACACAGTGATGCAGAGTACATCTTGTTCCAAGCTTTTAACTATAAAATTCATCTGCGAAGAAACAATACAAAAAGAAATGTTTATCAGCCAAGGAATATCACAAACCATGCAATTCACACAACCAACGCTTAAGTTAAGTTTCAGTAGCATGAAGCAACTAAGTGTATCGCTACTTCCCCTGGATGGGATGCTAATCCATTGCAGGTTAATCCCCCCCCCCCCCCCCCCCGCCAAACATTCACCCTCCCTCTCAGCATTTTATAATGATTATCCAACACTTTTCCGCGTTTAGGAATACTCCTAAGTGGAAAGTGGAAACGTGAGAGTAAAATGTTGTGCCCAGATACACAACACAAAGATACTAGTCACTGGAGGGAGTCGGGATGAGTAATAACACACATTAGCCAAATGGCAACCGCTCCACAAGAAGTCTTATGATAAGATAACATATAAGGCAGAAGATAAATCAACTTGGAAGAATAGGTTTATGAAAAAAAAAGTGTTTCCCTGCTTAGATCATGGTAAATAAGGAACACAAGAGTTGCACCTGGTGTTTTATGCTGTGTAAGTCTTACCGTAGAGTTCCATTTGGGGTTCAGCGTCTGCGGTATAACTTTCGTGCGGTGTTCTTGACTGCCCATGCTCACTTCACAGTAAGGATCACTTTGGCCTGTGCACCGAAAGAAACAAACGAACGATCGGGTAATGATATGGCAAACTTTCAAGATTTACCACTTGTACTGGTTTAGTGATTAAACAGGATTCTTTAGATCGGACTGAGTACGTTTACCAGATTGAGTACAAGTTTGACTTTTAAAACACAGTGCTTATGCGACCTTATGCTTTCGATTATCACATTTCACACCAATCTCGTGCTGATAGCTTCTATTAAGCTGGTTAGCAACAGGGAGGAGTGAGGGCTCTGGAAACGTAATTAGATTGAAATTTGAAAGTCGTACTTGTACTCATGATCTAAAGGACCATAATATTCTATTAGTTTAAACCAAGGTCTACCTTTCGAACGGTTTTTCGACGAAATGTAATTATAATCACAACTTGAAGTACAAACTTCCAGCAAGAAATAAGCGCGGGAATTGCCGCGCGAGTTGACCTGATTGGCCGAAAATACAAAACCTTTGCTCTGATTGGTTACAGCTATTGCACGCGTTTCCTAAGTAAACCAATCAAATCTTGAAGGGGTGGTCCAGTAGCGAACCAGTGACCAGCTGCGAGAGACAACCAAGATAGTAAACTGGCAGTTTATTTTTAAGCTTTGAAAGCAATTTCCTTTTATAGAAAGAAAAAAAGAAAAACATTCTACCGAGTATTACGTCAAGAGTTAAGAAAACACTCCAACAAGGGAAGAGACGACGTCCCTTTTTGGGAGTAAGCGACCAGAGAAAGACGTCTGAAATTCAGGCTTAAATGTATGAAAATTATACTGTATTAATTGTATTACGGCCCTTTCAGTGACTTCTTGTAGCCATAAAAATACCACTTGAGCAAAGCGCAAATTGTAGCCGGATCTTCGGGTAGGTAAGAATCAGAAATGAACTTAATAGACCAAAACAAACTTCGGTTAGACTAAACTTGCCTTCATATTAGCAACTTTCCTCGCCCCCGTAGAAAATAATATTGTCTAACCTAAATATTGGGCCAAATTTTCAACTGTTTGATCAACCACGCAATTAAAAATTTTTGCGCAGTTTGCTTTGTCTTTGTCAAAAACGACACTGAAACAATGAACAAGAATAAAAAGATGTTGAGTTTCCACAGCCCTTTGAATTTCTCGCAAACGTTTACGACTGTTTTTATAACTGTACAACGAAAAAAGGAAGTTTCTGTCTCCGTTATGAATTCACGCTGCAAATAATCATCTGTTTCCACAGACAGCCGACCACAACGCAAACAATCTTGTTTATTCACAAAAACTTTCGCCGCTTAATTGCTATTTTCCGAAGGTGCACCCCGACAGTGAAGACAGGAGAATTGAAAATTGAAATCATGGAAGCTAGCTGTTAAGTTAAAGACTCAAAGTGACAGTCGTTTTCCTTAAAACTGTCTAGCTTTTTAGGAATGAAGCTTTTTGCCGCATTATCTTTAATCTTTGTTAAAGACAAAAAGACACCTAAGCTTTTTATTCCTGAAAATTAATTTATAGTCTGACTTAAATGATTAAAAATATGATCAAATTAAAAAAAGGATCAGAGCATCAGCTGTCAACTAAGGTAGGGGATTTGCAGTTGAACATGTGTTTCTTTTCGAGATAATTCTTTTGACGTACGACGCAAAGATAAGAAACGTTTTCAAACCTTAAACAATCTCCGAAACTCGAAGTCACTTCGGGATGGTATATCAAGAGATTTTAAATTAACAGGCAAAAGCTGAGCAAACACAAAAGTGAAAATGTCTAGGTTTATGGCGTAATTCTTTAAACTAATTCGACAATGTTTATATATAATTCATTTGTCGTGATGAAAAAAGTGAAAATTAAATGTCTTTTTGCCGACAGTTCCAAACTGATTAAACCTCAAAACTTCAATGTTTTTTCACCCTAGGGGCTTAAAACGTTAAAATCAAGCATATTGACAAACGTAAAAGCGATATGCAAACATGATATTTTTATGCTAATTCATTGTTCAATTGATGTATTTAAATCAACTGCAGTTCGTATTAGTGATCGGATTATAGGAAGCACGCTCCATAAAACACAACGCAATTTTTTGAAGACTTGCCCAAAAAATTGGAAGGTAGGTAACAAATAATCATACGCCTCAAATCTCTGTTTCATTACGGCGGACTAGAAATCAACAGAATTACAAAAAACCTTCTTGATTTAGTGCCTTCCGCGCTGAGCAGGGAGGCGATCGAAGGGCGGACGCTTAAATTTACCTCATTAAAAATCGAAGGAAATTTCAAAGTAATATTTTAAGGAGGTAAAGGTCAAAAAGACTGAAAAAAGGACTGGAAAAAAGCAACATGGATAATTCAAACTCTGAGCGATAAGGAACGAATGGAGACAGTCACGTTTAACATTTTATGAGATGGACAATTGGCGACGCAGCTTCCCCACCGTTATTTAGTATGTGTATCGTTAAGGTGGACGTAGCGTAAACATATCATTAACGTATCCTCTTGGCGATTTACGCTTCCTCAAAAAGATATCTTATTTTCAAAACAAAGGATAGAAGGAAAAAGGTAGCAATTGGTTTTAAATCCATCTCGTTTCCTAAGAGGAATTCAGCAGAATACTTGTTACGTTGTACCCACTTCGATCAAACATAACGGTGTCAAAAACTACTCGCTTGCTTAATCTGCTAGTATGTGTTCTAGTAACTTGATACGTGCATTCACTGATGCCTTTAGTAAAAAATATCCTCTATTAAATTTCGCATAAGTTTAAATGCATCTAAAGTTTCGGGCATTAGTTTTGACACGCTTAATTTAAAGCCAGATCGAGTTTCTACTGATTCAAAGCGGTTTTCATCGCTGGTCAACTAAAGTTGTTTAAATCACACTATTACAAACGCTTTGTAAAAGAAGAGAGAATTGCTCAATAAAGTTTAAGGAACACTTCAATGGTATCTTAAGAGGTAACCAATAGCTTTTCAGCTTCCAAAGGCAACTACATCAATCACTTGACTGACAGCCATGTTAAATACAACTTTGTTTTCGTAATTTGCACTTCTTTTCGTAAAATATTTTTGTATTTTCAGTGAACAGAAAGCAACGTTATTCGGAACTGAGGGGGAAGTTATGCTTTTAGCCTGAGGCAAGATGTAGAAATTTTAATACCCTCAACAGGAATTTTACTTACTATTTCGCAAAGTTACGAAAGCTGTGTAAATGACGACAACAGAGCTACAAAACAGCTGCAAAAATCCAAACAAAACTCTGATTGTTAAATGCTATCCTTGCGTAAAAACTTAATGCAAAATACTTTGCCAAAACATCGCGTTTATAAGGTGCTGCTGACATGTAATTTATCCCGTTACTAGGCAATTTCCATTCAATTTAATTGCTTTCGGGGTTTTAACACTGTATAAACTTTGATGTTGTCGCTTTTGTCAGGCTATTCGATTATACTTTACGGAACAGAGCATCGCTTGACAAACCCTGTCAAGAGAAGCTCCGGAGGAAAGACAAAGGAAAAATACAAGGAAAAAGAGAAAGAGAAACGAAAAAAATGATAGAAGTACTAAGACAAACGATTTTTTCGAATTAAATGCGAGGAGGTGTTGGAAAACACATCAAGTACAGCAAAGAGGTTTTCAGCCACATTCACGATTAAAGAAAGACGTTAAGTCGAAACGAATCGACACTGCGAAATACTGCAACGACCAATTTAAACATCAACGGTTCCTTGACACTGTGGTGAAACTATCGTCCGATATCAGTGTTCCAGTACTTTCCAAGGTAATCGGGGTTTTTTTATTTTTTTTTTTTTGTCAATTTTTTTTTTTTTTTTTTAAAAAATAAAACTACAATTTGGAACTTCACTGAAACAACTGTGAAAGTGAACCGGATCTTACGTTACTTCAAACCAAACAGAACGCTTCACAATGCGGGCGGCCACAGATGATATCGTCCTGATTACTGCGTACACTATTGTGGTCCTAGTTGGTATCTGTGGCAACTCACTGGTCATAGAAGTGGTCCGAAAAAAGCGCTCGATGCACTCGACTATGAACTTCCTGCTCGTTAATCTCGCCATTGCGGACCTTTTAACTCTTCTCTGGTGTTTGCCGGGCACGATTCTTTCCTACACCGCACAGCCGAGCGGACGGTTAGGCAATTTTCTTTGTAAATTCATCACAACGCATAGCATTGCAGGCATCTGCATGATCGTGTCTGGGTTGACGTTAACATTAATCTCCGTGGAGAGGTACAAAGCCCTGGTCACCCCCATGGAAACGCGCTTTCGGCTCAGCAAAGAGAACGTCATTTACGCTATCGTGGGCATTTGGGTTTTCGCCACCGTCTATGTATGCCCACTGTTTATCTTCGGAGCATACGACGAGGGAAAACAGGAGTGCGTCACGGTGTGGCCTGCGTCTTCAGGAAAAGCGAACGCGTATTGGATTGTTCTCGCCTTAATTGTAATAACAGCTTTCGTTACGATGTTCATTTGCTATTTCAGCATAATCAAAGGATTGTATTTCACCAACACGATATGCGCGTCTAACGCGAATGCTGGTGCAGAAAACGATGCTATCTTCAAACGAAAAATCGTCAAGATGTTATTGATTGTAACATTCGTGTTTGTTCTTTGCTTCTTTCCCTACTCGATCGCCACCGCTACGGATATACCACAGAGCAGTGCGTTTTACAAGATCTCGTATTTTCTTGTGTACTGCAGTTCCAGTTTAAATCCTATCACCTATGCATTTGGAAGCACAAACTACCGAACTGCGTTCAAGGAAGTTTTAAAGAAGTTTCACATTTGCTAATTTCATTTTGGAGGCCTAATTAAGCAGTACTTTGTGTGACAGAAACAGTCCCTATGAGAAAAAACCCCACTGAACTGCTTTAGTTTCATTGTTATTCACGAATGCTACGAAGCTCAGTATAATTCTGCTCTGATATGCAGTACTTGTAACTGCAGTAGAATCCCGATTTCTCGAACGAGAAACCGCGGTTTCTTGATACTCTCGATTTCTCGAAGCAATTTTCGTTTCCCTCGGACGTTCGAGATATAGGAATTCTACTGTACAATTTCATCGAAGTTTGACATTTTGCCCATAACCTGAAGCCCTGCACATTTTTTGCATATTCAAGAAAACTACTTAGTTTTTTCTTATTCTAAAGTTTAGTCTAAGAAATAATTTTAAATCTATTATATAAACTCCAAATTTTTTTCCGGAGTAATGAAAGTTTTCGTTTGATGTCGCGTTTTAAACTCGTTTCTCGTTTTGAAGATAATTATATTAGGTTTTTCAAACGACTTTGTTACTTTTAGTGTGGAAAAATGACAGAAAACCTCATGTCATAAACCTTTTCATGTGTGTTACGTTATACCAGAATAAAAATAGACCGAAACAAAACAAACTCAGTATTAAAAAAACAATTTGATTGGACTACTTAAAAGGTTTCTTTAAGTAGCGATACGAGCTTAATTGTTTTTTTCTTTTCTGACAACCGGTTTTTGTTGTTAATTAGATATTTAATCACAACAAA
Source organism: Oculina patagonica (assembly GCF_052425735.1). Taxonomy (NCBI): domain Eukaryota; kingdom Metazoa; phylum Cnidaria; class Anthozoa; order Scleractinia; family Oculinidae; genus Oculina; species Oculina patagonica. The sequence continues at coordinate 8,208,285 of NC_135763.1, forward strand.
GAATGTAGTATTTTCAATTTTTTCGTGTCGAAAACGGAGTTTTCCTGTAAAATACAAGATTTATTTTAAAGATTTCATCCTATTTATAGAAACGTCTCTTTTGCGGTCTCTGCCTTGTACAAAATAGATCCAAAAATTAAACACTGCAAGACACTGAAACAAAAAACTTTTTTAAAGAAATATCCGTTCATTAATAATTGCATTTAGAATTTTCACTTAAAACAATTATGAAAATGTTCAAAACGATCCAGTCATAACATCGGCTGTTAATGAAATTGTCTAGTATTATTACTCGAAAATGAGTTTTTCATTAAATTGAAAGACTAAAGCCACGTTTGTTGTCAACTTAGCGTGTTATTACAAAAAAGCTTTTCCGTTTTTCATTACTTTCATGAAAATTCGAAAGAAATTCTATTGAAGCTTAACGAACGATTCTTGTATGTTGCGAACAACGCATCCTTGTCATATTTTATGCTGAGCTAGAATAACGCTAAAATAAATCTAGTTCTATAGTTGGAATGTTAAAAACTATTTGCTAGAAAAAGAAAAACAAGATAAATAAAACAAGCCAGTTTTAGTTATATGCGTTTGTCCTCTCAATGCGTGCGGCTGACTTATGTCATAACATTGTCACGTAAAAACATTGTAAGTAACCTCGTTAACCGCTCTCTTGTTTATTTAAAAACTTATCGACTTGAATACAAAGGAATAAGTTGTTAGTGTGAAGTAGGAAGCATTTTCATTCACGTACATTATTAAGGCTTTTGTTTCCTGCTCTTAGTTTGTTATTTCATGTAGTTTAATAGTATGCAAATCACGTTCACAAGCCGGTGAAAGATATCCTTCAAGGGTGCAACGTTGTCGTAGCTTTTGAGCTACCCAGCTGTTATTTCCGTGGGGAAAACATCACACACACATAGTTGGTTGATAGGCATGAAAGCGAGGCTTACAAAACATTGGGTAAAAACATGAAAGCGAGGCGATTTGAGTGTAAGAAAATAAATACGGGGCATTTAGGTTAAAGACGTGGAAACGAGGTATTTCAGTCCATATATTCATTACAAACCAACTACTACAAACTTGATGAATTTGACATTGCTGATCCTAGCAGTATGCAAGACGCGTGTTACTTATCAACCTAGTAAAATGGCCCAGCTCACAACGAGTCTCTCGTAGCTCAGTTGATTAGAGCGCCCAACCGGTATCTGGGAGGCCATGGGTTCGATTCCCGTCGGGGACTCAGAATTTTTCTTTGTCCCATGCTCGAGTCATGTTGAACACTTCATCTTCATTATTTATTACCGAGCTGAAAATTTACCATCTTTATTATTTACTACAAACTTGATGAATTCGACATTGCTGATCCTAGCAGTATGCAGGACGCGTGTCGCTTATCAACCTAGTAAAATGGCCCAGCTCACAACGAGTCTCTCGTAGCTCAGTTGGTTAGAGCGCCCAACCGGTATCTGGGAGGCCATGGGTTCGATTCCCGTCGGGGACTCAGAATTTTTCTTTGTCCCATGCTTGAGTCATGTTGAACAATTCATCTTCATTATTTATTACCGAGCTGAAAATTTACCATCTTTATTATTTACTCCAAATGTCATTTCTACAGCAACAGATATGGCCACCGCTCGCGAGGTCAGGTGCATCCTTTAACAAAACTACAATACGGACTCATAAACTCGTTTATCGTGTGGTAACCATGACAAATAAGTGAAGTCGTTATCTTCTTAGCTGAAGATCAGGATTTGGCTTGCGTGAATTTTCCCGCGCTTAGCACCGGTTACATGTTTTCCCGCGCTAAGCACCGGTTTAATGTTTTCCCGCGCTTGGCATCGGTTTCATGTTTTCCCGCGCTTGGAATTGGTTCCAATGTTTTCCCGCGCTTGGCGCAAGTTACATGTTTTCCCGGGCTTCGCACCAGTTACCTGATTTTTGTTTCAAGTTTTGATTGCTCGGTTACAGCCGCTAGCATACTGCTCTACAAGTGGAAATCCTAGACTACATCATGTTTTTTGAACGACTTACCATTTGGATCAGAAGCTATCAAGTCAACGCCCTCAATCAATGTGACTTTGAGTTTCCCAATGCCGTTGGTCCGGAAAGAACGCGCTAATGAAAAAGAAACGTGATGTCCATGAAAAACAAGAATGTAACAAAACTTCAAAGTTTGTTCTTATCGAAGTACTCAGAAGAGCTTGTAAAAAATTTGCATTAACCTCTAAAAGAGACCAATCTGGGCGTGGCTCAAGCTTTTTGACCAAAAGAAAAACGGGACCACCCAATCCGGGGTCCAGCGCACTGTTGCCAAACTTTCACGAAAAACTGAGGACAAAACAAACAAACAAGAAAGCGAAACACCAAACTAACCTCTGTAAGCCTTCTGTCTTGATTCACGTTCTGTCTCAATGTACGTCTGTGATGCTTTCTCGATCAACTCCATCCATCGATTTCTATGAAATAGACGCAAACTCAACTTAGTTAATCACTAAAGCGATACTTCTTGACGAGCCAAAAGAACGTCAGCGTAGGAGGGTCACACACAAACGGCTACTGATGTACGAGCTATAATTACCTTTCAGATTTCGATTCTGCTCGGAAGGAGTAAGTCTGATCTATGTGCGATACATGGAACACGTATTCATCAGCTGAGAAAACAAAAGAAAATATCGTCAATAATCAGGAAAATTGTCGTATCTCATTATGGTAGGCGTGAAGCACGCAAAGGAAATGCGAAGTAAGAGGAAGAACCAAAGACACTTCAATTTTTTGCTTACATGATGACCTAAGTTCCCGAGAGTATTGTTTGCTCGACAAATAGCAAGATTCATAAGAAAACAAGAACGACTAATGCTGGCGAGAATGGACATATACTGACATACTCTGCAACTCAGTGTTGTAAAAACTGACTATGCGACAAGCCTTACGTGATACAAACGTACTATTCATTTCCGGATTTCTCTTGACGATGACTTCATTCAGGATGATAGGCTGAAACAAAGAGAAAAGACATCAAGTTTATTCGATGTAAGTCTTAAATAAATGCCTAGTAGCAACTAATCGGCAGCCCAGTAAATATCTTTACTAAGTGCCTGACTGCAAATTAACAAGAGCTACAGGATAGTGAGCTACGAAGTCCATGAAAATTCATTTTAACTAGAGGTATATCCAGCCTGGGGGAAAGCCGAATCTGCGGGAAAACTTGCTAAAGCCCGATACGAGAGACTAGGCTCGCGAGTCAAGTCATCCAAGACGGCACGGCACGTCACGCGAGGCGAACGCAAGTTGCACGCCAATGGAAAAAAGTAACAGGTCTTTTTCTTTCTTTCCTCGCTTCCACGTGTCTCGAGCCTTGCCTTACGCTCTAAAACGATTCTTCCAAATGGCGCTTTCAGATTGTTATCAAAAATCGTGCTGTAAGAACTCATAGGCGGCGGAGCAAGGGGGTGGGGGGGACAGGGGGGCTGTAGCCCCCTCAAACAAAAATTGGGGGGGGGGGGCTCAGCCCCCTACGTTTTGGTGCCGAAAATATCGTGATCAAAGCGTAAAATCAGTTTTGTCATATTGCCTTCGAACAACAATCGGAGAATCTTCGGAAATCTTCGCCGGGTCTAGAAACTGCTTAGAAAACAAAAAAACACCGCCGCTGGAACTGAAGGAAAGTGTCACATCATTGAGTGAAACAGGATGCACGTAAATGTTGCTAAAGACTGCCCGCTTACCTTTCTGTAAATGTCGTACATGACGTCTTGTTCGTTAGACTCAAATCCAATCTTCTTAGACAGACTTCCGGTAATGGAGCTTCGCGGTCGCGTTAACATGAGGAAATCATTAAACAGAAAAGCTTTAAGCTCCTTTCCACTCTTCACCTGAAATGAATACAGAAAGAAATTCACTAACAAAGGAAGACTGGGAGACGTGTCTCTCAATGTTTGGTAAAAATATTCGAAAATCAATCGCGAATCCCAGACTTAGAAAAAATCTATTCTTATACGGATAAGTAATTTAAAAAAAAAATAAAAATATAATAACAGTTCTTAGCACGCACTTTACATACGTCTCAGTGCGTTTACATTTGAAATTTAAAAGTAAAAATATAAAAACCCGATTTAAATTTTGCGCGGCATCATTGTTCAATTTGCAGTCTACAATTTACGGTTTAGAACACAAAGTGACCAATCATAGCGTACGAAAGTGCTTTATGATATAATAAGAATAGCACGAGTTTTCGTATCATTATTTATATGCGCTTTCTTTGCGTTTGTCATTAAGAGAAACGAAAAATGCTCGGCCGGTCCATAACTTACGTTACGAACCTCGCACGCGAGTAATAAAGAAGTATTTTAACACATGCTGAGGCAATAACAAAGGCAGTCCATGATAAGAGCTAAGGTGGATCATTCTCTATCTGATGATCTTCCTTATTCTTGTCACAAGTATGCTTAACATTGTATTGATATGGAGAGGAGAAATTTGATGTTGATCACAAAGAATTTTACCTTCCAAAGTGTTCCGGAGTGTAAGAGTTTTCGCGGTCCCAGGCAGTTTGTCGTGGAGTTAAAAAACAATCGCTATCAAACAAGGACAAAAGATAACCTATTACTAAAAGGGGACAACAAAACTCCGTTACGCAGGGTGTCAATTATGTTAATAAACAACATAAAGCTGGTAAAAACAGTTTAAACATAGCTCGCCTACGAATACAGGCTTACAGCGTTTAAATTACCCGGGCGAAGTCTACCAAATGCTCTACCCAAGGGTTTTACAGGTATATTTTTCACGCGCGTGGATCAGCCGGAGAGCAAGCATACAATCTCGACTTTACCAGGGTCCGAAGCCGCGCAAGAAAATCCTCCCAGCACCCAGACTGGAGAGAGACGAGAAAAAAAAAATCTTTTTCTTGAAGCTAGGAACACACGTTGAGCAGTTTTTAATCTGTCGATCCGTTAACGCCCGAGAAGACTGCAAATGTCAGGCCACATGACCTAGAATACAAACCTCTCCAATACTTTCCAGGTTCACATGATTTTGTAGCCATTCTAGACGATCCGTGTTTTCTTGCGATCGAACACCTTCATTGACCTGCGGAAAAAGGTGTGTACATGATATTTTTTTAAAAAAAGTAACCCTTTAGCAGTTCTTTTCTCTAGTTACAAGTAAAACTTTTACTTGACAAATTAATGACAGCTTGCGCCTCACCTTTCCAGACAGAAAGGGCAAGAAAATGTGGCAGAGATAGAGGGCTAGGGGAGGGAGGGAGGGGAGAGGGAGGGTGGGAAGGAGGAAGAAAGGGTGGAAGGGAGGGGGAAAGGGGGAAGGGGGGGGGGGGGGGGAGGGGGGGGGGGAGGGAGGGGGAGGGGGAGCGGAGTGAGGGAGGTAAAAGAAAAGCCTGCTATTTACTCACCTGCTGGCAGAGGTCTTCAGCCTTTTCAAGTGCAGTTTCTAAATTAATTCTGTCAAAATGATTTTCGGGCGTAAATTTTAAAATCTGACGAGAAATAAAGAAAAAGAAAACAATTTTTAAACAAAAAGGTATATACACACTCAAGTGCCATAAATAAGCACTTTTACACCAAAATACAGCGAAAGCAAACGTCGACAAAACCTGCACTGTGGAAAAGGATGGTTTAATAATCCTCTTAGTAGCGACTGGAGTTTACTTACCTCTCTTATCAGTAGAGGGTATTTACAAATTCTTTGCAGAGGCTTCAACAGAAAGCTACTCAAAGCAAGACCCTTCGCTCGAGGATCCGCAACACAGTTCTAGAAAAATTAATGAAAAACAGTCTCGAATGAGACTTGAAGCTTGCTATGGCATTCGTCAATGCATTTTATAAGGGGAACCCAGCGCTATATATATAGGATGGAATATTGCCATCGTTGTTCGCCAATCACAGGAGTCACCGAGACAGTCCTACAAACATCATGTATAATGATACAAGTAAAATTACAAACTCAAAGAAGCCTAGGATAGCAGCCAAGTCAATCTTCAGGAACGCGGAAGCTTTCTGATCAGTAAAATATTTCCTGTATAAGCTGCGCTTAAAACTGGCAACTGGTGCCTTCTTCCTGATGCTGTAAGGGCCTAGACTGTCCACAGCCTCTCGATTTTGCTTGCGTCCAGTTCTTTCGCCGTTCTCGCCGCGCGCTCATCGATCGAAAAAACACGAAAAAATAGAGGGCTGTGGACAGTCTATAAGGGCCATAAATGGCAATATTTATAAGGGCCATGAATGGCACTATTTATTACAGTTAAACCCGGTTTATTAGTGTAAGTAAAATGAGACCAAACGTATTTAAGGAGTGAACAAAAGATCAAGATTAGTCCATTTTACTCATCAAAACCCTCGGCAATTAGGTAAAACGCGACTGAAAGATGCGCAAATGAAGTACCGAGCAAACGTTTTCCCGGATTGCCAACAATCAGAAATGGCGAACTGTGCGATTAAGAAGTACCAGGTTTTAATTCCTGGGCCCGGGTGGAAGTTTTTTTTTTACCTTCTCTAGTTGTTTAAATTCTGGGTTGGTTTCGATCTTGTTTTGTATCAGCTGACAAGCTTTCAACTGACAGCTGCAGAACCTGACGTACGGTGTTAGACGGGGTAACTGAAAAGTACAACAAAGAGGACATTAATGTCTAACGAGGGAACCTCCACTCTTACGACAAGTTAACGTTGAATTGTCTGAATTAATTTCTAAATTTCAAATTTTACAGGACAAGGGAGAAATCACACTTAAAAGTGACCAAAAAAGGAAAAAAATATTTTGGCTTTAAAATTTCCCGCGCGCCGCCATTGTAGATTTGATGACGTGTAATGGTTGCCCAATTGTTTCACACAATAGATCATCTGCTTTCCAACAACACCGGCAACCATTACACGTCATATCGTAAAGAGCAGGGCACGAAGTTCCCGGTGTTGTGGTCTGGTCTTTGCCCATTGTGGCGTTGTACTGTTGAAATGCTCGGAGATATTAGCTATATTAAAAGCTACTCTACAATCCGAGGGTAAATAAAGTATTCACTATTCACTATTCACTAAAAATCCAAATAGCGGCGCGTGGGAAATTTAAAAGCGATAATTTTCCACTTTTTGTTGCTATTAAATGCTATTTCTCGCTTATCCTGTAAAATTTGGAATTGAAGCATTATTTCAAACCGGCCGTTCCCTTTAATGATATCTAGTAGTAGTTGAGGCAAATCCCAGTGTTACTAAATCAGACCCAGTTACCGTATTTATTCGATTAAGCGCCCAACCTCGAATAAGCGCCTACCCTGAAGGTAGGAAAAGTTAATAAGCGCCCAGCCTCGAATAAGCGCCCACCCCCACCCCCCTAAAAAAAAGGGCACAAGAGGAATTTTGATTATTATTGAAGTTGAGCTTGAAATTGACTAAGTACAACTAATGGTGGATTGGCGAAACGGCGTGAAAAAAATTAGAGACAATGATGAACGGCCTGCGTAACGTGTACGCAAGCCGTTCATACATGTCCTTTTACGCACGTAAAAATTACGCGTCAGTGGAAATCCACCTTTAGAGGCTACCCCGAAGGCCGAGTTTTTTTAGTCTTTTTACTGAAACTTTTAATGAACAGTTAAAATTCAGTTTTGGTACATCTTCACGTTTAGTTATTATACCTTGTTTTCTTGCAAAATAAACGTACTTGTTGCTAAAAATGGTGAAAACTTAATAAGCGCCCAGCCTCGAATAAGCGCCCACCTCGAATAAGCGCCCACTCTCAAGGTCCAAAAATTTAATAAGCGCCCAGGGCGCTTAATCGAATAAATACGGTATGAGACATTTGTAAGATATCTTACCATTTCACAGAGGATGTCACCAATCACGGTGATAGCATTGCTGCTCCTCATTTTCTTACGAATCAGAAACGCCCTGAAAAATAAAACACGTACATAAGTGAATAAGTACAAAAACATTATCACGTCATCATAATATAATGGTCTTAAATGGAACTTGCTTACTGTTAGATTGCTAAAAAAAATATAAGTTGGATGAGCTCCGATTTACACCAGTTCCATGCGCAAGTCATAGCCATATGGGTTCAATTGCCGTTGAAACAAAACAAAAAAAATGTTCTAGGCATGCTTTTTAAATTTGCAGCCATTTTATACGTTGATTTAATACTGGAATGTTAGATAAGATAAGATTTTATTTTTCCATGGTTTTTTTTTTTTTTTTTTTATTTTTTTTTTTTTATTGCCCTAACAAACAAGTAATGTTTTCGCAAGAGTAAAGGAAGCACGAAGTATATGAAGGGGAAAATGGAGACGGATTATTAAAGAACGACAAACTTAAAAAATTCAAGCTACGATATTCAACCCACGCAATCGCCGGGCGACGTTGCTCCCTTATGGTGGATTTCCACTGACGCGTAATTTTTTACGTGCGTGAAAAAAATTAGAGACAATGTATGAACGACTTGCGTAAACGTGTACGCAAACCGTTCATACATTGTCTCGAATTTTTCACGCACGTAAACGCACGTAAAAAATTACGCGTCAGTGGAAATCCACCTTTAGTGATATACTTCAAGTCACGTACTTGAGCAGTCTCATGTTGCACCAGATGAGCTCTTTCCAGTTGATAAACACAGTACTAAGTTCCTGGTCAGTCAGCAAACCAGACTCCGCAAGAGGATTGTAGAACACCTAAAGAATAAAACAAGGCTTTTTACCCTCGGGGTCTGATTGCTCGAAAGCTGATTCAAGCAAATCCAGGATTAGAGGATTTTTTGATTGAGTGTCGAACGGAATTCCTTTGGTTTTTCTTCACTACGCTTTGAGATTGGTTTAAAATCGCTTCTTTCTCGACCAATCAGAAGCCGAGTAAACTAACCAAAACCAATCGTGACTCGCTCACTCACGTTTTCCCGCGCTTCGCGGCGGCTACATGTATTCGCTTTGAGTTTTGATTGGTTCACTAGATTGCCTGTGTCCTTTGTGATTGGCTTAAGTGGTTACTTTTGTTTTGCTTTTACGACACTCAAACGAAAACCGCTCTAAAAGTTAATCGAGGTTTTATTTTTCCTTGCATAAGAGTGTTTTCCACCGCTACTGTTTTGTAAAGTTTGAGATAATGTCAAAGTCAAAACTGATAGGCAGAAATATACACAGAAAACCTCACTAAAGAGTGATGAAATCACGCGCTATCCTGGACTACCTTACTTGTGTTTGAACAAAACTAACTAAGAAGGCCATAAGCAATAAAAGGAGTAGATCATCTCGGGAAAGAGTCTTGATTTGAAACCAAGTTCTCGCAACGAGAACTACGAAAAACGCATAGAAACCGGAAAGAGGAATTTTCATTCTGATCAAAAGGGTCAGACACTAGACTGGGAAGACGTCATTTCACTGGAATATATGCGATTCTATGCCAAAGAAGCAAGCCAGATACAAGCGCACACTTTACTTAAAATCTGCCAGGAGCTGAATTTTTGAAACTACGATCATTTGAGTCATGTACTCACTTCTAATGTGGCACTGAGGTCATCCATATAGGTTTGCTCCGTGTTGATCAACTCGTATATAACATTCTGAAGCGAAAGAGAGAATGAAAATTAGTAAAAATTAACAGAAAAAATCCACGGATGCACCTGTGAGGTGCGGTAACCAAATGTTTAGGGTGTTAGACTGCGGATCGAGAGATCTGGGCTCTGGCCCCCCCGGCCCCCGGCCGGGGTCATAGTGTTGTGTTCTCAGGCAGCACACTGACTTTACTCTCACAGCGAATCTCTCCACCAAGGAGAATGAGCAGGTACCAGCTAAGTGCTAAAGGTAATCTGACAAAATGACCGGGGGTAACCTGGCTACAATGCACTGGCATCCATATATCCGGGGGGAGTAGCATACTCCTAGTTGATTCATGCTTGCAAAGACCATCAGGCTACTTCGATCAAACCAGAGTTTATTTTTATTATTATTTTTTAAAGTGTATCGTTGGAAATCCGTCGTAATCTTTCTCAGCCGTAAACATTCTTGTTTATTTTTGGTTTATTATTACTTCTTAGGTGATTTCCCCTTTGAAAACAATTATTTTGAGGTTTCCTTCAATTTGAAAGTAATTTTGGACATCACAAAAACAACTTTAAAATATTGAAACTACAACAAATCATTATGAAGTTAGGAATTCAAAATCTCGTCAAGAGCAGAGAGGTGCTACATTACCTGTCTTTGCCGCTCTGTTGTTGACATCGATGCTAAAACCTTTGCATCAAACGATCCAGTCCCTAAAGACAAAATTCCATATCACATATTAATCGAGCAAGCGGTCAGTTTCATAAGTACCCTGCAAACAGTTGGTTTCTTCTACGGCGAACGCTATGCTAAGAACGAGCGTACCGTTCGGCGTGGGATGAAGCGCTCAGGCCATAGATCGACGGGAAAAAAGAGGATCCGTATTTTTCAGTACGGGCCGAGAAAAAAGAGGTTGTAAGATGTTTATTACATCTCTCGTCCCGGAGAAAGGAAAAAGTTAAAGCAAACGCGCGGAGAGCGGGCAATGTTGAAAGAAATGAAAACGAAATGAATGCTGCCGCTGATGCAGGATTAGCTAAATCGTGCTTTGAACAACCGGCCCCTGAAGTCAAAATTAAAAAAGTATATATCATATAAATAAAATTAAGAGCTTGGAAATATATAATATTTAGAAATTGGGATTGAAATTTCTAATAGGTACACCCAAATCAGTATTGATACGCTTTACACGATTTAATTCACCATTTCTAAAATAAACCGCTAAAAGAAGATCTTTGGATTGTGCAAAACAGCAAAAATATGTACGTTTATGTCCCATTTCTACTCAATTGTACACGAAGCCTAAAAATTTTCTTCACAGAAAATTGACGGTTAAATTGAATGAAGAGTTCTCGTAACGGAGTATTACGTACCATGACTAGTATTTTGTTTGTTTTGATTGTGTCCTCCTTGAATAACAACGACCTTTTTCTTCGGACGAAACTGGTTTTTCAGGTTTCGCAAGCTTTTGCGACAAGCTTTCGCCACACGCTTCCGAATTCGAAGAGGAGATTCCCCGAGCGTAAATCCCATCACGCTAAATAACGCTAAATAACGCAGTGTTACAAGATGCACGACTCTGCAGATCTGAAAACGGCGCGAATTCACGAGCGCTTAAGGCTTTGCCGAAAGAATATGGGTTATTATTTTGAGTTAAAACCTTTATATGGATAAAAATAGGACTGAGTCATAACTTACACGTATTAATATCCAGCGTAGGCCAGTTGATTTAAATCCCCGAGACGCAAATTTGCATTTTATTTTGATAAAATTGAAATATAACCAGCGATGGCGAATTAAATCGAGTGAAAAAATATATTTAGATTTTTCACTTTCCATTTACTGAGACGTGCCTCTCATTTCTACGTTTTAAAATTTAGGTTTTGTGGTAACTGACTCCCACCAAAACCTTTCTGTTTCGAAAACATATTTGAATGCAATCACCGGTCATCATTGCATCATACTAGCTGCGGCTTTGTAGAGCCAAAAATAATCTCTGAGAGACTTGATATTGTAAACATACCATAAGCATGAATTATTTAAAATATATCAAATATCAAAACACGAGGAATGAAAAAACAGTCAAATATAAATACGACGTATTCAAGTTAAAAAAAATGCGGTTTCAGAGAAGACAGGAAATAGGTGGTATCTTCGAAAGTAGTGGTGATATTAAATTCATTTTTTCCAAAACCTGAAAAAATACCTGTAAATTATCGGATTCATAAAAACGTTAAAACGTGCATTTATATCGGTCCTCAATCCATCATCCGTGCACCTAAGCTCAGAGAGCTTTGTGTTTTAAGGTCGTATACTGGAGAAGTTACTCTTGACTTCTTGTATATAGCCGCGCCAATGCTTCTGATATGAAAGGCAAACTTTATTGCTAGTTTTGACGTCAAAGTTCAGCAAGGACTCGACGAGTGTTTACTGACCTGGCTTCAAGTACTAGAATTCTTTTCAACTCGATCGAAAATCGAGACCTATTCGAGATTTGTAGGTCATTATTCCCTGAAACAAACCAACCCGTACCCCTTTCACGACTTTTCTAATGTTGTAATGCGCTGGCTGAGCGGTCAAACAACATTGTAAAGGGAGCGGGGAAATTATTTCAAGGTTTATGTCCAAAATTGTAGCTAGAAGTACGTCAGACTATACTTGACTCTTGGTTAATATTCAGCTTTATTCACAATCTTAAGATAAAATGAAGTGTTCATTTATCAATCAGATCTCGACTTCAAGGATTTTTAAGGACTACAGAACGCATTCTCTCGCAGATTAAACCAACCTTGATTTCTGTCAGGTTATAAATGAATATCAAGCCCGTTCGATCTTCGTACTCTCTCTTCGCGCTCAGCACTCGTTTTCCCTTACGCAGACTAATTTGCAATCCGCTTTAAAGGGACTATGTCACGGGGATTTCGCAGATTTTTGGTCTAAACTGTTCTGAAATAAGTGGTTGGCAACTTCACCCATGAAAAACATTATCTTTGAACATTAAACTGAACATAAGTAAAAATCGTGTTATTTTTTTGGTGTTTTTTTTTTTTTTTTTTTTTTTTTTTTTTTTTTTTTTATTTTTTTTTTTTTTTTTTTTTTTTTTTTTTTTTTTTTTTTTTTTTTTTTTTTTTTTTTATAACCTTTATTTGGGGAAATGGACCATTATTTTTAAGTTTCCTTCGACACAAATATAAATTTTGCCTGTTCAAAAATCTGTTAAAATCCGTGACATAGTCCCTTTAATAGTTGCCCGGCTTCGACCAACAAGTTTGGACGGAATGACTTGGAAAACTCCTCCCGCCCCAACTCAACGTTACCAAAAATTTAATTCACACTCCTTTCTACGAACGAATGGGAGTACTAAGGGGAGGGCGTGATTTTCCAGCAGTTAAGTCCATGGTTGTGGTATTGTGATATTTTTTTTAACGCGACTTAAATTGCATTTAAATTTGATAAAATTGAAACATCACCAGTGTGATATTTCATATTGCACGTGTGGGGTGGGGGAGGGGGTAATTGTTGCAAAGGATCTTGAAGGCACTGTAAAAGAAAACAGATCACGTTTTCTTTTAAAACGATTTTTCAAAAATTGAAATAAAACATTTTTAAAATGTCAAACTAACGATAACCCAATTTTCTTTTTGCTGGAATCTTGCATACGATGTATTCTCAAACAGATCTCATAAACCACCGTCGTTGAAAAAAACCTTTAAATTTTACATCTCAAATCCTCAGCTTTGACACAACCAATCGATACTTCTTGCCCAAGAATCTGATCTTGTAAGAATTCCGATCGAGTCCCGTACTGAAAACGAGCCAATTTTACTTTGTGTAAGATCCAACGAATTGTGCCACAAGATCCTTTCCAACAAGCGGGAGGCAGAGGTGAACAAAAATGCTTTGGGAATTAACATGCAGCACGATAATAATAACAACACAATACAATCATCAAACTTAAACAGTTTATTCCTCCATCTTGTACCCATTATAATGGGCCATCATTACATTTGGATTAACTCGTTTCTTGAAATGGCAGCAAAGATCCATATAACAACATATGGCGTAATTTATAAAGTAAAATTCTGGAGAAATGTTAACGACTGAATTACCCAGCCAATTGGAAATGTCCCCTACCTAATTTAATGATCAAATTACATACTTATTCTGTTTCTATACCTGAATTTTACCTTCGCTTCAAAAATAATTTTCGCGAGAACTTTTTTACATCTAGTGTTAATGCGGAATAATAACTATTGTTTGCAAGGCTATGACAAGCAAACGTTATGATTTAAACTTTCGCTGCTTACTTTTTTTTTATAATCCTTTTGTTTGTTTGTTTGTTTTGTTGGTGTTTTTTTTGTCACGAGTTAACACAACTTGTTAAAACGTTATAAAATCTAATAAAAAAAGACTTTTGCGACCATGAAAAAGCAGTTCGTAAACGATGACATTTAGGTAATGAAAAGTTACATAAAAAACTGAATCACTGCTGATACCAATTAGTCTTTGGTAAAAACAACAAATCTAAGACGATAAACAGTTCTACGTACAGATCCTTGCTAACAGAAAGATTTCAATAAAACCATAAATAAAATCAAGAGTATTTATAATTCCAATTTTTAACCCGAACCACCTATTCGCTAGCTGCACGTCAAAGGTGTTAAAATATATTGTAGGTATAATTAGTCTTAGGATACACAAATTTAATTAATCAAGGTCAACAATTAAGGGAATATAGATCCCAAAGCATTTCTGTCACCCTCTGTCCTCTAGAGGTTCGCTACGTCCTGCAGAAAAATATACAACATCAAGATATTCAAAAATAGAAGTTAAAGGCAACTTAGGCAAAGTTACACTCAGAACTCGGTAAAATGTGCTTCCGCAAAGAGCTGCGACTTCGAAATAAGTGAAAGAAGTTGCTCGATTTCAAAGATTTTCGCACTGCTGATCTTGAATTTCTGAAGGTGTAATGACGATGTGTTTTAAAATATGCTACATTTACTTAACTAGGCCTTCTCCTTGCCCTCAGTTAAATAGTCCTCACAATTTCCAAACTTAGAGTTGTACAAGGTTCTTTTGAGGAATCAACAATTGATCTCACTAATTAATGAGAGAGATTTCGGATACGATATATGGGATCATCAAAGAATCGTAGTTTCCAATATAGGTCATTATTATATGGTACAATAGTCGGTTTGTTGGTGTGGGGGTTTTTTTTTTGGGTTTTTTTTTTTTTTTTGAGAAAATGGGGGGGGAAAAAAAAAAAAAAAAATTTTAATAAAAAATTTTTTTTTTTTCATGTTGAGTTCCACATGCACTAGCGAATAAATAACTTAGGTCTACATACCCATAAAGCCAGAAAAATAACGGAAAATTCAAACGAATTACTTTCAATCCCTCTCCAGCTCACTTCGTAATCGAAAGGTTAGTTTGAAACAACGTTAAAAATATACCTAGACAGCTGTAGCCAAGATTCAAAATCGAAAGGTGAACCGTCATTTGTCTTTCTCATGCATCACAAAATTGTCTGAAGAGTTTTTACACGATTCCATGGATTACAATATTTTTGAAATACACTCTATGTCACTGTTTGATGCATAACAGAGCTAACCTGCAGCCGGCGTTTTTTATCTCTGAGTGCCAAAGTCAGCGGAAGCGCGGGGAGGGATTCATTTCCTACCCTCGCCGCGCTTCAGGAAAGAAGAGCCGGTGCCTGATCGCATGTTATAACAGAGCAAGACAAACCAGTCGGGAGAGAAAGCGCCCTTATTGGCCAATCTACCAACGTCATGTTGCTTAGCAACATACGAAGGAAACCGCGGGCTCACTCAATTTTTTTTTCAAACGGAAGTGGTACTTACTCACCCGACCGTCACTCGGACAGTTGAGCTCGACAAGTTGTACTTACATTGTGTCATGCCCACTTGTACGTTACTGAGAGCCTGAACGTAGTTGGACGGAAACATGCCCGTCTGACCGTTCATTTCGCCTTTCCACCACTCTCCTTCCTTGCTTACGACGTTAATGACGCTTCCCTTGTAGATGGTGAGTTCATCCGCTTTCTGCGCAGTGTACGGAAACATGGCTAACACCTGCTCCAGTTTGGCTGTGAAAAAACAAGAAAAACAGGTTACACGAGAAAGAAAACCTGCTGACAAGATATTTTACAGATGCAGTGTAGGAACACACAGAGGTCAAGCGTCGCGTGCGTGCGTAGTTTCCGCCAAAACTGCTCCAACCTGCTCCATACAAACGTCTTAAATTTCCGAAATCTTTCGGAAAGAAGATTAACTCCGTCACTGGAAAGTTAAAGTTTATACGCCACCTTATGGATTGAATTTGGTAATTGTTATCCACTGAGTTTCCCAGCTTGAAGTTTTCTTTCACCGTACTATTTCTATAGCATTTTCTTACAAAAGTTTGCACACTTTCGAGTCAAATTCAATTTGACTCGAAAGTTCGAGGCGCCGAAAATCGGAAGTGACGTGTATTTTTGTGTTTGACCGCTGTAAAGGGTCACCGAATCACATACGCGACAATTTTCACAGATCAAAATCTCAAGCTTTCGTAAAATATTCATAATTCAAGAAACAAACCTCTTGTCACCGGAGGGGGAACACTATAAACCTGTGAGGCAAGCAGAAGTTAATGTTAGTTCTTTTTAATGCTTTCTTTACTTGGCAATTACACTCCAAAATACAGCTAATCAGTGCAATTAAGCGGCGTCTTCATCTGGTATGAATGGAGTACAACATCGTTTCTTGCGATACGAGTCTCGTTTCTCGCCTATTTGGTAACAAGTCTCGTTTTCTGCGATACGATTCACGTTTCTCGCGATGATTCACGCTTCTCGCGATACCATTCACGTCTCTCGCAATAAGAGTCTCGTTTCTTGCGATATGATTCACGTTCCTCGCGGTAAGAGTCCCGTTTCTGGGGATAAGTCTCATTTCTCGCAATAAGAGCCTCGTTTCTCCCGATACCAGTCCTGCTTTTCACGGAACGCGTCTAGTTTCACGCGGTATGAGTCTCGTTTGTAGCCAGAGGCCATCAAAAACCCGTAAGCGAAAAGAAACGGACTGATACTTACATCTTCCGTAGCAGGCGAGGCTGGTGACGAAGTTTTTCTGTCCAGTATTTTCACGTGACTCCCCGGAAACAGGCCGCTTTGACGCTTCTTACCACGGGCCTGCGCACAAAATACAGAGGCAAAGTTCATCAAGTTTCATTTTAACAGACATTAAACACGCACTGAAATTTCAATCTGCATACCTGCAACTCTCCTTCCCACCATCCATCAGGGTGTTTTCTTTTAACCAAGATCAGCTGACCAGGTGAAAGAGACAACTGCTCCGCTGACACTGCGTTGTATGCTGTGGTCACTGTGGCGATTTCTGCAATTGCATAAGTAGCACTTGTTAGTTGTTATCTACACAATACTAAATACAGTAAACACCCGCGTGTAAGAACCTAGTGGTTTAAGAACCTGCTGGCAGAAATTTGCCATTTTAATACCCCAAAATATAAGAACCTGTTTAGCCAAGCAAATTTCAGCAGGTTCTTATATGTGGGTTTTAGTAGAAACTCAGCTGTGTTCTATTAGAAATCCGCGAATCTGATTGGTTCTCCCACTGTTTTCTATTCGCCGATAGAAAACAGTTGCGCGCGCGAGTAGCTTTTTAAGTGGTAAATTTTCTTGATTTTTGTCTTCAAAGTGCACAATATTGTAGGTTTTGGACTACAATCCTTTAGAGTTTCTACTAAAACAATTAGACTACTTGCCCTCGTTTTCTATGAGCGATAGTCAACTCGGCTGCGCCTCGTTGACTATTTGCTCATAGAAAACTCGGGCTCGTAGTCTAATTGTTAAATAGAAAATTTTTATGAACATTTTTAACAGAACATCCCAAACTGTATTTACAAATAAAGAAAAGACAGATTCACATAGACTGTAATTGTCTTCTTTGGACCTTGCATGAGGCTTGAAGCAATATTTTACAGTTATGAATAAATGCTGCATAATGAAGGACCAAACCCATTTTTTTTTCTTCTCGTACAATAAAAAACTATGGCTCCTCCTTAGAAATTAAGAACCTTATTAAGAACCTACTTAGCCTAAATTACCAATAACTACCCCCAAATACAAGAACCTATTTTGCCAAACTTAGAAAATTGTAGGTTCTTACACGCGGGTGTTTACTGTAATGATATTTCAAGCAATTATTATCCTATTTTTCTCACGCGCGATGGATCACATCAAAAGATTCAACTAGTATGCTCTAGCTGCAGACAACACTGGCGTATATCCTATGGTAGGTTGTAATCCATCAATATGTAGCTCTACTAAAATCAAAAGATGATCAAGACATCTTACCTGGCTTTGTGCGAGGGGCAGCTTTTGGCACCTAAAAATACAACATAAACTCTTAGTAAACTGTTTAAAATACTGTGATTTGGAGTGCAATATTAAGGCATCTGTGTTATTGCCTTGAGCCAAGTGGCCTATACTGCCGGAGCTTATCTCAGTTTTGCTAGAATATTTTTGAATATTTTTACATCCCCCTGGATGGGATGCCAGTCCATTGCAGGGTCCCCGCTAGCATTATTTTGCCAGTACTCATTTATACACCTGGGTGGACTATAAGAGTAAAGTGTCTTGTCCAAGAACACAATACAATGACCCCGGCCAGGGCTCGACCCAGACTGCTCGATCCGGTGTCCAGCATGCTAACCAAAGTGTCTTGTCCAAGAACACAACACAATGACCCCGGCCAGGGCTCGACCCAGACTGCTCGACCCGGTGTCCAGCATGCTAACCAAAGTGTCTTGTCCAAGAACACAACACAATGACCCCTGCTAGGGCTCGACCCGGTGTCCAGCATGCTAACCAAAGTGTCTTGTCCAAGAACACAACACAATGACCCCGGCCAGGGCTCGACCCAGACTGCTCGACCCGGTGTCCAGCATGCTAACCATTAGGGCACTGTGCCTCCCATATCTGTGTTACATTTTAAAGGGGCTACTTCAAGAGGATTTAGCTGATTTTTCGACTAAACTGCTCTGAAATTAGTGGTAGCCAACTTAACCCATGAAAATCATTATCTTTGAACATCTAAAGAAAGATATAACCGTAATTTGCTGAGAGAGATCAAACCACAGCTATAAATATCGACTTTTTGGAGACGCGGGGTAATCATTTGAAAAATTAAGCCTTAATCTTTCAAATTGCAATCCATTTCCATCCGAGCCATCCGTAGTCAATGACGCTTGTTTACAGTTTCAATGCTCTAATATAACAATTATTTATAAAAATGGACTGTTATTTTTAGGTTTCTACCGCCACAGATATAAATTTTGGCTGTTCAGAAATTTGGTAAAATCGTGACAAAGCCCCTTTAAAGATAGAACTGTCGTACCTCAGTTTCCTTTTTCTTGACGTAGTTGGCAGGGAACAGGCCCTGCTCTCCTTTACAACTTCCTTCCCACCACTCCCCTTCATCCTTGTGAACCTTGACGATGTCACCTTCTGAAAAGCTCAGGTCACCGACTTCACCAGTGTAACTGTACAGTGCTACACACTCTGAAATCAATGCAAAATTATCATCCTTCAATATCTGGTAAAAAAAAAAGGCCGGTGGTAATACGTCAAGATTGATTTTTAGGATTAGAAGAGACTAGATTCATGTGGTGAGGGAGCAAAATGGCATTCTTAGCAAATGTTCTGGGCCAAGTTGTTCCAAGGGAGGATAACGCTATTCACCAGGATCCAGTTGTTCGAAAGGTGGAAAACACTATCTTCAAGATTAATCACTATCTGGTGGATGGGGTAGTATGTTTTAATAACACTTAATATACAATCTTCGTTCACTGTCCAAAATCCACGCGCGCCATTGGTTAAAATAGATCACGTGATTTTGCTTTACCTGTCGTCAGCAAACTCCGACAGTGCAGTATTGACAATAATGCACAGAAATCGTGCATTATTGAAAATGGCTTCAGCTGACAGATTTGCAGAAATAGTGGAAGACCAAATCCCTGATATTATCGACGAAGCGATACCCATAAATACCAAGAGGCAAACAAACTGGAGCGTTGCTATTTTCAAAGGTAAGCTGAAACTCAACGATTTAATTTATGAGCTATTTTTGTGTGCCGGCGTTATTTTGCAATCTGCCATTTGAACAAAAAACAGTTTCGGGCTTTGTTGTAGCTTTGTGCAACGCAAAATCTGATTATTTTAAATTAAATTTGAAAGAAACTTTACTTACCGTATTTACTCGAATAAGCGCCGCCCCCGAATAAGCGCCGCCCTCGAATAAGCGCCGCATTTCGGACAAAAAAAGTTAATAAGCGCCGCCCCCAAATAAGCGCCGCAGTACCAATGCTGCGCTTATTTGAAGAATTTCGTTTAACTTTAAACGGCACTACATAGCAACTCTAAAACAAGCTTGAACATTTCTTTGCATCAAAAGCGATGTCTTAAAGTTACGAGTGATTGTTTTACCGCTCTCCCATTAGTTTTTCTATTCAACACTCCTACAATACATAGTTTGTAAATGTTGTGAAGGCCGCAAACTTTGCCACGACAGCTAGCGCCACTTCTCTCTTGAGCAAGAGACGAATACTGACAATCAAAAGACGCTATTTTCAATTACTGTTAAAGATAAGATTCTTTGTGGCGTCCAAATTTTAAATAAGCGCCGCCCTCAAATAAGCGCCGCCCTCGAATAAGCGCCGCACTTGAGGCGCGAAAAATTTAATAAGCGCCGCGGCGCTTATTCGAGTAAATACGGTAATTCATATTTTCTTTTTCAATCCAGATTGGTTGCAATTAAGATATCCTTCTGAGGAGCTGGAGAACTTAAGCCAAGAATTAATAGCAGAAAGACTAAGCAGGTTTTATCAAGAACTCAAACAAGACGACGGAAAGGACTACAGCCGTTCAGCTCATGTCGCTATAAGAGCAGGAATAAACCGTTACCTCACTTCAGAGACAGTAGGAAAGACATTTTCTATTAAAAGTGATCCTATTTTCAAAACAGCAAACAAGTCCTTGAACGCCAAGCTAAAGAAAATAAAGGAAAGCGGTACGTCTAAAGTCAAACATCATGCGAGTATTCAGGCGGAGGACATACAAAAATGCTACGAAAGCGGTGTTTTTGGCGGAGATTCGCCGATTTCTTTACTACGAGTAAATTGGTTTAAGATTAATTTATTCTTCTGCAGAAGAGGAAGAGAAAATCAAAGAAAATTGACAAAAAAAAGTTTTGTTTTTAAGAGAGACGCAAGTCAAGTTGAATATGTTGAAATGGCCGAGCAAGAGAAAACCAAAAACCATCCTGGCGGCATCAGTGACAAGGCCGACGAAGCAGATCCCAAAATGTTCTCTACAGGCGAAACCCACTGTCCAGTTCGGTACCTAAAGAAGTTAATCCAGGTTCTTAATCCAGGAGAAGAAGCACTCTTTCAAAGGCCGAAAAGAAAATTCTGTGCTAGCGACGAAATCTGGTTTGAGCGAGCGCCGCTCGGTGTAAACACGTTAGGAAATATGATGAAAGAAATTTCAACTGCAGCTAAACTGAGTCAAGTTTACACAAATCACTGCATTAGAGCGACCTCAGTTACATTGCTAGATAGAGCAGGAATTCCTGTCCACCGCATAATGCAGGTGTCGGGTCACAGGAACGAAGGAAGCGTAAAAGTGTATTGTGAGAGACAAACTTTACAACAGCAAAAGCAATGCTCTGAAATTCTGGCGGCACCAGTTGCTTCAAGTTCTACAACGTCTTTGGCTACACAACAAGTGCAGCAAATTGAGCAAAGAAATACAAACGAAATTACGTATCAAAACACGTTTGCAACTACAAGTTCCCCTAAATTTGTTGACTTTGGAAATGCAAGATTTGACAATTGTAATTTTGCGTTCACTTATAACGTGTCAAAGAAAAGCGATTGACTTGCTTCTCGCAATCTCGCTGACTTTTTTATGAACGTTTTCAGCTTTATATCATGTTATGAACGATTTTGTGAATGATTTTAAGCCTCATTTATATTTACTATTTTTATGTATGGCTTTTGTGATTTCTATATTCTTAAACTATGCCAGTATAATTTTTTACTACTTAAATACATCAGAATTCTTATTTATTAAAATTCTAGTTCAAAGTTCGTGAAATTGTGTATTGCGTGCAGTGTACTCAGATTGTATATTAAAAGGGTTAGAGACGTTAGTTCGTGTTTTGTTGACAAATACACGCACTTGCTGGCGGCACAATGAACTCGAAATTTTCAATACTGCACTCGGCTACGCCTCGTGCAGTATTGAAAATTTCTCGTTCATTGTGCGGCCAGCGCGTGCGTGTATTTGTCAACAAAACACTCACACCAGTCTCTAACCCATAATTATCCACTGGATAGCAATTTATCCAGTGAAAGGCATTATCCACCTTTCCAACAACAGTGGCCAGATAAATTATTTATCTGGCCACGGTATCAAGTGGATAAGTGTCGACAAAACCAACTACATGTACGTATTCACTAGATAGTGGTTTACCCTATGGATAGCATTATCCATCTTTTTAAAACAACCAGGCCCAGTTGAGTAGGGACTTCAAACGATTCTGAGACTTGCATGTTTGTAGCTCAGAGATATACACACTAGCTGAAGAAATGTTGTTGTACACGCACAGTGTGGGACACATGTCCCAAGCTTGATTTGACACTACCAAGGTTTTAGCAATCTGTACTTGCCCCAGAGAGGGAAGTTTACGTGCTTAGCATAACAAACAAGACCTTGGAAGTTTGTAATCTGTTCTGTGGCACAAAAGACTCGGCATCAATGACTTCAATGGCAACTTTTCCCTGTCGAGGTCAAGCAGATGGTACGCAAAGCACAATGGGACTATGTCACTCGATTGCGCAATTTTGCAGATTTGTGATGGCCCAAAGAAATCAAGCCCATTTTATAACTCCTGGCCTCCAGCCGGAGTAATAAGGTTTGTAATGAAATATTATTTCCTAGCAGAGGGCTATGTAGCTGTAGCCCTTTGCATTACAGACCTTAAGTAGTCGTTGACAAGTGATAGATAGATAAATTGATTAACCTTAAAACTTACCAAACAGAGTCGTCATTGCTGGGCTTGGTTTTGGTTCTGGAGGGGGGATGGGTGCTGGGGCCTTGCTTGGCTGCTCTTTAGCTACTGTGCCATTTGTCCTTTAATAGAAACATGGATGCACTCTTTCAGCCTCAACAGTGTTAACGTGTACCTTTTGGCTCAAAAATAGTTAAAGCAAAGAATACAAGGTTTTGAGCACAAAGGTCAAAGCTCCTCTTGAGAACTGTACATAGATTCTGTACGGAGAATTTGATAGAAAGTGAAAGTGAACTACACAGCTAGGCAGAGCCTGAGGTGCTCAAACGGTGAGGGGGTGGGAGACAGTAGGGGGGCAATAGGGCATTCCTGGTCTAATAGGGGACACAGAGAGTTTTCAGCCCTTGGGGTGTTTTATCTTTAACAATGAGGGGGGGGGGGCTCCATTACAGAAAAGAGTGCTGGAACACCACTAATTAAAAAAAAAGATTATCAATATGTACCAAAAATTCTCAGATCTAATTTACACTAGAAGTATACTGTAAAGCCATCAGTTCAAGACTGAAAGGCTTAAGTCACCAAATAATTACACAGTATAGTACATTAAAAATTAATATAGTGCTTCACATGTGTGGACAGAATAAAAACAAAGAAAATAGGTTCTTACTCCGCAGGTTTGGCAGGTCCCCCAACTCCACCAAGAAGTTTAACGTAAGACTTAGGAAACCAACCAACATTGCCGTTGAGTTCTCCACACCACCACATGTCTTGTTGCTCCTTGACAATGATCACGTCATTCTTGTTGAATGTAAGGTGGTCGTCTTTTTTTGCTCGGTAAGGATACAGGGCCATGACTCTGAAGCCTTCAGTTGACTGTTGGCTGCTAGAGGGTTTAGGAGCCTAAAAGGGAATTGATATATCAAATGGAGGCGGGGGGACGGTTATTTCAGACAAAATATACTAAGTTCACTGTATGTAACTTGGAAGCTGCATGACGGGGTCTACAGAGTTCTGTGAAGAGTCTTGCATGTGATAAAAATTATTATATAAAACGAAACATATTTATCAATCATTTATATTATGATATATGATTGATATATATGTCTTGTTTTATATAATTGTTGAACCCTGACACTTCCAAACACTGAGTTCTACATTTGTAAGAGAGTTCAAAATATGATGCAAAGTGCAAAAATTTTTGTACTTCAACAACTGTGTTTAAACCTCATAAATGTTTTATCTTTATGAGTGAGAAAAAACTCAAAACTAAACAACTACCAATCATAGAAAAACATGCATCTCTGTAGAGCTACATTGCCCGGGTGGGGGGGGGGGGGGACTAGCATATGAAAGTGACGGGGATGCTCGTCGTCTCGCTTAGGGGTGTAAATTTTGGATTTTTGGTCTCGCTTAGGGTGTTCTGGGCAAAATGCCCAAAACGCCAATATTTTTAGCCATAATGGTCTCGTTTAGGGTTACACATGAAGAAATATACAAATATAAACTCCATTTTTAGTTTTTTGGTATCTTTTAGGGGTCAAGAAAAGCTTGAGCCACACCCAGATTGGTCTCTTTTAGGGGTTCTTTTCAAAATTTCCGACGAGCATTCCCGTCTGTTTCATGATAAAGAGAGGCACTATGAGAGTTAAGTGTCATGCCCAAGAGCACAATGCAGCGCCCTGGCCAGGGCTTGAACCCAGACTGCTCAATCTGGAGTCCAGAGTGCTCACTGACCATTAGGCCACCATGACTCAACAAGGAGAAGCCACGAGCCAAGCGGCCCACACTGCCGGAGCTTATCCCGGTTTCCGTAGCATTAAGCGGCTAGGAATATTTCTACTCCCCCCTGAATGGGATGCTAGTCCCCCAGCATTATGTCACCGGTACCCATTTATACACTTGGGTGGAGAGAGGCACTATGAGAGTAAAGTGTCTTGCCCAAGAACACAACACAAGTGACGCCGGCCGGGGCTCGAACTCGGACCGCTCGATCCAGAGTCCGGCGCTCTAACCATTAGGCCACCGCGCCTCCCATATGACTTAACAAAAGCCTTCATAAATACCAACATCATCACTTCAAACTCTGAGTGGTGCATGGAACATTTTAATCATCAGGCTAAGAATACTAGAGTTAAGTTTTGAATTCAAAACAAAACAACGACACTAACAACAAAGAGAAAAAATTTCTAGCCAGCAAAAATTATAGACCCATTAATGTTGCTTTGATTTACAAACATGTACATAATTAAATTGTACCACAATACAGTTAAATTTCATGTTTTACCCTTATCCTCTCACCTCTGTGGCAAGATTGGTGCTTATAACAGAAGTATTCTGGCTGTCAGCTACTGTTGGACTGATTGAGCCTCCAGAAGCAAATTGCATGCTGAGTGCTGCGGCAAGAGACTTCACTGTAGATGAGCTGCTGTCTGGAGGTGAAACACTCATGCCATCTTTTTCAGATTTTGCTTCTTCTTCTGTTATGCTTTCCACATAGTTTGCAGGGAATAAGCCTTTCTTGCCATTTGACTCACCCAGAAGCCAGCCAGGTGGAGCTTTTTTAGCCTCTGGGTCAATCTGATCAGATAACAAAAGCAGAATTTACTTGATTTCAAATTTCAATGTAATAATGAATGTTGACAAAGGTAGGTAAGTCTGGGTTCGGACCTTGTGGCACACCAGCACTAAAGTACATTTTGTACAAGATACATCAAGTGTCATGCAGAATGTGCCGCCAGTATAAATTTTTTGAGGAAACTTTTATAACCGCATTCAGTGTTACGTGCATAGCTATCTTTTTTTTTCATCCATCTTTCAGCATCGTCTTTCGACATGCTGTTTGAAATGAGCCAGTCAAAACCAATGCATACCAGTGTTGGTTTTATGCAAATGAGCCCACATGTTTAGAAGGTCATGCTAGTAGGCTGCGATTGGTGGATTTTCATCCGTCTTGTTTGTTTAGCATTTTGAAAGATGGATGTCGATAGAAAGCCACTATGCGCGTAACATTAAAAGTGGGTGTACATAATAAATAACCTTACCACAACAATGTCGCCTTCTTCAAGAGCCATCTCGTCAGGGTTTCTAGGTTCAAATTCATACAATACTTTGTAGTATTCCATCTTTGCAACTGGTTTGGCCACTGGTTTAAAGAGATCTGTATTTTATAAAGGAGAGATCCACAGTCACAGGAAAGTAGGCATATGCTATCTTTGTAACACTAAACATGGTTGACAAAGGATATTGTAATAGGCCTGGCACACGCTACTGGTGTACACGACCGTAACATCGTCCCAGTGCACGATATTCGTGCTTCGGCGAATGCACGGTTTGTGTGCATAAAAACAATTTAGGCACGGCTTGGGCACAGTTTAGGCACAGTTCATGCACAACTTACGCACAGTTCAGGCACGATTTAGGCACGGTTCAGGCACGATTTAGGCACGGTTTTACGCCAGATTTTAATGCATTGTGAATGTACTACAATAACGAACTTAAAGATTTTCTCAGTGCATTTTAATTAGTAAAATGTCGAAGACGATAGCGTTAAGAATCCTTTTCGATTTTTCTTCTTTTTCACTGAATGAAAATTTTTCCTAACACCTTGGAACAGGTTGTGAAAGTGGCAAAAAAATAAAGAATGTTTGTACGTGCTATCAGACTCACGATTGCTTCAATTCATGATCTTGCTAGCAAATATTTCATTGCGTGACAAGCAGCTTGTACTGAATATACAAGCCAACAGGATAGGTACCTGGTGATTTCCATTTTTCAGACCATTAAAACTTGTTATCAGCTGATGGCTTTTTACCTCGTTAACAGCATTGAACTACCATCACAATTTCTGTTACATAATTGTACATTTAACTGGAAAACTTGTTTAGCACAACAACGAAATCGTAGAACTACATTTGCATGCTAGCTAGTCGAGCCCTATACGAAGTGTCTGTGTTGACAGACTTTGTTGACTTAACTTTAATGCAATTACAGACTGGCCAATCAGAAACTTTCAATTGGTTCTCACGGTTGAAAGTATAATCCTTGAGAAGAAAAGTCCGGTTGGTGTGGTTCATTCTGTTGAAGCAGAGAGGAATATCGCCCTGTTTTCCTTTGGTTCATGATTTATGCAAGCTTTTTAGTTGAGACTTTGAGACTTCTGATTGCAACAACATTTATTTCAATAGAACAAGCATAACTCATCAGTTTTTACAACGTTTAAAAAAGATCAAGTATCGCTCGATATTTGCGCTTCAATTTGACTTCAGATGGTTTGATCTAATGCCTTCACTTAACGTATAACTTTTGGATGCATAAAACAACCAGTTACAAAGAAAGTAATCTTTCATCCTTTCATAGTGAGCTTTCTTTTTTTTTTCGTGAAGGATGGGCACATCTACCCGCAATTGCAAGTTGTAGATCTTTAGTAAATAAGTAAACTCTAAGGTAAGCAATTTATTTGTATCTTTTGACTTTTTTCTATGTAGTTTTCTAATCTGATCACTTTTCATTTTATTATAGAAATTTACTTTAAAGTTACACAATGTAAATACAAACCTTACCTTTTCTTGACAACTGAAATTTGATTTCGGGCCAGAACTCTTGTCGGGAAATTTTCTCTTGCACGATATCGATTTAGGTTTTGGTACAGTTCAGGCACAGTCTAGGCACGATTCTGATACAGTTTATATTAGGCACAGTTTATGCACGGTTTAAGCACAGTTTGGGCACAGTTTATGCACACTTTAGGCACACTTTAGGCACAGTTTGGGCACAGTTTATGCACGGTTTTAGCACGGAAAAGAGCGTTTTTGTGGTTAGGAAACGATGGTCTAACATCGAAAATCTAGAATTATTTTGAAAAGGGATTGTATTATCTCGGCAAAGCTATGACTGACAAAAAGCTGATTCTATGTCAATTAGAGATATGGTGTTTTTGAAACACAAAGATAAGTGGATAGAAAGAACAAGCGAGTTTTAGAATGCATGTTTCGGTGAAAACGAATACATCATCTTGTGGGTCGCAAAAGTGATCAGGTGAAAAAAAGGTCCTCAGCTTTTTATAAGGTGAGCTTTTTTTCAAGATTCAGACTGTACATAGGTTAAAGATTCTCTCTATAAAGTTTTATTACTGTATTCCTTATTAAAGTCGAGAAATCCTAAATGTGCCTATGTTAGACCGTAAATGTTACGCGCCATGTCAAAAAAAGCCGTTTTCAACAGTGTTTTTTTTAATTATTTTTCGTCAAGATACACTTTAAAAAGAAAATAAGTCTTCCAGAAGAAATATCTTTGATAGTTTAAAGTTGTGTTCAAATCTTAACAAAATCTCAATTTGGACAGCTTAACTACAGCATTTTAAAGTCAAATTTACAGCACTGAGCACCAGTAGCGTGCGCCAGGCCAATAATGTACCGGTAAAATAATGTAAAACAGACACAATGTACAGTGTAGATGACACTGCTGATTTGCAATTTAAATACATTTTTTTCTTGCTGATTTGAAAAAAGTCCAGCACCCATGTGCAGTAATAGATATATACTAAAACTAGGTGATCTCCCTATATAGAGCAGTTTTCAACTGAGTGTCGTAAAGCCAAAACCAAAGTAATCACTTTAGCCAATCACAAAAGGCACGGCCAATCCAGTGAACCAATCAAACGTTAATTAAAAGTATTTACATGTAGCTGGCACGAAGCGCGGAAAAACATGCGTAGTAACTGGCAAGTATTCGGTGCAAGTTTTTTAAACCAATCACTAAGCCTAGTAATGCAAAACCAAAGCAAATGCAAATTACTTTTGTTACTCAAGTGAAAACAGCTCTAACAGCATTATTGTCAGTCCAACCAGAGTTATGTACAGTCAAATGTATGAAATGGAACCGTGATGTCACAAAATCTGCATTACAACTTGAACATAAAAATTAATCAGAAGCCCAAGCTTAAAATCTACCCTGATACCTGAGTCATAATGAGACTGAAGGTGAATGCAAAACTGATCAGCAGAGATGAGAATCCTATATTCATATTACAATATACGGTATTTTCTGTTATAAAAGACTGCAAGTTTTTAGTCAAACAACTCAATATAAGCTGCCAAAGGTTGCTGAGTGGCATGCTGAGTGGTGTATCCTACATTGACACTGTTGAATTTTAAGGTCAAACAATTATCAACCAAACGCCGAAATAACAGAGATTTTGGCTGTTTCCCCCCAAATTTGTTATAACAGGGTTTTGTTGATGATGAACCCCTGTATAAAGTTAGAACAGATTTTTCCCAGTCCCTTGGAAATTTGTTTTATCGGGTTCTACTGTAGTACTAATCATACTTGTAGGGGGTGGTAGCTTAACATCTGTTGTTTGCTCCTTGATCAACTGCTGCATCTGTAAGACCTTCTTCTTTACGTCGCCACCAGAGGTACTACTACTACTGCTGCTACTGACACTGGTCTGTTCACTGCTGATGTGTCGCACGACTGGCGCACTACTTGATACCAACATCTGCTGTTGCTGCACCAGCATCTTGTCCTTTGTTATAAGCTGTTGTTTCTTTAACTCCTCTTGTCGTCTGGCTTCTTCTGCTTGCTTAGCTTCATTGAGGCGCCTGCGCATCTCCTGCTCTTTTCTCTGTTTTTCCTGTTCTTGGCGCATGGCTGAGTGGAAGAAGGCAACAATTAAGGTGGGGAAAATTCGCTCATTTAAAGTGTTTTTATGTGATGTACATGTACACACATTAGTGCATGCATTGACATGGTAAGTTTATGGTACCATGCTGCAGGTATTAAACCTATAATTATGTCCAATCTTACCCTTTAAACAAAACAAACTTAATTTTTTTTACTGAACATAATTTATTCATGAGAATCAATTTATGTTACATACCTGTATTCAAGTGTAATGTAGCTTTACTGAACGAGAATTCATGTAATCATCAATAAAATGTATGTACAGTTACTGTTAGTAATGTTATGTTTTCATGTGCACCTTAGCTCTATTGACACACACTTATTAATAAGTAATGTAATGTAGCGTATTTTGTAAGTGATGTACATGTGTAATGTATTGTAAGTAATGTAAATAATCCACTGTCAGTAATAGATGGTAATTAATGTAAATACTGTTTTGTAAGATATGTTGTGCATTATAAAAAAAAAACCTTAAGAGTTTTTTTTTTGAGTTAAGTGTTGCACTATGTAATTATCACTTGCACATTCATTTGCACCTAAGAATGTATTAATAATTATATGCATTAGCACCTTTATTGCACTGTCACGCACAAATTGGGAAAAGACACAGCAGTCAGAAAAAAGTTGAGAGCCCTTAGGCTAAAAGATTGCTGAGTCTACATGTACAAACTGCGTAGATACGTACAGGTTTTTTTTTTTTTTTTTTTTTTTTTTTAATATTTTTAATTTCTTGCCATACAAACATACAGTACAAAATTACAAAGAAAAAAGAAACACTACTTACAATTTAAACATTACTTACAGTCCTAACGCTACTTACTTACACTAATACAATACTTACTTACACTATAACAATAAATTATTACAAGCTTAACATTACTTACTACAAACAAAGCACGTTAAAAAATAAACAAGGTATATTATGCTATGGAGAGCAGAAGAAAAAAGAGACATGCAAAGCAAACACCAGCTTTCTAAACAAAAGGTCAAAAAGCAGGTTTCGAAAAAATAGAGTGACCTAAAATATTTTCGGTGGAGTTTTTTAAAAGGTAGAGTGGAAAAAGGAAATAGTCTAACTTAATACAGGAATAAAGATATTCCATTTTCTGTAATGTTGAGCAAGTGTACCTTTTTTCCTGGCAATGTAAAATTCTAATTTAAGAGTAGCTCTTAATTTAGCCTTAAAAACTGGTAAAGAGGGTTTAATCTTATCAAGCTTACACCTATAAATAAAATATTTTCCAAGAAGAAGAATATGGTTAACTACCATAGAGTCTGTATCGATATCAAACTTACCAAACAAAACATCGGTGAGAGAAAAATTTAAAACTTCATTCTTATGGATGGCCAACCACGACAATACCTCTTTCCAGAATACCTCGCTTGCTTTACAAAGAAACAATAAATGCTCGAGGGATTCATCTTCAGAGTAACAGAAAGCACATAATGGCGAGTCTACAATCTTAAATTTATAAAGTCTGTCATTTGTATACACAATATGGTTTAGTAATTTGTACTGAAAAGCTCTTAACTTTGTATCCAAAGTAACACTAAACGCTAGAGAATAGATTTTCTTCCAATCGACGGAGAGATTTGGATAGTCATTTTTAAATTTCTTTTGGGCAGTAGGAGGAATTACTTTACGAGAAAGAAACTCTTCATAAACTATTTTGGAGGGAATGTTAGAAATATCCAACATTTCCCCCTTTATTGGCACTTCAAAAGAATTTGCAGGGCAGGAGTATGGTTCACGGTATATACTCTCACCCTTAATAATGGAGCGCCATTCCTTTGGAATGGCACTGACTACTCCCATTAAAAGGAAAAACTGACTAGGTGATAGTTTTGACCTGAGAACTTTATCACTTTCCAGAAACGTATTGTCTTTAGAGACTAAATCTCCGATTTTGCTTATCCCACAGTTTATGCGGAAAAAGGCATGATATAAAGATTTACCTTCACATAGAATGTTTTTATTATTCCACAAGTATTGGTTCATAACATCCCCGTACGAAACCACTTCTTTACTTGAAAGAGTTGACCACGCAGCAAGACAATCTTTGTAAAACTCGGGTAAAAATATGGGCAATTTTTGGCAATCAAAATGACACTGCAAAATGAACTTTCCGCCTAGTTTTTTCAAATAGTGGTTTAAGAAGATCTTCCAGGGACTAACATAGTCCTCAATATACTTCTTCACGCACATTATTCTTTGCGCTAGAACCATAGATTCTATATCCAGCATCTTAAGCCCTCCATTTTCAATGCAATTAATCAAAGCTAACCGTTTAACCTTATACGTACAGGTGATGACCAGAGTTGACTTGTAAACTGAATTTACCAACCTTCTAACTCTCTTTCCTTTTGTTTCCGTACTTCCTCCTCTTCGCGTCTCCGCCTGGATTCCATTTCTTTCCGTTGTATATCCTCTTCATCTTTTCGTTGTTTCCAAGCGGTGTATTCTCTCTGCTTTGCTTCTGAAATTTGTTGTAACCTGGCATTTTGGCCTTGTAATTGTTGAGCACTTGTAGAAAGGTCCTGTGGTATTCGTTTTGTAAATCAAGGTTAATTAGAGTTGGCAAGGAGACACAGCATTTCTTCTAACTTTAATAAATTAGGGCTCCAAGACGTTGTGAAGGTGCATGTACATGAACAGGTACAGGGGAAGGGGAGTGGGAATGGCATCCCATGGGGGTTACTACTCTGGCTTGTTAATGACGGGAATGATCGAATGTTTTTTTGGGGTTTGAAATTTTAGATTCCGGGATTTTTTTGGGTTGGAAAATTTGGCAAGTATTTTTTTGGGTGACTTGATTTAGATAAGGGATTTTTTTGGGTATTAAAAATGAACTAAAGTGCCTTGGCGTATTTATGGTACATATGATGAATAAAGAAAATGAGCGTTCTTTGTGTTATGTTATTGGCCCTCCTGGCAATTTAGGTGTAATTTGACAAGGGATTTTTTGGGGGGTTATTTTTGGTCCAGGGATTTTTTTGGGTAATGTCGGAAGACTAAGGGATTCTTTTGGGTCCTGAGTTTTGCCTCCATTCGATCATCCCCATCATTTTCAAGCCGGAGTACCCCCCTGGGAATGGCATGTTTCAAGGCCTGTTCATTGATTGTGCGGAGTTCACATGCCACTGAAACACAAATTACGGCTGATTTTAGAATTACAAGCAAAGCTACCTTTCTACATCCATCTTTCGACATTGTCTTCTGACCTGCTGTTTGAAATGAGCCAAGCAAAACTGATGCATTTCGGTGTTGGTTTCATGCAAATGAGCCCACAAGTTCAGAAGGTCATGCAAGTAGGCTGAGATTGGTAGATTTTGATCTGTCTTGTTTGTTTAGCATGTCGGAAGATGAATGCCAATAAGAAGCGGGTATGCACATTAAACAAAGAAAGTGGGTGTCATGCAATTGATTACAAGCAATTAAATTTCGTTTACACACCTTAACCTGTGTATTCATGGTGTCCAGCTCCTTGAATTTTTCAGCCAAAACTCTCTCCATATTATTCTGTAATGTTTGTAATCTTCTAAGGTTTCCTCTTGAGTCCTGAACACTAGCCATAACATTGCCATGGGTGTCTCCTGAAAAATTTGAAATAAAGAGCATTACAGTTTTTTTAACACAGCAAATAACTTAAGAAAAATAAGATGCCAATAAGAGCACAGACAGCCAAGCTCACGTTTGGGGCGGGCAGTGTTGCGTAACTCTAGACCGTTGACTCCGTTTTAGGAAGGAAGGAACAGGTAAGAAGAAAAACCGCCTAAAACAACAGTTCAAGTTGCAAGACAGGCAAAAGGGCACAACAAATGGCAAAAAAATTATTCTGTATTATTTACTGAATTTTAAGCACAAATACAGCAAAATTGACCCAAATCCCATACAAAGTCTTATAATACTCTCAGTGGTCTAGAGATTTGCATCACCAATTTATAGCTATCAACCGCTTGAAATGTGAGCTTGGGCTGCCTGTGATAAGAGGAGGTGCTACTGTTCAGTGCACAAGTCAATACTTGGATGGAAAAAGCTACTTAAAAAATACTAGTTAGCATTAATTTCTAAGGTTTATATTCCACTGGCTGTGAGATTTGAAAGATGTAAAAAAATGTTATTTTTTTTTTCTTTGCATGACCACAGCCTGAGCATGGGTAAAGTTAAGCTTGGGTAAGTGTCATGAAACATGGGAAGTTTTCACTCATGCTTCAACAAGGAGTTGTGCAACTTGAACGTGAGACAACATGTAGTCAAGAGTTTCTTGTAGCTTTGCACATGAAAACAAGCTTACCTAAAATGTTAGTATCTCTTTGGTTAATGTCTTGTGCGAGCCTCTCACTCTCTTTTTTCATTACCACTATTCTTTGCTGGGAATCCTGCCCCCCAAGAAACAAAAGCACACAGGTCAGAATTCAACACACTGTATACATTATCTTATCAATCTAAACTTAAAAACAATATTATTGCAGATGTTGGGACAAAACTGTGATCAGTTGAACCCAGGTATGGGACTTCCTTGCGATCAACATGGGGCAAGCAAAAACACAAACCAGACCCAACATTTAGGGAGCTACATGAAGAAGGTGCCTTAACTGTCAAACACATAAAACACATGCTGTACAATTACAACCCAGATTGGTAATATTTGGGAGTTGTTCCCATTTCCCTTTGATCTTGCTATTAGCATAAATTTATCAAATGTCTGGCAAGTATATACATGTAAAAAGGTTGCTACAGAAAAAGTTTGGATTCACATGTAATTTGAAATGTGCAGTTTCAGAATATCCAATCCCACCCCATGGAAGGTCATTGGAAATTCTGAGGGGGTGGGGGTCTTGAAAGCCAAAATTTTTAAAGGAAAGTATGGAGCTTATCTTGAATCTCCAGAGGAGTAGGGGATTCAAACCAAAAAACCTTCTGTGGGAGGGGTATGGATATTTTCTGGAACAACACAACAAAACCTCAAGCTACTTTGTTTTTAAAACCAAGGCCACGTGAAAGGCCTTGATAAACCAAGACCTTTCACATTTAATTTTTAACAACATATCTTTGTGGCTTGCAGGTTTATACACATAGTCTTGTATTTTAAAATTTCTCTCATATTTTGTAATAACTAATTTTAAAGCCATGAGGTGATTCTAAAGTTATCTCTTGTGTGAGTTTCTATAAGAACATATACATATAAATGTAAATGTTGTCACATAACTAAGTTTGCCTTGGCATCAGGGCTTTTACACTGTACTTTTGACAAATGTAAAACCTAGACTCACCTTGATATCACACTGCACTCTACTGATTTCTGCTAATCTCATTTCTCGGCTCTGATTTATAAGATTAAATGATGACTGACACTGCATACAAGTTTGTCTTTCTTTATTTAATGTCTCTTGGGCTTCATTTCTAGCTTGG
Organism: Oculina patagonica; assembly: GCF_052425735.1. NCBI lineage: Eukaryota > Metazoa > Cnidaria > Anthozoa > Scleractinia > Oculinidae > Oculina > Oculina patagonica. The sequence goes on from NC_135763.1 coordinate 8,243,002, forward strand.
TTCTGTGTATGAAAGGAACAGCAAACAATAACTTTAATTTAACATTAAATTTGTCACCAGGATGCAAGTGAGAACATTGAGTAATTATTATAAAAAAAAAACTATCCTGTGACTATTCAGTCAGTTGGTTACCCTGTGCTGGGGTGGGGCCCATGATGATCTCATAATTACACATATGATGTGGGGAAGCTGGTTGCAGTATTCACCGCGGTCAAACGTCTCAGGCAGGTTTTCTTTCCATTTCGCCGTTTTTTTGTTCAAATTGAAGTGTTATTACGAGCAAGGATAGATAAAAATAGTTGAAGAGTGAAAGCATAATCCCATTCCCTCAGGTAAACCAGTGTTTTTACTTTTTAAATGTTTTGCATCCAAACCAAAGGTGCTTTGACAAATGGCGCCGCCCGTGAGTCCGCATATCGCTATTTTCAAACACGTAGAACTTTTTTAGTAAAGCTCCAAAAAACTTAGTAAACCCTTAGGATACCGGTTATGTACCGAACTTTGAACTGTGAAAATTAAAACCTTATCTTTGCAGTACTTTTCTTATTTTCTGCATATTTCTGTCGTTTGACTGCGGTGGAGTTGCAGTACAGGTTATGTCTTCAACCAGACCACGATTCAAAAGTTGTTAGTAATGTCACACCAGAAAAGGGTGGAGAGCAAAGAGAATACATGGATAAATGACAAGACAGGATATGACAGCTTTAGATGTAGTACTTTTCAAGAGTTTACAAGTTGGTTTATTTAAACAAAACAAAAAAACAGTATAGCTTCACAAGTCAGTAAATGGGAGTTAAATTAATGAACATCCATGCATAGCACATGTCAGTAGTAAATATAAAGGGAAAAACAGGGGGAAAATGAATACCTGCAAGTAAAACAAAATAATTATAGTCAACTACAGTATACCCACCACTTTAAGTAATTCATCTTCAAGTTTCTGAACCCTTGTTTTAAGGTTGTTAACAATATCTTGTTCCATATTTTTGTGATTTAGGAGTTCTTCCTTTTTTCTCTTTTCCCACTCTAACTGACGTTGTTTCTCTGCTTCAATTTGAGCAGCCTATGAGAACAAAACAACACACAACCTCAAAAGGCAATCTTTTTAACGTCAAGTAGACCAGAGATTAATAAAAATAAAGAAAACTCTAACTACCTTATTTTACTTATTTTCGGGGACTATTTCCGATTTCGCGATTCGAATTAAGACCCGAATAAGGTCGCGAAATACCGCGAACTTATACCCCTATATTCGTAAAATAATCAGTGTTCGTAGTCACTATCGTACGCACCTCACTTGTACGGAACATGTCAAACGGAAGTTTCGTTTTGTTATATGTTTGTTCAGTGTCACTGGAAACTATGCTATTTCAAATCTTTTGGACCAGTTTTGACACGAAATAGTTCCATTTTGGCCCGCGTGCCGGACCCCGCGAATAAGTCCCGCGAAAATAAGTAACAATAAGGTAGCTAGGGGATTGAGGCACCACCAATTCTCAGAACTTAAGGTGTACAATAAAAGGAGAACTGATATTTCAAACAAAGTTTGGAAATGAAAGGATAAGTTTTATTGCTCAACAAGCAAGCCTTCATAAATTCCAACATCAACACTTTAAACTCTGAGTGGTGCATGGACAGTTTAATCATCAGGCTGAAATTGATTTTAACACAAAATACATAAATTTAAAGTGATAATGTAAAATAAACTGGCTTTTGTCTGCAATTAAAATTATTACCGGTATTAATATAACTCTAAAAACTTAAAATATTGGAGGGCATCCCCCATGGACCCTACATACATTGTAGTATCCATCACAATTCAATGACGTTTCCAGATTAAATTAACCAAAATCAAACAATTTTCCAGGAACATGAGCAGGGCTGCTCACAGTTTACCTATTGTTTAGTGCAAGAGTCAAATTCTAAAAGCTGTTGTGACTTACATAATTATTTCATAGCTACTACAGATCCAGTTCTAGGCAGTCATGTGTGATTCACATCTACTATCACACCCCCAAGAATAACAAATTAATTTTAATTAATAAATTACATGAATCCTAATCATATCTCTATAAACTGCTTCGTGTACATCTTTTTCACCATCTTACAGAAAGAAGCGTACCATAATAAATACATGTTATAAAACATCAATTGAAAAAAATAAACAATGTCTTACAAGTCGCTGTTGAATCATTTTCTTCCTCAATGCTTCTTGCTCCCTCTCCATCTCCAGCTGTTGCTGCCGCTGTTTTTCCAGCTCTGCTTGTCGTCTTTGTTCAGCTTCAAGCTTCGCCCTTTGTCTCCGTTCTTCTTCTTGGGCTTCTTTTCTTTCTCTCTCATCTCTTTCTCTTTTCATTTTTTCTTGGAGCTCCATGCGTCTCCGTTCAAGTTCTAAACGTCCCTTCTCAAAGTTATCTTTTCTTTTGTCTTCAAAGGTGACTGTTAACAAAAATTTGGCCATGAGAATCAGCGAAAAATGTTAAATTTTCTATGAATATATAAGTCATAGACAATTAGCTATACAAAACTGCCTATAACAGTTACTATATGTTCCATGCAGGTCTTGGAATTGTCTGTTAAAAATGAAATCTTGAATCTTAGATAATCTTTCTGGGAGATTTTGCTTGTCGAAGCTAAGAAAGTATCAATAAACATCATCTTAAATCAGGAAAAACCTAATTTGCATTTTACCTTCCAACACTGACACTAATTTGAATACGAGATTTACAAGTTAAGTAAATCACATATTAATTATGCAAATCAGTGTGTTGAAAGTAAATGCAAATGAGTTTTTCCTGATTAAGATGATGCTTAGAAAATCTTGCATTGGAAATAAAATACACAACAGTATAAGGGTATAATACTGTCTTGTAAAAAACGAAGGAAATTTCACAAATTGATGATGCTTACAAACTCCTTTTCCGCTTGTTGTACTGCCAGATCGTGATCGCCCATCAATGCTTCCACTTCTCTCTCGTTCACTCCCACTTCTTTCTCGTCCGCTGTCAGACCTCTCGCGGCCATCTGGAACTGGAGAAAATGTATTGGGGGCTTGCCGCGACTGGTACGATGGTGGAAGAAGCTCTGGCGGCACTGTAGGAGGCAGAGTCTGACCATGCTTTGCTAGTTCAACCAAGTGCATAGCCAGAGCAAACTCTTCAATGTTAAGCTGACCATCTTTGTCCAAATCCGAAAGGTTCCTGAAAACATTCAGTGCAGTATGACTTTCAATTCAGCTGTTATGAAAGGCTACATTCATAGACAAATTATTGTACTTCACACATCTAACGGCACAGTCGAACGCGGCGTGCCGAGAACTGTCCGGAAGTTTCTATCTTTAATTATTGTAGACAAAACTATATATATATTATATGTCCATTCACATTTAAATTAAAGAACACATACACATACGCAGACGCACATACGCAGACGCATATACGCAGATGCGTGATACGCAAAAGCATACTCGTTTCGCGTATGTTTTGGGACGTATTTCTGAGCGGTACTGTAGGATAAAAAATACACCAGCTATGAAAGCACAGTGGACGCTGGATCAAGCAGGCAAGGCTGAAGTACTTGCCAGCAGGTGCATTTAGCTGTGTTCTTGAACAAGTCACTTTACTCTTGTAGTGTTTCTCCCACTTCAGAGTATAAATTATGGGTAATAGCTAACGATATTGTTGGGGAAACCAGGGAATACTAAGAAAACACTAAGCCGGCTCATTAACAAGCCCAGCGGCTTTCTGGCCTTGGCAGCTCTATAGTTCTCGGTGTGAAATTTGAGCCGGATTTAAGTTCTATTTCAGCCGGTTAAATTAGCCGGCAGCCGGCCCTTAGCAACATCCATGGGAAACTCTGACAGGAGTGTTGGGGGAGGAAGAGGTGGCTTTATGATGGACTAGCATCACAACAAAGGGACTAGCAATTAGCAATACTAAACATTGCTTCATGCCAGGTGCATGTACATTGTAAACTTGAGTTGAGCACCTGCTTTGGTTAGACATAGCTGCAATGTAGGCTCATAGACAGACACAAACCTTGACAATGGCCAATGAATGTCACTGATCTTAAAACACTGGAAGTCCCAATGTGCATTGCACGCTTGTGTACTATGCTGTGGGTTAATTTCCCTTTGTCATTTCCCTTTGTTTCAGATCATGATAACAAGGGATAATGAAAACAAAATCAAACTGGTTGAAACTGAAAAATATATTTCTACCACAATAACATGTTGAGGTTTAAATTTATCTTTGGTCTAAATTTTTTCCAGCCAGTTTGATTATTACTTTTCATTGTCTCATATTCATAAGCATAATCTGAAACAAAAGAAAATAAGAAACCAAGTAAGAAACCAAAGAAAAAAACAATAAATAAAAAAATATAAGAAACCAAAGACTAATGCCTTCTTCAAGTGAACCTTTACTGTAGAACATTAAAACTACATGACTTGTCTACTAACCATATTTGAGCTAAAATTCCCTGTGAAAGACCTGATTGAATTAACATACTTCTAGCTTGATCACCTACAAATAAGACAGAACAAGATATCAAGCTACACATAAAAATATCACACAAATAGATTCTATCCTGGCTAACATGTTCTCTCAAGGATCTCTTGTCTATTAAGAGTTGCAGTACAGTCAACTCTTGTTATAGCGGACACACTCGGGGCGTCTTTTGTTTCTTTGGGGGTTTTGTCTTTTTCCCCGGGTTTTTTTTGGGCCGGGGGGGGGCCCGGGGGGGGGAGTATTGAGTTAACATTGTTAGCCAAATGGACACAGTTTGTTCAAGTTTAACTAATGTGAACAAGTTTAATTCATGTTGAGCAATGACATGTTTTCAAGACAAAAAAAGCGAATACAATGGTTTTAATATGATTATTTCAATCAGTAGGGCACAGCTCCGGGGGCTGCCCATGGAGAAACACAAGGGAACAAACAGAATGCGTATATAAATGCATTCTCATTAATCAGATGTACAATTATTTGTAATATAGTGCACTACAGTATAGCTAGGAAGTTATGCATTGCTGATACCATGAAATTTGAATATTTTTCTCTAACAATTTCCCTACCTGATAAAAAGCCTGCCTTTTGGTAATCATTTGCTTTGAACATTTGATTATATTTCAGTCTATTAGCAGGACTGATAGTCCCATAAGGTCCTGTGGCCGTTTGACCAAAACTTCCAGTCAGTGAATTAGCCCTATGGACATTAGGCGGAGCAGGCCCAAAACCACTCTGAGCTTGATTTCCTGGTCCATTAAGAATTGCCGGACTTGAAGCTGCAGTGTTTATTAAACCACTGTTCATTCCAACATTGAACGATGATGACAACGACACTGAAGGACCGCTTGCTGGTAACGGTGGTCCAAACGACGACCCAAAAACTGAAGAACCAGCTGAAACTGCCGCTCTAGTTTGCGGTGGAGATTGGTTTATTCCAGACCACGATATACCTGATGTAACAGTTTTATGCGGCAATGTCATCATGCCAACCTTAGAAAAGCCATTTGACACTGCTTGATTTGTTGGCTGTCCCCATTCAGTTGCAGGTTTTGCTTTTTGACCCAGAAGGAATGTACTTGGCATAGAGGTCATTTTCAAACTATTGGGGAGTGATGTTGGTAATTCAACCCCTTTTAGCTTGCTCTGTATCAAATGAACAGCAATGGTGAATTCTTGCATTGTCATCTTGCCATCCCGATCTAGGTCTGCAAGATTCCTGCAGGAAGAGTTTATAAAATTAATTATAGATGTAGTAAGTCAAATCATAGCTGTGTTTTAGCTAATACATAAAGGATAATACATGGTTGCGCGGATAAATGAAATTTATCTTCGAGTGTTCAAATCGATAGCGCAGCGAACGAGTGAGATATCGGTTTTGAACATGAGAAGATAAATATATTTAAGCAACCATGTATTATTCTTTTTATTACATAAACCTAATAATTACGATGTTTTTGACAATTTTCCAAATAATTACCATTTTCCAAAGAGTCCACAAGGCTAGTAAACAAAACAGTTAGTCTCAACCCTGATGGCTGCTGTATTGGTAAAAAAGTCTATTGGCTATTGATTGCATGAATGAATGATATAAAAGCCTTTGTTTGCCAGAATGTTACCTGACAATAAGAATTTCTCTGCCAGAAAAATTTGCCATTAGACAGAGCTGTGCTCTAGAAGTGCCTGGGTGCCACAGGCGACTTTCTTTTGTCTTTGGGCGACTTGCATAACTTTGCTACCATGAAAGCTTATAAGAGCTGGGCACCCAAGATTTCTTTCATAAGTGCCTTTGGACACCCTGCAATAAATTTTTTATTATTCTAAGAGCACAGCTTTGTAAGTATAAAAGATACACGCACATGAGGTAATGTACATGTATAATTTTAAAATGCATCAATTGATGTTCTTGCATAAACGAAGCAAGGAAAGACAAGTACCGTATTTATTCGATTAAGCGCCCTGGGGTATTTAATTTTGGACCTTGAGTGTGGGGTATTCGAGGTGGGCGCTTATTCGAGGCTGGGCGCATTCGAGGCTGGGCGCATAAATTTTCGCGATTCAGCAAAAAGTAAGTTTATTTGAGGAAAATACAGATTGATTCATGAAGTTGAAAAATTTAGACTCGGTCACGGGGAAGTCTCAGTAGTACTTAGTCATTTCTATCAATACTCCCTTGTGCACTTCAGTTTTTTGTGGGGTGAGGGGTGGGCGCTACGAGGGGGCGCTTAATCGAATAAATACGGTAACTACACACCAAAATGTAAATGTTTAATTTTTTTTACATGTGAGGAATGCATAAATTAACACTCACCATATTTGACCTAACACCATTGGTGGAAGATTTGATTTCAGGAAATACTTCTTGGCTTGCTCTCCTTGAGGAGGAAATTAACATTTGCATAAATCTATCAGTAATTCTCTAAAATTAATCTCATTAAGCTTTTTCTTCACAATCAGCAATGACAGCAAAACAGTTCAGAAATATGATATTCTGAACAATGCATCATAATGTATAAGATTTTTCTTCGAGTAGTAAGTAACTAAGATTTGAAGAATTTTAATTTCTGTTTTTCCGTGTGCATAATTTCCCGCTTGAAAAATGCTACAAACGATCTTTAAGCTTATGTTAATGTTACACATCTAGTTGGGTCCCGTGCCAAAAGACAATACATTTTCTTGTTTTTAACTAAACCTTTTGTTTCCAAGAATTGACAGTTCATTGAATTTTATTTGAATGGAAGGCTACATCTAGAATGCAAATATTTAATTCACGCTAATTTTAACCATACATATTGTGAGCCGCACAAGTTAAATCGTTAACTTAAGCACACTTTCTGGTCATACTGTGATAAAATCCAAATATTTTTGATTGAAATCATGTCGAAAAAAAAATTACCCGTAGTTTAGCTAACCTGTCAAGAAGCCACTTGCAGGATTCAAACTCTGGAAGGTCGCTTCGTGCTTGGTTCGATCTTCAGATGAAATCACCCAAGATACTGGAGAATCAGAAGAGAAACAGAAAACTCACTTAATTTATTATTCGTTAACAGCTGGTAAACGATCTATGTTTTAAAAATATCAATTAATTTTCTATAAATATGCAAACCTGGGAGAGAAGGGCCAATCCCGCCAGGAGAACCAGAGGCCATTTGAGACATCTTTGAGTTCACTTCTTTGCCATAACAAAACTGTACTTGTCCAAACTGAAATCTTCCACTGTGAACCGCTTAGATCTCAGATTTTTACGTCAATCACCAGAATTTTCATCTCAGGATGCCATCAACTAAACATCCCCAGACTTCAGTGGTCTAAGCGAATCAAACTCGCGAAGTGTACCGCAATATACAGTATTCCAATTTTGTTATAAAGGGTGAGGGCGCTTTTCTGTTGAAGTGACACGCAACAGGGCCGCCTCTCACAGGCCGATTCTTCGGTAAGTTATGTGGCAACTCCTAAAGAACTCTATAAAACTGAAAATACGAAGAAAAACACCATTTAACCCGATTCAATGCGGTAATATAACAAGCTCCATACCCTTCTGGCATTCGAGCGAAACAACACATGTGTGGTGCGCACGCGCACTCTACAAAAACAATTGGATTATGGGAAATTTGTACATTGCGAAGAGACTGGGCCAAAATGAAATCCAACATGGCTTCTTTGAGTTGTGTTTTGTAAAAAAAGATATAACATTTTTAGTTGTTTATTTACAAATGGCTGGATAATTTGAATGTCATAATGGGAGGAAAAGATAAACAAAGAACTAAAGGAAACGTTAAGGTATGATAAACAAGGATCGAATATTTTCACGTGTATTGCCCCGCGGAAAAATAAGCTTTCTCGTCTTCCACGTTCTCAAGAAAAAAACACACAAAACTGGGGTACAAAACAACTGATTTTGTTTTTAATTATTTGATCATACGATAACAAAATAAAAAAAGGAATCTTCTCAATTTGGGCTAAAATAATTACCATGGAAACTTAACACCCAGCAAATGAAAGAAAAAATCCTTTGTATCAGTCAAATCCGCGAGATCATGGCCCTCCTGGGCAAACCCCCGGGCATTTGACTTTTTTCCAAAATGTCTGATCAAATTCCCCACTATGTGGGCCAGTTGCATAGTCAAATTCCCCACCAGTCGGGACTGAAATGTCATCGTGAGTTGGGTGTTCTCGTTAATACTAGGTCTCAATGCAACAGACACGCATGCTTTATTAATCAACAAATTTTAATAGGAAAAGGTTAAAATTTGTTGAATCTTCTTTACAGCAACGTTATAAAATACTAACTGTACGCGATTCAGATCGCTAGCATTTTATAGTCTATGATACCTTGTCGACGGTCAAATGCCCGACCATCCAGGCGTCTGTTCAATCAAATTCCCCTATCTGGGCCTCAGCAGTGGTCAAATGCCGGGGGGTTGCCAGCTTACTTTATACATATTTTTATTATCACCAGCCATCTAGCAGTGGACAGGCTGCGGCATTGATTTCCAAGGATGGTACTGTGGGCTTTGTTGGTTTTGGAGGACTGCAGGGAAGTCCAGGAGCAAGTAACCTTGGTTATGTTCCAATGACTGCTGGTGTGGGTGAGGATGTTGATGCTTCTGTTGACGCAGAATTCAGGATGGTGATGAGGAAACTCATGAAGAGAGACTCAGTTACAAAATTGAAAGTAAATCATTCATTTAATTGATTATATATGTTTTAAAATCATCTAGTCATCTACAGTAGTGCTCTCTGTCCCATAGGGGACATACACAAGGATGTCCACCATTGCCTTTCAAGCCTAGGATTGTAATATTAAATTCTGCCTTGTTAAGGGATTTAAGGTAGTTTTTGTGTGGTTTGGGCTTGTTGGGGTTTTTTTTTTTTTTAAAAATTGTTTTATTCTTCACGGCAATCAGAAAAATTACAGATTTTCATAGCCCTAAAGGCCAGCAGCACACTAGAGCAACTAGCTGAGCTATTCGCCTTATGAGCCCATTTGCTCAGCCATTTACTCATTGCACATTTCACTGCTGACAGTGAGGAAAGTACAGTGCTTAGCAAGTTTATTTCAGGAGCTGCCATGTTTAATCATGTGTCTACAGGAGCATTCTGCATGTGTTTATTGGTCAGTTGATATTTCTGGCTGAGAGGCAAATAGCTCACGTCGCCAGCACACGTTGAGGATTTTTCCTCTCAAGGCAAAAAATATCAAACACGATAGATATCTTCCTCAAGGCCTCCCGAGGTTAAATTCTCACGAAAAATGTCTGCACACGAGAGAAATCTGCTAACAAAACGAGCAGGCGAGGTTGTTAGCTCAGCTAGATGCGCTAGTGTGCGGCAAGCTTTTGCTATTAACCCTCAATTTTTCCCCTGCTCGTGGATGGGGACAGGGGGTGGGAAACCGGGAGTAGAGGGGTACGTTGGGAAGTCTACAGGAGGTGGGAGAAGAGAGAGTAAGAAGTGGAATTCCTAAAGTAGTGGAAACAGGGAGAAATAGGAAAGAAACTTTTGCAAAATTGTGATACTTTTTACAGAGAAATCATAGAAGGAGGATTAAAAGCTTGCGTGGGTTTAATTTAGCAACTAAAATTTTTTCACTGGTAACCTGAAACTTGAGCAGTCGGTGGCCAAAGGCTACTAAGAAAAAAAAGTAAACTTGGAGGGTTGATTATGAGCAGGAAGTGATCAGGATGTTAGTCAAGATATTTCAAATTAATTTTATTAATAAGTTGTTAGATTTGGATTTTGATGTCATTATTAATATTTAGTCCAACTTTTGATTTTCTTAGGCAGTGCAAGAGTTTACTGACTTATGTAAGAATTCAACTGTTGATGCTGTGGAAAGTGCACTGCCATTTTGGCCAAGGCTTTTCAACAAGTTGGCTATGGTAAGATAAGATGAGAAGAGAATTAATAAACATTCAGGCAAAATCAGTATGCTTCATGGCTACTTTTACAAGTACTTTTTCATATACGTACTTTAGTTAGTAACTTTAGAGCAACTGAAACAAAAAGACTCGCAGTTTATGGCTAAACTTCTTTTGTTAAAAGCAAACAGAGTAATAATTGTGCCATCAGTTTTAATCAGAAATAGGAAAATGAAGTGGCTACAACTATGGCCAAATCATCTAGGATGGTAGGCCTGGGCAAAATTAATAACAAACAAACAATCAAATATGCAGCTTGCTATCAAAGTTCAATTGGTGTGTTTCTGAGAAAAAGTTTAAATGTGACTAAAAAGTCACATATACCCCTTTTTTCCCCTAGCCCCTTCAATAATTTTTCAGGTGAGTACAGTAAGAAAGTACAAGCAAGTGTATGAACAGGTATGTTCTGCTCAGGAAGGGTCACTTAACTTTTGATCAGTTTAAGCTCAGTGGCTATAGAATTATAAAACAAGCGAGACTTAAGTGTCTTTTTTGTGGTACATGTAGATCCTGGTGTTGTAATTGGTAACTAAAGGCTGTTAGGCATTTAGCTTAATAGTATGAGCTTATATCTTTAGCAATCCCTATTTTACAGGATGTTGATCACAGGGTGCGTGAAGCAACTCAACAAGCCATGGAGCAGCTTGTACTCAGAGTTGGTCGTAACCTCGCCCCACACCTGCGCTATGTCATTGGTCCTTGGTTGTGTGCACAGTTTGATACCTATGCAGTGGTGGCATCATCAGGAAAGAAGTCATTCCAGGCTGCATTCTCAGAAGAAAAACAAACTGAAGTCATTAAGTTTTGTAGAAAAGAATTGTTTGAGGTTTGCTTGCCATAGCTACAGTTTACATTACATGGCATGTATGGTCTTCACTGATTATTACAGTGAATGATAATTTGGGAGGCACGGGGCGGCTGAATGGATTGAGCATTCCGGGTTCAAGCCCTGGCCAGGGTCACTGTTTTGTGTTCTTGGGCAAGACACTTAGACTCGCAAAACAGTCGACAGGTGTATTGGGTCCCGTTTCTCTGGGGGGGCTTTTGTGAACGCGTTCGGTCTTAGCGCTTTTTACAACAATTTTATTAGTAAAAAAAATGAGTAACAAAAAATTTTTTTTTTTTTTTTTTTTTTTTGGGTCTTCAAGACACTTAATTCCCATAGTACCACTCTCCACCCAGGTGTATAAATGGGTACTGGCAAATTTACTGTTGGGGGTGACCCTGCAATGGACCAGCATCCTATCCAGGGGGTAGCAGAAATGCTCCTAGTCACGTACGCGTGATGCTATAAAAACCAGTACAAGCTCACACCGGCAAGATAGGCCACTAGACTTGACACACTTAAATTGCCTTACATTACATCATACCAGTTGTTGTCAATTGATTGACAATGTTTTTGCTGACACTCGCAGCCGTCTTAGTACAGCTGTGAAAATTCAGCTATTGAACTCATTTTTAATTATTTTTTATTTATTATTTATTTTTTGCTTTTTACATCTTGACAGTTCGTACAAGACAACATTTTAACACAAACATCTTCAACCCTCTCAGATCCAAAGTAAGTTTGCAAGTTTTGTGGAAAAAAGTCATGTCATGATTAATGCATAATTTCTATAATATGATATTTATTATTAATAATAAAATTATGATGTTTATTAAATCTAAAGATCTATAGTGCTACCTGACATAATAGGTTTGAATTAAAAGGAACCTATGTTTTTTCAACTAGATTTGTTTCAGAAGAGGAGAGGGAGGCTAAGTATAACCGAGTGCTTTCATCCTCCATCTTGGGTCTTGGTCATCTGATACATGTGACATCGGACAAAGCCAGCACAGACATGGAAGAGCTTTATCTTAATGTACTACGACAGAACAAGTTTTGGAAATATGCAAGACACAAATCTCCTAATGTGGGTGTCCACTAATTTAAAACATTTAATTTTTATAAATTTAAACAATGAATAACTGGTAATTATTATCAGTTCAATTATTTTGTAGGCAAAAACAAAAACAAATAATCAGCAACTAAAAAGGTACAATGTACTTCTATTTTTGGCGAATGTCCTGGGCAATGTCAATGCTTCTTGAAAATACCGTTATTTTCATACTCTTTGAATGAATGCTAATGTTATGTACCGTATTTTCTCGATTAATTTTGACAGCTATATAATTAGACATTATTTTTAAAGCATATTAAACCTTTAATAATTGTCTAAGGGGTTGATTTTCAAATACAACTTGGAGACCCGGCGTTTTTTCGGGACCCGGCATTTAATCGAGGAAAATACGGTATTATGTGTATTGTAATAAAAATATACATTTTTGATAGCAAGTTTTCTTGTTATGCTGTAGGTGCGAGCTGCAGTGTTTTCCACAGTTAGCATCGCATGCGAGACACTTCCCTCTATGATGTCATCCCTTAGCTCCCAGGTCTCCCCGGCGGTGTTGTCAGCACTGGACGATTCTGATCCTGCAGTATGTCAACAGCTGTGGAATGCTGTTTTATCTGTGCTGAAGAATATCACAGTAAGAAATTAACTCACTTCCTGTTACTTTAAGTTGTTTACTCACTTGTTAATGAAGGAAAAGTGGTATTTCAGTGGTTATCAGGTGCATTGAGCTCCTTAAGATTTAGGGCAGAGCTACAATCCCTGACAAAAGTACTTGTGACACCTGTCAATAACAACTCATCATGAATGCCATGAAATAGAGACCCCCTCCCCTCCCCCCTTTACAATGTTGCAAGTAAGCAAGATAGGCAGCAATGGGAGGCATTGTCAGTATTTCATGCCTCTCAACATTGGAAAGGGGGAGAGGGAAAATTACTAGTGGAGGGGGATAGGGGATCTGAACCTCCCGCCTCCTGTGCCTTTTACTCCCCACTTCCCGTTTTTGTTTCTCCCCCCTCCCTTCCCTCCTCTTTATCTCATATCTATTGCAAAATGAAACAAAAGGTTGCCAAATCTTACTTGTTTTCTCCCATTTCCAGCCACCTTAGGAATCCCACTTCCTGCTCTCCCTTCTCCCGCTTCCCGCCCCTTTTCTCCTGGCCTTCCGCCCCTGTCCTTCTCCACTTTCCAGACACTTCCGTGTTTTAGGTGGGAAAAAACAGTGTCCCAAGAGGTCCCAAGAGGTAAGAGGTTTGTACACCTGGGCAAGACAGCTACTGGTTAATACACGTTAGGGTACATGTTTATTATTAGTGTCTATATATCAGTAAATTGTTTTAATTATTTTTTCTTAACAGCAGGACTGCTGGAAGCAAGTAAATGTCCGCAAAGCTGTTTTGCCGAAATTGTGGTCTGTCTTAAAAGATGGTGGCAGTGGTTGTGCTACAGTCATCTTTCCTCACTTGCTTCCTTTCTTAAGCAAAGTTCCTTCAGAGGTTTGTAAAATATTCTGCATTCTTCAAGTGGGATAGACAACGGTGATAAAAAAAAATAAAAAAATAATAAATAAATATGTTTATAGTGGTCATGTACTTAGCTTCATATCTCAACGAGATAGCTAGTTTACAGGCATGCCACTGAAACAGAAGAAACAAATAATTTTAAAATGAACATAACAAAGTTAAAAATCCCAACTGGCAGGAGGCAAGCCAGTTGGCTATATACAAAGCGTGGTCGAGGATTTGAACTCGGGACAACCGAGAAACAGATCCAGCTTGTGGCAGGGGCAGGTCTTGAACCGGGGAACTCCAGATTACAACACAAGCGCCCTTAACCACTCGGCCACGCTTGCCTCCTTGATGAATGGAGCTAAGAATATGCCAGTTCTTGTGCATTGTTACTAGCCAATTGGTGAGCTAGCAAAAAAGTTAGTCTTCAGCCCTGTTAGCTGAGTCCCTCAAGGTCTATTGTCCTAGTCTAAAAAAAATTAAATGATTGGATAAAAAATAAAACAGCATTTCTGTGTCTTCAAAACATTCTCTCTTGTTCTCTTCATGTCAACCCACAGGTGATTGGCAGTGGTTTAGGTTTCTACAGAGAATTCTTTACTAGTCTACAAGAGGGTCTGACAAAGGAGCGTGTGCAAAACAGCCCAAGTGAATGTTCAGCAGTAATTGGAGCATTTATGGAGTGCCTGAGATTCTGCCTTCTGCGTAGTTATGATGGTGATGGGCCAGATGTCACAGTGCAAGAATATTTGATCAAGGAACAGGTAGGAGGAACAGGCTGAAACAGGTTATTTTTAAAGGGGCACTACCATCGACATGTCTCTCTTTTTCAATCTAGCATTTGCATTGTACATGGATCGTTGTAACAATAAATTATTAAGCACTCTGCAAAAAAAATCTTGCAGAGACCATATTGAGCAAGGCACTTTTCAATCACATGCAAAAAGCAAGAAGTGATATAATGAAGAAGTAATCAGACTTCTCCAATCACTTGGATTAGAATTGACTTGTGTTTGCCTTTTGTATTTATATCTATTGCCAACGAGTCAGGCCTTCTGGAAGACCAGAAGGCCTGACGAGGTGGCGGAATATAGAGCCGCAAGAAGATTTGTATAATTATGCGAAAAAAATCTCAGAAACACTCCAAATCAATGTCGAGTAATGTAAGTAATGTAATGTAAGGTAGATCGTGACGACACAATTTTTGATGTTTTTAATTAGCCAATCCGTTCAGCAGAATCTGTTCAGCACGTGCACACTTTGTTGTAGTTTGGCCAATCAGCGCGCTACTAATTTGTTCAGCACGTGCATGATTCATTGGCAACTAAAATTCCCAGACAAGATGCGTCTCAGATAACAAAGAGGTTTCATATCTGTTCGCTTCAAAAAGCCAAAATTCCCGAACTAGAGATTGAAATACAAAAGAAACTTGATTTAAACTTTGTTTAGAATTTAATTTCATTTAAGATGAAGGCAAGAAATGCATTTCAAAGCTTCAAGATTTCCAGAGCTTCGAAAATTTCGAAGTCATACAAATTTGCATGCGTAATTAAGTTAGGTCTGGCTAAGTAAACAACACGGATTTTATCGCTTAGAAGAGAGTTTTATTTCGTTTCTTGAATTTATAAAATAAATTCCCTATACTACATTTTTTCCTGGTTTGTCCGGCTTTTTTTCTTGGGAAACAGGGCCTTTAATTTTCCTAAAAGCTGGTTGCCCGAACGCAATTTGCAGTGTCTCAACAAGAACAATTCAACGTGACATTTGAGACATCAGACATTGCGCGTGATGAATTATTCTCGGAATAATAAAATAAACTTGTTCCATCTTTGGCCACAAACTTGGCGCCCTGGCCAGGGCGCTGCGTTGTGTTCTTGGGCAAGACACTTTACTCTCACAGTGCCTCTCTCCGCCCAGGTGTATAAATGGGTACCGGCGAATTTACTGCTGGGGGTAACCTTGCGATGGACTGGCATCCCATCCAGGAGGGAAGTAGCAATACTCTTAGTCACTTATTGCTATGGAAACTGGGATAAGCCCCGGCTGTATGGGCCACAGTGACTTGGCTCGGACACAGACTTTACTTTTACCTTCGTGTACAGTCCCCCTTTTTTCTCAGTCTGGGAAGCCTGAGGTGAAAAAGAGCATGACTGGGACAACCTGACAGAATGCTGGGGAATAATGGACTAGCATTCCATCCACATGGGGAGGGGGGGGGGGGGTAGCAATACTCCTAGTCTCTTCATGCTACAGAGGCAATACTCCTAGTCTCTTCATGCTACAGAGTTAATCACCAAGAGTTACATGCATGGGCCACTTGTGCTTAGTTAATCACTTTACTTTTTTTTTCTAGCTACTTACAGTGTTGAAATCTTCTTTGGAAAAGCAAAGTAAACTGACACAGTCCACCCTGTATCCTCTTGTGGCTGACCTACTGTCCTATCTGTCAATCAAATCGGAAAATGATTCCAATTCAGAAGAGGGAGTGGAGGAGCAGAAATTGCCACAACAATTCTGCCACATTTTAAAATGGTTCTGGGAAGGCTTCAGTTCCATCTGCTTGGAGAATCTTAAAACAGCTACTGGACAAATGGTAAGATATGCTAACGAGAAGTTTCTATACCAAGTTATCCATGTGTGAATAGAGTGGTTTTCCATTTTGTGTCAAAGGTAATTATCTTATCCTTTGGTTTTGCATATCCATGCTCTGCGATTGGTTTGAAAGATTTGTACCACTTTCTTAGGCTATTAGAAGCGAAACCCAAACCTAACATGAGTCGTTCGCGCTTGTTTTCATTCACTATACCCCACCTAAGTGTAATTGCTTTGTGTTTTGAGTAGTTCACTGATTGTCTGTGTCCTTATTAAATAGACCATATTCATATTCTCGGTATTGGAAGTCCTGGAACTAGCTTGCAATGGAGGCTAATGAGGGGAATATCATTAAAAAGGAGCTTCATGTCATTTGCATTTGAAAAGATTACCCGCATGAGCCTCCATTGAACATGTATAATGCAGAGAATAGGAATATGGTAATATAGTAATAATTGGCCAGAGTGATTGCTTTGGTTTTGGTTTTATTAAACTCGTTTGAAAACCGCTCTATTACAGTTTGTAAATAAGCGGCTGCTAAGTTGGTAGATGACAATGATGATGATTTTCTAATAAATTTTGTTTCCACAGATTGATGATGAACTTATAAATTCAGTATCACATTGTTTGGTCACTTTAAAATGTCCCTCTAAGAAGAAGAAAAAACAACACAAAGTTGCATTTACAGAACTTTCTCCTTCTGAACAATTTGATAACGATTCGTCTGAGAGTGCAAACCCTCCGAGTGAGTCTTTGACAAGTTCTGTCAGCATGGAAGGGCTTTACAATGGTTCTCTTTTGGACTTGGTTTGCCACATTTGTTCATTGTGCTTGGATGAAATATCTCAAAACAATTCACTGCGGCATTTGAAGCTCCTTTCTTGCCTTGTTCCTTATTTTACATCAACAAAACTTATGGAAACATTATTAGATAAGACAAGTGAACAGTCTTCAATTTGTTCAGTGCCAGACAACAATAATTATGCAATGTTAAATGAACAATTTCTTCATCACACTATATTTCCTTGGATCAAGTCATCCCTTAAACACTGTCTTGCTTGTGGTGAGACTGGAAATGTAAGTGGTGTTTTCACCGACAGTAGATCTGTGGATTATCTCATTGCAATTTTCTGTGGCATCATAAGAACGTTACCATTCGTGAAGCAAGTGAAGTTAGTATCGGAATCCCTCCAGGTAAGATGTCTGCATCTGTTGGATTTGTTATCAATATATGTTGCATGGGAAGATGGGGGGGTGGGGGGGGGGGGAGTTACTCACTGTATTGGACTAGTTAGATTGGGAGGTTCTGCCCAAAAGGGGATGTTTCATGTAGATTGGATATTGTGGCTTGGAGAAAACATTAACTCACTCAGTTATTGAATAGAATTTTAGTTTTATTAGAGAAAAGAAACTTTCAATCTATCGTGTTTCCTCAACTGAATACATGTCATGTGTTTAAACAGGGGGGTCCTATAGCGAACAATACCGGGAAGCTCCACCTGAAATGAGTACCTCTTAGTCTTTTATAGTCAGGGAGCATATGTCATAAAATAAATTTCCGTGTGATTTTTATGATGAAAGCAAACCATCTACCTAAATGTGCTAAGGGAAACCTGAGGAACACAAAAAATGTTGTCAGCAATTTTGTAACCTGCACCGGTGGCCGCTATGGGGGTTCTATTTTCAGACCTATATGGCTCAACATGGAAATGCCGCTTGAATATAAAATGGCGTATAAATACAATTTACTACAATAAAATTACACATGCTCCCTGACTATAGGCTGGAGCAGAGGTATATAAAAGGGTAGGGATTTCACAAGTTGAAATACAGGACCCGACCAATAAATGAAAAATAAAAACCCTGATGATTTGTTGAGAGCCTTTTTCAATTGAACCATTGCAATTCCTTATTGACATCTTACCTTTAAAACTTATCTGAAGCCCTGAGAGTGAGTGTGAGAGAATGACAAATGCAGTTCACTGGATAGTATTAACAAAGTTCACTGAACACTTAATTGTATTGTTTTCTTCTCTGCCCAGCAAAATACAGCTGTCAGTTTCTTGTACAAAGTTCTCGAAAAGGTAAGAAGTGTATTTTAGTTTTTAGTCAACATGTACATACAATAATGTTCTTACTCAAGATTTTTCACCACTGTGAGGATGTAACAAATCCCTGGCTTATACCACCCTCAGTTAATCGCTTTTTTCGCATTCAATGGGAAGGGAGGGGGGGGGGGGGGGGGGGGGGGGGGGGGGGGATAAATCATAACTGGGCTGTACAGATATAGACTGTATAGTGTACAGATATGGGATGTACAAATATAGGCGCTTTTAGAGCGGTTTTCACTTGAGTGTCGAAAGTAAAATGCGTTTGCTTTGGTTTTGCATTACTACGCTTAGTGATTGGCTTAAAAATCTCGCGCCACTTTCTCAGCCAATCAGAAGTAAAACCAAAACCAATCGTGACTCGCTCGCGCACGTTTTCCCGCGCTTCGTGCCAGCCACATGTATTTGCTTCGAGTTTTGATTGGTTCACTCGATTGTGTGTCCTTTGTGATTGGCCAGAGTAATTACTTTGGTTTTGGTTTTACGATGCTCAATTGAAAACTGCTCTACCATGCGTGATTTACACGAGATAATTATACTGACATCCAGTGTTATTCTGGGCAGTGATTGTAAAAGCACTGTGAGCTTTGCGTATCAAGAAATGCGTTTCAATTTCGATAACAATAGGTTTTGTTTTATGGTCCAAAATTGACCCTATATGGCCATTTTAGAACAATGGCAGTAATAGCTTCTAAATACTCGCGGAAGTTTTCGAAATTTCCAATTACCATAAAAGCGGGAGACTAAAATGATCAGCAAGTCCGAAGGGAAGACAAATTCTCCCCAGAAGAGGTAGTACTGGTATTATTTTTTCGGTGCAAATGGTTACTGTGGGGTGACTGGTAGGGCGACGGTTACTGTAATCAAAAGTAAAAGGCTACAGAGTAGCTTACAAGTATGACATCGCCAATGTTTACTTTTATATCACTTTAAAGTTAGAATAACAAACAGACTTTTATGAATAAAAAGTTAAGCGAGGTTTCGTGTGTATAGCGTTGGATTACAACCAGGTTAGTGATTCATTTCATTTCTTTTTCTTCCTTCAGGGACTCCATTCCGAGATTCCTGGGGTAGTCAGATGGCTTCAAAGTACAGAAGGAAGTGAAAAACTTCTTGAGTTGTCAAGGTGTTTGGTTCTCCATGTTGGACAAGATTCAGCTCTCTCTGAAGAAGATCGGAATACTGTTTGGAAACTTCTCAAGTTATGCATTGTGACCAAAGGAAATGGTCAGTGTAGTTTCCTTTTTTTACTTTGTTGTTTGTCAACTAAAAGTTTAGTCTTGTCAGTCTTGTTCACAGACCCTCTATTTTCGAATTCGTTCCCAGGGTCGCTCCAGGGGATGGGAAGGATCGGAACGTGGGAACGAGATTGCCTCTAATTTCTCTAAAGGCGCTTTTCATTAGTCAGAACTTGACAGAACTGGCAGGCCGGTCCGGTGGTTTTGAATGTAAAATGGACCCTTTCCCATGAGATTTTTCCACGAATCCACCACAACAGTGTATAATATTTATACATTGACTGATTTGACAGGACAATTCTGACTAACAGCGGAATTCTGCTCTCGAATATACCGGTCTGGCCAGCCAGTTCTGACAAGTGAAAATCGCCCTAAAGTGAAGCAAAATATGAACCGCGGAGCTCTCGCTAGCTAGAAAAAGAAGACACGTGTGTGGACAGACTACTGAAAGTAGATTAAGATAAATTAACCATCGTGCCGAAAAGCTGTCGTTTTCGGGCGTTAGCCCTTCGGCTGAACAAAATGGAGGATTGTGGGTTTTGTTCTATTCTAGAGTATAGAGTTATGTCATTAGAGAACCGGTTAACTTGGTAACGGAGGATGCATGAAAAAAATAGTTAATTAAACGAGAAGCGTTCGCTTATTCCATGGGGAATGCTACAAAATGCTCGCGCCGTTTAAGTGAGATGATTGTTAGCATTCAACCGCGGTCAAACGAAAGAAATATGCAAAAACAAGAAAAGTACTTCAAAGATAAGGTTTTAATTTTCACAGTTCAAAGTTCGATACATTACTGGTATCCTGACGATTTACTAAGTTTTTTGGAGCTTTACTAAAAAAGTTCTACGTGTTTGAAAATAGCGATATGCGGGCCTGTCGGCGCCATTTGTCAAAGCACTTTGGTTCGGATGCGGAATATTTAAAAAGTAAAAACACTCGTTTACCTGAGGAAATGGGAATATGTTTACACTCAGCAACTATTTTATGTATCCTTGCTCAAACTAACACTTCAATGTGAACGAAATTCGCCTCAATAGAAAGAAAAGCTGCCTGAGACGTCTGACCGCGGTGAATGTTAGCATAATGTCCAAATTTTAATTATTACTATTGTTTCGCAATCTCTGTGGTTTCTTGTGCTTATGCTTATGCCACGGTGTCTCCAAGTGAAGAGAGGGACTGAAGACATGTGCGCTTATGCTTAAATGCAATACGTGTGGAAATAACCTGAGTGCCTCTTCGACCAACTTTACCGCAATTACTGAAATGATTTGCTTATAGCCCACTAATCGTACGTACAAGGAGAAGGCACATTCGCCCGATGATTCTTTTAACACTTTCGTCCAGCACTTTCTTTACAAAAATTTGTTTGGCATAAGGTGATTTGTTTCCCGTTAAAAGAGATAAGCCCTAGCAGGCTAGCACAATTTCCATCAAAGAAAAGTATAATTGTAAAAACCCTTTTTGAGATACATTTTTTCAAGGCCATGATTTATTTAGTAACTTCGTTTGTCAAATCACGACTCGCATGATTCGCTTTCAAAACGACACTCCGTTTCCACTTAACTGAAACCAGTTCATTAATTTTTATTTTAGTTTTATTGCTTCTACAAGCGGCTAAATTTTACAATACCTTGCAACTTACTATGACAATAGTAATATTGTTTTTATGCCGCGTTCTAAAGTGCGTTCTTCAAAGAGTTACCCGGCCAAGAAACCAGCCGAAATATTATCAGTTTTTAAAGTACTTCTTATAGCCCTCCACCATATTTTCTCGCCACTCGTTGAACTTTGTTGGTACAACTCTCTTCTGCATCCATTCCATATTAGTTTTCGGAATCCACCCATTGTACAGGTTGTTTGTTAGTCCGAACACTCGGCAGGCAGATTCTGGTTGTTTTTCATCTGGAACCACCACATAGAAGTTGCCGCCATTCGTCGCTCGAACAAGGCCATCTTCTCCTTCCGGCTTTGCTGGGTGCCATCCGTGTTTGATCAGCAGGAAATATGCTTGCTTACCATACCAATCGACCTCTTTACTTGGTGGAAGATACAAAACGAACGATCGATCTGTCAATGGCCAAGACAGAAGCGCCCGCATGTATGTTACGTATCCTCCACCGTCTGGGTAGGCTTCCAAAATCTCATGGTCTACGAAAGCTTTGTCCCAATCATTACGGGCTGACAGATTCTGTGGGTCTAACAACTGTAGGAAGACCTTGGCGGGGAAGGGCATGTCGACGGTGTAAACTATCTTAGTGGGAACTTCGTCACCATAAACGGTCTTGATCCAGTAAGTGTAGCCGGGGCCTGTTGCTGCTTCAGTCCATCCGTCGCCTTTTTCCAAGTCTTCTTTAAACCACTTGGCTCTCTGAAGCTCTTCTTCGTACGAAATAGTGCGGAACGACTCAGATTCTTTAGCCTGCATTACGATCAGCTTTTATATACGCGAAGACTACAGGTTTAGTTTGTTGGCGTCGTTATTTCTGTGAACTTGAATTACCATAATTAGTATATACCACACAAGTGAAATCTTTAGCTCTATTGAACATAACAATTCCCTTTGGGGTTTTCAGTGTTGTTGTTTGCATCTTAAAAGAGAATAGAATAGTGCTTTTCGCGCGCTCTGTCAGTAGTTAACTCGGAGGTAATTAGCAAAGTACTATTCACCTTGACTTCGGTGAATAATTGTTAATTATTCAAATGTAATAGAGTGACCTCTTAGGCTTTTTTGTCCAATCATGTGATGCTACTCTGATTGTTTCTTTCAAAATTATTTATTCAAAGTAATTTTTCGTGCATAAACAAATATAAACAATAGATTTTATTGTTTTGGAGTGGCTTCTTTCAGGGGCTCGTTGCTTTCGGGGTTTAAAAGAACCGTAAGCGTTTCTTTCGGGACAGGAGCATTTAGTAAGCTTGACTTTCAGTATTCTGCAGTGTAAACTGCATGTGCAATTTGTACAAAACTGACATTAAATAACGACATTTTTCGTTGTTTGAATATTTTTAAGTAAATAATAGCTTTAACTTTCAAAAATTCTTATTTCTTAAAAGCAGTAGAAACTATTCTCCGTATCTTTGTCAAATTATTGATAGAAACACAAGTGGAAGGCGAGTGTTTTGACAACTTTTTCGAGTTCCTTCAAACTTTCACGAGTGTTTTTATAACTCGATAGAAACACGGAGAAAATGTTTTCTATTTCTTTTAGCACATACCGAGAAGAAAGAAGAAAACACTTGTTTGTTGCTATTATCAATGAAAACTCCATCAACAGACTTCTGTTCCTTGGCCTTTTAACCGATGCCGTTTGTTTGTTTGCTCCTTTTGTTTGTTTGTTTGTGTGTTTGTTCTTTGTTTGTGTGTTTGTTTTTCTCAACCAAATCTACCAACCTTTTGAGTTAATGGGGCAGTATCACCAACATTTAGCGCTACCTGATGATCCAATGAAGGTGTTATCCACTCAACTCACTCAGTCCTCTTCGTGTCCTTGGGCACATAAGGCCGTTACCAGATTCCGCCACTGCTGCCTGTTCTTTGCAGTCTTTCTCAGCTCCCTTCAGCTGAGTCCGCTTTTCCGCATCTCTTTTTCAACTGTCCGCCGCCAGGTCTCTTTTGGTCGTCCCCTTGCTCTTTTCCCAGATGGAGTCCAGTGCAGAGCAACTCTGGGAATTGATGATGGATCCATCCTGAGGACGTGTCCAATCCAGCGCCACCTTCTCTCTTTTTCACCTCGGAGCTGATGTTGTTCGTTGAGGTTGCCCGGCGTAGCTCGGCGTTTAAAATGATGTTAGGCCAGAAGATGTTCAGAATGCGGCGTAGACACCGATTTTGGAATGTGTCAAGTTTGTGGCAAATGGCTTTTGTGGTGTTATCCACGGTACACAAAAAGATGGCGACTGGTACATTTACCCATAATTTTTGAGCGGACGTAAAACCTAAAAACGCTTATAGAATCGCACATAAAAGTTCTGAAAACTTCAAACGTAGCGTGATACGCAATGTTGTTAGTGTTGTCAGGGGCAGATTTTGGAAAAATATTTTTTCTATGTTTCTATTAGCTGTGTAATGTTTAAATAAATGATAATGGATTGATGTGTGGAGAGAAAGAACTCAGAAAAAAATTCTGAGTTCACAGATGGGACTCGAACCCACGACCTTCCGTACACTAGTCGGACGCTCTAACCACTGAGCTACTGAGAACTCTAATGGTGAGCAGTGATCATTTGTGGGTGACACAACGACTGCATCGCGCAAATCACATTATGTCAATGAACACACACATTTAACTGCATCACGCAGTCACGTAGTACTCTCAGAGTAAATAAATAAATAATAATAGATTGATGTGTGGAGGTAAAGGTATTACGGTAAAATGTACAGCACCCATCTTTGTTTCTTACGGTGGATTGGAAATCCACCTAAAGTGCAGACAGTGGTCTGACATTGCAAAAATGTACTGTAGTAGTCATGAAAACCTCTTGGAAAATACATTTATGCCTTTTGTTATTCAAAGGCTATAATTCTGTTAAATAGTTAGTGCACCTTAAAATTCTAGCACAGTTCACACAAAAACTTAGAAGATTTCTTGTGACTCTGTCCCTTTAATCCTTGCAGTTTCCAAGCTGGAAAACGAACTCGTGGACAAGATTTGTCAGCATTTCCTCAGGATTCTAAGACAAACCCAACACGAACATGAACATGAATTGCTGCTGTTGCTGAATATTTTACAGTTGTTTCTTGCTCATTGTGAGCAAAATGTAAGCCCCTTTATTTTGATACTTTATTTTGATCTATGTTTCTATAGCGAGATCAGAATCAAGGGTTTGCATGTTCAGGAAAAAGTTACTTAGGAAGAAAGACAATAACCACAATTAAATAAACTTATGGGCTTATGTTTAAGCCAGGTTTACACGGGCAATTTTTATGTGAGAAATATAATTGATCGTGTAGATGACACAACAATTATTTGTCGGCAGTCCAAAGTTTAGTGCGCCAGTTATGACATTGGACAGCAGAGATACGCGCAGAGATACGCGCCCACAGTGCTCAGTGGGAGTTGGAGAGATTGGGGACCACATATGCTGACGCAATATTTGCCACATTTTATGTGACGAGTCGTGGAGACGAGCACCCATCGTATGTGACATCTTATTTTTGTCACATAAAAGCTAACTCGCCAGCTTGTCAACAAATTATTTGTTATTAAAATTGGCATTTTTTTTATAAAAGTTGCCACATAAAAATTGCTCATGTAAACCCGGCTTTAGTTATGGCCCCGATTAAAAGCCCGGCCCCTGTTGTAGAGCTTGTTTCAGTTGTATTTTACGTTGTTGGAGAATGCCCAGAGAGCAACTGTAGAACTTGTTTTGGGTTTTGCCGTTTTTTGCGCCCCTCCCCATGCATGCCGTTATGTTTAGAGAGTTTTACTATGTGGTGTTCTTTTTTGGACCAAATAGTTTCAGTCAGATGAATCTCACCGAGGTCAAAGAATTTTCTATTGCCTCGTGTGGACCCCGATTTCCTATCTAGGGGTAACGCTCAGAAGGAAATCCTGAGTTATTTTCTAGCACTTTGAATTACATTACAGTTTAGCGTTAATTCTCTACATTCCAGCTGTAAGTGTTAAGCAACACGTGCAGTGTTATTTTCTAATTTAATGAATATCGTTCTGTTTCTACTTTTCAGCCTAGTGATATTGTGTCTTCGACCGAAGAGCTTCTTCTAGCTGTCTTTCAACTACAGTTGGTTGACATGGTCTCTTATTCATGTAAGGCATAGGATTCAATACATGAGGGTCTGAATGGGGTTAACCGACTACCGACAAAGGGCGAAAAATATAACCGACAAACGACAAAATAATTAAATTTTAACTGACTACCGACATGTGGACCCCCCATTCAGACCCTCATACATCACTTCAAGCATGTTTCCATTTATCTTTATTCATGACCTTAATGTTGGCCCATTGGGTTCAAGCTCTGGCAGGGGGTCATTGTGTTGTGTTTTTGGCAAGACACTTTACTCTCAAAGTGCCTCTCTCCACCATACGATATGTAAATGATTGCTGTTGGATGTGTAAATGCTGGGGGTACCCCTGCGATGGACTAGCATCCCATCTAGGGGAAGTAGTGACACTCCAAATCGCTTCATGCCACGGAAACCGGAATAACCGCCAGAAGCTGTGGGTCACGAAGCTCACCATAGCTGGAAATAAGAACAGCCTATCAAAAAATCGGGTCGTGTTTTTTTTCTCGCCTCTCGTTTCTTGTAGAAGCACGATGGCCAAATGGTCAGTGCGTTAGACTTCAGAATCAGAAGTCAAGAGTTCCGGGCCAGTAGTTGTTCAGCTTGTGTTGTTGTGTTTGTTTTGTAAAGTCCTTCTTTACTCTAGCCTGTTCCAGTCGTTCGGTTAGTTGGGAGCAGTGCGAAAAACGGGATTAGCGCGGAGACGGGCGAGTGGAAAAATAACCCTCACTTAATATTTGGCTCGCCGTTTTCCGCGCTGCACCACAACTAACCGAACGCCTGCTAACTTTACTCTCACTGTGCCTCTGTCCATCCAGGTGTATGAATACATTTAAATACTGGCAAATTGTTAAGCATTCAAAGGCAACCTGATAGCCAGCGATTGACCAACAACCCCTGTACGGAGAATATCAATGCCCCTAGTAGCCACATGCTATGAAAGGCAGGGTTAAGGGCCTACCTGATAAGCCACTAGGCTCTTTAAAACACCTATAGCATTGCTTGCCTGTTTTATGTTTACTTTTCCAGCTACTGTGACACAGTCCTTGACGGAAACGTGGCAAACTGGATTAAAAGTGTACAGGCATTTTCCTTCTGAAGTGGATTGTAATCCGTGTGAAACACTTCTACTTAAAACAGCCGTGCTCGTTCAGGAGGAGTTGAAGAAGGTCGAAACACTCGAGAGGTAACAAGAGTAGCTTTTTGTAAAACTTGGTATCAGGCATAACTAATCGATGATCAATAACATCAATTGGTAATCAATGAGTAATCGATGGGTAATCAGTTGATTAGTCATTGATTATTGGCGATGATCAATAAGTAATCGATGAGTAATCGAAGCCCAAAAATTTTGTGGCCTATCGATTACTCATCGATGACATCGATTACTCATTGATGTAATTGATTACTTATTGATGTTATTAATAACTCATCGATGACCCATCGATTACTCATCAACTATTATACTGCACACAAAAGACACATTTTTTTGCTTTTTGCTTTTTTTTTCGTTTGTGTTTTTATTATCTGTGTTAGACATATTTTTCTTTTTAACTGCCGTTCCTGTTGACGAAACTACGCCTTCATTAAAGGTCAAATAACCTTCCAGCATGTCGAGACGTAAATAAGTGCTGATCACAAAAACAGATTTTTCTTAACTGTGCAATATTTCACTTTACCCAACTCTTTATTCAATGACAAAACAACCTAACAGGAACCAACCAGCCTGAAAATGAAAAAGCAAGTACGCTGATAAGAATCGACTACGTGGTTCAGGTTATAGATTTTGTTCAGTAGATGTCCATCATGTTCATCAGCAGTTACATTACACACCGGAATGAGATGATATCGATGAGTAATGAATGAAATCAATGACTAATCAATGCAATCAATGACTAATCGATGCAATCGATGACTAATCGATGACCAAAAATTTTGTGGCCTATCGATTAGTCATCGATCACTCATTGATCATCGGCAATAATCAATGACTAATCAACTGATTACCTATCGATTACCTATTGATTACTCATTGATTTCATTGATGTCATCGATGCCATCGATTAGTTATGCCTGGTTGGTAGCGGCGATTGTCAAGTCTCCTATTCTTACTAATCAGTAGAAAAATCATGTGGACAGTCGGTTTTATGTCAGTGTGGTACCATAAAAGATGTGCTGTAAATGTACCTCATCGACATTGCTTTAAATTTCTCAGAGGAAACCTCTGCTTACTGCAAATACGAACAAACATAAGCGCTTATTTACCATCTTTATTTTATTAAAAAGATTCCCCGAGCCTTGGTGGGCGTTATCTGTGTAAATTCTTGTCTGTCGAACCGTATGAACTGCCTTGTTTTGTTCATCATAGAGTGGATAACCTCACCGCCATAGCCGTTCAACTTCTGAAGGATGCGATCCACTTGTCATCTGCTGAGGAACCAGAAGACGAGTCTTTATCAAAGAGAGTGCTTATAGCGTTGACACCAAGTGAACAGCAGTTGAATTTTCTCAGAAACGAGTATTCCACGGTGGGTTTAGCGTGAAAAAAGCATGTTACTGTAACATTACCGACGACCCTCCGAATATAGCGATAAAACTTCACGGTTGTTAGCGTATCCCGAACGTAACGACCCCCGAAAGTAACGAGCTCGAGCGTAACTTGACTTGTTATCAAGAAACAGTGAAAAATTAGACATTATCCGTAAACAAAAACAAGCTGCACCGCACTGATTTCCGGCCGGGTTATTCGACAGCCGATTAACACTACTAACCCAGGATAAAAAGTTGATCGAGGGTTCGATTTCTCTTGTATAAAAATGTTTTTATTGCTTATGTTTTGTGTAAATGAGATTAGTTGATGGCAAAACTGGAAGACAGAAAATATAAAGAGAAAAACCTCACTGAAAGTTAAAAATCTGAAATCAAAATTCACGCCAATCTTGGATTAGTTTAATTGTGCTTTTAGCAACCCGACCCTAATGATTATTTTAGATGAACTAAATTATTCACAAGGCAATAATAACTCTGTTCTAACGTACTATACAGCCAACTCTCTGAGTTGTGTCTTTCTAAAATGTCTCAGATACTTTTGTCTCTTATTGTAGTCTTTGACTTTTTTGGTTGAAGTGGATGAGAAATTGGGTGGTATAGACCTCTTGCAAGCTTCTTATTTCCATATTTCGGTTAGAATAATACGGAATGAGAAACGATCTCTTGAATGGAATGTATTTTCTCCGTTACAGAGTCAGTGGCTGTTGGATCCGCTTTTGGAGAGAGAACTACCAGTCATGTCGGACTGCCAGGATCATCCCGGCGAGTTTGAAAATGCATGGTCCACTCTTACAAACCATCAGAAAATGATCGTGTTTTCGTCGAGTCTTTTCAATACGATCCTCTCAGATTCTAATGAATCGACTCCGAGCTTGAACCGTAAAGTCATAACAAGAGATTGCTTGGTCCGACTGTGGCTGGAGACAAGTTGGGTTCGACATTGGTGCACCTGTGTTTTGGGATGTAGTGACACTACAGAGGTAATAAATATTCGCTCGGTTCCTAAAATTTCATTCGTTTTTACGAACCTTGTCTGTCATCATCAAACTTATCAGAATATTCAAGGTTTTTAGCTGTTTCACGTTTGTTTGGGAGTAGAACTCCCGAAAACTTGACATATAGCGCCTTTGTTTTCTCAGAGGATTGTTAAAACAAATCTCTGCTTTTGTTCAAAGCAAAAAGATCTTTTAAATTTGGATACATTCAAGTAGTATTCTAGCAAACTCATAAGGGTTGAAACGTGTAACGCGCGTTCACAGCGTTTGAATATTCAGTTTTGCCAAGTACCATATTTGAAAGCACGAATTTGAACGTGAATGCTTTATACACGACGTAATGACACACGCAACAACATTTTCGGTTTTGCGGTGAGTTACTTGAATTCCAACCTAAGCGCCGTAAATTTTTTCTCTTGATTTTCCAAGTATGGTACTTAGTGGAAGCGAATGTGCAAACGCTTTGTACAATACGAATCATAGGGAGTTCCCGGAGTTGCACGTTTCAACCCTTATGGGTTTCTGATTCTAGTCAATAAAAGATTCCATTTCATACTTTGATTTTTATTTTACTTTTTATATAGGAATTTGCAACGTATAGCAACATTAGCGACCATACCGTCTCCAATCTTTTGGTGAAACTCCGAGAAGCTAGTAATCATCTCCTGGAGCATATCAAGAAGGAACAGTGGAGCGAAGCTCTTGTCGCAGATGCATTCACTCGTTCACGAACTGAAGGCTTCCTGTGGTGTCTTGTGCTTGGAGGCGTCTTACAAGACTTGCAGCAGCTGGGCGTGCCGTACGAAACCGCTTTTCTTTTGGCTGAGGTTCAATCTTTAGGGTGTCTAGAAGAAAAGGAATGTCAGGCTCTTAATACTTTGATATCTCATGTGGACGGTATTTACGAGCTGAAAGTCATTTCTGAGCAGTATACTGGATTGTTACGCCAAGAGAACGACGAAGGTGGTAAGTGATCAACAGCTTAGTTCTTCTTACGTAATCAATATTTTTCAAGTACGCAGGTGGTGATCGCCAGTTAAGACCAGTTGATCTGAGATCACGCTATGAACAAGAAGCTTGACAAGCTTAAAACCGGGCAGTAAAAGTTTGACCACTTGTTTTAGCTTGAAAGGCAAGGCACACTATAGCAAAAACTATGAGAAAAGCAGTAACTTGAGTAACACACAAGTCCGAGGTTTGCGTGAGTCATGCAGTTTGCGTGAGCTATAGTAGTGTGCCAAAACTTCTCTGGTTACCTCATCTCTTGCTTAAATCCGCATGCTTGGACAAATTGCTGCTAAGGCTTGCAAACATTTATTGAGTTCAGCCTTGATGATGATAGTGCACTCGTGTACTCAAGATATTAGGGTTTTCATTTCTCCACTCACTATATTCCCCCCCTCCTGCCCCACCGTTCGCTATCTTAGCATGCAGTAATTCGATTCAGTGTGGTAACATGTCAGTCATTAAGGTGGCTCGACCCAGTTTTTTTCTAGCGATACCTAACAACTTTGAAACCCTGATACTTAAAGGGATTGATGTCAATGACAAAACTACTACATCACATGTATTACACATAGACTGAACTTCAATATGATATATTTTTTTGGGCGATCATAATGAATATCACGTGGCAATGACGTCACACAGGGTTTTGCTCTGAATCGATTTTTAGGCGGTAACCGCATTTTCTCTCGAGATCCTCCACGCTACGTATACCTTGGGTGTTTGCCTTCATCTCAGTGGAGTTTCATCGAAATCTACAAGAGGAATTTTGAAATATCTTGGAATTTCTTTTTAGATGGTATAATTTATGCATAAAATAAAGTCAAGACTTCATATAAAGAAATTTGCTTCTTTTTTATGTTTAATGAGAGGATTTAGCCCCCATTCCTTTTAGAAATGTCCCATATACTACATCCAAACCTTTAGAAGAAAGTAGACTTGCGCGATTTAGAAATATATGAAATTATCTAAATCGGAGTAGAGCTCAATGTTTAGCTCTATTTACCATTTTTACGGCTACTTTTGCAAAAAAGCGATTATTTCAAAAACCCGTCGATGAATTTTTTCCAAAATTTTTCAGGGTGAAAAATAATCAGTACACCACACAATCCCTAAATTTCATGCTCATTGAAAATGTCTAAGGTTGTCTAAACTAAACGCAAAATTGAGTAAACATTGAAACGATGTCGAAGTTTGAGATAATTTTGTGCTCTGGGATTTCCTTTTCTTTCGAGTTAAGCACAACATCGAATTCTTGTGCACCACGCGTGAAATGACTACGCTTGGCTACCTTCCGAAAGCTTTCCGAAATCTTTCCGAAATATGGAACAATGGAAAAGAAATTGTCACGCATTAGCTTTTCTTGTTGGGTCGACGTCTTGGCTGAGATAAAAGTTAAAAATGCCAAGAACAAGAACTGTAAAACACAAAAAGGCCGCAGTACTGAGTGCTACGATAAAGAGAATTAAACATCAAAAAGGAGAAAGTGTAAACAAGCATCATTAAATCTTTCACCTGTGCGATGTAGTCCCAAGATAACAGCCACTTTTCGACTTACACTGACCAGCGTTGCGCGAAACATGTGTACCCAGTCCAAAGCTTTATTTTATGTGTGGTTGAAAGCGTACTGGAAGAGTTTAAGATTAGGTTTTTTTCTCGTATTGAAGTGCTGCCACTTCTTTTAGTTGAACTTAGAAATGCAACAAGTAAACTATCTTTTCTAATAAATACTGGACGCCAGATTCTGCTTGCTTATAATACGTTTTACTCCACTTTTTTAAAAATGACTGAGGAGGCATAAAAAAATAACCGGCTTTGAGTTTGGTGTTGTGTGACTGCTTTCTTAAGTTGAAAATGTATTCAATCATGCATTATTGTTTACTTGAACTCGATGAGAATATTACCATATTCCGAGCCATTTCGGAAAGCTTTCGGAGGGCAGCCAAGCGTGGTCATTACACGCGTGGTGCACATGAATTCGATGTTGTGTTTAAATCGAAACAATAGGAAATCCCAGAGCACAAAATTATTCAAAACTTCGACATCGCTTCAATGTTTACTCAATTTTGCTTTTAGTTTAGACAACCTTAGACATTTTCAATGAGCATGAAATTTAGGGATTGTGTGGTGTACTGATTATTTTTCACCCTGAAAAATTTTGGAAAAAATTCATCGACAGGTTTTTGAAATAATCGTTTTTTTGCAAAAGTAGCCGTAAAAAGGGTAAATAAAGCTAAACATTGAGCTGTACTCCGATTTAGATTATTTCATATATTTCGAAATCGCGCAAGTCTACTTTCTTCTAAAGGTTTAGATGTAGTATATGGGACATTTCTAAAAGGAATGGGGGCTAAATCCTCTCATTAACCATAAAAAAGAAGCAAACTTCTTTATATGAAGTCTTGACTTTATTTTACGCATAAATTATACCATCTAAAAAGAAATTCCAAGATATTTCAAAATTCCTCTTGTAGATTTCGATGAAACTCCACTGAGATGAAGGCAAACACCCAAGGTATACGTAGCGTGGAGGATCTCGAGAGAAAATGCGGTAACCGCCTAAAAATCGATTCAGAGCAAAACCCTGTGTGACATCATTGCCACGTGATATTCATTATGATCGCCCAAAAAATTATATCATATTGAAGTTCAGTCTATGTGTAATACATGTGATGTAGTAGTTTTGTCATTGACATCAATCCCTTTAAGTATCAGGGTTTCAAAGTTGTTAGGTATCGCTAGAAAAAAACTGGGTCGAGCCACCTTAAATAACCAGACTAACAAGGACTCTCATATTAGTTAATTTCCATTTTCTGTAGAGGGAGCGCACTGACATTTATTTATTTTTTCTTATCTGTTAATTGTATTTTTGTAGTGCCTTTGTTGTAAATAAAGTATTCATAAATGCAAAAAAAAAAAAAAAAGGACTCTCATGCTATTTATCCAGGCGTTGCCCGCGTGTTGGCTGTTATTGATGGCTCTCTTCACCAGTGGTTCAAACAAACCAAAGGCGTCGAGGAAGCCCTGCTCGAGTACCAGCTAACACTAACAGAAATTCTGGACGAGCTGGTGGAGTGGAATAAGACACACGACAACCTTTTGCTCATAAACAGCCCATTGGATGACGCCTCTATGAGCGTGTTGAGTCTAAACTTGTCGCTTATGAGGACCCTTGAAATGGCTGTTCTTCAATGTCCTGACAAGATGAACAGCAAACACTGGGATTTTGTACTGTGTAGTTTGGCAGGTTGGCTACAGGTAATTACTGCAAACCAATTTGTTAGTTCAACTTTTTTTCGTCATCTTGGCTGGAGAGTTTGTTTTACTGAATTAACCTTTCACTCGCGGGGTCAAATCTTATCATCCGTAAATGCTGTTATTTTTGGATAAAACCACATCGAGTGACTTATCAAGTGAAAACCACTAAGCAGTACATTCATGTGGTACTCTAACTTTTAAGTCTCGTGGTGAAACCCTAGTGTGTGACCATTCAAGTGAAAGCTATTGAGCAGTACTTTCATGAAGTACTGTTTATTATGCTGCACAAGGTGGTTCTAACTTTAAAGTCTGTTGATGAAACGCTAGTGTGTGGCCATTCAAATGAAAGCTGTTGAGCAGTACTTTCATGTGTTTCAGTTTCAGGCGGTTCTAATTTCTAGATCTGTATTCCTAACCATTCAGATAAAAGCTAATAAATAATACTTTCACATGGTTCTGTTTGTTGTACTGTACATGGTGGTTGTAGCTTTTGAGTCTAGAGTGGACTTTTCAAGTGATGCTACTGATCAGTGCTTTCATGTGGTACTTTTTTATACTCCACAAGGCTGCCCATTTGGCTATCAACAATTAGATTCCACTATTAGTTGAAATGGGTCAGTTGTGATTTTACTTAACTGTACATTTCTTGTCTTTCAACAGACCTGCCAGGAGAATCGCTCAATGCTAACAACTTCATTGAAATGCGTTGCTCTCTGTTGCCAAGTTTGTTCACTCTTTTGCATCGTAGCTCGGTTCTTTCATGAGAATGCTTCAAAACTCTCCAAGATCAGCGACAGTGAACTCACCAGTGAAGCATCACATGAAGTAGAGAGCGGATCTATAGCGACCGCTGACACTGGAGAGTTTCCTCCAAATCTGTTCGCTGAATGGCAGGAGTTCTTCAGTGGAACTCTGTTCAATGCTGTATTACAGTTGTTCATGTTCCATGCAGGTAAGAGTGGAGTGAGGAGATTGGTCTGGGGGGGGGGAGGGAGCGTTGTAAAATGTAAATGTTTTTTATAGTATGTTTATAGTTCATATTAATATATACTTTATTGTTACTTATTTTCGCGGGAACTTAATTTTGCGACAAATGGAACAGGCATATTTCGCGGGACTTAAATTTCGCGATTTGGCCAAAAAAAAACGTTTAAAGGAACTAAATTTCGCGAAAATTGTCAAAATACTGGTCTGCATTAACAAACAGTGAGTCTCAAAATTGGCACAAAGTTTAATTTTCCACAGCAATAGTTTCCAATAACACCAAACAAAACCATATAACAAAACGAAACTTAAAATGCAGTTTTGGACAAAGTAGAGCTGGTTTGACGACTGTACCAAGATAATTATGTCAGTAATCTAAACTGACGGCAACGTTGATTTATCAATATAAAGAATTATATAGAAGGGTATTAAAGTTCGCGTCGTTGTTTTTCACGAGAGCCTTTTTTCGAGGGTCTTAATCGCGATTTTTTAAAATCGGAAATCGCGAAAATTAAGTCTCGCAAAAATAGGTAACAAAGGCATATGTTTGCGACGTTACGTTGGAAGAGTGTTTACTAATGTTCCGAGGTTTTGATCAATATTCTCTCCTCTTGTTTTCAGCTCAGTGTCAAAGCTCCCATTTTGAAGCCTCGCTTTGGTCGAACCGTATCAGTGAGTCTCTTGGTAAGGCTGTGATCCATACTCCAACGGCTCTCTTAAAGGAGCATAAGTTCGATGGGCTACCACAGGCTACCGCTAATGAATCCTCAAATATGCCCCAGTGGATAGGTGACCTCTTGGAGCACTGCTTACCTTTTCTAAAATGCAGTCTGCACGGTCTTCAGTTTGCTGCCTACCATCTGCTTTCCAAGTAAGTTAAGAACTGTCTGTCATCTGCAGTCTCTCCAAGCAAACCCGAGAGAACCTCGCTTTCCCAAATATTTTTTCCTTTTTTTTTCAACCTTTGGGCAAGAAATTAACTTTCTTGGCGCAATACAGCCTGCAATTTTCCTGCGATTACGTTTTCGTAAAGTGTGCTCTAATCTTAGGAACTGGGAGAGCCACGTGGCTCATCGTTCGGGCCTTAATAAACTCCGTCTTCTGAAGCTCAAAGCGCCTAGAAGTATCTCTACCCCCACCCGGATGGAATACTAGTGCATTGCAGTTAACCGCCGCCACCCCCCCCCCCCCCCCCAGCGGCTTTGCATTGCGTATTTGTACAACTGGTTGAAGGGAAAGGCACTGTACAGTGTCAAGTGGCTCGCTCCAAACAACAGTGCAAGACCCCTGCCAAGACTCTAATCCGGACCAACGCACTGTAGCCATGAAACCATTGATTTTTTTGACAACCTGTCTTTTTGCAGAGTAATGGCGGAGGTCACTTTGTTGGATGATAAGGAGCCTGAGTCCGAAGAAGGAGACGACGAGCCAGTCAAGTATGTTGTTTGGTTAAAACTGTCTTTTCCATTGAAACTACAAACTATTTCAAGATCTCTAATTGGGCTAGGAATATGTTACGGTAGGAGAGCGGTTTATTATTTTACTGCAAGAGCCGATAATTTGGAGTTTCCATATCCCATACTAATGGTATGAGAGTATAACCATCTGTTGTTTACTGTTGTTTACTCAGGTCCCCACCCACCCCACTGATAGCGTTGATAAATGCCGCGTGCGCACACATGGCCGAGATGATGAATGAAGCGCAAGTCCCCTTTGGAGAGCATCTAGACATGACCAGCGACACGGAGGCGCAGAACGTCAGCCTTGCTCTCATGTTAGCCTGGAAACTTCTGCTTCAGTTTTTTAGAAGCTTGCGTCAAGAAAGGCGGGTTGAATACGCCAAGTATATCAGGCAAAATAAGATGGTGGGCAGTCTTCTCGGAGTGTTGTTTCGACTGATTCCACTCAAAGCAGCAGCATCGGTGGCGGCAATGGTAGCAGATGACTTTGAGCCAGAGATCGGACGTTTTGCTGGTCAGCGTACTATTCAGCAGTTAGCATGCGGGGTGTTCTATTCCTTGTCACAGTGGATGCCGGCCATTGTTAGGCAGTGGTGGAATGGGTTGGATAAGCGCCAGTCTGCTATTGTGGACAAGTAAGAGGATTAGGTTTGGTCTTATAAAATGCACTGTAGAGAAGAAACCCTTATACTGTTGAAACGAATTGCTATTTTAATAGGCAAAAAACTGTTGATAATATTGTCGGACACCTGATTTTTTTTTATATAAACTGCGAAAGCACGTAAGTGTTGGAAAAATAGATACAGGTGGCCGTTTTTATTCTGAAGATGCATTATACATCAAAACGAACTTGGGCGTGTTTTTAGTTCATATGGTTACGCGCCTCAGTATAAAGACGAGCCCCGGCAGGGTTGTCCTTCTCTTAGTATTTATAGAACGGCCAATATCAGCGATTTATGGGGGTTAAATTTTCTACGCGTCGTTATTTCGGATTAAACTTTGAAAGGGGCAACTGTGCGATGTCATAAAATTAAAAATGGCCGCGCGCGGCAAATTTACAGCCAAATAAAAATGGCAGTTGTCTCGTCAACGCCAACTCGCATCTGTCAATATTTTAAAAAAAAACTGTTCCCGGTAATTAGTTTTTCCTCTAAAGCCTTCCTTTTCCGTCTTGCATCAGATTTACGACTTCCAGTATCACGCCTCAGCTGTGCCAACGAGAAATGCAACTGGTTCAAAGCTCGTCAATCCGGTTTGACAACATGCAAGTCAAGACTCGACCCAGTGCCCGAGAGGTGGCCGCGGTGTACACGGTTGACGAAATCTCAATGGAACTGGTGGTGAAATTGGCGCCAAACCACCCGCTGGGCGTGGTCTCAGTGGAGAGCGGCAAGAAGATTGGCGTGACGGCCGCCCAGTGGAGGAGCTGGATGCTTCAGATGACCACATTCCTCACACATCAGGTTTGAATCAACCCTTTATCTGTTCAGTTGCTGATTAAAAACAATGCGTTTTTCAATAAGCGAGAGGAAAACTACGCCGAGTAGAAACTGAAAAATGCGATTCAAAGCAGCCGGAATTGTTGTTTTTTTGCAAAAATGCGAATTCCAGTAGAAGCCCTTCTTGTGACCACTCTTGCAAGTGACCAGCTCTCCTCAGCAACTGCCCTTTTTCAATGACATTTGTTTACCCTCGGTGACTGATTAAGCACAAGTGCTAATGGGGTCGTGCATTCAAACATTAGAAACAAGTATTACACATTAAACAACAACGTTAAAAATCCCAACTGGCAGGAGGCATACCAATTTGCCGAGGAGTTGAACTCGGGTCTTCCGTGGAACAACTCCGGGCAGTGGTCAGAACGGGACTTGAACCCGGGACCTCCGGATTTCATGTCCGGCGCCCTAACCACTTGGCTTCGCTGCCTCGTCCAGGCCAGTTTATTTTCTTATTAAAACTCCCTCTGGGATTCACGAACTGGGTTTGTTGTTGTCGGTGGTGTTGTTGTTGTTGTTGCTGTTGCTGTTGTTGTTATTGTTGTCGTTTTTGTCTGCCAAGCCGTGAAAGACTGTTAACAATCAGTCAGAGTTGCTGCTTTCGCGTAGTTATTGAAGGTGATAGGTTGTTCTGTTATTGGAAGAACTCGTTCAGGCTTAGCATTCCGTCAACAGAAGCTTTCCCTTCTCCATTAAACACCATTTTCATATGTCTTTTTTGTAGAATGGAAGTATAATGGATGGCCTCATTCTATGGAAGCGAAACGTTGACAAGCGTTTTGAGGGCGTAGAGGACTGCATGATCTGTTTCTCTGTGATTCACGGCAGTAACTACTCTCTGCCTAAATTGAGCTGCAAGACTTGCAAGAAGAAATTCCACTCAGCCTGTCTGTACAAATGGTTCAGCACCAGCAATAATGCTACCTGTCCTCTGTGCCGAAATCTCTTTTAACCCTAAGTGATCAAAATCGTATTCCTCCTCAGAATTTCTATTTATTTTCAAGCAGATAGGTGACGAGAGTTATGAAGTTTATCAGCAAGGGGCCATTGTCTTGATCTGACAGCAAATTCTTAGAACTGAGCTTAGAACAAATATATGAAAATCAGTAATAGGAATTTCTTTGTTAACAGCAGAGATTAAGGGGCTACGTCACGGGGAATTTATGGATTTTTGGTCTAAACTGTTCTGAAATTAGTGTTAAGCCACTTAATTCGTGAAAACATCATCTTTTAACATCTATTTTTTTTTTGAAGACGCGCGGAAACAACTTGAAAAGTTAAGCCGTATCTTTTTCAAGCTGTAATCCTAGCCATCCGCAGCCAATGACGCTTGTTAACAGTTTTAGTGCTATAATATGGCAATTGTCAATAAAAATAAACCATTAAAGGTTTCCTACGATACAGATATGTATTAAGTGCAGACAATCAAATTGAACGGCGTTAACATCTTCGTAAAAATATAATGCGTGTCTCCGACAAATGTAATGAAAAGAAGATTGATGCTTATAGAAAACTGTGAAATGCTCTAACATGATAGGAAATGTTGACACGGGGCGATTTTAAGGGAGGGGGTGGATTGGGTGCTAGCCCCCCCCCCCCCCCTGCCTATATTCAATTCGGCCTTTTTAAATTGCAACATTCGGGGAGGTGGGACATGCCCTAGAAATCTTATATATAAATTTGGTAGCCCATTGGTATATCAGTCACTCTCACCCCCTCCCCTCCCCCGCCCATGGAGTGTTCTTGATCCGCCAGCTCTTTTTTAAAAGAAAATAATTGTAACTCAATAATATATATTTATGTAGGAATTTTAATTTACATTACCGAGGCATCAAAGAAGCGATGTCGCAATATTACCGTATATCATATTCCATTTAGCATAAACAATAAGAATTAACGGCTCTAGTGTGGTTAGTACTGGCTTTACTGCAAAATTCAAATTGCAGTCCATCATAGACTGAAGTGTATTTTTACTAACATTAAGAATATGCTTTGATAAAATTCTGTAAGGTCGGGGACATGGTGTTTTGGTTGGAAAAGGTAGGCTAATAACGAGAGGTGAAAATAAATGTAAAATTCCTTAAATGAAATGAATTTTATTGTTGTATTGTTGTTAACTGAAAATCACAGTACCGCATCGTTGTATGTTCTCATTAATCAGGGCGCCTGTTTCGGTGCACGTGCTTTTAAAGAGGTAAAAGTCCAGTTCGGCCCTAACATTTCTCTGCTTTTAACATTTCTCTACACTTCAGTGGTACTTTCAATCTCGACTTCATACGTTCATTATGCGTTAAATAAACACCCCAGTTTAGCAAACCACTGCAGCAAACCTATACCTACCGACCAACGCGGCTTAACTAAAGCACCTACAACGAGGAAATTCAGTCAGAAGTTTTGCAATGTCGTACTTCATGATTCTCACTGAGCGCATAGCTAGAGCTACGTTTTGCAAACCACGCGTTTATCGGTAAGTCTCACTTATCTAAAAAGCAAATTCTTCCTGAAAGAATTTCAATTTTTTTATAAATAAAGAATTCGAAAGTTGCACTAGCTCAAAAACGGACAGTGCATCTCATATTATCACTGCGTACGTGACCTAATCAGTATTGCTCAGCTCTCGCGAAGTGAGAAGAAGCGTTCGCCATGGCGTGTTTCCGGACTAGTTTTGATTTAAAAGCTGCTGCTTTCGAGGAAAACGACTTAGTCTACGTTCACTGCGTTTCAAAGGAGAATTTCAGTGTCACATTGAAGGGATTTACCTGTGTTTCGCTAGTATACAGAGAAATACAACAACAACAACAACAACAATTTATTGAGGTATTTCCATAAAAATACATAGCATTACCTACTTACACTTAAGAAATTACAAAGATAACATAGTATCAGAAATAAAACAAAAATGCGATTTTATCATTTGGAAAATAAAGTTTTATGTCTAAAAAGACATTGCTTGGAAAACAAAAGCAGCAGTTGATCGACAAACAGCAGGATCAATGCTGTTACAAAGAAATAAAGATTTTGCATTAATATCAAACTCGTTAAAAATACTATATTTGGCGGTTATTTCATTAAAGAATTTTAAACGTATGTTTTCGTATAGCTTGCATGAAAATAAGAAATGCATTTCGTTTTCAATTTCATCCGAATGGCAGAAAGAACAGATTCTCAAATTAATAGGAGTCTTAGATATTGTGTGTCTACCAGTTTCGATACGTAATTTGTGACAATTTTTCCGCTTTTTGTGCGTCAGTTGACATAATGCATTGGCGAAGCATTTTTAGATAAAATTTGACAAGCATTTTGTGCAGCGAGTTGCATGGTCAGGATTGTCATGAAACTTCCTGATACAAAACTAGAGAGCTCTGAGGCATATTAGCTAAGTTTGGGAGGAATCTGTCGTCGGTTTCAAAAATTATGGACATTTTTGGTAAAAACTAGGTTTTGAAAATATGTTCAAATCTCAAAAGATTTTATTCTGACTGAAAAAAAAATGCCATATTCTGTAAATTCGAACATTGTTCATTCAGGACGCAAAAATTCGAAGAAATCCTTCCTGCCAAAAAGCGCGATTCAAAAATGCAACCATCACGTAAATAAATAGGTTCGGGCCACCTTAAATCATTTCTAGAAAGATTGAAAAAAAAAACAGGATTTTCTTGGAATAATCGAAGAAAACTGTAGCGCATGCGTTTAGTGAGGTCGCACGAAGCAAAGCGAAACCGGTACGAATATTTTTATAACTAGTAAAGAAAACTCATTTCGTAAGTGTGTAAAGACAGTTGTTGAGACTCAGCATTGCCAAACTCATGTCGAGGCGTTTGAATACTTTACTAAACCCTGTAATAGACATCTCAACAACTTTAAAAAACACGTTTAAACGTATTGTTTTGGCACTGTATGTGTTTTTTTTTAATTTTTGTCTGAAATAACACATGTGAAACCCGTAAGTCACGAGTTAAGGATTAACCACGTCAGTCACATAAAAGGCAAACATTTTCTTAGAAACGAAACAATGTCAAGTAGGGGGGGGGGACTACAAGAATTGCGACAACCACTATACCTTAACTTTAAATCCGTTCATTTCCCTACCCTTGTTTAAGACAAATTAAGGGCCTTTCGTAAGTAACAATTGTACATGTCTTCGACAGTATAAATACAATTTTCTCTTATATGCCTTCCGACTTTCGCATAATCAGT
Organism: Oculina patagonica; assembly: GCF_052425735.1. Classification (NCBI taxonomy): domain Eukaryota; kingdom Metazoa; phylum Cnidaria; class Anthozoa; order Scleractinia; family Oculinidae; genus Oculina; species Oculina patagonica. Next base: position 8,284,457 of record NC_135763.1, read on the forward strand.
GTGCTTACTATAATTGCCAAACCAACATATTTTTATGTCCCCCCACAACAGACCCCCCACCCCTCCCCGCCAAAACATCTAGATCGTAGAGCATCCGTCAATATTCCTGGGAGCACTATCACATGATTTGTGTACGTCGTGTTGGGAAAGTGATTGTAGACTGATCACTGTCTGTCCTTAAACCAGTACAACTGGTGCAAATCTACAAAGTAAACCGCACGAGCAAGGTTCCTTGAAATAAAGGTAAGTGAGTGGCTGGGATAGTTATGACAGAAATCTTTCTTTGGGATTTTAAGATCTGTAAACGGCAGAAAAGGCCGGAAGCGGTAGCATATGAATAAATTATAAGTATATCTTTTTACTCTGATTACTGTACTCGCAGTTTTACACACAGTATCAGGTTGTGTTAACTCCAAATGAATGATTACTGACTGCCTATGCGTGATCACTCTATTAAAAGATTCCTACTGAATGATTTCTAGAAAGATCGAAAAGGAGTAAAGAGTAAGCTTTTTCTTAGAATAATCGAGGTGTTCGTGTTTGCGTTTAGTGAGGTCACGCGAAGCAAAGCGAAACGGGATCGAATAACTTATTTATACTCTGGTGGCACAATATAATTCAGTATTAAAAGAAAACTCGCAATCTTAATCGTATTTTTTTTGTTTTAACTTTCCATTTCGTATCGTTTTTACGTTCTAATATACAGCCTAAAATACATAGCGTGTTCTCAAGAATGGCGGTATGTAGACACAGCATTGCGAAACCCATGTCACGACAAGCAATGGTGTCTTTAGACAAATGTCGAGGAGCTGTATACCGTAATGGCCTTTTCAACAAACTTTCGTTAAATCCACCCAAACGTATTCTTTTAGCACTGTACGTGTCATTTTAGAATTATATCAGAAATAGGCACATACGGAACCTATGAGTCACGAGTTTATACAGTAGCATTATTATTAGCCGCATCAGTCACGCAATACAACAGGTATTTTCCGAGAATTGAAAAAAAAAAATTCAACATGATTAAGGTTGAGGGGATAGGAGTGAAAAAACTATATTAGCGAAAACATTTCCCTAGTAAATTGATTTGTTTACTGGATTCTCGCGCTTACTGGCTGCTAACTTTTCAGTGCTAGCATTTCAGAACAAATTTGCGAAAAAAAATTAAATTAGGCAAAATGTCTTCTTCAGAAGCTCTGAAGTCACTGAATTGGCTCCCTCTGGCTGGAAGACGTCTTTTTCACCGATGCACAGCCGTACAAAATGCAATCAAAGGAGACATTCCGCAACAATTTTAAAAGTTTTAAATCGTCATTAAGAAGTTTACATGGTTACAACACTAGACATGGATACCTTACAAGGTTCTTACTGGATAAACATTTTTAGACGATGAACAAATATTTTTAGTTGCACAATGTTATATAATGTTAATAGATAACTATTTGTAATTAGTTTTTTTAGGACAGTAGGTAGTTATTTTATATTTTAGATCTGTGACATTTGGACTTCCTTTTGATTTTAACACTTTTTTATTTCCCATTTTTAACCTTAGTTAGCATACAACATAGGTTTTGTCTTTCTATTGTATTTTAGATTTTAATGTTTAACATTTATTTTCTCAGAGGACCCTCCTGAAAACCACCCCCTAGGTGATTGGAGGCCTCCTCTTAAATTATTATTATTATTATTATTATTATTATTATTATTATTATTATTATTATTATTATTATTATTATTATTATTGACGCAACCTATGACGCAACGCAAAGGATTGAAAAGGGAGTTTCTTGGTAAAATGCTTTTGTTGCCCTGAGCCTATTTTAGACACAAAACGCTCATTTTGCTTCCCTTTTTCGGCCAAGAAACGTATTTTGTCACCCTTTTCCTAGCAAAGCCTAGATTAAAAAAAGCCAAAATTAAAAAAAAAATACTGTCTTTGCAACTTGCAGTGACTTAACCTGTAGCGCAACACAAAAGAAATTTGATTTGGGGCAGAATTCCTCCCCTAACACATTCTATTCTACACTATTACAGGCCACATAAATGATGCCATAAACAATCCAAAACTCTGTAGTCAATACGATGAGTGAAGTGAAGGCGTATTTGCACGTCGTTTACGCTGCTTTTGGTGACGCTTCCATTTTGGAGTTTCATTCAGGTGAGTTAACAACCTGTTCGCCAAAAATCCCCTTTAAAAACCCTTTGCTTCTCGTATGCGGCGGGGGATAACATAACAATAGATGTTGATGTTCGCGGGCGTAAATATAGGGGTATCAAATGGTCTTTGCGAGCAATTGCGAGCACAGCATTTTTCTTTGCGAGCACGAGCATTGACAAACATTAGCCTTGCGAGCAACGAGCACTTTTCAAAAAACTACCTTCACTAAAAACCGAGCATGCGAGCACTTGTAAAATTGTGCGAGCACGAGCAAACGAGCACCCACTAAAATTTTGCGAGCATTTGCGAGCATTGCGAGCACTGCGACATTTTGAGGGACCATTCATGACCCCTAAATATGTTTTTGGCCCGACTCAGGATCATTTCTATTACTATTATAATCATTTCAGAGAGCATTTAGTTAAGGAATCAAAAACAGTAAGCAATATCTTGAACACTGCCGACTTGCGAGTCGGCGTTTATTTCTGATTGCAAACCAGGTTTAAAAGTTTACAAAACTCGGCAGAAAACCGCAAAATTACTCAAAACAATCTTTGCTTGAAAAGGAAATTACAAAATTCTATCGGCAGAAAAGAAATAGTCGTCATGTAGAAGTGTTTAAATTAATTGTGCTTTTAACTGAACTGGCAGTTTGGAATATGCCTGAAATTCAACTGAGCTACTTTCGCTCGATGAAGACAAACTTACATTCACTTCGCCGCCTGGATTCTTCTTTAAGTTTCTAAATTCCTCTTTATCTAGCTGAGAAGACTGAGAATTTGCTTCCCCGTTCTGTCCTTCAACAATTTTGTCGTTATAAAGCTTAAAAACAGTTTGCAATTACAGATGGAAGCTTCTCGACTCAAACTAAACGAAGCTTGAAATTTAATATGTCAGCTTTTGTCAGCCAGCAAGATGCGCGAACAGTTGAATGGTTTTCAGTTCTGATTGGCTGGCTTCGTTATTTTCTTGTTTTTGATTGTCCACGGCAGCGGGCTAAAAGATATTTTAGCCCGTTGAATTCTCGATTTTAGCCTGCAAAATACGCCACAATGCCCGATGAAATGATTATAATACCCAATATATATAGGAAATATCCCGTAATCACATATTAACCCAACTATGCCATCTCGAGCAGGCATGTCCAATGCGAACACCGTCTCCGTTATAGCTTGGGCGACAGCCGGCGATGACACCGCAGGAATTGGAGCGGCATAAAAGAGCATTAGGAGAATATTTCGAATTCAACCTGATAGTTTTTACCTGAAATACTGACGTGTTTTGGCAAGAGAACGCAGTTTGATCGGGTGAGCACCATCGATCTAGAATTCGAACTCGGGAGAGGCTTGGGGAAAAAGAAAAGAGTCCTATTGAGTAGGAGTGATGTTGAATAAAGAGTGTGAGGTGTTTTTCTCTTGTCTCCACCTTCTATGTTTGCGACTCCACGGCCAAATACGCTCGTCCATCAAAAACGCCTGCGTTACCATCCTCGGAGACCCAGGGGCAGTTAGTGGGGCGAAACGAAGGAAAACCGGGCAGAAATCGTTGCGACGAAAGTTTGAAAACTTTCGTCGCAACGATTTCCGCCCAGTTTTCCTTCGTTTCGCCCCACTAACTGCCCCTGGGTCTCCGAGGATGCTGCGTTACAGGCTAGATTGTTTAAGATACCATAAATAAACAAAAACTGCAACAGACTACAGTCAACTCTCTCTTAACGGACACCGATACAAGATGGACACCTCTTTAAGACGGACACCTGGTGTTGGTCCCATCCCTGCCGTTTTTCAGTTATGTTTCTGCAACTAAACTCCCTATAAGACGGACACCTTTTTAAGACGGACAGTTGTAGCCGGTCCCGACTGTGCCCGTTTTTGAGAGAGTTAACTGTACTGGTCAGATATGGCCGCCAAAAAAAACATCGTGTTACAAATGCTGTATTCCTAGGTGACAAGCGTCGACTCTATTTGGTGGATGGGGGTCCGATCCGGTATTTTGGGGCTGGAGGAACACAACAGGAACGAATCAAGAAACTGACAAAGCTACAACTTAGTCGACCTTACTATCAATATCTCCTCTCCACACTGACTGGGCTGGCCAGGATTCCAAACAGCACTGGTACCTATTGTTGTGTTTAAATTTGTTTATTTATTGTTTTTATTGTTGTTGTTATATTTGGAGAACGTTTGTCAATTTCAGCAGAAAACCTTTCCAACGAACCCAATACATATCAGAGACAAATCGGCAAGTAAATGTGAAGAAAAATTTACCCCGGGGGACTCCCATATAAAGGAGGCGGGGATGCTCGTCGGAAATTTTGAAAAGAACCCCTGAAAGAGAGCAATCTGAGCGTGGCTTGAGAATTTATATCTGTTAATTTTTCGTGCGCAACCCATAAGAGAAGTTGATGGCTAAAAATAGATAGTGGCGTTTTTTCCCGGCGTTTTTGCCCGGAAATGAGACCGAAAATTCGAAACGCAATATTAGTATGGAAACCTATAAGAGGCTTTTAAAATAACAATTGCAACTCAACTAAAACTTAATAAACAATAGCAAAGCCCAAAGATGTATCACGAGTAAAATGAATATACGATGGTTTTGGAATTTAGGTATTTGAACAATCAACCAGAAGAAATTTAGACTATGATAATAAATCTTTGTGGGAAAAGGAAAAGGAAGCAGCACTGACAGTCAACACAAACAGGGAAGAAATGTACTTAAAAATATGTTACCAAATAGACCTTTAAACAAACTTACAAAACTAACACAAAGTCACTAAACCTGCATTACAATAAAAAAGCATTTTTAAAACGAATTTTAAATAATTGGAACACTTTTCGAATCGAACTGTAGGTATTGGTAGCCGCTAAAACTCATTTATTCAACATTTACTCATAAGCAGTGAAACTTAAATTTGCCAGGAATCAAACTCGACGGAGCTATCGTCACACATCCACACGCGGACCACTTGGATGGCGTGGAAAGACTATTCAGAGAGCTTCTTCCTCACCAGTACCAAGACAACATCAAGGCTGACAGCCCAGACAAACGACTAATGTGCAATGGTCCTGTGTTGCTAACAAGAAAATTTGCACAGAAAGACAAAGCATTTAGAAGCTTCTCCGAGTTTCTGTTAACAACAAAATTTGAGATTAGCCTTGTTGAGGTTGACATCCAGAATGCCTTCGGAAACGATATTGTTTTCACTTTTCCTTCATCGAAGGGTGTCTTGTACCAGCGCCAAAAACCTTCAGATGACGATGAACCTTTTTCTGAAGAGAAGCAGAGAAACAAGTTGAAAGAAAAAGCTAAAGATGATGATTTGAACAAATCGAGTATCAAAGAGAAGCAGAGAAAAGCTGAAGATGAAGATTTGAACAAATCGAGTATCATTCTTTACACAGAAAAGGGAGGCAAGATTTGCTTGAGCGGCGATGCTTATGGTTTTGACATCACCGCTATGCTTCGAAAGCAAGGAGTCAAGAACTTGGACATCTTCAAGTTACCTCATCACGGAAGTCCTAAAAACAGCATTTTGGGAACAGTCTTGCCACCGCTCTGGGCCTGTCAAAACTTGGCCTCGATGCTGTTGCTTTCTATAGGTCTCAATATGAAGAATTCATTCGACAACAACCCCGAAGAGGAAAACGACGTTGATTATCTTCGCCTGAAACTGAAAAGAATGGCTGGAGATGGAAATGGAGGAAAAGTGCAACAGGTTGCTGAAGCGTTCTTGAAAGAACTTAAAGCACGGATCAAGAACTTAAAGGTCACGCCCGAAGTGTTGTTAAACAAAATTCAAGAGAAGCATATCGAGATTGTTTCAGCATTACAGCAGCATCCTGGACAGGTTAACCCATGCAAGGATATGATGCCCTTAAAACCTCTTAAAGATTGGGACACTCTGACGAATAATGTTGCCAACAGTCTAATATTTTGTAGGTTTCCAACAACAGCTGATTCGGAGCGACTCACAAAGGCGCCCAAAATTGACCTGTCGACGTTTGTCGGGGATTTGATGGGTAATAAGAACATTTATCAAGACTTCTTTGCAGCCAAGATTGGAATTGACAAGTTTTTCGAGTCTTTCGAGTCCAAAACGTACTATGTGTCAGCTAGCGGTAAATATGGCCACCCATCAGCAGACGTTATCAAGGGAATCATAAAGGCTGCTGTTAAAAGGAAGAAACCATGCAAGATTGTGTTTACATCTGGTGGAGCCGTACCATCAAAGCATTTACCTGATGTTCAACACGAGCCTTACAGGGAATGGAACAAGTTCGTTTCTCTTTATTACCTGAAGACCAATGTTTCATTGAAGCTGGACCCTAGCAGTGACGCAAACATGGCTCCTACCGGAACAGCCAAATTTGAAGACGATGACAAAGTGAGAACCGACGTTGCCGCACAACTGAAAAAGAACTTTGGATTCACAATTCCACAAAGGTCGTTCCTGTCCACACTTGACAAGTACTACGTGAAGACAGAGATATCAGATAAGAAATTTCACTGGCTTAAAGTAAACCCTGACGGAACGCTCTTCCTTACGTCCACAAAAAGCGACCAAAACATCCTCTTCGTGTCCAACGCCCCTTCAATTAATGGCGATTTACGAATGATCACACTTAAGAGCGAATCAAAAGATGGCGGTGAAAAGAACCTTTGGCTTGAGAAGGCTGAAAAAGGAGGATTTCTACTCAAAGGTTCTGCTGACGGAGATTACGTTTTTGTTGAAAACGGCTCTCTTAAGAGTGACAAAAAGAAGAATAAAGCCAGTCCTTTTATCTTCGATCACAAGACGTTTTCTGGTCAAATGAGAAGCGGAAAGGAAGTATCCATCGTGGAATTCTTGAAGTCATTTGGTTACAGAAGTGATAAGCAATCAATTCAAGTTCGAGACGTTCTTGAGATCCTTCTTGGTGTGCAAAACATGAAATGGCTAAATGAAGAGCTGCCAAGTGACTTTATTGGAATTATTGCTTTGGATCATGAAGTCAATTTGAATTTGTCAACAGTGGAGCTGTCCTCGTCCCTCGATTGCGAAGTCGTTTCAAGCCACATTGAGGTCATGGTAACAACCCGTCCCATAACGTTTGATGCACACAAAGTAACTAAACTACAAGTTTTCGTGAAAGAACCATGTTCTGACGGTCCACAACTTTCTCTTCTGATATCAACCTCTCTTCATGATACCAGATACACTGTCGACTTGAGTGGACATTTGAAACCAAGACAGCCATCAGTTGACATGTACTTAAATGCACTTGGAGGTGTGCCATTGGAGGGTCGCAACAACATGACCTTAGGGACATTACTCGAACGTGTAATGGGTCTCCTTCCTCTTGAAGCTTTGTCAGACTGCTTCCAAACGCAGCTCTTGGCTCACGAGATACTCACTTGGAAAGTTGATCGTGCTCTCTCCGCGATTAACTATTTCATCTCCCCACTGGCTGTCGAGGTACTGTCAGGGGACGTGTACGTCAATATCCCACCCGAGATGAAAAGAATGACCTTTGCAGACAGAGTGACAGCAGATTTGTCCAGTATTCATGTTATGGTCAGTGACCCCCGTACTTACAAGAGTGACTTCGTCATAGAATGCGACGCTTCAATTGGATCAGTTCCCGTGAATATGAAAATGGAGGGTACATCAACAAGTGTACCCGAAGTACTCATCACCTTGCCTGGAAATGTCGATATCGCCACAGTGTTCAAAACGCTTGGTCTTCCTGCCAACCTACACGAGCTTACAGTGCCATTAGTAAACAAGGTCATCAAAAACCTGGTTTTGACCAACCCAAGAATATCTGTTGTCCAGGATGTTCGAAGTTCCAAACTGACACACATCTCTTCCGTGAGCTTCGATTTCTCATTTGACAAGTTTTCCTCAGTTCTACCAAGCAGTCTCCCCTTACCACAGGAAAGCAGGGCGGTTGTCTCCATTTTCAATCCACTTAGCCAGCAACTCCAAGTTGGCGTTGAAGTAGAGTTCAGGTTACCAGTTTCTTCATCAGCATCACCGGAAACAAAATCCTTCTTGAATTCAAAGTTTTTATTATGGCCAATAGAAGCATCCGATCAAGAATCCCAAAGAGGTCATCGTTGCAGCATTTCACTGTGGCCCAGCATATCCACGATATCGATACAATCAGCCCTCCAAGCAATTGGTCTGGGAGAGTTGACAGCTTCGATGGTCTCATCCTTCCCGTGTATTTCGTCGATGCTGACTGGAGTACTGCTGGATAAAGTCACTCTTGAGGCAAATCCCCAAATGCGGAGTATCGACTCCTTGACTTTGTCACTATTTGTGCCTGAATTTTCAATTATTGACGGAAAGCTAAGCATGCATGAAGCAAGCCTCTTGGTTCAGTACGGCGCCGATCAGTGGTATGCGGAAACAGAAATGAAGTTGCTCGTTTTTAACAAGTTTGTCTGTCATGCAGCTTTTTCCTTGCCAAGGCCTGGTGTACCTGGCTCACTGACATTCCAAAACACCGAAACTTCGTTTACCCTCGAGGAGTTCGTTAAGGGCATCGGAGTTGTTGTTCCGGAGGATCTTCCAATCATAAAGGGAATTCTTGATGTGAAAATTTCCAAGGTTGCTATTAACTGTGAAAACGACGGGGCGTCCTTCAAACTGACCAATTTCGTCATAGTGCTGGAGAAGCGAACCTTGGACGTTGGAAGCATCAAGTTTTACAATCTGGAACTAGAAGTGTGCTACACCGAAATCCAAGGTCATTCGTCAGTCTCATTGTCACTTCAAGGATATCTAAATCCTAAGACGCACGGATCATTAGCTTATAATGCAGAGAAAAGAGAATTGCTTGGACGCTACGTCTTTATGGAAAGCATTTCCACAAGTGAATGCCTGAATGAGCTGTTTAAAGACGAAATGAAAGATTTCTCTAACAGTAATGCGTATGACCAGGTGAAATCTCTGCATGTTCAAGAAGTGAAAGTCGTTCTCAGTTTTCCTCGAGAGAAGGTCTGGAGCCTAAAGGAATTTATTTTGAGTATGAAAGGTAACCTTTCCTTAGGACCCTTTCACCTCAAGCAGCTTCGCATCGAATATGTCAAAGATCAAGACGACGACGCTAGACGGCACATTTCAGTCGTTGGTAATTTTAAGAGTGAAGATTTGAGCTTTACCATGGAGCTTTCTTGTACAGGCCAGCAATCAAAGAGTACTGTTTTTGAAGCAGTCATCAGACCAGATTCACCAGGTGGAGTGACCCTTTCGTCACTGTTAAATCTAATTGGATTAAAAAGTCCCGACGTTCCACAGGTTGGAGGATCTCCAGACTTCTTTAACATTGAATTGAAGGTAAGAGTACTAATGTACTGCGCGAATACTGCACTGTATAGTCGCTGCTATAAAGCTAAAAACTGCAAGTGAGAGATGTCTAAGTCTATATTATACAATTATTTTGTTGTAGAATAGCAAACCGTCAACTACTGCTGCGAATGGAGTCCCTTTATTATTTTCTTAACTCCTGCTGTCTACTCGCGGGAGGTTCTCATTAAAATTTCAACTTTCCTTTTCTTTTAGGAAGCGCTTCTTCAATTTGAAGTTTCGCCATTTCGGATTCGGAAGGCAGATGTGGTCATCCGGACAACAGGAACGTTGCAAATTCTTGAGAAACCGGTTATTGAACTTCATGAAGCAAGATTGGAATACCATATCGACCACACAACGGACTCTGCTCAAACAAACGTTTTTATTGCAGGAGTGTTCATCATTGCGAACGTTCGCTTAGATGTCGTACTCAGGAAGGACACGAAACGAGGATTGATACTCGAAGGCCAGTTAAAAGATCAAAAGAGTATCGATTTTGAACAGGCGGCCAAACAACTTTCTCCAGAAGTATCATTTAGCCTCCCAAGGAATGTGGAATTAAGCTCGATCCTCTTCAGACTAGAGAAAAGCGAGGAAACCACTTCCTTTGAATTAGAGGGTGCGTCGCATACAAGCTGGTCAATTGATGCAGGTTTCAGTGCCTTCACAATTAAAAAGCTTGGCGGCAAGCTGAAATTTGAAAAAGACCAAATGTCAGACAAGTGGACGGGTTTCGTTTACCTGACTGGAGAGGTTCTTCTACTAGAAGAGGTCGTTGTGGCTGTAGATGTCTTCCATGACAGCAAAGGAGAAACCCTTGCATTTGGAACCGTGCATGAGCCAGGACAAATCGACTTAGAAGTTATGACTCAGAAATTTGCCGCTGGTTCAGGTTCTTCCAAATCCTGGAATGCGCTTGTTCCTGATGAAACCGAGTCCTCCGTGCGTTCTCCCAAGTTTAACAGTGCATCCTTGTTTATAAATTTTTCAAACAAAACACTGTTGTTCTACGGGAATGTAGTGGGATTCAGCACGGGATTGTTGATGGTCAAGAAAACAGAGGCAAAGGAGAACCCCTCTGAGTATGGGTTTCTCTTCGGCCTTGGCCTGGGAAATGATTTCAGATTTTCCTCAATCAACAAAAGTCTCAGCGTTGTTGATGAGGTTCTCACAGTACAACAGGCCAATCTGTCGGTGATTTCGATGGAACATTCAACAGTCGAAGAAATCCGTGAAGACTTTGCTAAACTTCAAGGACTTGGACACAAACATCAAGAAGTGGAAACGCCATTCACCAACCTAGATACCCAAACCATCTCACAAGTACAAGTAAAACGTGGAGTGACTGCCTTTGCGAAGGTGACCTTTTCTGGAGGAGAATCCAAACTTCTATCAAACGTATCTCAAATTCAAAGAGGAGAAAAACTTGCCGATATCCTGCTGTTCGCCCACATGGCTGACAAAGGTAACGATACCGTGTTTATGGCTCAGATTAAAGAAATGAAGATCTTTGGTGGCAACCTAAAATTTGATGAGATTACTTTCACATACCAGCCCTCTAAAGGCAAGACGTTTACTTTGAATGGAAAGATGTCCTTAAAGTTAACAGATGATTCCCACCCGATCGTCTTTCTTGGAAGCTTAGAGATCTCGGAATCAAAGGCGGATTTCTCTATGAAAGTTGATGGTAGTCCTGTAAACATACACGAGCCATTTGGAATGTTTGGAATTTCATTTGAAGATCCACAACTTCAGTTGAGGTGGAAATTTGATGAAGAGGAGCACCATTCAGTTATACCATTTTGTAGTATAAGTGGCACGGTCAACTTCTACAAATCCGCATCAAGCAGCAAGAAACAACCTGCGACAACGCTGAGAGGGGCAATTCAGTTTCAAGAAGGCAAACCAGTGGTGGCATCGATTTCCCTTAATTTGAACCACCCACTGAGCATCGACGACATGTTCGTCACATTGTTCAAAGAGCAGTGGCCTTCGGGATATCTGGATATCAGCTTCAAAGAAGGCGAAATCTATTATGCAAAAGATAAAGTTGAGGTAGACGGGAAGACTTACAAGGAAGGCTTTCACGGTCAAACGGAAATACGAATCTTTGAAAAGGCGTTTGGGGTAGAACTATCCGTTGATCGAAAAGGCATGTCTCTCACTGGATACACCAAGTTTGAAATTGATCTGGTCATTGCAACCCTCACGGGGAAAAACTTTGAAGAAGACAAGGGCCCAGAAATCGAAATCTCACGCTACGATGGCAAAACAACGTTTGAATTGTCCACTGGCGTTAAACTCCTTCAAGAGAAAATAGGCACCTGTTCAGTGGGCTACGATGTTACAGAGAAATGTTTCCTTGGAGGAGTAACTTACGATGGGGAACTCCTTGGCGTCAGTAACCCTTCCATTGAGTTCGAATGGAGTAAGAAGAGTGGATTCAAGATAAGAAAATGGCCAGTCATTCTTAATCTACAGGAACTTCTCGATTTCGCCAAAGCATTTGAGGAGCTGAGCGAAATGATTGATAGCCCGTGCGAGAAACTGGTTGGACTTGCCTTCGACAAAGTCATCAAGACCAAGTGCAGGCTCGATGTAAAACAGGCTTCAACTAAGGATTCCGGTAATCCAGATGCATGGTTTGCATTGCGACTGCAAGGAAAGCTTGACATCATGATAGTGACAGACGAGCCTTCTGTAACAGTCGATTTCCCTGAGATGGTTGTAGCGATTACGAAACCCTCAACGCAATTCCGACTGTCTGATTTACCTGGGTTTTTAATTAGTGAGATTGGAAAGAATTCACTGGAGCTGGCGAGACAGATCTTTACTCAGCCGAAACAGCTTACAAAGTTCATGGCAGCGCTTGGTGGCATTAAACTCTCAAGGAAAGTCCTCTCAGGCCTCATCTGTCGAGGTGCACACAGTCCAAATCTAACCGACCAGGCTGCAAGCGAGCTCGAAAGCATGGAAGGAGAAGCTGCTAGTTCCGAGACAACTTTAGAAACAGCCTTTGAGGAAGTAACTACGTAAGTTACGTTTTGGCTTTTTTTATTCCTTTGGAACATTCAGTTTACTCTAATCGTTAGTAATTTGATTTATTAGTAATTCGGTCTTCCTATTCGACATACTCGAAGTCCGGTTTGATTTGGTCAATACTCTTTCAAAATATCTTTGACACTCCGTAACGTTAAAATATTAACTTCATCCTGTCCAATACATTTAAAAGTTTGGTAATAATGGAAAAAAACCCATCAAGACTTAATTCAACTTTTATTTCTCAGTTTTGTTCTAAATCATTTACTCTAAAGAAAAGAAATATACCAAGTCTTCGCTACGTACCCTTAATTAAAGATGAAATTCAAAACAGTGATTTCCTAATAAAACTACAGTACGGCACATGTGAAGATGCCTTGTCAACACTGATTAAAGATCTCTGGAAGCGTTTCAGTAACAAGTTGTTTTCTTTCTCATACAGGACCGCGGGAGCGGGAGGAAGCATAGCGCAACTTGCTGCTGGTGTTGTCACAGTTATAAGTCAAGTTGGCGTCGTGGTTGGTGCTCTAACGGCCATCATATCTTTCATAGCAGGGATCATAAGTTTCTTTACTGGAAAGTCCAAAGAGCAAAAAGAAGCCGAGGCACGGCGTAAAGAAGCCGAACGAAAAGAAGAGATAGCAAGAAAACTTGTGGAAGAGCGCCTAGTAATATCAGACCTTTCAATCGCCTTAACAAAACAAGACGAGGTCGAAGTTACCTGGAAACCACTGGAAGAAAAAGTCAAGTACAGTGTGAGACTTAAACGAACTGACCTTGGAGGCGTGGAAACAGCTCTTTTAACAGCAACAACGGAAAACAGCAAAGTGATTTTCAGTGGTGACGAAATAAAGTACAACACCAAACAATTCGTCGCATATGTTCAAGCAAGCTATGAGTGCCGCAATGTTACCTTTAAGGGAAGAGAGCAATCATTATCAGAAAGCGTAATACCTCTCCTTCCTGCGCCATCCACACTTGAGGTCGAATCAAAGCAAGAGGGACAGGAGATCCATGTGACATTCTCTCAAGTCCAATATGCAGTGGATTACAAAGCTGAAGTTCTCACCCATGATGAAACCGTCATCGGAAGTGCCATTGTACAGCGTCCTTCTGAAAACAAAAATGGAATTCACGTGTTTCACGCTGACGAACTTACTTCTGGAGTTCCTGGGAAGACCGCAGTTCGCGTTTGCGCCCGAGGTCAAGAAGGAAAACTAAACGAATTCAAGTATTCAACTGCTTTCTACCTTTTGGCGGCCCCTTCTGATCTCCGTCACTCTTATGAGCCACTGTCACAACAACTTGTTGTAAAATGGAAAGTTGAAAACACCCAGAACATCTCAAGTTACCACTGTGAGGTTTACTCAGTCGATGTTAATGCAGTCGTGTTTACAAGAAGGGTTGCAAAGTCAACTGGCGACAGCTTGGAGTGTAACCTTGTAATTTCCCTCAGTGAAATATCTGACAAAACGAAATCTCCTTACTGCATTCGTGTTTGTTCCCTTGGAATGTCATCAACGTTGGCCAGTACCTTTGTCAACAGCAAAGGCAACATTTCCTTCCTGCCTCAAGTTGACGACATCACACCATCGTATGACCCTCTGAGCAATCAACTTACCGTGTCCTGGGTGCCTGTCACTGGAGCAACCAAGTATAAAGTTACCATTAGTGACGAAACGAACATATCGAGCGTTGTAGGAAGCCTAACCTCCGCTGGTGACAAAAACAAGGTGGTGTTTGAAATGGAAAACGTACGACTAGAGAGTGGAGTTAAGTACGTGGTCACAGTGGCTGCCGAAGGTTCGGACGCACTTCATCTTCCAGGTTTGCCATCTACAGCAGATGAGAAGTTCACCCAATTGCAGAAACCAGCCTCTGTTACTCAAGAATACTCTTTTGAAGAGAGAAAGATCAAAGTGACTTTCCAACCCGTTTCTCGTGCATCTGCTCACCTGATTGAAGTTTTTAACGATACTACGCCAACGAATATCACAGGCAAATATGCGGTTTATCCAAAGGCAACTGGCAGCGACGATTGGCCTCTAACGGTCACTTACTCGTTTGACGTCGAAGGCATGAAATTTAGTGGTGGCGCACGGTTCAAGTCACGCGTTACTGCTCAAGGTAATGCAAACTGGATAAACAGTCCACCTTGCATAAGCCCGACTGCATTCCAGTGTGGCGATGCACCAATAAGCGTCGCCTTAAAGTACAGCATCGAATCAAGCAAATTGATAATCCTCGTATCTTCAAGACCTGGATACTTTACTGCAAAAGTAGAAGATACGTTCCACAAAAGGAGGACAATCCACACGCAGCAATTTATTGTAACGCGGGACACTGGAGAAGAGTTAGCTCACCAAACCTCGTTGGAGATTCCTCTCACCTCGGATCAAGAACCTCAAGGTGCAATTTACCAAGCATTCGTTCAGAATATTGGTGATCAACATTACTTGCCTAGTGAGGTTATACAGTCAAACGAAGTGCCTTTGCTAGATCCACCAGCGTCGGTGAGACAAGAATACAAAGAAAATATCTTCATCGTGACCTGGAAATGCGTCCAATCAGCAGCCGGTTACCACGTTAAAATTTACAACAAGAAAACAGGACGCACAGCTTCAGAGATGAGCATTGCCCATGATTTAAGCCTCCCTGGAGAACAGATGAAACAAGAGATTGATGTAGGCTCAATGTTATTACAATCTAATGGTCTTTACGAAACACTCGTGATGGTTCTGGGAGATGAAGTAAGCATTGGAGGAGCCAGCACGAAATCTAACACGGCAATTCCATCTTGTTCCTCTCCAGAAGAAGTCAAAATCACTTTTGACAACGAAACGCGCCACATGGTTGTAAGTTGTCCTTCTGTAAAAGATGCTGTTTCCCTTAAACTTGGAGTGGTGGATGCTGATAAACTCAGAAGCCAGGAAGCACATGTAAAAGGGGCGTTATTGGCATTCAAAATAGTGGCCGTAAGTCCTAGCGATATCGGTAAACTTGTGGAAGCAAAATTTGCTGAAAGTGTGCTGATCAAGTCCTTGGATGGTTTACACAGAGGTGTGGCACAGGTGACGGAAAAACAGGAAGAGGTTTGTCTTCCAAGTGGATTTTCCATTTCTGAGGACGAGGTTGCTTGGTTGAGACCGGCTGAACCGATTAACATGTCGTTTGATCCTGACAACTCCACTTTGAATATCACCTGGACTCACGTCAAGCTAGCGGTTCAGTATTTAGTACAACTCCTTCAGAAGAGAGAAGTAAAAGATGGAACCACTACATTGATTCTCTTTTCAGACGTAGTTCCTAGTGATGTTGTTTCTTCCAGTGTCAACATGGAGACCGTAAGCATTGAGAAAACTGACAAGTTTATCGCAAAAGTTCAACCGTCTGCAATTCCAGGGACTGTGATAGCACTTCGTGCCATTGGATATTCTTGCGAGACCCTCGTTTGCGAGAACTCTCCTACTGACGTTGACGTTTTACAAGTAGAAGACAAAATGGTGCATGTGACTTGGAAAGGAGATGCTGGAAAAGTGTTCCAATTGAGCGTTTGGAAAATGTCGGAGTCTGAAGATCAAGAAAACGTCACCAGCAAGGTAAGCGAACTTAACTTGTTTTTGTGGGTCTTTTACCAATACCTAGCAGTCGACAAGTACCACGTATTTCATAGTTGTGTACAAACAATGCTTTTGAAAGTTTGAGTGACGGCAATACGAAACAAGTCATCATTGTAATAAACGAAACTGTCTCATCAACTTTCGGTGTAGGTAAATTCCCAATTGATTTACCGTTTTCAGCATCTCAATTTGATCTTGAGTCCCAATGTTGTGCCCAGTATCCATGATGTTTACGTAGCAGGAAGTTTAAAATAATCTCCTGACAACTCCACCATAGTTATGTTGCTTTGGAACTACAACGCTCTAAAAACGATTACGGTTTAGAAAACATTTTGGCAAGAGCGATTTTCCCGATTACATCATCGACTTTTCCCACAAAACGAACTTTATGTGAAGAGTTTTATAAACAATTTTCGTATTTCTCTTAGCAAACAGATGAACTCCAATTGAAATCTACCTCAGAAGCTTTGCGCATAGATTCGCCGGGACGGTACAAAATTGGTGTTCGCACTCAGGGATCTGTTAACAAGCTGCACAGTGTTTACACAGATGCTGATTTCTTGGCTGTTATCATGGATGCACCCGTTGTTATAGCAGTGCTGCACCGCCCTGCAGTGAAGGTAAGTGAGTACGTAAGTAAGAGGGTCCTCATAAAATCATACACTAAATGCCCTTTATCTTTCAAGCTTAACATCATGGGTCAGTCAAATAAATGGCCGTTTGTCAGTTATGAGTAAAGGATAATGAGGCCTAGACACGATTTTTTCCAATAACGTTTGCATCAAGTGTCACTTTTTTTACAAAAGTTTTAACCATTTGTCAGATTTCAGTTTATCACCCACGATTGTTGTGCGGTTTACCACCTTCTCCCAATTCAGTAAGTTCATCAATTAAGTGAGCAACAAACCAAAAACTTTATTGTTAGTTATTTTTACCGCGCCGGACTTAATTTTGTCGATTGTCGCGATTTCAAAATTAAAAACTAGCGTAAGTGAAGAACTGCGAAAAAAGGTATGGCGAAAATTAATGCGAAAGATATCTGGCAATTTAATACGCTACTGTAGTAAAGCCCTTGTAATCACTGTCACGTCAGTTAACATGATTCAGTCCGTGTTTAGTACCTTCACGCTATTTTCAGTTCTCCGAACCAAACAAAACAGAGAGGAAACATAATTTGTTGTGGTACTGTTCTATATCATTGTAAAATATTGCTTAAAAATCTTTAGCTTCGTTTCGGAGACTACCGCTTTGTTATCACCATTTGGAAACGCGACATTTCGTTCCTTTCAACACTACCTTTTGCACAATCGCTAAGTCCGCGAAATTTGCCCCTCACACTTTTGCGAAATTAAGTTCCCGCGAAATCAAGTAACAATAAAATAAGCAAAATAGTGTTCATTTGGAAACAAATACCGCAACCAAACTTAATGAATGACGAAAGGTAGGTAAAAAGTGGTAGAGCCTGCGTTCGCGCCTCATGGCCCATCAGGCCGGTTTCGGTAGCATGAAGCGACTAGGAGTATTACTACTCCACCCTGGATGGGGTGCTAGTTCATCGCAGGGTTAAACCCCAACATAAAATTCGCCGGTACCTATTTACATGTCTATATATATATATACCTGGGTGGAGAGAGGCACTGTGAGAGTTAAGTGCCTTGCCCAAGAACACAACACAATGACCTCGGCCATGGCTCGCACTAACCATTAGGCCATCGCGCCTCCCCAAAAATTAACGAAAGGATAAAACATTATTTTATTTTCCTACTTTAGGTGCAGTGGACTCCTGTTGACAACATTCCAACTCAGAATTTCTCGACCTACGTCATCTCTTATCTTCAGCTGCAGACGGATGCAGAGACAGAGTGGAATCAAGTTGAAGTTGAAATGTCAGCGACGGAGAAAACGATCGTGGATTTACAACCCGACAGCAAATATCTCTTCTGCATCTCTGTGGCGAGTTTCGCAAGAGGGAGAGGCATACGAAGCCCTGCCACACCTGTCTACACAGATTTGGGTAACTATTGTTTAAATGTTGTTCATTTTGTCATTTGGGTACATTGGGAATATTGTAGTTTTTGAAGTCACGAGGCACGAGGGGACCCGTCCCAGATTTGAATCCTTTGTAGCGTTTGAACATGTCCCAGAGAATTATTTCTAGAAAGGAAGCCCATGTGTCAGTTCAGACTTGCCTTGGGGACTGCTAAATTTTCCGAGTAAGAAATCTACTTATTGGTATTTAGTCTTGTCCCAAAAATCTTTTGCCGGGGGATGGGGATGAGTTCCTCCTAGCGCTGGCACTTGTTGAAGAGACTCTGATCCACTTTGTTTGTTTGAGCGTTGCACTTTATGTCTTTTAAGACCATGCACGCGACAACGTTAGCTGACAAAAGTTTCTTCTATTCAAAACCCAATCACAGAGCTGAAAACAAAGCCACACATTTAAGAATTAGAAATCAAGTCACGCAAAACACGATGATTCACGAATCACGTCTCATTTCACGGGTCTCTTTTGAGTCAAAAATGTCGTTAACATAGACGTGAAATGATCTTAAAGTTGGATATCACGAATAACGACAAAATGCTCCATGACAAAGCAGAGGGGATCTTCCTAGCAGCTAGCAGTTATTTGTATTGACTACCTGTCACGAGTCTCCCGAGTGTTGAGCGTTCGATCGGTCGATTTTTTTTTTCCAAGTAAATTGTGCCACTGACTTATTTTTATCTTTCGTCAAATAATTTTTGTCTGTTCGCTTAAATGTTCGAATCTGAGAGATGAGGATAAGTAGAAAAACATGCAAACGTATGTCAAGATCATGGTTGTGAAAAAGGAAGCGTGAATCTGTCTTATGTGTATTCATGAGTTCAAACAACATAACGTTACTTTTCATTTCAAGATCTTGTGTATGTAATTAATCCATATGTAAATCAATGTAAGATTAAGTGTGTTGATTTTGCTGATAAACAGTTGAAATTTGCTGATAAGTATATGCGTGGACCGTAAAATGATCAAGAAAACGTGCAGCTCAGCATGTGCTCCATCAAAGATGACGAAAGACCCTGGGAGCGAGTTGCCGGTATGTACTCAGTTAAAAAGGCAAAACCGGTGATTGCAGATCGTTTTTTTAAAAAACAACAACAACACTTAAACTGTTAAATATTTTCCAGCTTAGAAGAAACCGAGATCAGACTTATATTTGACATTTTGTGAAAGCTATTCGTAATTATACAAATACAAAGCATGCAGGCATAAATTAAAGATGTCACTTATCGATGCAAGCAAGAGATCCAGTGAAGGTAAGCTGTTATTTCACTATAATGGCAAATTCTCTTTCAAAACTTTATTAACACCAGCTTTTTCAGAAGATTGAAGAAACAACTTTGGATAAGACTATTTAATCAAAATTTTAAAGAAGACGTCCAAAATAGTCCGCAAAAACTCGCCATATATGTCGATGGAGCTAGTTGGTGACTACAACAGAAAGAACTGGTTAAACATACGAAAACGAATGATCGGTTTGGCACTGTTTGAGCATGAGTTACGGCATGAATATCAATTTTTTACCCCATAAATGAAAAGAAGCTAAAAGAATAAACTAATAGTAGTAACCATGATAAGTTAAGTATTGGAATAATACAATGTTCAATGCGTGACAGATTTCGTTAGATTTGTCTCCTACAGTATATGACATGTCTCGCCACTTGATTAGGAAAATTAGAATTCACTTTTATGTTTCCATCTCTTGTTTTTGTTATATGTACATCTGTTTGCCCGCGTCTCCACCGCAGCTGGTGTTTGAGCTCGTCACGCAACACTCCCTCCTCCACCAAAGGCTGCTTCCACGAGCTTCCACCCAGCCACATTCGCTCCAACCGCACCAATCACAATAGACGCCGCCTTTTGAATTTGACACACTTGACGTCGAAACAAAATAATGTTTACCTTAAATAAAGCACGCCCGAATGCAACAAAAATAATTCCAAGTAAAACAGGGATCTGAGTTCAAGGCAAGGAGCAACCAAAACCGCTTTTAGAAAATAGTAACTGTCCCTTTTTGCCGATGGATGTCAAAAACTGTTGTTGTCAAAACAAAAGGAAAGGTGGCTCGGGTTCAAGCAGCCGTTAGTGGATTGGCTCGCGTTGCATGACGATCCATGCAAATATCGGCCGAAATATAATATTTGATACGTCTTTTCTCATAAGAGACTCGGAAGGAAGAATGGTTACTAAATTTTATCCAAAAATCGTATTGCTTTTAGATGATTTCGATGACAAATTGCCCGAGGAACTGTTAGGGAATTTGCTGGATAATCCAAACTTCAAGCCCGCGGAAATTGGGCCGGACGATTGGGAAGAGCAGGGCTATACCGCAGATATCATTACCGAACCCTGGCGATTTTTACAGTCGTCAGACAGGGAGCTCGCCCAGTACAGTCAATCAGGCGAATACAGACTGGAAACTATACCACTAGGTGAGAAATGAACTTTCTGTAAAATAACAACTCATTCCACTTTTTATCTCCCCAAGACGTTTTTACATAGCGAACAAATCGTGGCACAGCCAACCAACATCCAAAGGTTATAAAACTGTGTTTCAGATTAACAGATAAACAGTTATGCTATGCTATGCTATGCTATGCTATGCTATGCTATGCTATGCTATGCTATGCTATGCTATGCTATGCTATGCTATGCTATGCTATGCACATGCTACCCACCCTGCTATGCTATGCTATGCTTTGCTATGCAATGCTATGCTATGCTATGCTATGCTATGCTATGCTATGCTATGCTATGCTATGCTATGCTATGCTATGCTATGCTATGCTATGCTAGGCTAGGCTAGGCTAACCCAACCTAACCTTACCTCACCTAACTTGCCTAGCCTAGCCTAGCCTTGCCTAGCCTAGCCTAGCCTAGTGTGGTCTAGCCTAGCCTAGCCTAGCCTAGCCTAGCCTAGCTGCCTGCCGCCGCCTAGCCTCCCCATATAGTCCAAAATAGGGAGCACCCCCAGGGGTTAACAGCGCCGTAACTAGCAAGAGGCAAGACGAGGCATTTGCCTTGTCTAGATTTTAACACAAAATTAAAAACAAAATATGTTTTGTGAAGAAATTATTCTACATGACACGAGCGTGGGACAAAGAAAAAATCTGAGTCCCCGACGGGAATCGAACCCATGGCCTCCCAGATACTGGTTGGGCGTTCTAACCAACTGAGCTACGTGAGACTCGCTGTGAGCTAGGCCATAATTTTACTAGGTTGATAAGTGACACGTGTCCTGCATACTGCTAGGATCAGCAATGTCGAAATCATCAAATCATCAAATCATCGCGTGTCACTTATCAACCTAGTAAATGGCCTAGCTCACAACGAGTCTCACGTATCTCAGTTGGTTAGAGCGCCCAACCGGTATCTGGGAGGCCATGGGTTCGATTCCTGTCGGGGACTCAGATTTTTTTCTTTGTCCCACGCTCGTTTCATGTAGAATAATTTCTTAACTATTTATCACCGAGCTTAAAATCTACCATCTTTATTATTTACTACAAAATATGTTTTGTTGGGAAATTAAAGGGACTGTGTCACAGATTTTAGCTCAATTTAGGCATGGGAAAATGACCATCAAATTCAGTTAAATATAAAAATAACCTTTTAAAAACAGTGAATGAACGTTTCAATAACACAGTAAATACAAAATAAGGTACGGATGGCCAAAGGGACGAAGATTGGAACGGATTGCGATATGAGTTTTTGAAATATTGTTGGGCTGAACAGTTTTCAAAGTCAATCTCGTTTGCTTTTAACTTTAAATTGTCGTGTAACACCCGGGAGACACATTTGGTTGCAATGAAGCTATGGTTTTGTTATTTCAGGACCAATAGAAGTAATTCTTTTGGAAACATTAAGTTTCATAGGGATTATTTGGCAAAACTAAATAAAACAAAATTTACTCAACCGTGACGCAGTCCATTTAATCACAAGTTGAACAAGACTTATTTTTCCCAATGAATACCTTATGAAGAAAGAGTTTAACAGCTTCTAGATTTCAAAATTTTCTGAAGGGCATACCTCCAGAACCCCCATAGCAAGATTTGCCCCTCGTCTATGGCAAATGTCTGGTTAAGCCCCTGGTTGATATATCACCGGAAGAACTGACAGAAAGAAAATGATTAGTTATGATGACACCTTTGACGTTCTTTTTGTACGGCAGGAACTTATAACTGGCCGGGTGATGATGAAAACAACCCCTGGTGTATTGCGGCACCTGGTAACGCAAGGAGCTCTGCCTGGAGGGTTCAAAATATCGACCTTTGTAACAAAGGCTTTTCCCCTGAATATCTTGATGAAGAGAAGCCAGATATCGAGGTTTGCGAATGGTAAGTAAGAGACCTTTGTTGGAGCTATTAGCACTCAATAGTCATCTAGTTACCTTGCCATTCTGCTTGTCCTCAATTGTAGCAGTCTCTAGATACTATTTTTGTAACTATTTTTTTCCTTTTCAAGGTTCGCTGTCAAAAGAGTTACCTCGGGTAGATATGACATCAAAGTGTCACTTCTTGACAGCAGCATGAGAGATCTTCCAGGAAGGAACTTCTTTTTAGATGGTAACAAGAAATTTGCTCCAAGCGATGGCTCTTGGGAACGCCTGGGGCACACTTTTTCCAATTACCCCCGCGGGTTAAGATTCATTCGATTTGAGGATGGGATGCAATGCTTGGGTGGACGCGGTGACGCCTATGACGTTAAAGCTTTTGGAGCTACTGTGAAGATTTCTGAAAGGTAGTGACAATTTATCCGGGAGGGGGGGGGGGGGGTCCCCAAATGGGGGGGGGGTGGTCAAACCCCAACTTAATAAAAAAAAAAAAAAAAAAAAATTTTTTTTTTTAAAAAAAAAAAAAAAAAAATAACATCCATTGAAGGGGAGGGGAACCTCCCACAAAAAAAAAAAACCCCACGGCAAAAAAAAAATCTTAAAAATTTTTTTAAATAACAAAAAAAAAATTTTTTTTTTTTTTTTTTTTAATCCTAAAGACCCCCCGCAAACAAAAAAAAAAAAAAAAAAAAAAAAAAAAAAAAAAAAAAAAACCCCCCCCCAATTTATGAGAACTTGCGTATATTAAAGTCGGCGTGTCTGTTATTTGGCAGTTATCCTGCGAAATCAAGCCGCATAAATAAGGCCCGGAAAAGTGAACTGTCTTTGCAACAATAAATTTTTTTTTCACTTTTAAGTTTGTCAGTGTTTAGGCTGTTATCTTACAACTTGCGGCCAGCAGTACGTTCTTGTCCTCGTCACGCAATCTTTGGCGAGAAAGAAAAACAGATGGCGTGACGAGCAAACTTCCTGTCTTTCTGGAGGCTATTGAAAGACGCTAAGGTAAATTACTACACGATCTTTTGTTTTTAAACCCTTTTATAGGCCCAGCAAAGAGCTTGAGTACAGCGAGGATTGTGAGAGGGCAGTCAACCAGCAAATCAACTTGGAGCTCTGCGCAAGCTATGCTTTCCTTGCCATGAGTAGTTGCAAATACGATGACCCTGTCGTCGATGACGTCACCGTACCGGGTTTAAACGAGTTGCTGTCGAACCAGTCCGACATGTGTGTCTCACACGCGCAAATGTTCATGCAATACCAGAGAGACCGGGGAGGACACATTGTGCTGCAGGACATCAAGAAGCCAGAGCGTGACAGATGGGGTACTGGGATTGAAGCTTGTGAAGCTGCATTGGAAATGGCTCGTCAAGTCAATGATCCATTACTGGACCTGCGCAGACTGGCTAGAGATAAGGATGATCGTAACTTGGTGGACTTCATCAGCACCAGCCTCCTCCAAAAGCAAGTTCAGTCTGTCCATGCTTTGTCAGTTTTCCTGACCAAATTGAGGAGAGCTGCCGAGGGGTATGGTGACTAGGCACCAGTCAAAAAGCAGGGCATGACTTGATAACACATTTCTCTTTAACAATAATTTTTAGAAACGTGGATGATAGAAACTTTAGAGGTGTTAGACAAAGACAATTATTTTAAAAGTTTCGTAGCAAGGAAAATAGTAAATATAGGACAGGCTGTTATGCCTGTGGTTGAAGAGCAGAATTTAATTTCTCTTTGCCGACTATCATTACAACGTTAGGCGTGCTGTTCACGTTTTTCGTTGAATAATCCACTTTAATCTTGTCAGTCAAAACCATTCTTGTTTATTTTCGGGTTCTTATTACTCCGTTGAAGTTTTTTCGACATTAGAAAACTACTATTTTGCAGTTTCCTTCAATCTAAAACTGCATAGAAAGATTACTTAAAATACCGTGATTAGCTCCCCCGGGGGGGGGGGGGCCCTTTTTTTTGTTTTTTTTTTTTTTTTTTTTTGTTCCCCCCCCCCCCCGTAGCTCCTTTAATTGTTAATGGTGATTCAAACATTTGTTTGTTTTTGTTTGTTTGCTTTTCTATGGGCTCCCTGGTCACTTTTTTGTATGAACCAGGTGAGATATAAACACTGCACGTATTAAGTAATGGAAGCAAGAAGTTGAAAGTTGTGATACACTGAGCGGAATCCTGATTTGTCCAACCTCCGAGGGAAAAGAAATTGGAAGCTCGAGAAATTGGAGGTGAAATTGAAGTTTTCAACTTTTAGTGAAGCAATCTGAGGAGAAAACGTCTTTTGATTTGGTTCGAGTTATAGGAAAGTTCGAGAAATCTGAATTCCACTGTATGTAATGATTTTTTTTTTTTACCCAAAAACTGATTCTGTTAAACGTGCATTAATTATGGAGTTAGAGACTGTTGTGAGTGTTTTGTTGACAAATACACGCACGGTACGCTGGCCCGCACAAAGTTATGAACGAGAAACTTTTCTTTAATACTGCACTGAGTTCATTGTGAGGCCAGCGAAGTGCGTGTATTTGTCAACAAAACACGAACGAACAGACTCTAACCCTTTTAATATACAATCTGAGTACACTGCATTTTACGAACTGCTTTAAGCGATCATCGACTGAACGAACTTCAAATCAACAAACTTAATGCTTTTTAAAAATAAGAAGTGTAGTAGTACATAATTACACGGGATTACAGTCTCGCATGTAAGTGTTTCAATAATATAAAAATCACAAATTAGCCGTACAGAAATAAAACTTAAAATGGTTCATGGAGAAAAATTTTCGTTCATCACCTGTGGTCGTTCATAAATACAGTCAGCGAGAAGCTTGTTCAATGCAAGTCGAATGGCTTTGTGGGTCGTTTGTATTGTTTTTTGGTAATAAATATAATATTTTTGAATCACAATCAAGTCAATCGCACACAAAAATGTATTTACCCGATTTGAGCTTCAGTTTACCTTTGAACATGAAAGTGCTTCAAGTTGTTATCCTCTTCGATGTAATGTTTTGTTTGGTATTGGATCGTTGATAATTTGAGGAATATACTTTTCTTCCACTTCCTACAAGCTGTATTTATTGAAGCTGAAGACACCTTCAA
The DNA here is from genome assembly GCF_052425735.1 of Oculina patagonica. Taxonomy (NCBI): domain Eukaryota; kingdom Metazoa; phylum Cnidaria; class Anthozoa; order Scleractinia; family Oculinidae; genus Oculina; species Oculina patagonica. The sequence continues at coordinate 8,310,071 of NC_135763.1, forward strand.
TAATGCACGATTTTCGTGCATTATTGTCAATACTGCACTGTCTGAGTTTGCTGACGACAGGTAAAGCAAAATCACGTGATCTATTTTAACCAATTGAAAAAAACGCGCGTGGATTTTGGACAGTGAACTAAGAAGATTGTATATTAAACGTGCATAAAGAATCTGTCGGAGACCCAAGAATAGTTGGGCGGATAACTGCAAAGTAAAGAAAATCCAGTGAGAGGAAATAAGAAACATAGCGGAAAGTCAGTTTTATTTGTTAACGATTTTCGCGGCAGATCACTCTCTTTTTCTTGTTTCATTCGGCCAAAAGTACATCGTACCCTGGGTCTCTCTTGATGGCTTTCGAATTATGTATATTAAAACTGAAGTTTCAATGTCCTTTTGAAGTCAATTTAACCACAACTCAGAGTCTTTCTTTACAGCGTGATGGGGTATTGCTACTCCCCCTCCCCCCCCCCCCCGGGTGGAATGCTAGTACAGTGAAATCCCGGTATAACGATCCTCGATATAACGATATTCCCAGTATAACGATGTATATTCTATGTTCCGGCAAAAGTTACATCAAAATGTATGGTACAGAACCCCGATATAACAATCTTCGATATAACGATATTCCCGATATAACGATGAGAATTTAGCGGACCGAACGTAAAATCTTTCCCGATATAACGATATTATAAGTTCACAGTCACAATTTAAGCAAAACATTGAATATAACGAAATAACCTGTCAGTAATCGAGTCATCTCAACGTTTCTGTCAACAGCTTTGTACGAGGATCGATACGAAAATGATACTGTGTTCTAAGCCTCTTTATCGGCGTTATCCTCCTTGCCATTCAATAGTTCTGTTAGTTTCAGTATCTTTCGCAAGGTTTACTCCGATATAACGATATTTTCGGTTATTTTACAGCCATATCGTTATATCGGGGTTTCGATATAACGATACCTCGATTTACCGTACCCAAATTCGAGTAGCCTGAGCGCGTCTCTTCTTTCTACGTTAAGTCCTGCCTTTCCCCCTTGGTTTTAATTTTAAATTCTTGTAGGGGGAAAAAAAAACCAACGGAAAAAAAAATTAAAAAAAAAAAAAAAAAAAAAGGAAAAAGATATAACAATATAACTTTACTGCTCCCTTGGCATATTGTTGTATCGGGGTTCCACTGTATATCGGAGGTTACCCCCAGCATTTTATTCAAGTTGCCAAATAGTTCGCCGGGACCTATTAATACTCTTGTTTAATGCTGATTAATAAATTACGATATTTGTCTGGAATCAAGTTTGTTTGTTGCCTCGAAGAGACATTTAGACCGGAATAAAGTTCGTGCTTTGTTGGTAAACATTGTGTCCTTTATTTTAAAGTTCAATATTATTATCATGTGCTAGAGGGATTCCAGCTCTATTTTGGAACTAGCTCAAAAGTCTGTATGGATATATGCAAATGGACACTTTATTTTAAGCCAGAAAAGAAAATGGTGTAATTTAAAGTTCAGAAACTGTCGTTTAAATGAAAAGCATAGTTTTCGTTGAATCATTAGTCAGATTTATGTCGCTATTTCCTGAAAAAGCGATCGGATTTAATTATATTCATAACTAAATATAAAATCAACCTGCCTACAAATGCAATATTCATAAGAGCCTTTGTTATTTATTCAACCGAAGACATCACTTTAGCAAAACTCTTTAAGACTCCGGTCACGCCATGCAAATTTTCATTCCCATCAAACTTCAGTTTTCCTTTTGGAATATTTCTCGTAACACGCCAACAAAACATCTCTTATTTGCTCGTCTTCGACAAATTCTAACGGCGATTCACCGTCATTATTCTTCACGTAGATGTCGCCTCCACACATTATCAAATACTTTACGATATCCAAATATCCCTTGGCCATCGCATAGTGCATGGCTGTCCATCCATCTTCGTCCCGCTTTCCCACCTCAGCTCCAAGTTCAACAAGAATCTTGCAACACTTCATACTTCCAACGAAAGCTGCCGTACTTAAAGAGGTATGGCCATACTCATTAAAGAAGTTCACGTCCAACTTTTCCTCGCTCTGTGCAATCATTTCAAGCTCTTTCGTTGTATCTTGCCCGGGAACCGTTTCTCGGATAATCAGGTCTTCAGGAAAGCGGGTAGCAATTGATTTGCATGTTTCATTTTCATTCAGGTCGGTTTCGACGTTTGACATGTCGCCCGTTCGATGTCGACTAAAACTTGTGAAAGACAATTTCCATATCGTTTGAGCAGCGGCGCTGTGAAACACAGTTACACAACACAGAAACACACTCCTGTCCCGTGCCTTCCACAAAAGTCAGCAAAGTTCTTTGAGTCGGACGGGAATAAAGCAAAACGAACCAACTTCACGCGCGCTGTCGCAACGTTTATAACTCAAAAATTATATGGACGATAATTTGTTTGCGAATTGTTTTGGACCACTATAATTAGCCAATCATTGTAGTTTTTCAATCGTGAAACCGCTACACCTAATTACCTTCGAACTTCCTTTGTTTCGTTTGTTTACACCGCCATGTCCTATATTAAAATTGCATGATCAATCGTTAATTGAAGTGGAGTTTTCGTCGCGTTCAATGTTTGTTCGGTTCAACACAAAGTAATCACAAGGATTGAAGGACACATTGTGAATTTCCGCCGATACGAGTTTCTGTTTGTAGAAGCATGAAGGACGAAGTAATCCTATTTGTTGAGTTTGTGTTTTGTTTATTGTTGTTGATATGGCACTTGTTGATACACAGTTCAAACTAATATTACACTGCATGGATTTACAAAAGCTATGGGCCGAGTACACGCATTCCCTAAGATATATAAAGCCAAAATTACACGACATTCAATTCGGGGTCTGGCACTCCAAAATGTAGGCACACGGGCCAATAAAGTTTGGCACTTTCCGCTTCATTTACGCGACAAAAATGTGTAACAATTTACATTTTTTCCGTATACACTTGTGAAGGGTACCCATAACAAATAAGAAAGGCACTCTAAACAATGTTACCCGCACTGCGGCACTCAAAAACGTTGCTTTCAAGTTAGAATATGGACTCAAAAGATTTGAAGCAGGGGCGGATCCAGGGGGGGTGGATTGGGTGGCTAGCCACCCCCCTTGATCCACCAGAAAAATAAAAATAAACATATTAAAATAGAAAATAAGGACAATGTCCATCCACCTTTCATAGTCAGGCGGCCGTTCAAAGTTAAGAAAGGCCATTTTTCCAAAATAGGAGATTTTCAAAAGGCCTGTTTTATGAAATTGAAGAAGCAGAGACCGATACAACGTAGAATGAGAGAGTTGTCTTGTCTTTTTCGGCTGGCAAACCAGCCTTTTGGTATATTTTTGTTTTTAATTTTTTGGTATAATAATATTTAAAAAAAACCGAAAAAAAAAAAAAAAAAAAAAGGAAAAAAGAAAAAGGGGGATGAACTTCTGGCTTAATGTAACAAAACATGTGTGTATAATTTTAAAAAATTAGATTCCTTTTAACTTTCAAGAGTTGTTTTAGCCTTGCTGGAATGATTTTCTTCTCCATTTACATCTTTTTTAGCGAGTTTTCGTACCGTTTTTTCGCATCAAAGCGATTTCAAAAGCAAGCAAAGTCGCCAAAGTTGTTCCCAGGCCACTTTGCCAAGGGCTAAAAATTTTCACGCATGTGGGTGAGCAAAAAAACGCCTATCATGCTGTTCTTTCCTGTAAGTTCCTGGCTTGTCAACTTTAAATTTCAATCACTGTTCATTTCATAAGAAGTAGACGTTTTCTCCGAAATATAACTCAAGGTAAGTTGAAGAAAGAATTTTTGCCAAATTATCAAGGAAAAACACAGTGTTTTAATAACTTGATTGACAGCTGTATAAAGCTGCTCAGAATCGCGGAAATCACGTCTAAGAGGCTTCAACTTTTTAAAATTTTCTGAGGGGGGCATGCCCCCAGACCCCCCTAGGGGGAAGGAGCCTTTGGCTTCACTAAATATGGGTCGCAGACCCAAAATGATTTGCACTCTACTTTCAAAAAACTGCCTAAAAGCCCGAATCCCCCCCCCCTACCATAAAATACAAACTGGGGCTTGAACAATATAGTAAACAAAAATATTGGTAAACAGCCACCCCCCTTTGAGAAATTCTGGATCCGCCCCTGTTGAAGACAGACTAAAGAAGTCGGATTATATTTAAAAAGGCGTATTTATTTGCAACATACTCGTATAGCCGTCGCATTTGCTCGTTGGAATTTATTCGTGGACGAAGCTTTGTAGAACGAGATATATTTTTTAAACGTTTTTTTTACTTATGTCGCCTCATTACAAGCTTAAAAACTAGACTGCACTTAAATTTACCCCAACGAAAAAGCTTTTTGTGCCGAGCCAAACATACAGAAATGGCCTCTGTATTGTCCATCAGCCGAAAGTTTCCGAAAAGTCACCGAGCGCTGCCGGTGAATTTTAAAGAGGAATGAATTTGATGCCTTTGTGTGCAAGCGATATAAGTCATCGCTACTTACTTCAATATGACCAAACAGAATTAGATATTCAATAGTGTACACAGTGCAGTTCCGATTTCGTAAGATTTTCCTGCCTTTAACTGAAATCTTTTTTTATGGGAACAAATTCCCAGAATTAAATTTCCCGCAACACATGCAAGGATAAGCCAAAGAATATGTTCTAGACTGACAAAGATCAGCTTAGGCGCTGTTCACACCTGCCTTCGAACCTGCCGACTTTTTACGAGAAGTGTGATGTTTAGATTTACATGTAGCTGGACTACAAAAATGGCGAAATAAAATAAAATCGTGTTCTGAAGCGTTGTACTTTTCTGTTGCGATACTTTGGAAGAATCGAGGCTGTCAATTCGTTCAAGTCATACATTTTCCGGGGGGGGTTCCCTTTTTTTGGGGGGGGGGGGGGTTTTTTTTTAAAAAAAAATTTTTAAAAAATAAAAAAAATTTTTTTTTTTTTTTTTTTCCAGACACCCCCCCCCCCCCACAATTTTCTTCGATGCCCGAGTGCCCCTTGGCTGTCAAGTGAACGTGTCTCTAGGGCCACACAAATTGAATTAAAAAATAAAAATTAAACAATTTTAATTTTACTTAATTTTTTTTTTCCAAAAAATTTAAAAAATGAAAAAAAAGGATGCCAGGAAAATGGTAAAAATGTGGAATTGACGATTGTTATGTCACCGCATCACAAAATGTATAAGTACACGATTCAAATATGTATTTTTTAACTTAGTGTTCATTTTTACAGGTCCCCGGAGAAATTAAACCGTAAGTTTTCCCCTCCGTTGACAAGGTTTGTTTCAAATAAACAATCACAGCTGAGAGCTGACAATTTCGTTTCAGACTATTGTACATTAATATTGACTTTAAAATGCTTCCAAAGCAAGATTAATGTGTAATTGCTTATATTTCATTAAAATATTGACTATATAAATCAATATAAGCTAACGTACACTGAATATTATTACTGAGGGAAACACTATTTTTCTCAGAAAGATTTTCAACGCTATCTACTTCTTTAGCCATACAGAAACGAGCGCTTGAGTCCTTAAAAATCATTTCCATGACACAGTGTGAGAAAGAAATAATATTAACAGCTTGGACTTACGGTTTAAAGTGGTATTTGCATTTTCTTTTCTTAATAAAGGATGAATTACGCCAAAGTTTATGACTGTCATGAAATGAATGCTACAAGCTGACAAATTTTCATCCTCCCTGGTTGACTAATACTGGTATTCAGTAGAACATGTAGTAGAATTTGGCGTTACTCAGTGATTTAATTTTTTGGGACCCGATATTTCTTGTCGCTAGTGCTGTTTTTAAAAGTTTGTTTCATTAGCCAATAATTAAATAACACATTCAATTTGAAAATGGATTGAAGTCATTACTTCAAGTGCTCTCCCACTGGCCTCTTCAGTTTATCATTCATGGGTGTTTTCTTTGTAGACAACTCCTATAAATTTGCATCTTCTTTATATCTCCATCTTGGTGTATTAGGTGCATTTCATGCACGAAAAGACCTATTCGCCAATTTTAGTTCCTTTTTCCAAAAAGCATTAAAATCCTCGTGACAGTGTCCCTTTAACGGAACCGATTTAATCTGAACTCATTTGCTTTATTTTATAATCAAAATATAATATGTTAGGACGCGGACAAAAACATTCCTGAGTACTTAAATGAATCAATTTAGACGGCAACAGAGGCATCAAGAAACGGAATTCAGTACAAGAAAGTAATTTTTATGCTACTTGACCGTGGCAGTGAGCTCAGAAATCACTGGCTCGTCGTGGCTGCAGGAAGAATACGTAATTTGGCAAAACACTGCATGTCGAAACGACGAATGCCGCCAACTTAAAACCTACTAGTTTCCCATATTGATTCTATATCCGTGAGTAAGCTAAAATAGTAATAAACCCAAGGTGAATGACTTGTTAATTCATTTCTGGGAAGGTAAACCCTTTCGAGCTATTTGCAAACATTTTCAAACGAATCCTCGCGCGTCAAAATTCAGTCATCATTACACATAATTATGCAAATGATTTTTAATAATTTTTTGTCTATCAACAGAAGCAGTGCAGGCAGCTGCCACAACTGGAATAATCTGGCTCTTGGTGACGATTTTGAGACGATTTATTTTACCCACAAATCCTTCCTTTATGTTGAGCATAGTTTTGGCTGTGTTCTTCTTCGTTCTGCCAATTTTCAACCATATTAGAATCCTCACTGCAATTCGTCGTCATAACAACCAAGTGGTGGACGCTGTTGCAGGACAGAATTTATCCGTTCTATTTAAGCGGGAGAAGAAAGCAGCTATTGACATGGTCATAGTAATTGTTGTGCTAATGCTATTCTTGGTTCCTGCATTATTTGTCAATGTGTTTCAAAATTTGTTGCACGACAAATTCGAAGTCTTGTACGCCTGGTCAACAGCTACAATTTTTGTTAACTCCTCCATAAATCCTGTTATTTATTTGGTTCGAAACAGAGACATCAGAAGTGCGGTAAGATCATTGATGTGCTTTTGAGTACTGAGCTGTAGTGCTGTCTTGTTTGTTTCAAAATTTTGTTAAACCCTTTACTTTATTATAATTATCCAAACGTTGTTTTATTATATTAAAAATAAATATTTATATATATTTGTTTCCACAATGGTTCACAAAATATGAGAAAGGAAAGTCTTTAAAGCAGACGCTTAGCATGGGAAGCTACGAAAAAAAATGGTGATCACGCGGAGTGAAGCTTGAGACGTTAAAATAATGGACATAAGGGATACTGACAACGTAAGGGGCATATGAATCTCAGAGCAGCTTTTTCCTGCACTTTGGGTTTGGCTCGACGGGGGCTCCATTGCACTGGTTGCTTGCATTTTTCCCAGTCCTTGAGAGAAAACGCTACGCAACTCGTGATATATCTGAAGTTATTATCTGTCAAAAAACGAATAAATAAGGTTTATATAAGGTGTATTTATCTTTTTCGTCTCTAAATTGCTAGATTTCTCTATAAACAAAATTAAAATTATGATAAACCTTTCTTCCTATGTTATGCTCACAGCTATCAGAACGGAAACCTAAGTAAAAAGTTGCATGAAACCACGAAAGAACTTATTTAAACAAAAGCGGCGGAGCACGGGAGACAGGATCGTGCTTAGCAGGATAATATGGTGTGGGACTTATAAAAAACACTCCTTTCCCCAAAAACGCTACTAGCAGAGGTCCACAATCTGTTTAGATTGTATTTGACATCACCTGTGGCATCGGTGAATTCAGGGCGTACATTTTCTGCCCTCTGAAGTCAAAAGAACAACATAAAAAGCACCATGAAGCAGGATCGTCTGAAATGCCTAGTTATGCATTATCACAAACCGATTACGGTTTGTGATAATGTCTTTAACACCGGACAGTGTTAAAGACATTTTGGGAAATTTGAAGGTGGGGATGCGCTCACACCGGGGGGCTATGCGCTTGGCTTGGTATACGTCCCCCCCCCCCCACCCCCAAGTTTCAAAACGCTCCGCCACCTCTATTATTAAAATAGTATGTTAAAAAGCATCGGTGATCGGTGATCGGTGATCGGTGTATGCTGGACTACCTCGCGCTAACACGCTTTTTGTACGGAGACTTACAGACCGCGCCCTTTGAGAATAACTATGGTTATTATACATTAGAATTACTTTGAAACATGTGATTGGTCTAGAGCATTCAGTCAATATACAGTAGCATGTGAACTTGACATGATAACCCAAATCTGCAGCAGATATTGGGTTATCATGTCGAGTTCAAAGTCCGCCTAGTTTCCAAGCCCCCTGTCCGTGTAGTGCTGTCAAACTTTTGAAAATATGGCTGAGCGATTTGCTTCCTTTTCAGAAGAGGAATTGAAAGTTTTAATCGAGAATTAAGATTCTAAAAACACCAAGAGAACAACAAAAACAAATGTAAATATTCTGAATGATTATTTGAGGGAGTAGAACCTGGAGGAACTACAAGATAAAACTGCTTTGGCCAATGTTCTGACGAAGTTTTACGCCGGCGCTAGAAAAAGTGATGGCACAAAATCTCCATTTTCAGGCCAAAGAACGGAAGCAGAAACTTCCTTATCTTCAGAAAATAAAACGATACAGTACAGAACCTCAAATTACTTCCCCGAAGAGATAAAAGATTACCGTATTTACTCGAATAAGCACCGCCCCCGAATAAGCGCCGCCCTCAAATAAGCGCCGTATTTGGGACACAAATGTGAATAAGCGCCACAGTCCCGATGCGGCGCTTTTTCGAGGAATTTTGTTAAACTAAAAACAGCACTACATGTCCTGCAAAGCAACTATTAAACAAACTTGGAAATTTCTTTCCATTAAAAGCGATTTTTTAACATACATAACATAATCCTCTTCGCGCCTAGGAGGCACATAAGGCTGAGACCAGAGATTTCCATTGCTCCCTTTCCATGGCTACCTTCTCAAGTTCTTTCCACGTCTTCCCTGCTGTTTTCATTTCTGCCTCGATCGTCCTCCTCCAAGTCTCCCGTGGACGTCCTTTCTTCCTTCTTCCACTATCCGGTGTCCATCTTAATGCAGTTCGTGTTATGCTATCTCGGCCTTTCCTGATAACATGCCCTAGCCACCTCCATCTTCTTTGCTTTATTACCATGGCGATGTCCCGTTGTCCTGTCCTTTGATAGAGTTCCTTGTTTGTGATCTTCTGGGGCCAGTATATCCTGCATATCTTTCTCAGGCATGAAGTGTGGAAACCTGAGAGTCTCTGGCTGTCTCTTTGGGTAACCCTCCAGCATTCTGCACCATACAGTAGCACTGACAAGACATTGCTGTTATAGATCTTTATCTTGGTTTTTTCACTGATGTTTGGTGACCTCCATACTTTATTCAGTTGGACAAATGATGATTTGGCCTTCTGAAGACGGCTGGTAATGTCCTTAACCGTGGCATTGCTTTTGCTCATAACACTTCCCAGGTAAGTAAATTCCTCTACTTCCTCCAAATCTTCATTCTCCAACTCCACTGGTAATGGTGTATCTGTAAGCTGCATTGTCTTGGTCTTCTTCCTGCTGATGTTCAAGCCCAGTTGTTTGGCAGCTACCGAGAGGTCTGATGTTTTTCGTTGTAATTGATCTCTAGTAGAGGACACTAGCGCCACATCATCGGCAAAGTCTAGATCTTCCAGCAGAGACGTCAGTGTCCATCTGATGCCCCGTCTTTTGTTGCCTATTGTCTTGCGCATTATCCAGTCAATGGCTACTAAGAATAACATGGGAGACAGGACGCAACCTTGGCGCACCCCGCTCCTAACACTGAACCAGTCTGTTAGCTTCTTCTTATGGATAACACTGCAAGTGAAGTTGTTGTAGAAAAGTTTGATGATGCTGACAATCTTCTCAGGGCACCCATAGGCTAGCAGGATATTCCATAAGGTGTCTCTGTGAATGCTATCAAAGGCCTTTTCCAGGTCTATGAAATTTACGTGTACCTTGGTGTTCCACTCAATACACTGCTCAAAGATATTCCGGAGCGTGAAAATGTGGTCTATGCATCCTACCCCTGGTCTAAAGCCTGCCTGCTCTTTTCTTAAGATGGTGTCAATGGCATCACTGAGTCTCATATGAATGATTTTACAGAAGATCTTGCTTGGTACCGAGAGGAGTGTTACTCCTCGCCAGTTAGTGCATTGTGTCCTATCCCCCTTCTTGGGGAGTTTAACAATCAGTCCCCTGCACCAGTCTTCAGGTATGGTCTCGGCATTCCAGATTTTATGGAATAAGTCATATAACCAATCTGTTGCAAAGCGGATGTCAGTTTTCAGTACTTCTGCTGTGATGTTGTCTATTCCAGGCGCCTTGTTGTTCTTCAGACTCTTGATTGCTTTTAAAATCTCATTCTTTGTTGGTGGAGAACAATCGATGTTCAATTTGTCTCCTAACGGCCGTGCTATACAAGCCCGCTCTGCTGGGTCTGGTCTATTAAGGACCTCTCTAAAGTGCTCTGCCCATCTTTGTAGCTGTTTATCTTCGATTGTGATTCTCTTCCCATCCTTGTCTTTCACAGCATCGCATTCTCCCTGGAATTTTCCAGAGAGTTCCCTTGTTATCCTATACAGCTCGCCTTGCTCTCCTCTACTTGCAGCTCCTTCGGCCTGGGAGGCTAAGTTCTCATAGTGCCTTCTCTTGTCCTTCCGTAAATTTTTCCTAACTTCTCTATTAGCCAACGAGTACTCTATTGAAAGCTTCTCTCTTAGTCTCTGTGATCTTACAACACCTTTCTTTTCCTTGATCTCTCTACGCTTGTCAATTAGGGACCAAGTCTCAGCACTTATCCAGTTCTTATCTCTTTTCCTTTTCTTCCCTAGCACACATTCACATGCGTGCAAGTAACTCTCCTTTCCTAACCTCCATGCTGATTCTGCATCCCTTTCTGCCTCCTCATCAACATTACTTAGAGCCTCATATTTGTTTTTTACAGCTATAGAGAAATCCCTACTGACATCTGGGTTTCTCAGCTTGGCAGTGTTGTACCTTTGCCCCTTTTCTTCCATCTTGGTGGGGTTTCTTCTTAGCTTCAGTTTGACAGTTGCTAGAAGAAGATGGTGATCGCTTCCAACATCAGCGCCCCTCTTTACGGTGACGTTGTGAAGAGAGTGCTTCCAGCGACCGTTAATCAAGACATGGTCTATTTGATTCTTGACATTCCCATCTGGTGAGATCCATGTAAGCTTATGTATCTCTTTGTGTTCAAAGATGGTCCCCCCAATCACAAGATCATTTAAACCACAGATATCAGCTAACCTCTCTCCGTTCTCGTTCATATCACCACAGCCATTTCCCCCCATGATCTTTTCCCTTCCTTCGTTAGAACATCCTACTTTGGCATTCAGATCACCAATCACTAGCAGAACATCATGTGAAGGCACGTTATCTATTGCTTTTTGCAGCTGTTGGTAAAACGTGTCTTTTATCTCCTCCTCAGCATCGTTGGTTGGGGCGTAGCATTGTATAACAGATAACTTTGTGTACCTGGATTTAAATCTGGCTACCATCAGTCTCTCATTTATCGGTGTCCACTCTATCATGCTCTTCTTTGCTGCTTTTGACATCATGATCGCTACTCCTTGTCTATGATCGTTATCCTTCCTCCCTGAATATATAACTGTGTTACCCAGTGATGTTGTTACACTGCCATTACCAGTCCATCTACACTCACTTATGCCTAAGATATCAATGCGGTAGAGCAACATTTCCCTTTCCACCTGTGCGGTCTTGCCTGTTTGAAACATAGTTCTGACATTCCAAGTGCCAATACGGCACTTTGACTTTGGGCTTAGGAGTGGCCTGATCGTGCGCTGTGCAGTCATTCGTCCAGCTCCGGGCTGGAAACCATCTCCCTCGTCCTGTGTTTGTGTATTTCTCTGATCCTCAGTTTCCGTAGCAATTAATTACTGTGATGGGGTTGCTAGCCCCACGCACAAGTTTGCCAGAGCCCTGTTAGCCGGCATTACCCGTTTCCATCTCCCACGACGAGGACGTAGGGTTGGACTTTGGGAGACAAAGCGATTTTTTTTTTTTTTTTTTTTTTTTTTTTTAAAAGCGATTTTTTACCGCTCATCTATTAGTTTTTTTATCCAACATTTTTTACAATACCTAGCAATAGTTCTGTAAATGTTGTGAAGGCCGCGGACTTTGCCAGGACAGCTAGCACCACTTCTGTATTCAGCAAAAGACGAATACTGACAATCAAAAGACGTTATTTTCAATTGCCATAAAAAGATTAGATTCTTTGTGACGTCCAAATTTGAAATAAGCGCCGCCCTCGAATAAGCGCCGCACTTGAGGCGCGAAAAATTTAATAAGCGCTGCGGCGCTTATTGGAGTAAATACGGTACGCGTGAACACAAACACTGACAACAAACAATCTAAAAGTATGTCTAGATTTGAGCTATGCCAAGGTTCGTCAGGCGTTAATAGTCCAGGTCTGTTTGGGACTGGAACCGTTTTAAAAACACCATGGGATACATTGCTGTTTTTCGAGAGAACATGGCGAGTGCGATTTGTCATCTGCAGAAGCGAGAGAAAACATTTCCGACAAGTAGACAAGACGATTGGTTAAGCGAACGGAGGCGAACGCGGGCAACTTTTGATTGGTTCAGTGTATGCGCAAACGCATCCAGAGCGTACGGATTGCGAATAGCTGCTCTCTTTGACGCCACTCAGATTTCTGATATATAGGTCAGTCAAGCAAGACTCGCTCTATATCAGGGATACTTTTAGCGGGAAATTGTGCTAAGCTTACTTTGATCCTCTAAATTACTAGAGGATGAAATAAGTCGCAAAAACTCAGAGAATCAGTTTTTCAAGGTCATGCAGAAATCGCTTTATACAATTTCTAATTTGGTCCTGACCCTTTACAGTACTTAGAAAAATATATTAATTACTGGCTAAGGAAATAAACTCAAGACAAAAATAATAGATAACATGTATTGACAATCACATGTAATGATAAAGTAAGATATAGAATTCGCAACTTATAGCAAGAATGTAATGATGTACATTTATCAGTCTTTGGCGGTGCCAAAATCAAGCCCGTGTTTTGAATCTGAATTTTACGTGAGTTACATGAAATTTTGTGTGGGCATCGGCGTAATATTAACATCAGAAATATGGTATGTGTACTAATTGATTTTGGCTTATACTTATTGTTTTGTAACATCTGCATCATTTTGCACATTGTAAGTTTGCGCGCGACAAACGCATTCGGCCGCCTATAATTGTGCTCTGTCGGATCGTCGGAGTGAAAAGGCTTGAATTGCAGCTTAGTAAATGATGTTCCCGACCAATCATGACTGTAGGATATTAAAGTACATACGAAAATAGAATGTTTCCTTTCTTTTAATTTATCATATTGCTTTTGTAGCCAGGTACAGCTTTGACGGTAATAGTAACATCGACTACAAATCTCTCACCCGCTGAGTGGTAAAATATTGTCATTAAGTGATTAAATATTACAATTTCATGAACCAAACAAACCAAAACTCAGGATACAGTCAACTCTCGCCTTGTGGACACCCCGCTATTGCGGACACTCGCTATTACGGACAAAATCCAGATCCCCGGTTAACAAGGTTTGACAGGAAATGAGATCCGCTATTACTCTCGCGGACACTACAATGCCCAGAGCGTGTCCGCTATAACAAGAGTTGACTGTACTGACAGTGTCATGTTTTTCTTTATGTTGCAAGAGGGATGACGAGGCATAGCATTCAATTATCTGGAAAAAGGAGCAAAACATCGGGAATGATGCTATAAAATTGAGTCAAACATATATAGCCTGTGACGCCGTGGTAAATCCGAAGAAAGGAAACATTCTATTTTAATATAGCATTAAAAAATTTTCCCCTGACACTTTATTTAATATTTTACTCCCGCTTCCTATGTGACAACAAAATTAGCATTTTATTACGTTAATAACAATATTTAATTATCAGGGTTTGAAAGACGGTCCATTATGCTCTGGCGGTCTGGCTGATCAAGCCGATTTTGAGCGTCGGTCTGCAGGCACATTCTTTATTATCTGGCGGTTTACGGGCAAGCAATTAATGGCGGTCTCGGTCTTAAGGAGAAAATAAAAGAAATTGGCGGTCTAGAAAGAAAAAAGCATGGCGGTCTGCGGACTGAATGAGCCCCTATAAAAGACCCTCTTGAAAGGCTTTAATGAGTGTTTGACTTTAAATTGCTTTCAAACAAGATTAATCTAATTGCTACTATTTCATTTAAATATTGACTACACACATCAATATAACCTACCATACCAGACACTAAATATTATGTCTGAGACCTACACTTCTTTTGAGTATTGATATTTTCAACGTTTTCTCCTTCTCTAGCTAATAATAAAAGAAACGAGCGCTTGAGTTCTCCAAAAATGTCTTCCACTGACACACGGTGTGTGAAAGAAATAATATTAACAGCTTGGAAGAAAGGTTTTAAATAGGATTGCATTTTCTTTTCTTAAAGGAGCAATTAAGCCAAAGTTTATGACTGTCATGAAATGAATGATACAAGCTGACAAATTTCCATCCTTCTTGGTTGACTAATATTGGTATTCAGTAGGACATGTAGTACAATTTGTGTGTTACACACTAATATATTTTTTTGGACATGATATTTCTTGTCGGTAGCGCTGTTTTCAAAAAGTTTATTTCATTAGCCAATAAATGAATAACATATTCAATTTGAAAATGGATTGAAGTCATTGCTTCAAGTGCTCTCCCACTGGCCTCTTCAATTTATCATTCATGAGTGTTTTTCTTTGTAGACAGCTCCTATAAATTTGCAAAATTCATAACCATCTTACAGAAATGAAACAAGTTAAATTGTTGATCAAATTTTGCTAACTTGATCTTTAGTCAAGACAGTATACTTCAAAGTAAGAAGTTTGAATTTAGTGGGTGTTATTTTAGGTGAATCAAGGTAAAAGAACTTGATCAAACAGGCAAAAACGAAACTTGAATGAATGACATTAAATTGGGCAAAAGGTAAGTAAAGTATTTTAACCGATTTAAATTTTCTTCTATTCTTTCTTTACCTCGTAGTTATGACTCAAAATGAGAATGGTACATTGTGCGGTCTACCTCACTGGCTACAAATCCCAAGCAATGACACTGCCTCCTTCATAAATGATGTCGTTCTGTCCGCCGTCAACGTTCCTTTCTGTGCCTTTGCGTTTATTGGAAACATGGCTGTCATTGTAGCTGTTATCAAGACACCTTCCCTACAAAGCCCCTGCAATGTTTTGCTGTGCAGTCTGGCCACTACTGATTGTTTGACCGGTTTGATAGCTCAGCCAATATTTGTTGCCTGGCGTTTGATGATTCACCGCATCCATGAATCCTGCGATCATCAGGTTGAACTGTTTAATGCGTATAATGTGTGCCAAGCAGCCTTTGCAGGATGGTCGTTCGCTAATATCACCTTGATTAGCTTTGATCGCCATTACGCACTCGCAAAGCCTTTGGTTTACCGTACATCCATAACGAAGAAAGGTAATAATTTTAACATATAGAGTCAATATTTCAATTATAACCATTTTTACCATTGCAATATAGGCTTACCTAGGCTGAATTAATATGAGGCGTGGAAAGTTGCTAGAGTTTAGGAGGTGAGACGGCTAAGGTTCGTGGTTTGTTGCACCTTCAATACCAGTGAAAGTACCGCGAGTTGACGTCCTGAAAAAGCCATTCCAATCAAAGCCCGCGTACAATTCGACATGCATGTAGAAAAAATGGCCCGCGCGATCAAGCTTTGTTAAATGGAGCTTGTTCGCAGGTTGAACTGGATATTTTCACAGCTTTTAAAGAAACGGTGCCGGTGCTGTGATAAAATACCTGTTGACTGAATTTTTAGGCGGGAAGGAAAATATTTTGCTCTCGTTCATGGGGTACGCCTCGAGCCAACTATTTCCCCCTCTGGCCAAAAGTTGCCACTAGCAAAGTTAGAAGTTCATGGCATTTTCATTTCCAGTTGAGTTTATTCCTCAAGATTTGTTAACCCTCAGAAAGAAACGGGAGGATGCCACCACCCTCCCCCTTGAAGTTTTTTTGAAATTTTGATAAGAGGATTTACTCCATAATGATGAAACTTTAAGTATTTGACGTTGTCATGGCGTCATAATTACAAGCAGGTCTAGCCAAAAATCGTCACTTTTTAACATTTTTCTTTATTTTTCCATTTTTTTGAAACAAAATTGTATGACTTGTTTATTTTTACATTCCATAAGCATTCTGGCTCGATTCTGCATCAATTTCCCTTATTTTCTGACTTTCTAAGAAAATGGTAAATTCCAAGATGGTGGAATTCAAGATGGCGGCTCTAATTACAAGCGATCTTTAATAGGAAATACGATATTTTTATCAACAGAAGCAGTACAGGCAGCTGTCATAGCTGGTATTATCTGGCTCTTGTTGACGGTTTTGATACGTGTTACTCTGCCCACAAACCCTGCCTTTTACCTGAGCCAAGTTTTGGGTTTGAGCTTTGTCATTCTGCCAATCCTGAACCACATTGGAATCTTCATTGCCATTCGTCGTCATAACAACCAAGTGGTGGACGCCGTTTCAGGACAGAATTTATCCGTTTTATTTAAGAGAGAGAAGAAAGCGACCATTGACATGCTCATAGTGATTGTTGTGCTAATGCTTTTCCTGGCTCCTTCAATATTTATCAATATGTTTCAACGGTTATTAAGCGATAAATTCGAAGTCTTGTACGTCTGGTCATCAGCTACCATTTTTCTTAACTCCTCCATAAATCCTGTTATTTATCTTGTTCGAAACAGAGAGATCAGAAGTGCGGTAAGGTCAATTATGTGCTTTTGAGTACTGAGCTGTAGTGCTGTCTTTTTTGCTTTTAAATTTTGTTATATACTTTATTTTATTTTCTTCTCCGTAACTAAGATACCTTTAATTTCATTTTCTTCTCGAATTCAAGCAACAAGCGAGTATTTCAAGGGCTAAGGGCCTGTTTATATGGAAGAGAGTTCTTCCTGGTAGGAGGGTTACCCAGCCTCTCCCCCGAGCTATCTTTTGCCGAGTGTTTATATGAGAAAGCTGTCCCTGTTTACCGAGCCAAAACTTGGCCCTCTCGGTTCAAAAGACTGGCGATAGTTGTTTTGAAACATCTATTATGGTTGCTTTTTCTAAAATCAGGAACGCTGAATCATCGACCAAGACCATTTTTTGGACTAATTTACCGCCGACTTCGATTTCAATTTATCTGCAATTTTGTTTTTGCTGATTGTAGCGTTTGCGCTCCGTATGTGTCAACTTGTCCCTGGTAGGCGAGGCAAAAATAACCAAACTGTTTATATGGAGAAAAAGTTGGCTCACTCACCAGGGTCAGCTTACCTTCAAAGCGAGTGTCCCTCCACCCAGGGCCACCCTACCCCCCCCCCCAAGCAAACTTTGCAATTTCTTAAACGGTTCGCAGCTATTTATAAAGAAACCTATGAAAAGTTCTCTCGACCGGGGTGGCTCGGTATGGTGGGTAACCCTCCTACCAGGGACAACTCTCCTCCATATAAACAGGCCCTAAGATGAATAATAGAGGTGAAAAGGAATCACCCTGTCTAACCCCACAATGAACTGGGAAAAGATCAGTAATGAATCCATTGTTTAAAACACAAATGGACACATTAGCATAAAACGTCTTGATCCACTGTAGAAAGTATGTTCCAAAGATGAATTTTTCCAGGACTTTTAAGAGGAAAGTAACGAAGTTAAAGTGTCGAATGCTTTTTCGAAGTCAATTGCCATGAGAATACCTGAACAATCTGTAAATTGGGCGAATTAAAGTGCATCCACTGCACATCTTCAATCGTTCAAACTCCATCTACTATTGATCTTCCTTTGTTAAAGCCATTTTGATAAGGGCGTATAAGATTAGGTAGAGGTAGAGTTCTTGCAATTGCTTTGAATGCAATTTTGACGTCGACATAAATCAAAGAGATTGGTCTCCAGTTTTTGATGAATCGTCTGTTTTTGTCTTCTTTTCTAATAAATTAATCATAGCCTCGGTTTTTGTCAACTGGATAGTTGTCCCTGCTCGTGAGCAAAATTTAGGGACTTCCATATCAGATGCCAGAAGCCGAGGTAAAACTTCGCAGTCAAACTATCTGGAAGGATTTCAACGCTTCAAAATATCCGTTAGTTGAAATGTAATTTTTTTTTATCCAAGAGTTCATGCTGCTCATCAGTCAATACTTTTTATCATTCGATGCGATTTTTTCTTCCTTTTCATTGGCCGAGAGCCCACCATGTGATCTGCAAATAACTGCCTACAAATAATGGTCTGCTCGTGCGCACTAGCGTCTGACAGTGATTTTGCTACAAATAGTAATCTGCTCATGCGTAGTTGTGTCCACTTCCGAGAAAAAATGGCAGCTAGTTTTCCAGAGATGAAGAAGAGCGGTTGGATTTTTCTGATAGGCCCGAAAAACACAGCGAAGCTACAAAGAAGGCAATGGAATCTCCTCTTATTGTATTTTGGCAATATCTGAAAGACAGAGAATTGGATGAAGACCAGCTCGTATTATTGAACACATTCAATTTGAAAATGGATTGAAGTCATTACTTCAAGTGCTCTCCCACTGGCCTCTTCAGTTTATCATTCATGAGTGTTTTCTTTGTAGACAACTCCTATAAATTTGCAAAATTCATAACCATCTTACAGAAATGAAACAAGTTGTTGATCAAATTATGCTAACTTGATCTTTAGCCGAAACGTTAAACTTCAAGGTAAGAAGTTTGAATTTAGTGGGTGTTTATTAAGGTGAATCAAACTAAAAGAACTTGATCAAACAGGCAAAATCGAAACTTGAATGAATGACAATAAATTAGGCAAAAGGTAAGTAGAGCATTTTAGCCGATTAAAATATACACTTCTTCTTCTCTACTTCTTCTTTCCCTCGTAGTTATGACTCAAAATGAGAATGGTACACTGTGCGGTCTACCTGAGTGGTTACAAATCCCAAGCAATGACTCTGCCTCCTTCATAAATAATGTCGTTCTGTCCGCCGTTAACGTACCTTTCTGCGCCTTTGCTTTCCTTGGAAACATGGCTGTCATTGTAGCTGTTATCAAGACACCTTCCCTACCAAGCCCCTGCAATATTTTGCTGTGCAGTCTGGCCACTACTGATTGTTTGACCGGTTTGATAGCTCAGCCAATATTTGTTGCCTGGCGTTTGATGATTCACCGCATCCATGAATCCTGCGATTATCAGTATGAACTGTTTTCGGCGTATCACTTGTCTCTGGTAGTCTTTTCAGGATGGTCATTCGCCAATAACATTCTGATCAGTTTTGATCGCCATTTTGCACTCGCAAAGCCTTTGGTTTACCGAACATCCGTGACGAAGAAAGGTAATAATTTTAATATGTAGAGACAATATTACAATTATAACCGTTTTTTGGGGGGGGGCCTACCAAAGCTAAATTAGCATGATGCGTGAAACGTTGCTAGAATTTTGGAGGCGATGATCAGAGCACGACTTGTTACACGGCTTTAGAAACGTACCAGTGAATTATTGCACCTCCGACACCAGTAAAAGTACCGCGAGTTGCCCTCCAGGAAGAGCCATTCCAATCACGGCGCGCGCAAAATTATTTAAGGATGCTCGATGTTATAGTCTTTTAGCTCTAGGGTGGTCGTTTTGAAAATGAAAATTATCTAAGAAGTCAATCTTCTATTTTTGCAAACTATACCATTATGATCAAGTATGAACAAAGTTTGATTTTTACTGGTTACTTAGTAACAATAACAAAGGTAACCATAGCAACGATTGTCGTTTTCTTTTTTTTCAAACAAGCCTGATTTTCTCGAAATGTGGATTGACTCTTGGTAATCATTTTTGATATGATAAAGTATGGAAGATTGATTACCTGTAGACTTAATTTTAGAAACAGCTGTTAGAGCGTTTATGGGGTAAGCCCCGAGCCATATTTTCCCTCTGACCTACAATTGTCATTAAGTCAAAACTAAGCGCACAATAACCAGTCGAACAATCAAAATACTTCTCGGGAAGTTAGGAGTTCATGGCGTTTTCATTTCACTCCAGTTGAAGTTAATACTTCCGTAAAATTTGTTGAACAAACCCTTATTTAGCAGACATCTCTATTGAGCAGCGACGGCCTGCTTTACTAATTTTCGCGATTTTTATAATCGCGCAAAATAAATATTGCGCGAAATATAAACACACGAAAATCTATACCATATTTTTAAGAAAACCAATAAAACATTTTGAATGTTTGGAATTGCAACTATCTACCCTTGAAAATATCTTTCCGTCTTGCCTTCGACTAGCACCCTTCCTCTGATAGTACAGGCAACAAAGTCTCCGTTTGCAGACTCCTTGCAGTTTATACACCCAGACCTTTGTATATTTTCAGCACTGAATTTCTTAGTCTTTGACGACTGATCCATAGACTGAAACACTGTCAAAATCGCGAAATTCAACACACTTTTGTTTTAATTTTTCTTGTAATCGCGAAAATTGATGCTCACGAAATTCGGTTCCCGAAGTTTTGCGAAATTATGTTCGCGCGAAATTAAGTAAGAAAAAGGTACACATGGTTTGTTTTCAACAAACTATTGACAGAAGAATCCAAAATAGGAATTGGCGACTTATAAACACAAACAAACATACGCTTGTTATCGTCTTGAAAACACATTCTCACTTAGCTAATTAATGATCTTTTGATTTCCTGGCAATAAAGTGATGTTTCTAGCGAGCCTTATGCCAATTTCTAAAGAACCCGTATTAAGCGACCAAAATTGGTGCGCTCACAGTGAGGATCGCTATTACTGCTTGCTCAACCCTATTAAGCGGCCACTTACCAAAAGGTGACAGCTTAATAGCGGTTCAACTGTAGTCTCACTCAATAGAAAATACGATGATTTTTTTTTTCTATCAACAGACGCAATGCTGGCAGCTGTCACAACTGGAATTATCTGGCTCTTGCTGACGATTTTGATTCATTTTATTTTGCCCTCAAACCATGCCTTTAAGCTGAACGTAGTTGTGGCTGTGTGCTTCTTTGTTCTGCCAATTTTCAACCACATTAGAATCCTCACTGCAATTCGTCGTCATAACAACCAAGTGGCGGACGCCGTTTCAGGACAGAATTTATCCGTTCTATTTAAGCGGGAGAAGAAAGCAGCCATTGACATGGTCATAGTGATTGTTGTGCTAATGCTTTTCTTGGCTCCTGCATTATTTGTCAATGTGTTTCAAAATTTATTGCACGATAAATTTGACGTCTTGCACGCCTGGTCAACAGCTACCCTTTTTCTTAACTCGTCCATAAATCCTGTTATTTATCTGGTTCGAAACAAAGAGATCAGAAGTGCGGTAAGATCAATGATGTGCTTTTGATTACCGATCACCGATCGATCTGTAGTGCTGTCTTATTCGTTTTAAAATTTTGTTAAACCCTTTACTTTATTATAATTATCCAAACGTTAGTTTTATTATATTAAAAAGAGATATTTATAGATATTTGATTCCACAATGGTTCACAAAAAATAAGAAAAGAATGTCTAAGAAGCAAACGCAAAGCATGGGAGAATCCGAAAAAAAAATTCCTTGATCACGCGGAGTGAAGCTGGAGTCGTTAAAATAAGGGACATAAGGGATACTGACAACGTAAGGGGCATATGAATCTCAGAGCAGCTTTTTCCTGCACTTTGGGTTTGGCTCGACGAGGGCTCCCATTGCACTGGTTGCTCGCATTTTTCCCAGGCCTTGATGGAAAACGCTACGCAACTGGTGATATATCTGAAGTTATTATCTGTCAAACAACGAATAAGGTTTATATAAGGGACGGACCATTATTTTTTTGGAGGGGGGGGGATGAAAAATATTGAAAAAAATTGTTTGCAGGGCCTGGAAAGGCAAAATAAATTGTTTGCAAACACGATATGTATAACAAAAAATAGTACGAATTTCGAAAAAAAATGATTGCAGAGGTGCATAAACTAAAAAAAAAGTTTGCAGAGGAAAATTTTTCATGCCCCCCCCCCCCTCCAAGAAAATAATGGTCCGTCCCTAAGGTGGAATTATCTGTTTTCGTCTCTAAATTGCCTAAGATTTCTATATAAACAAAAATTAAAATTATAATAAACCTTTCTTCCTATGTTATGCTCACAGACGGAAACCCAAGTAAGTAAAAAGTTGCATGAAACCACGAATTAGCAGGATAATATGGTGTGGGACTTTCAAAAAACCTCCTTTCCCCAAAAACGCTACTAGGAGAGGTCCACAATCTGTTAAGATTGTATTTGACATTACCTGTGATTCCAGAGCGTACATTTTCTGCCCTCCGAAGTCTAAAGAACAACTTAAAAAGTACTATAAAGCGGGATCGTTTGAACTGCCTAGTTATGCATTGTCACAAATCGATTACGGACACACCAGACACTGTTAAAGACATTTTTGGGAAATTTGAGTGGGGGATACAAACACATCAGGGGGGGGGGGCTATGCGTTTGGCTTGGTATACGTTCCCCTACTCCCAAGTTTCAAAACGCTCCGACACCTCTATTAATAGTATGTTTCAAAGCATCGGTGATCGGTGTATGTATATCTCAATTGCTAGGCTACCTCGCGCTAACACGCTTTTTGTATGGAGACTTACAGACCGCGCGCTTTGAGAATTACCATTGATGTATGTACATTTTTTGTCAGCCTAATAAAAAAGGAATTCGAATGTGTTTATTATTTTCCAACAAAAATTAAAATAATTTAAAAAAATTGCAAATTACAAATCTCCATTTTCAGACTAAAGAATGGAAGCATAAACTTCCTTATGTTCAGAAAATAAAAAGATCACAGATTACTTCCCCGAAGAAAAAAAAAGGTTACCCGTGAACACAAACACTGACAACAAACAATCTAAAAGTATGTCTAGATTTGAGTTATGCCAATTTTGTAAGATTCGTCAGGCGTTAATAGTCCAGGTCCGTTTGGGACTGGAACCGTTTCAAAAACACTATGGGATACATTGTTGTTTTACGAGAGCACATGGCAAGTGACATCTGTCATCTGTAGAAGTGAGAGAGAAAACATTTTCGACAAGTAGATAGTATGATTGGTTTTGCGAGCGGAAGCGAACGCGCGCGACTTCTGATTGGTTTAGTCTGGTTTAGTGAATATGCAAACCCAAACCAAAGCGTACGGATTGCGAATAGCTGCTCTCTTTGACGCCACTCGCTTTTCAGAACTCTGAGAGGTCAATCGAGCAAGGCTCACTAAATATCAGGCTTGCTTTTATCCTTTCAATTACTAGAGGATGAAATAAGTCGCAAAAACTCAGAGGAACAGTTTTTCAAGGTCATGCAGAATTCGCTATATACAATTTCTAATATGGTACCGACCCTTTACAGTAATTAGAAAAATATATTTATTACTGGCTAAGGAAATAAACTCAAGACAAAAATAATAGATTTATGTATTGACAGTCACATGTAATGTTAAAGTAAGATATATAATTCGCAACTAATGAAAAGTGAAGTTCATAATTATAGCAAGAATAAATTGAAATGAATTGAAATGATAAACAGTCAAGCCCGTATTTTGAATCTGAATTTTACGTGAGTTAACATGAAATTTTGTGTGGGCATCGGCGCAATATTAACATCAGAAATATGGTATGTGTACTAATTGATTTTCGCTTATACTCATTGTTTGGTCTTAGGCTGCAACAGCTAAATCATTTCGCACATTGTAAGTTTTTTGCAAAATTTGCGCGCGGCAAACGCATTCGGCCGCCTACAATGGTGGACCTTTCCAAGCCTTTTGTGCTCTATCGGATCGTCGGAGTGAAAAGGCTTGAATTGCAACTTAGTTAATGATGTTTCCGACCAATCATGACCGTAGGATGAGTACAAACGAAATGAGAATGTTCATTCTTTTCTTCAGATTTACCACCGCATCACAGGTTATATATTTTTTACTCAATTTTTTAGCATCATTCCTGAGTTTTGCTCCTTTTTCCAGATAATTGAATGCTATGTCTCGTCATCCCTCTTGCTACATAAAGAAAAACATGACATTGTCATTATCCTGAGTTTTGTTTCATGAAATTGTAATATTTAATCACTTAATTACAATATTTTACCAGTCAGTGGGTGAAGGCTTTGTAGTCGATGTTACTATTTCCGTGAAAGCTGTACACGGCTACAAAAGCAATATCTTTTTTACGCAAAGATCATATTTTCTTTTCTTCCCAGAGGAGTCGAAAGCAGTTTGACATTTTTTATGATTAAAATATAGCATTAAAAAAATTACCCCTGACACTTTATTTTATATTTTATTCCTGCTTGCTATGTGACAACAAAATTAGCATTTGATTACGTTAATAACAATATTTAATTATCAGGGTTTGAAAGAGGGTCCATTATAATCTCGTACCCAGATCTTCTCAACCCTCGGAGAGAACATCTGGTAAAGTCGGATTTTGCTCGCGTCAAATGTGTCAGAAATGTGACACACGACGTGACTACGCATGCTCGGCAATTTAGTAGATGGAAAGCTTACTTGGCCGCTGTAAATAGCTAATGAACTTCTTTCACATACAAGGAAAGACAAGGAACACAATCTTGAAATAGAGTTGAGGAAGAAAAGCCGCCAGTCGTGTTTTTGCTGATAAATTAAAACACTCAAACCAGCCTTCAACGGTGGGGAAAAGCGCGCGCTGTGTTTGACGCGTACAAGCTAGCTGTACGTGTCAAGTACGCGTCAGATTTGCAAAGTTTTTCGCCCATCTTTTTACCCACGAATATCGTCATTTTGAAACATTTTGTTCTAACAAGCTTGAACTACAAACTGTATCAATAGCTTATTCGCATTAGTAACGTTCAAAACACGACGCGTTTGTAGAAAAGCCTTCAAAACCAAATATTTTCCTACTAGCTAACGCACGGTGCGCGCGTGCGAAACAAAGTTTTCATCATCCGCGCGCAAATGCTGAAGCTGTGCATCAACCAATCAGATTGACGAATTGAACGCACTTGACCAGATGTGTACTACCGTGGTAAGTAGACATCTGGGTACGAGATTAGGTCCATTATACTCTGGCGGTCTTGCGGATCAAGCCGATTTTTAGCGTCTGTCTGCGGGCGCATTCCTTATCATCTGGCGGTTTACGGTCAAGAAATTAATGGCGGTCTTGGTCTTCAGGAGAAAATAAAAGAAAGTGGCGGTCTAGGGAGAAAAAAATATGATGGTCTGCGAACTGAATGACCCCCTATAATAGACCCTCTTGAAAGGCTTTTCATGAGTGTATTTTCTTTCAGGAATGTCAGGAAAAGGGTAAATATGGAATTGACGATTTTTAAATCACCGCATTACATGTCCACGATTAAAAATATGTATTTTTTAAATTAGTGTGTTTTATTACAGTTTAATTCCCTGGCGAAACCAAAAGCTACGTTTTTTAATCACTACGACAAGGTTCATGAGTAAAATAAACATTAACTTTAAATTGCTTTCAAAACAAGATTAATGTAATTGCTTATATTTCATTAAAATATTGACTAAACACAACAATATAACCTGCCACAACAGACACTAAATATTATGTCTAAAACCAACACGTTTTTGAGTATAAATATTTTCAACGTTTTCTCCTTCTCTAGTTAATAATAAAAAATGAAACGAGCGCTTGAGTTCTCCAAAATCCCTTCCATGACACTGTGTGTGATATAAATAATAATTAACAGCTTGGACGAAAGGTTTTAATTAGGATTGCATTTTCTTTTCTAAAAGGAGTAATTAAGCCAAAGTTTATGACTGTCATGAAATGAATTCTACAGGCTTAAAATTTTCATCCTCCTTGGTTGACTAATGTTGGTATTTATTCATTAGAACATGAAGTAGAATTTTGAGTTACACACTGATTTAATTTTTTGGGACCTGATATTTCTTGTCGGTAGCGCTGTTTTCAAAAAGGTTGTTTGATTAGCCAATAAATGAATAACATATTCAATTTGAAAATGGATTGAAGTCATTACTTCAAGTGCTCTCCCACTGGCCTCTTCAATTTATCATTCATGAGTGTTTTCTTTGTAGACAACACCTATAAATTTGCAAATTCATAACCATTTACAGAAATGAAACATAAGTTGTTGATCAAATTTTGTTAACTGGATCTTTAGGCAAGACAGTATACTTCAAGGTAAGAAGTTTGAATTTAGTGGGTGTTTATTTAGGTGAATCAAGGTAAAAGAACTTGATCAAACAGGCAAAAACGAAACTTGAATGAATGACATTAAATTGGGCAAAAGGTAAGTAAAGTATTTTAGCCGATTTAAATTTACTTCTATTTTTTCTTTACCTCGTAGTTATGACTCAAAATGAGAATGGTACATTGTGCGGTCTACCTCAGTGGCTACAAATCCCAAGCAATGACACTGCCTCCTTCATAAATGATGTCGTTCTGTCCGCCGTCAACGTTCCTTTCTGTGCCTTTGCGTTCATTGGAAACCTGGCTGTCATTGTAGCTGTTATCAAGACACCTTCCCTGCAAAGACCGTGCAATATTTTGCTGTGCAGTCTGGCCACTACTGATTGTTTGACCGGTTTGGTAGCTCAGCCGATATTTGTTGCCTGGCGTTTGATGATTCACCGCATCCATGAATCCTGTGATCATCAGTTTGAGCTGTTCAATGCGTATAATGTATGTCAAGCAGCCTTTGCAGGATGGTCGTTCGCCAATATCACCCTGATTAGTTTTGATCGCCATTACGCACTCGCAAAGCCTTTGGTTTACCGGACATCCGTAACGAAGAAAGGTAATAATTTTAACATATAGAGTCAATATTTCAATTATAACCATTTTTACCATTGCAATATAGGCTTACCTAGGCTGAATTAATATGAGGCGTGGAAAGTTGCTAGAGTTTAGGAGGTGAGACGGCTAAGGTTCGTGGTTTATTGCACCTTCAATACCAGTGAAAGTACCGCGAGTTGACGTCCTGAGAAAGGCCATTCCAATCAAAGCCAGCGTACAATTCGACATGCATCTAGAACAAATGGCCCGCGCGATCAAGCTTTGTTAAATGGAGCTTGTTCGCAGGTTGAACTGGATATTTTCACAGCTTTTAAAGAAACGGTGCCGGTGCTGTGATAAAATACCTGTTGACTGAATTTTTAGGCGGGAAGGAAAATATTTTGCTCTCGTTCATGGGGTACGCCTCGAGCCAACTATTTCCCCCTCTGGCCAAAAGTTGCCACTAGCAAAGTTAGAAGTTCATGGCATTTTCATTTCCAGTTGAGTTTATTCCTCGAGATTTGTTAACCCTCAGAAGGAAACGGGAGGATGCCACCACCCTCCCCCTTGAAGTTTTTTTGTAATTTTGATAAGAGGATTTACTCCATAATGCTGAAACTTTAAGTATTTGACGTTGCCATGGCGTCACAATTACAAGCAGGTCTAGCCAAAAATCGTCACTTCTTAACAGTTTTCTTTATTTTTCCATTTTTTGAAACAAAATTGTACGATTTGTTTATTTTTACATTCCATAAGCATTCTGGCTTGATTCTGCATCAATTTCCGTTATTTTCTGGTAAAATCCACGATTGCGGAATTCAAGATGGCAGCTCTAATGACGTCATTTGACTTCAGGAGCCAGCAAAGATTATGTCATCCTGTAGAGTAAGCTAAGGGCTTTCCTCTCAGTGCAAAATAATTTTGCAGCGCGTTAAAAGATCAATCTCATCTTTCGGACTTCACTCTGCCCTACATGCCTACACTGGGTGCCGACCTTTAATGAAAAATTACGATGTTTTTTTATCAACAGAAGCAGTACAGGCAGCTGTCGTAACTGGAATTATCTGGCTCTTGTTGACGGTTTTGATACGTGTTACTCTGCCCACAAACCCTGCCTTTTACCTGAGCCAAGTTTTGGGTTTGAGCTTTGTCATTCTGCCAATCCTGAACCACGTTGGAATCTTCATTGCCATTCGTCGTCATAACAACCAAGTGGTGGACGCCGTTTCAGGACAGAATTTATCCGTTTTATTTAAGAGAGAGAAGAAAGCGACCATTGACATGCTCATAGTGATTGTTGTGCTAATGCTTTGCTTGGCTCCTTCAATATTTGTCAACATGTTTAAACGGTTATTAAGCGATAAATATGAAGTCTTGTACGCCTGGTCATCAGCTGCCGTTTTTCTTAACTCCTCCATAAATCCTGTTTTTTATTTGGTTCGAAACATAGAGATCAGAAGTGCGGTAAGGTCAATTATGTGCTTTTGAGTACTGAGCTGCAGTACTGTCTTTTTGCTTTTAAATTTGTTATATACTTTATTTTATTTTATTTTCTTCTCCGTAACTAAGATACCTTTAATTTCATTGTCTTCTCGAATTTAAGCAACAAGCGAGTATTTCAAGGGCTAAGGGCCTGTTTATATGGAAGAGAGTTCTTCCTGGTAGAAGGGTTACCCTTTCCCCCGAGCTATCTTTTGCCGAGTGTTTATATGAGAAACTTGTCCCTGTTGACCGAGCCAAAACCTGGCCCTCTCGGTTCAAAAGACTGGCGAGAGTTGTTTTGAAACATCTATTATGGTTGCTTTTTCTAAAATCAGGAACGCTGAATCATCGACCAAGACCATTTTTTGAACTAATTTACCGCCGACGTCGATTTCAATTTATCTGCAATTTTGTTTTTGCTGATTGTAGCGTTTACGCGTGCTCCGTATGTGTCAGCTTGTCCTTGGTAGGCGAGGCAAAAATAACCAAACTGTTTACATGGAGAAAAAGTTGGCTCGCTCACCAGGGTCAGCCTACCTTCAAAGCGAGTGTCCCTCCACCCAGGGGCCCCCCTACCCCCCCCCCCCAGCAAACTTTGCAATTTCACATATAAACGGTTCGCAGCTATTTATAAAGAAACCTATGAAAAGTTCTCTCGCCGGGGTGGCTCGGTTTGGAGGGTAACCCTCCTACCAGGGACAACTCTCCTCCATATAAACAGGCCCTGAGATGAATAATAGAGGTGACAAGGAATCACCCTGTCTAACCCCACGATGAACTGGGAAAAGGCCAGTAATCAATCCATTGTTTAAAACACAAATGGACACATTAGCATAAAACGTCTTGATCCACTGTAGAAAGTATGTTCCAAAGTTGAATTTTTCCAAGACTTTTAAGAGGAAAGTAACGAAGTTAAAGTGTCGAATGCTTTTTCGAAGTCAATTGCCATGAAAATACCTGAACAATCTGTAAATTGGGCGAATTAAAGTGCATCCACTGCACATCTTCAATCGTTCGAACTCCGTTTACTATTGATTTTCCTTTGCTAAAGCCATTTTGATAAGGGTGGATAAGATTAATTCTAATCTTCTTGCATTGCTTTGAATGCAATTTTAACATCGACATTAATTAAAGAGATTAGTCTCCAGTTTTTGTTGAATCGTCTGTCTTTGTCTTCTTTTTTAATAAATTAATCATAGCCTCGGTGTTTGTCAACTGGATAGTTGTTCATGCTTGTGAGCAAAATGTAGGGACTTCCTTTCAGATGCCAGAAGCCGAGGTAAAACTTCGCAGTCAAACTATCTGGAAGGATTTCAACGCTTCAAAATATCCGTTAGTTATAATGTAATTTTTTTTTATCCAAGATAAGATAAGATAAGATAAAAACTTTATTATCGTGTCTGTGTGTTTAGCCCTTATGGACTAATTGGGAACACAATTAAAATACCTAAAATACTATTAATAATGCTAAGCTAAAAATATTTAAAATACTTAACTAAAAACTAAAAACTAATATTTACAATGTCTTAAGCGCAACAGAGTTTTTTTTTTTTTTTTTTCTGAAGTATTGATTTAATGGTCGTGACCGAACTTGATAGCATTTTGAAAAATCCAGTTAGGCGGTTTCGTCCCTGTTTTTTCATATAATTAATATTTCTGTTTTACTTTGTTTTTTTGTTTTTTTTTTGTTTTGTTTTTTATAATTCATTGCTTACAAACGCAAAAAAAAAAAACTACTTACAACGCTTACAAAAAAAACAACTCAAAAATACGACAACAACAAAAAACTACTTACAAAGCTTACGAATAGAAAACTACTTACAATGCTAAAAAGAAAAGAAAAACTTACGTTACAAAAGTTGCACTAAGTACGCTATAACTTTACTTCAATACCATTACACAATTCTTTTATTTAATTACATTACAATACAATACACCGCATGCCACGGTACTACCACTACTGTGTGTGTGTGTTACTTGGTATATTTTTTTCTAATTGATGTATATGTTTTAGATAAAACAAGAAATTGTTTTGGGTTGGGTGGCGTTCTTTCGATCGACATGTCCAAATGTAGTGTTTAGCGATGAGGCAACAAAAATTTATTTGGAGTTTACAATTAGAGCTGTCAGGGATAAGACCTAAAGCGGTTTCCATACATAGATGATTCTCAGGTGAAAGTATCTGACACGACTGCAGCCATACGGAAAGATTCTGCCAAAACGTTTTTGTTTTTTCGCATTGCCAGAAAAGGTGCATGAGATCTTCCTTTTCATTATGGCAAAAGGTACATTTTCCGTCCTCTCTAATGCCGATTTTTTGCAGATAGCTATTAGTCGATAGCCGCCTGTGTAAAAATCTGAAATTAAAATCTATTAGTTTAGAGCTCCGTGTGCACACGGCGGGTGTCTGATACATCTTCCTCCAATCAACATTTTTATTGGTTGTAGAACCAATATCTTTATGCCACTTCTCTTGACATGATATTGGTTGTTCTCCTTTGTCCGATATAAGTTTCTGGTATACAAGTCTTGACGGTTTTTGGTTTTCTAGAAATTTATTGAAGAGACTTTCGTATTTTAAATGTGTTTCTGGGATTTGTCTCTGTAAAAGTTTTACTGCGGAGATTATTCCAAAAAAAGTTAGTGGTTTAACTTGAAGTTCGTATTTACTTTGAAAATTGACGAGCGAAATTAAGTTATGAGAATCATCCATTAAATGCTTTATTTGTGTTACACCTTTTGAAAGCCAATCTTTACATAGTACTGGTGCATTGTTTATTCTTATTAGCGAGTTTTGCCAAAGAGGCATGGAAAAAAAGTAATCTTTAGACATAATTTTTCCTTCAAAGAAAGTCTCTGACCATATTTCCATAACTTCTTTAACAAATGGATCCTCAATTCGTAAGTTATTTATATCCTTTTTGCTAAGATTTCCTTTAAAAATAGCACCGCCTCCATACTTTCCGAGCTCTAAATTAAAGATGTTTTTCCATTTGCTATCTTTTTTGGAATCCAGATATTTTTTAATCCATGTGGCTTTTAATGATTTGTTAGAGTTTGCAACAGTTACTATTGTTGTCCACGTAGTCCGATAGATTGAGTTTTCTAATTTTAGTTTTGAATGCAGCCACCGTCGGCGAGTTTTTCATGTCTTTGCTTAATTTTGACCATAGAAGTGGTCCAAGATATCTGATACAATGTTTCCCGTAGCGTTTAGTATCAAAACGCGGTAAGACAAAATCACTGTTTCTAAGCGAGTGTGTAGTGTCTTTGCGGACAAAAAGGGCAGAGACGTTGTCTGGCGCAAGCCCGTTCTGAGAGTTCCTGCTGCTCATCAGTCAATACTTTATATTCCTATAAGGAACTGGTTAGTCGAAAGATCGTCACAGTCAATCTGTATCGAATAGAATTCCATAAAAAAATATGAATCTCTGTCATTATTTGTTTCGGATCATTCGCACATTCATCATTTGCTACCACTAACTTTCTAATACAGCTTTGTTTCTTTTTTATAATTTTCTAAGTTCAAAAAATATTTATTGCGTTTGTCTCCGTGTTCGAATTATTCTCCCCTGAGTAATGTATTCATAGTGCCGATTATATTCAGTTTAATTTGAAGGGTTTCCAGATCGTTAGTATTTTCTGGAGTGGGATGTTCATCACATTTTGCCGTACAATCACATTCTTCGTCCTATTGTTTGAATCACCGACTCCTTGTGTGATCACAATTTGTTCAGATTTCGCCAGTTCATTCGCTTGTGGCGTTTCCTCGTTGCGATACAAAAGGTTCTTCTTTCAAAATATAACGAAACGTGTTTATTTAAATGAAGTTTTTGTCTAGGGAATTTGTCGCCAGTCCCGGGGGGGTACTCAAAAAAGTTTTATACGGGGAGGCTCCGCCCCGAGTTCTAACCCCTTACCCTTTTATATACCATTTGTGACAGAAATCGTACCCCTTTCGTATACTTTTAACTGAAAAAAGATACCCCTTTCATATACCTTAAAGACGTGGCGTGAACTTAAAACAGAACGTTTTCTTGTCATTTTCATGTAGCGCTTAATAAATTAAAGAAAATAGCACAAAGTAAATACGTGCGCTGATTGGTTAAAAATTGTGTTTCTATAACTCGATGGAGAAACAGACAGTTGTCGTAGACACGGCAACCAATATTTACGGCGCTAAAATAAGCAATGCAAAAATAACAACTAATAATTGCGCCAAATTTTAATGTCACAGCTGACAAAAACCAGGTTAAGACTAAACAAATATTTGCACATTTGAAAACAAGCGAGTAAGATGTTTACAGAGCCCGCTACACATTCAAAAATAGTCTGTGAAAGAAATTATCGAAGCGGCTGACCTTTCAAAGAAGTATATGAATTGGCGCAACTTCACTCCATTCTAGGCTTTGCAGCACTTCAGAACTATTCACAGCTCCTCAACAGGACAAGATATTCGTTCAGAATGCCGAGTCAAACTTCTTTTAACAGAAAAATAATGCACTTTCACCTCCAAGGTTCGAGTCGCTGGATCGGCAGCGTCGGTCGTCAAACCATTCGGTTAGGTCGATGAAGCGAAATAAAACCACAATTCTTGACTCCTTCCAGTGCTGGACTTCAGTTAAACCATCGGCTTAGTTATTTCTCATAATTACGTTAACTTTGGGGCTTGTTTTCTTTGTTTGTTTGGCCAAACAACGGTGAATTTTAGCCTTGAAGCAAATGTTGAACAGTTGATTTATTTCTGTTCATCGACTCCCTTACTATGATTGGTTGATTACTGTTCATGACGTAAAACCGCGAGGTGAAGAGAATCTACGTTTTGATGTTAAATAAAGCGCTAAATATTACTTTGATGTGCGTTATTTTCTTTGTGCTGTTTTCTAAAAGAAATAGAAAACATGTTATCCGTGTTTCTATCGAGTTATAGAAACACTCGTGAAAGTTTGGGAGAACTCGAAAAAGCTGTGGAAACACTCGTCTATCGACTCGTGTTCCCACAGCATTTCTCGTTCTCCCAAACTTCCACTCGTGTTTCTATTTAACAATTAGACTACGAGCCCAAGTTTTCTATGAGCAATTAGCATAACCACACTGACCTACTATTGGTAGTCGCGCAATCTGATTGGCTACACAGGTGCCTACTATCGATCCGTAGAAGGCTCTCGGAGCGCGCGCGTAGTCTTCGCTGAATTTTATCAATCAAAACCTTCAATAAATCATTTCTAGCGATATTCTGAGTTTACTAGATCGGTCAGTGGGTTATGCTAACACAATTAGACGGCTCGCTCTCGGTTTCTACCGGCTTTTGATAGTTGGCTCGGGGCTTTGCCCCTCGCCAACTATCAGCCGGTAGAAACCTCGAGCTTGCCGTCTAATTGTTAAATAGTCAACGAGGCGCAGCCGAGTTGACTATCGCTCATAGAAAACGAGGGCGAGTAGTCTAATTGTTTTAGTAGAAACTCTAAAGGATTGCAGTCCAAAACGTACAATATTGTGCACTTTGAAGACAAAAATTAAGAAAATTTACCGCTTAAAGAGCTACGCGAGCGCGCGACTGTTTTCTATCGGCGAATAGAAATCAGTGGGAGAACCAATCAGATTCGCGGATTTCCATTAGAACACAGCTGAGTTTTACTAAAACTCGATAGAAACACGGAACATGTTTTCTATTTCTAGCCATAAATTGCGTCTGTTCGAAATATTTTAATTAAAGGCCCTTTTAAATACCTAAGTGACAGATTTCCATACCCTTTCATATACCTAAACTCGTGAAATCCCTACCCTTTTATATACCTGAAGCATTAAAAAGGTACCCCTTTCGGGCGGAGCCTCCCCGTATAGGCCATTATAGGGAGTACCCCCCGGGTCGCCAGTATTTTTTCTTTTATGATTTTGTGATAGATATCGAATTCGCTTAGAAAGCAAAGTCTAGTAGACAGCTTTTTTTTTCCTTATGCTGCTACGAAATTTTAATAACTGTAATCAACTAGAAGAATCGCGTAATGTGTAATGTTTTAATACTATGGTTAATTCCAGAAGCCTTTGCTCGATATATATATATTTATTAAAAACTAGCAATGGTATATTGCAATTCCATATACCAGGGAATGGTATATGAGCTCATATACCATTGAATTTGGTAGCCGATACGCGTCAACGAAAATAGCTGGGGAGCTCGAATATTTCAATTCTTTGGGCGTTTTTAATAAAACAATTATTCCACTGGCGCTTGCCATCTCATATCCAACGCGCGCTCGTGGATATAATAAACAAATTGAGCATAGAAAGTGCGACGTACGGATTTAATTCACTCGTTGCAAAACTTTAGAAAACTCACTCGTTCGTTTTGTTTTTGTTTGAAATAAACACCATGGGTTGAGTGCATTAAGAAGCAAAATCTGCAGCATGGATTTGCTGAAATATACATTAGTACAATTGTGACGTCACAAAATTTCTATGACGTCATTACTTTTTCAGTAACGCGAATTTCAACAATAGCGCAGCGCGCGAGTGACGTCATGACTTCGCGTGAAGATGACGAAGATTAGGCGTGAACACAAACACTGACAACAAACAATTCAAAAGTATGACTATATTCAGTTGAGTTTATAATGCCAATTTTGTAAGAGTCGTGCATTAGTAGTCCAGGTCAATTGGGACTGGAACCGTTTCAATGGGATACAATGGGATGGGATACGAAAAGTACTAGACAAGACGATTGGTTAAGCGAGCAGAGGCGAACGCGCGCGACTTTTAATTGGTTCAGTGAATACGCAAACGCAAACCAAAGCGTACGGATTGCGAAAAGCTGCTCTCAATCGAGGTCAATCGAGCAAGGCTTGCTCCATATCAGGGATACTTTGAGCGGGAAAACGCGCGAAGCTTGCTTTGGTGCTATCGACCAAAGATCGTCGGAAAACGCTTAAATTACTATTTAATAACGGCTCAGTTAATGATGTTCCCGACCAATTATGACCGTAGGATGAGTACATACGAAAATAGAATGTTCCTTTTCTTCAGATTTATCATCGGATCACAAGCTATATATTTTTTTACTCAATTTTTTCGCATCATACCTGAGTTACTGCTCCTTTTTCCCGATAAATCACTGATATGTCTCGTCAACCCTCTTGTATTAAACAAAAGGGAAAACATGACATTGTCAGTTCCGTGAGTTTTATTTTATGAAACTGAAATAATTTATTTAATTGAAATATTAAAATATTAAGTAAGTATGAAATATTAAGTATGAAATAATAAGTGTGTTGAAAGTAAATGCAAATGAGATTTTTCCATATCATGATGATGTTCAGTAATACTTTTTTGGCTTCGGCGAACAGAATTTCACAAAAATGTTTACCTTAATATAGAAAATCAACGATACATGTTTTTAACGCGAATTTCAAACGTTCGCGTTAATTTTATTTATGTAAAGACGTTTACTGTAAGCATCTTACCAGAACTTTTCTTAAATTCGTGTTAATCTCATTACGCGTAATTATAAATTTTGTTCTCGTTTTTAAAATGCTTCGTTATATTTCTATTATAAAGTAACCATTAAGTAGGTGAAAGCTTTGTAGTCGTGCTTCTATTTCCTTCAGGAGAAAGATTCATTTCTAAATAGAATTTTATAGTAGCACAACCTGAACATAGGGAATATTTTTGTCGAAAGTTTTTTTTCCATGTCATTTTTGACTAAAATACACAAGAGAGTACAGTATTAAAAAAGTTTCCCCTGACACTTGATAAACAATGATTTAATTTTTTACTCCTGTTTGCTATTTGACAACAAAATTAGCAATTAATTATGTTAATAACAATATTTAATTATCAGGGTTTGAAAGGCTTTTATGATTGGCTATATTTTCTTTCAGGAATGTCAGGAAAAGGGTAAATATGGAATTGACGATTTTTAAATCACGGCATCACAAATTGTATATGACCATGATTAAAATATGTATTTTGTTAAATTGGTTTTCTTTTTTTACAGTTTAATTTCCCGGTGAAACCAAAAGCTGTGAAAAAACATGGGTAAAATAAGCATAACAGCTGACAGCTGAGAATTACGCTGCAGACTGGTGTACGTTAACCGGCTTTAAATTGCCTTAAAAACAAGATTGATGTAATTGCAAATATTTCATAAAAATTTGACTATTCACATCAATAAATTAGCCTACCAGATACGAAATAACATGTCTGAGACCACACTTTTTCCTGAGTATTTATATTTTCAATTTTTTTCCTTCTATAGCCAATAATAAAAGAAACGAGCGCTTGAGTTCTCCAAAATCCCTTCCATGACACAGTGAGTGAAAGAAATAATGTTAACAGCTTGGCTGAAAGGTTTTAATCGGTATCAGTATTTTGTTTTCTTAAAGGAGTAAGCCAAGTTTAAAAATGTCATGGGATTGATTTGAATGTGAATGGACTATTAAAAATCCTTAATGGCTTCCGATGTCAATATTGTGCGATGCCCCACACAAATTTTCATGTTAACTCACTTAAAATTCAGATTCAAAAGGCGGCGTTCAGGATTTTGGCGCCGCCGAAGCCTGATAAGTCGATGAAAATAAGGGCCAAACCCAAAGTGCAGGAAAGATTCTGTATGTCCCTAATTTTAACGTCTTCAGCTTCACGCCGCATGATCAAGGCCCAGGTAGCAATTATCAAAATGGATTAAATTGTAATTTTGATTCTATATGTTAAAATTATTACCTTTCTTCGTTACTAATGTACGGTAAACCAAAGGCTTTGCGAGTGCGTAATGGCGATCAAAGCTAATCAGGGTGATATTAGCGAACGACCATCCTGCAAAGGCTGCTTGACACACATTATACGCATTTAACAGTTCGAACTGATGATTACAAGATACGCATTGAATAATTCATACTGATAAACAAACTTTTGAAAACAGCGGTAGCAACGAAAAAACTGAATACAAGTGTCATTTATGAAACACACAAATTCTACTACATGTTCCACTGAATACCAATATCGGTCAACCAAGGAGGAAATAAAAGTTGTCAGCTTTGTAGCATTCGAATCAATTTCATGACATTTTTAAACTTGGCTTACTCCTTTAAAAAAAGAAAATGCAAATACAACTGAAAACCATTTATGTTATGTGAACTAATTGATTTTCTCTAATCCTCATTATTTGGTCTTACTTTAATAGGGTGTAACAGCTGCTTCATTTTCATCCTCGGAGACCCAGGGGCAGTTAGTCGGGGCGACGGGCAGCTCATCGGGACGACGGGATTTTCGGGTGAAAGTTTAAAATAAGCTCGGAAGAGCCCCTGGGCACTTTCTTTTACCGAACCAGTTCCAGAAGCGTTTCAATTTCAATCCCTTCTTTCTGATTGGCCAGAAAAACAGTTTTTCTGGCCAATCAGCGAGGATGACCAGCAGAGCAACTCTTACACGTAGTTGTTTTCCTCATTGACTCGTTGTGGTTGCTTAGCCCGTCCATCGGATGATTTCACGTAGAGAGTCTCAGAAAAAAAATGAGTCTTCACGACTTCCAGTTCTACACTGTTAGTTGCGCGCTTTTTAATAGCTATTCGAGTAAACAACAATTCTTATTATTTCTCCTCGATCGTTGAACGACTTCTGAAACTTTCCACGGTGTGGATATCTTCGTTGCACGGGCCACGTGACGTCACCTATTGTTATATTGTTTCCAGCTTGACTGTTGAAACAAAGGGCTTTTTGTTTGATTTGTTGGATATTTAAATAACAAAAACAAAACTTATAAACAGTGTAGAAAGTGGTGCATCGCATATAACTATAAAAACTCATTTGTTTCTTTGCGCTTTGCTGCAGTTTGCAAATTCCCAGGCCTCGTTGTTTTGTTTTTATCTGAGACTTTCCACATTAAAATCATCCGATGGACGGGCTAAACAACCACGACGAGTCTATGAGGAAAACAACTTCGTGTAAGAAGACGTCAGAGTCACTGTGCTGGTCTTCCTCGCTGATTGGCCAGAAAAACTGTTTTTCTGGCCAATCAGAAAGAAGAGATTGAAACGCTTCTGGAACTGGTTCGGTAAAAGAAAGTGCCCAGGGGCTCTTCCGAGCTTGTTTTAAACTTTCGCCCGAAAATCCCGTCGTCCCGATGAGCTGCCCGTCGCCCCGACTAACTGCCCCTGGGTCTCCGAGGATGCTTCATTTTGCACATTATAAGTTTGAAAAATTTTTGCGCGCGGCAAACGCATTTGACGGCCTTAAATGGTAGATCTTAGATCTTTCAAAGCCTTTTGTACTCTGTCAGATCGTCCGAAAACACTTGAATTGCTATTTAATAATAGCGTATTTAATGATGTTTCTGACCAATCATGTCCGAGGAATAAGTACATATGTAAATATAATATGTTCTTCTTCTTCATATTTACCACCACATCACAAGCTTTATGTTTATGACTCAATTTTTAGCATCATTTCTGAGTTTTGCTCCCTTTCTAGACACATAAGGAAAAACATAACATTGTCAGTATCCAAATTTTGATTCATTATACTGTAAAATTCAATTACTTAATTGCAATATTTAACCAGTATGTGGGTGAAGCTTTGTAGCCGTGTTTCTGTTTCCGTCAAAAATATCAGGAGAGAGATTTATTCTCATATAGAAAAATTTCCCGCGGCACTCACAGCATCACAGACTGTATATACTACAAAAGTAATATCATTTTACACGTACACGTAAAAATCATATTTTCGTTTCTTCCCAGAGGAGACGACAGCCAAGATTTTTCCTTTCATGACATGTTTTATGATTAAAACATAGGCGGTAACCACAGGTTAGAAAGTGCGGGCCTTGACGCACTTAGAAAAGGCACTGGTAGGCAGTGTCGATAAATATAAAATGGACAAAAGACAAATTATTCCGAGTAACGCGTCACGCAAGGAATGCATGTTTTTATCGTTTCCGATCAAAGTTGTTTTTCGATTGACGGTTTTGGGAAGTGTAATCGAGCACGCGGTGTGAATTGAGATGTGATTTTTCTCAGTCGGTAAACTCGCTATGTTGTCAGTGTGATAACGAATTTCTCGACAATAACCGTTGCTGGAATCATTCGCTTTGCCGTGGTTTATCTATGATATAATTACAGCAAATTTTCTCAAAAGCAACACAACGTCTTCCATGTGAAGACTAGATCTTATCTTAGAAACTCTTGAGATCTTATCTTATTCTTATCTTATCTTGAAGAACATTTTCTTTCTCTTCCGGTGTTACGACAAACTGTCGTGATTGACACATTTTTCGCATTCCGATCGTTCTTAGAACAAAAATTTCAACTTCCGCTTTCTGTTCGCTCTTTATTAACGTGGCGCGCACGCGTAAAACGCAATCCGCTGCCTCTCTTGGACCCCGCAAAAAATTACCCCTGACACATAATTTTATATTTTCCTCTTGCTATGTTAGGCAAAATAAGCATTTAAACAGTACGTTAATAACGATATTTAATTATCAGGGTTTGAAAGGCCCCGGCTTTCATGAGTATTTGTATTTTCTCTCAGGAATGTCACAAAAAGGATAAAAATGAAATTGACGATTCTTAGATCACAGCATCACATGTAACTATATGTCTGATTAAATATGTATTTTTTCACGTTGTGTTCTTTACAGTTTATCCCCGGCGAAACCAAACGCTACCTGTTTTCCTCCGTGACAAGGTTCTGGGTAAATGCTGACAGCTACATTTCGCCAGACTATTGTACGTTAACACAAAACAAGATCAGGTATGGCTATTTTCAAAATATTGACAATACTCATACAACCACCATACCAACACTAAATATTATGTCTGAGACCACCTTGTATTCTCCACGTCCTCCAGCCAAATAAAAGAGATCCCCCTGACACAGTGTGAAAGAAAATTATTAACAGCTTGGACGAAGGTTGGAATGCTCAAAGGGAAAAGCAGTGACGTGATGCTACGCCGACATTTTATCCTCCTAGTTGACTCATATTGGTATTCAGTAGAACATGTAGTAGAATTTGACTGTGTGTTTCACACTGATTTAATTTTTTTGCACCTGATATCTCTTGTCGCTAGCGCTGTTTTCACAAAGTTAAAAGTTGTTTGATTAGCCAATAAATGAATAACATATTCAATTTGAAAATGGATTGAAGTCATTACTTCAAGTGCTCTCCCACTGGCCTCTTCAATTTATCATTCATGAGTGGTTTCTTTGTAGACAGCTCCTATAAATTTGCAAAATCCATAACCATCTTACAGAAATGAATCGAAACATAAGTTGTTGATCAAATTTTGATAACTCAGTGACCTTTGGCGAAACTGTTTACTTCAAGGTAAGAAGTTTGAATTTAGTGTGTGTTGTCTTAGGTAAAGTATAAAAGGCAAAAACGAAACTTGAATGAATGACATTTAATTATGCAAAAAGGTAAGTAGAGTATTTTAACAGATTTAATATACTTCTATTTCTTCTTTCCCTCGTAGTTATGACTCAAAATGAGAATGGTACATTGTGCGGTCTACCCCCGTGGCTACAAATCCCAAGCAATGACACTGCCTCCTCCCTAAATGATGTCGTTCTGTCCGCCGTTAACGTACCTTTCTGCGTCTTTGCGTTCATTGGAAACCTGGCTTTCATTGTTGCTGTTATCAAGACACCTTCCCTACAAAGCCCCTGCAATATTTTGCTGTGCAGTCTGGCCACTACTGATTGTTTGACTGGTTTGGTAGCTCAGCCGATATTTGTTGCCTGGCGTTTGATGATTCACCGCATCCATGAATCCTGCGATTATCAGTATGAACTGTTTTCGGCGTTTAACATGTGTCTGATATTCTTTGCAGGATTGTCGTTTGCCAATATCACCCTAATTAGCTTTGATCGCCAGTATGCACTATCAAAACCTCTGGTTTACCGAACATCCGTAGGGAAGAAAGGTAATAATTTTTAAATATAGAGAAAATATTACAATTATAGCCATTTTGATCATTGCTAGCTGTTTGGAAATGTTTGGATGATGCGTCAAAGGGCGATATGTGCTCAGAATCTTTTCCCGCCATTACGCACTTTCGACTGCGAAGTAGCGTGAAAAATTGGGTAGCTTTCAATTAGCCGAACAAGCAGCGTTAATTCAGATAATTGTACCCGAACGTTAACCAAATAGGACAAAGCTGAGAGATTTCTCTCGCCAAAAACGCCGTAAAAGAAGAATCTAGAAGACAAAATACTCTTGACTCGACTTACGTCTTGTCCTAGCAAACAAAGTCGCACATTGAAGCCGAGAAAGCTCACTAACGCAATCTCACGTGGTCCCGTAAATAAAACCCTTATTTAGCGGACACTGGCCTGAAATTCAGACGTCCCTCTCTGGTCGCCTGCTTCCGAGAAGGGACGTCTGAAAAAATCGGCCTCTTATGTCGTCCGGTGACATCACTACGCTTTGTTTTAATTCATGCGGAAAAGTTTCTGTCGAGGCCATGAATTTGTGAAAGAAAAAAATCGTTTTAATAAAGGTTTACAGGGAATAAAAATGTTTTAATAGTAAACTGTTGATAACTTGCATGAAATGGATAAGATTACAAATGGACTTCACGTATATATAAGAAATTTTAGCCTTTTTTAACCATTTTAAAAAATTTTTTTAAAAAATTTTTTTTTTCAACCTTCGGGTTTTATTTTTTTTTTAATAAATCTTTTTTTTTTTTTTTTTTTTTTTTTTTTTTTTTTTTTTTTTTTTTTTTTTTTTTTTTTTTTTCTTTCTTTCTTTCTTTCTCTCTATATTCTTTACGGACTAATTTGCTTTATATAGCGATCAAAATAATGATAATATCACGGTTACTACAGAGGGATCAAGAAACGGAATTCAGTACAAGAATATCCTACTTGACAGTGGGCAGTGAGCTCAGAAATCACTGGCTCGTCGAGGCTGCAGGACATAAGCGTCGAGCGGCTATCTTGACAAAACAAGAATACGCAATTTGACAAAACACTGCATGTCGAAACAACAAATGCCGGCATCTTAAAACCTACCGCTTTCCAATATTGATATTGTACCCGTAAGTAAACTAAAATAGTAACAAACTCAAAGTAAATTAATTTAAATTTATTTCTGGGAAGGTGAACCCTTTGGATCTTTTTTCAAATTTCTATCCTCGCGCTTTTTATTTATTCTTATTTATAAAAATATTTTTAAATTTTTTTTTTTTTTTAAAAAAAGCGGGGGCGCCGCTCTCAAAACAATAATCTGGGTCTTGGTGACGATTTTGAGACTTTTTATTTTGCCTGACACTCCTTCCTTTATGTTGGGCATAGTTT
This sequence comes from Oculina patagonica, assembly GCF_052425735.1. Lineage (NCBI taxonomy): Eukaryota > Metazoa > Cnidaria > Anthozoa > Scleractinia > Oculinidae > Oculina > Oculina patagonica. Next base: position 8,352,666 of record NC_135763.1, read on the forward strand.
CGGCTGTGTTCTTCTTCGTTCTGCCAATTTTCAACCACATTAGAATCCTCATTGCCATTCGTCGTCATAACAACCAAGTGGCGGACGCCGTTTCAGGACAGAATTTATCCGTTATATTTAGGCGGGAGAAGAAAGCAGCTATTGACATGCTCATTGTGGTTGTTGTGCTAATGCTTTTCTTGGCTCCTTCAATAATTTTCAATGTTATTCAAAATTTATTGCAAGATAAAAATGAAGTCCTGTTCGCCTGGTCAACAGCTATCATTTTTCTTAACTCCTCCATAAATCCTGTTATTTATCTGGTTCGAAACAGAGAGATCAGAAGTGCGGTGAGATCGATGCTGTGCTTTTGAGTACAAAGCTGTAGTGCTGTCTTATTTGCTTTTAAAGTTTGTTATAGAGTTTATTTTAAAATAATTATTCATACGTTATTTCATCACAATCATTGCAAGGTTCGTGTAAGCTTGCGGCGTCAATTTAAGTTTGTACTCACTCACTCAATCATTTTTTTTTTATTTTTTTTTTTCTTTTACAAAAAAAATATATTATTATTTATATATATATATATATATATATATATATATATATATATATATATATATATATATATAATAAAAAAAAAATAGGGGATATAAAATATTTTAATAAAAATTTATTACAATTATATATAAAATATTTTTTTATAAAATAAAAAAAAAAAAAAAAAAAAAAAAAAAAAAAAAAAAAAAAAAAAAAAAAAAAAAAAAAAAAAAAAAAAAAAAAAAAAAAAAAAAAAAAAAAAAAATTTTTTTTTTTTTTTTTTTTAAAATTTTTTTTTTTTATATAAATATTGTAAATATTAATTAATTAAATTATCCTTCGGCACCTTAGGCCATTACAGAGCCCGCGACTGCTGCCAGCTGCCCTTCGCTTTCCTCCTCAACTCTCCCCAGCCGACTCCACAGATTTCTGCCGTTTACTTTTGGTTTCCTTGTCGCTTCACTAAAAGAACTCTTGAGTTCAAGAGGTAAACTGTTCCTAAAAACAAGTTAGTTCCGTGGGTTTCCAACCGCCCCATCAGGGCGTTTAAAACTTTATTTTTAAGTTTAAGATATTATATATTTATGGAAGATGTATTATTATTATCATCACCATCATCATCATAATCATCATCATCATCATTATAATTATTGTTATCATCGAAGAAAGTACTTAGCGTATGGAAATACGCCAGTGTGCTTGGCAGGCAATTTCCTTGCTATTTGCAATCTTGAAATCAGAACTGCATTTAATGTACATCAATGCGAATAAATTAATCAAGAAATGAGGACACTTAAGTGAGTTAAGTCTACCTAAATCAGTATAAAATAAATTTTATGGGGTAGACACGATTACTGCCAGGGGGAGGCAGGACCGGGGACGGGCGCCAGAGCAGGCCGGGCGCAAAAATTTTTATTATTATTATTATTACTGGTTTTCAGTAGTTTACATTGTGGTCCTTGAAACTAAAACAAAAATTATTGTAAATAAAGATAAACTTGTTAAAAATCTCTGATGGGAGGCTGAGTAGTTGGTTATATACAAAGCGTGGAAGAAGAGTTGTATTCAGGACAACCCAACACAAATCCATCTAGTGGCTAAAGGGAGGAGAATTGGAACCTGGGAACTCTGGACCTTCAACACTCTAATCTACTATGCCACGCAACCTCCATTTAGCGTGGCCTTTTTAATTAGAATGACATCATGTTAATCACCAATAGTTATTGCAACTTATTTTTAAAATGGCATCAAAGGCAAATAATGGTGTTAAGATCATTCCCCTGTATTGCATTGTGCATCCTTACTGCACAGACTTTTACGCGCAAGGAGCGCGCGCACATAAACAAAACGGCGGCCTTTTTTCTATGCGGCTTTGGTCGCGAGAGAGAAAAATAGTCGTTTTCTCGTAACCGAGTACGGTGACCTATCATTTTTTTTCTCTCTTTTGAGTATAGTGAAAAAATTCTATCTATAAAATGAATACAGATCATTTTCTATGCTTGAAAAATAGATTATCACCGGAAACGTGTACTTTGCCAGTACTCGCAAAGGAATTATAATTTAAGGAATTATACGGTACATATACAAGGTCTTCCTGCTCCTAAACGAATATGGTGACGCCTCCTATTTTATTTCAAAATTTTAAATTTTTAAATTTTTTAGGGAACTTAAAAGTTCCCTTAAGGTCAACAACCAATAGGAAAAGTTGGAATGAAAATCTATGTTCGATTCTATTTCAGTGGAATTAACTTAAAGGGAAAAGCTTCGTAGCCTTTTGGATGCATTACAGGCCTATGGTGAGGTACAAATTCCAAATGTAGAATTATAGGCACGTAATACGTGCACAGTGTAGAACTACAGCACCTCGCCGAGGACACCCCGCATGCGGACACCGCACGGACCCAGCCCGGCGAGAGGGACGGACCAGGACCCGCCAGCGGAACGAGCCGAGCGTGCGCATAACGAGAGTGACGTACACGGTTACATGCATTTGATGCTATACAATTACAGTTAACATTGTATGTTGTTATACACTTGTTTAAACAAAGAACTTGTTACCGATGTATATTTTTCCTTTCCGTGTATTTTAACTGCTATTTTAAAAAGTTTAATAAAAATTTAAAAAAATTGTTTTGTCTATGCTTGGATTGCAGACGAGTTGCCAGGTTTTTTAATAACAAAATAAGAATTAAACGAATCAAATTGATCAAGAACCTTTAAAAAAAGATCGTGGAGCATGCTCAGGAGACCAGCTGCTTTCATATTTATTTTTCGTCATGATTTTTCCGCCGGAATTATTACAAACCTCGCATGGAACAGAGTAAATACAAGGTGTGCGCATACTAAATTATAAATATAAACATTAACGCCATCAGACCACAGTAGAACCCCGGTAACTCGAACTTTTAAGGGAAACGAAAAACAGTTCGAGTTAGCGGGGTTTCGAGTTATCGGGGTCGATTGAATATTTAATTTGCCAAGTTAATAATTGACAGTTTACTTATTTTTCGGCACTTCAGTATAAAGTACTGTGCAAATTGAACTTATCTCGTCAGAAACTCTAACACGACCAAACATTCTTATGAGAAGAGTGGAAAATGGCTGTTAAATACGTGATCTGTTCGTTACTCTTAATCAATGGGCAACCGCGGCGAGTTGCAAGAACTGGAATTCGAGTTATCGGGATAAATTTGACCCAAATTTTGATCAAGGGAAACGAATTTTAGTCGAGGCGAGATCCGAGGAGACGAGAAAAGACGAAAAGGGGGCAAAACCAAGGGAAAGGAGTTAGTTCGAGTTAGCGGGGTTGTTCGAGTTATCCGAGTTCGAGTTACCGGGGTCCTACTGTAATTGTTAAGTGGTGTGAATTGTGCACTGCTAAGAATAAATTTCCAGTTAACATCTGTCAAAATAAATGAATGATTCCTTTCGATCTTTAATATTAAATTCGAACTTGGTTAATTAACATAAATTTGCTTTCATGCGGAACATAAATTCGTTTGTTTTACTGTAGTTGAGTTCTATTATGCTGAACTGTTTTTTTTTTCTTTTCCGACTTACCAAACTATGGCAATTTATTACTAGACTGTCCCTTTCGCCAAGAGAGAGGATTCCATTTGGAACTGAAATAAAGCTTTTCAACAGTTGATGAAAACGAAGTATATTGCTCATACTGCGCGTTCGTAAAAAGAAATAAATAAATACGACTGTTTTTGGTTCCTTTTTTTTCCTTCCGGGAGTTTGCCTGACAGTTTGTCCGTAAAGCTTAATCTTAAGTTTTTTTTTGTTCAGTCTATATTTCACCGGCAATATTTTGTCGAATACCATAAAATAATACCATGGCCAGAAATCTTGGGTCAATAACCTGTGAATAATTAGTAGCAGGTTTAGTCATAAACCTCTAGGGGAACTACTTTCGCAAAGGGCTTTTCGATTTAATTTCTAAAACAAATTGTACATATGTTGCATTCCCACGAGATGGCCTCTTTTTTGAATTGTGGCAAACTTGAGGCAAACCTTTGTCTGTGAAAATCTACGACAAAATTTGCAGGCAATCTATTTAAAAACCTGCAATTCTAAAATATGATCAACATAAACTTTTACCAGACTTCTTTAGTTTACAGCGTTTAAGTTTCACAAGTCAATTAATACAGAAATTATTCGAGATTGGATTCAGGCTTTTTCCATACATTGTTTTTGCGGCATGTTTGCTCCAATTCAAAATGGCGGCGGCCTATCCAGCGAAAAGGCCTACTTGAATTACCAAGTAAGCGAAGCAATAATTAATTGTGGAGGGTGAAATGAAATTTAGATCAACGTTAATCCCAGCGATTTAATAAATATTTCTACCGAACCAATTGGAAAGCGCAGAGGTTTGAAGTTAATAGTTTCTTGCGTAAACATTGCGGCTATACGACCAAAATAAAATAAAATATTAAAAATAATACAAAATAAAAATGTTTTCGAATGATTTGTTTATACGCAACCGTTTACAAAACAGCTTAAAGTCGTATAAAACAGTTTTTATATCAAATAGAATTAGTAAAATAAATAGCTGAACGCTAAAAAGTCTTACATGATTTTTATAAAATTAACTTGAAAAGTAATAAAAGTTAAAAAGATGTTTTAAGAAATAAAGGAAATGATCTTCGCTGTGATTAGCACAAAATGTAACGTTTCGCATTTTCTTTGCTTTAATTAATTTCTAAACTTACGTGTTTTCCCTTAGCCTACTCATTGAACGTTCGGCGATTAAAATAATTCTCTCCGTGCGTCAAGATCTCTTTGTGTTGGCTTATAACAAACCATGCTTTCGACTGATTATGAATTTAGGCAGAGTTGCGGAGCAGAGTGAACAAACTGCGTCGTGTTGGTAAGTAAAAAAACTGTTTCTTTTTGTTGTTTCTTTTAAAGCCGTTTTGGATTTTTAATTTCATAATGACCACCTTCTTTGAGCTAGGTGTTGATCGTCCCTGGAAAATGAATGAACAAAATTAATTCTGTATTTCGTTCCTCCATAGAAAAATGGTCGATCGCGAGCTCGAGAACGGTACAATTTGTGGACTACCTCGGTGGCTACCAATTCCAAACAATGACACCACCTCGTTCATTAGTGATGTCGTTGTGTGCGCCGTTAACGTACCTTTCTGCCTCTTTGCATTTCTTGGAAACCTGGCAGTCATTGTAGCTGTTATCAAGACACCTTCCCTACAAAGACCGTGCAATATTCTGCTGTGCAGTCTGGCCACTACTGATTGTTTCACCGGTTTGCTAGCTCAGCCGATATTTGTTGCCTGGCGTTTGATGATTCACCGCATCCATGAATCCTGCGATTATCAGTATGAACTGTTTCAAGCGTATGTCGTAGCTCTATCTTTTGTAGGATGGTCGTTCGCAAATATGACTATCATCAGCTTTGATCGCCATTATGCCCTTGCAAAGCCTTTGGCATATCGCGCAAACATGACAAAGAAAGGTAATAATTATCCAATAGAACCAGCCGGAAGTAATGTGAACTAGAAGTGTAATGAGATTTTTACACTGGATAGTAACTTCATTCTTGGTTTTCACGTGACGTCATCAAAATTCTAAAACCCAGAATCGCAAGACCCCTGAGTTTTTATCCTTCACTGGCTATTAGACGAATGTTTTCATTGATTTCCGGCGGCCATGTTGGAGCCCAAGCAGTTGGACTCAAACATGGCGTTTCCATACTGTGCTCTCTAAATTTCCGTGAAACATTTTGTCGAATAACTCGAGTACGGAATAACGCACAGACCTGTGACTTGGACAAGGAGTTTACATAGTAGTATTCTACAACCTGTAATTTTCTTAATTTTTTTTACTCAATAGTTTTGCATTTTTTTTGCGGCGTGACAGTGAAAACCACCTATTGGAATAATATAAACTTCAATCGAGTTTGAGATCTGTACCGTAAAATATATAGAGACCGAGGGGGCTGGCCATAAATTGACAGGAAAAAACCGAAACCGAAGAAACGGTTATAATATCTTTTGCTTTGAAAAAAGAAAACATTTTAAAGTCAAGCGCACGGGAATGGGGCCATCCTTAATCATACTGTAGCATAAGGCTTGTAAAATTGACTAATCACAGCACGTGTACTATTTGTGAAACGCACTAATAAGACATCTCTACTTTTCTATTAAACAGAGGCAGTTCAGACAGCTTTCATAACTGGAACAATCTGGCTGGTAATAACGATCTTGCTGCGGTTCATTTTGCCTGATTTTGCTCAGTTTGTTTTGAGCCACATTTTGGGTGTGATTTTTGTCATTCTACCAATCGTCAACCACGTTGGAATCCTTATTGCCATTCGTCGTCATAACAACCAGGTGGCTGGCGTCGTTTCAGGGCAGAATGCGTCCGTTATATTTAGGCGGGAAAAGAAAGCGGCTATCGACATGCTCATAGTGATCGCTGTGTTACTTCTTTGTCTGGTACCTTTGATAACCATTAATACGCTTAAATTTCTTTTTAGCGACAAATTTGAAGTTTTATACGTCTGGTCGACCACTGTTATTTTTATAAATTCCTCTATAAATCCCGTCATTTATTTGGTTCGGAAGAGTGAGATCAGAAGTGCAGTAAAATCCATGATTTCCCTTTAATTTCTGATCCTATCTCGATAAACGTTAGCTTTCTGTCAAAAGGTGTTGGTTTAATTTCATACGTAATGACCTCCTCCCTGATGCCACAAGGCAACGGGCTTCAACCTTCCCCTTTGTTTTTTTAAATATCTTTTGGATCTCATGGTTGGTGCTCCCTCTAGTCTGAAATTCAGCCGTCCTCTCGACCCAACCCCCCCCCCCCAACGAAGGGGCGCGCCCCTTCGTTGGGGGGTTGGGTCGAGAGGACGGCTAAATTTCAGACTAGGTGCTGTTCCGAACTAAAAAATTTTTTTTTTTATTGTTTAGATTGGCATGCGAGCACTGGAACCGAATCTTAGTTTCAGGGGCTTGGTCCACCCCTTTAGTTTTTCACCATGTGCTCAACAGTGTAGGATCGATTGCTCAAAGAAATGTTTTGCTTATGTTTTGCTTTATCTTCGCGTTGAGGGTTACAATAAAGCAATTGGAAACACTCCCTAAAAGGTTCCTGTTAAATCCCCATTTAGGAGACCTCGACATCTGGGCATGTTGTGCTCACCAACGTATGAACGGATTTAAGAACCACAAACTCTTAAGTTACACTTTGCTTGTGGCCTAATAAAGTTTCCATTGTTATTGGGCCCTGTTACAATAACCATTCCAGGGTTTATTGTTCGTATTATTCTAATAGTAAATGAGCCTTATTCACGAAGACAGCCTTTGGATGTGGTGGTGAAACAGTGCGGCTATTGGTCCAGTAAACACAATGTAGACCAATTCTTTCTGAAAATTTGACTGAAACTTCGTTTAGATAATCAGTCCTGTTAAATTAACCATCATATGCTCCTAGAATAGGTTGTAATATGCAATGTGTGGAAGTTATATTATGTATTGTGCTTTCTATATTTAGGATGACTGCCTTTAGATTGTATTGCCGGCCTCTATTGCAATAATAAATGAATACAAATTAAATTTACAACGATTAATGTTTGCTCCAGCCCATTGACCAGCCTTGGAAAACAAGTATCAGTTATTGGCGATCCAGCCTGAGCCCGCGGTTTCCGTTGCCGAAGTCAGTTGCCTAGCAACATGACGTGCCTCGTGAATATTTTCCAGAATTCTCGCGAGTGTTGGTGTGTTTTCTGTTTGGCTGATAACAATCGGAAACGCCTCCAGCGCTTCAACGAAAATTTACCAAATACGACGTTTGTTTACCCTGACTGTGTCGACTTCCACTAAATTGCGCAATATGATGCGGGTGTGGCACGCTAAAAATACTGCAAATATAGCTGCCCCTTGTCGCTTTCGGATGGTCTGTTGTTATTTGCACAGGAGAGAAAGCTCTCTCTCGCGCGTGAGACGCCGTACCGGCTATGAGCGACGAAAGGCGGCTCCTTATGCAGGCTATCAAAATATGTTCCTCTGAATAATATCCCTTTAAACTGGTTTTGAAAACAAACTATTTCACTGCTGTAACTGAAGGCCAACAGTAAACATCTTCATTTTGCTGATAAAGTTAAAAAAACGATGGGTTCCCTGGGCCATCCCTTGCTTTATCCAATTTGTCTGTAAACATCCACGAAAAAATTGAAAGACAATTGTATGGGAATTTAAAAACTACGTGCTTTGCTAGCCAGTAAAGCTACAGTTCTCAAAATACGATGAGCAAAAAATCTTACCAGATTTCTTTGTAATTTGCAATTTTTCTCCGTTTCATGATCTTCAAAAAAACTGCCTACAAATTATTGTTTTTTCATGCGCGCTAATTACCGTTTGACAGTAATTTTTCTGCAAATAATGTTCTGCTCATGTGTAGCTGTGTCTGCATCTAAAACAAATAGAAGCTCGTTTTACAGAGTTGTTGGTGAGCGAATTAAAAATTTCTTTTACACCAAAAACAAGTCAGTGATTGAATAATAAAACAACTATTGAACTCAGTTTTCTTGAAATATCTTGATTGTAGGTTTCTCGCAGGTCAATTATTCTCCGAAGGCAGAGGAAAATAATTGATCTGCTCGCAACTGACAAATCACAATATTTTGCTTAAACAGGCGCAATATATATGGATCAAATAATTGTTAATTATTCGCCAGTATCTGAATAGGCCTTGTCACGGTTTTCGACGCCATCTTGACGGGTTATAAAATGGGAATCCAACGGCAAATATCTTTTACAAAACTTGCCGAATTCTGGACAACTTATGAATTTTGAAGTTAAGATATTAGGCCAAAGTTTTAATTCGCCGAGTTTGAAGGATGTATCTGGGCTAGAAAGCGTTCAGTTTCAGTTCGTCGAAAACCGTGATGAGGCCTATTACAGAGTACTCCAAGCTGAACACCCAATGACGGAAAGTAAAATAAAATTCAGATCAACATTATGCCTTTGATTTAAGAAATACTGTTACCGAACCAATTGGAAAGCAGCGAGGTTTTGAGTTAGCAGATGTTTTATGTAAAAAATTAAGTTTTACGATCTAAAAAGTTATTTATATGCTAAAAATCAATATAAAATAAAACGTTTACCAATTTGTCTGCACGCAATTGTATAATTACTTACTGGCAGTTAAAGATCGATGTTGCCTTGAGTAAAACCGTTTAATATAGTTTTTAGTTCAACAGGAACTAGAAAAATACGCAATTGAAACGCTAAAGAAATAGCCGTGCATGTATGCATGATGTTAATTAAAACGTTGAAAAGTAATAAAGTTAAGAAAAGATTCCGAATCACAATCTAACAGAACACAAATGACTGCCATTTTTATCCTGTACTTACAAAGAACGGTTTATCCTTTAAAACGATAATGTCCTGCGCAGCGTTAATTTAAATGAACACATTGGATTAAATGTAAAGTTTAACGCTGGAAAGTTCAATGTAAAATACTAAACGTTTCGGCAGTGCTGCCTTCATCAGTAGTAGAAGTAAAAAAATGTCCAAAAATGTCCAAAAATGGACATTTTTTTACTTTTACTACTGATGAAGGCAGCACTGCCGAAACGTTTAGTATTTTACATTGAACTTTCCAGCGTTAAACTTTACATTTAATCCAACGGTTTATCCTTTGCCGATTCATAAAAGTTTTGACAATTAATACAGTCGTTTTCGTCAACGTAATTGATTTTCAGGATGAATTAAAGCTTTGCATTTATTTATCACGAAAGAAGAACCCTTTGATCATGATCGATCATGAAACTCGCACAGAAATCGCAGAGCAGACTTCAAACACTGCCTGTAGTGAGTAGGTGTAGAAAATAGTGGAAGTTGTGCAGAATTAGTATAATCAATAACAAAATTAGCACAAGAAAATTTCCTCGGTTAAAGGTAGGTCATGATTAACCGGTAGTTTAGAAGAGGATTTCAATATGAGGTGAAAAGAGTGCCTTATAAAGAAACTAATGAATCAGAGTTGGCATGAAGTCGCGATTGGACAATGAATGCCTGGTTTTCATATAATTGCCCCCATCGTTGCTATCGCCTCTGTTACTTAAAAGTTTTCTTACGATTGGGGCGATTATTTGAGAACTTTACACAGACAATCTCTAACGTCTGCGGCGATTGGGGCGATCACGCGGTCGCTTGGGCCGCCCGTGTTCTATCCTTCAGGCTTCTCTTTCTCTACTTCGCCGTAAAACTGCAATAACTGAGAAAAAAGGGGGCACGAATTTAACTCTTTCATTGAAGGCTACCATTGTGTTGGATCTAGGGCTTGAATTAGGGCTTGTTTTTCGTAGGTCTTCGCTTAAACCAGACGATCGGGACGATCATATGAGACCCATTAATCGCTTCCAATCGCTTCGATCGCCTACGATCGTCTCAGTAGTTGCAAACGATCGATGCAACAGAAACGACCGGGGCGGTCATAAGGGATCGTAGGAGATCCATTTTATAATAAAAAATAATTAAAAATTCGTGGTATAGTGAAAGATTATAAAAATAAGACGCTGATTTTTTCTCACTTGATACAAAAGGATGTGTTTTCGTTTTCGCTCAGCTCTACATAAGATGCAAATCGAAATTTAGAGGCTAATTTTTGTTTTAACCATGAACAAGTACATTCTAAGGCCCAGGCGAAACGTCCAACTTCGCATGAGTCGAACATAATGCAAATTACCAAAAGCTATTGTTTTTGGTCATTTACATGAGGTTCGACTCATGTGAAGTTCGACGTTTGGCCTGTACTGGGCCTTATACCAAAAACACACTCAGTGGCGATAAGCAGGGTGCATTCTTTTTTAATTTACGAAAGTATTCAAATAAAGTTCATTAACCCGAATTGAAGGAAGGAATTTTTCAAGGTATAAAGAGTTTTTTTCTAGGTTTCTATTCAGTAGAGGTATTTTTTTTTTTTTTTTTTTTTTTTTTTTTTTTTTTTTTTTTTTTTTTGGGCTAACGTAAGAGAGCCAAATGAATTTAAAGGTGCGATACGACAAGTGTGCATGTTTTGATTTTGTCCCTGTTACGTTACATGTCGCTGCAACAAGTCCCTTTGTGTGTGAAGTAAACACTTTAAAGCTCGCTTATTAATTTCCAAAACTTAAATGATAAAAAAAAATCATGACTGTTACATGCAATTAATTCATTTCGTTTTCTTCTTAGAGAAATGGTTGAAAAATCAAACACTGCAATCTGTGGTCTACCATTCTGGATACCAATCCCAAGCAACGACACTGCCTCCTTCATAAATGATGTCGTTATGTCCGCCGTCAATGTACCTTTCTGCGCCTTCGCGTTTCTTGGAAACCTGGCTGTCATTTTAGCTGTCATCAAGACACCTTCCCTACAAAGCCCCTGCAATATTTTGCTGTGCAGTCTGGCCACTACTGATTGTTTGACTGGTTTGGTAGCTCAGCCAATATTTGTTGCCTGGCGTTTGATGATTCACCGCATCCATGAATCCTGCGATCATCAGTTTGAACTGTTTAATGCGTATAATGTGAGTCAAGCAGCCATTACAGGATGGTCGTTTGCCAACATCACCCTTATCAGCTTTGATCGCCTTTATGCACTCGCAAAGCCTTTAAAGTACCGTGCAAACGTGACCAATAAAGGTACATGTATTTTTTTAAAGTAAGCTGTGCGGAAAAGGAATTTAATGGGAAAAGTTTTAAGAAGGGAAGCTTTATTTATCAGATCAAATCCCCAAATCTTGGTATATGATTTTCAATATTCGCAAAAATGTGCCCCTTCACATCCCAGTAAAAAAGGCTATCAGGAGTTTGCATCATTCACTTGAATCCACTTGTAAAACTAAATTAATCCTACTCGAAGTCCTATTTCAACACTAAAGAAATTCCTTGATCTAGTGACAACAGCCATTTTGCAAATTTGAAGTTCAATGCTGTCAAGCTGATGAATTACAAGTGGGTGGGAATTTTCCGGGACTTTTACCAAGTTCATTCCAAGGATATAGAAAAGAGATGCAGTGCTTCTACTCTAATTCAGATATGTTAAAGGACTACCATCGTCTATGAAAGATATATAAAAAGGTTAACTTTTCTGTCAAAAATACTATTTTAATGGTTAAGTGTTTGAACCTTAGGGTGGAGCTTCCCTTATAAAACATTTTTGAGTAGAAGAATTTTAACTTGATAAGTCACATTATTAGTTTTCAAGGTAAACCGCTCGAAATACAATACTTTATTTTTTTAAAACATAGCTAGTAGAGCCGCGCAATGAAATTCAGTATACGTCTGCGTCCACCATAATTCGATGGTGCACGCTAAATGCATGGACCAGTTGTTAATTATTTAAGAAAAAAAGGATCAACAAATTCACAATATTTTTTTTCCTCAACAGTGGCAGCGTGGGCAGTTACTATTATGGGAACAGTATGCCTGGTGATGGCGAGTTTGGTGGGTTTTATTTTACCCGAGATCCACGCGTTTATTCTGTCGCTGGCTTTGGGTGCGATTTTTGTCTTTCTGCCAATCGTCAACCACATTTTAATCTTTATTGCCATTCGTCGTCATAACAACCAGGTGGTGGACGCCGTTTCAGGACAGAATGCGTCCGTTTTATTTAGTCGGGAAAAGAAAGCGGCCATTGATATGATCATTGTTATCGCTGTTCTAATGCTTTGCTTGGCTCCTGCAGTAGCGGTCAATATGTTTTCCGGGTTATTTCCTGTGCTATTTGAATTCTTATTTGTGTGGTCTAATGTTTTCATTTATACCAATTCCTCCATAAATCCTGTTATTTATCTTGGTTCGAAACAGAGAGATCAGAAGTGCGGTAAGATCAATGATGTGCTTTTGATTACCAATCTGTTGCGCTGTCTTTTTCGTTTTAAAAATTTGATATATACTCTATTTTATTATAATTATTCATACGTTATTTCATTATAATCACTGTAAAGTCCGTGTTAGCTCCCGGCGTCAATGTAAGCTTGCACTAACTCACTCAACCCTCTTCATGACCTTGGGTACATAAGTCCATGACCAGAGATGGCCACTGCTGCCTGTCGTTTGCCTTCCTCCTCAGCTCTCCCCAGCTAACTCCGCCAATTTCTGCCGTTTAACCGCGGTCAACCTGTCGCTACCACTGGAAGAATTCTTGAGTTCAAGACGTAAAGTTGTCCTGAAAACAAATCAGTTCAGTGGGTTGCCACTCCGCCACATCACGGTGTTTAAAACTTTGTTTTTAAGTTCAGTAAGTTGAAGATATTATGTATTCAAATGAGGAATGGCAATACGTCAGTGTGTTTGACAGCTGCAGGTAATTTCCTTGCTATTTGCAACCTTGAAATCAGAACTGCATGCAATGTACATCAATTCGAATTAAGTAATCAGGAAATGAGGACATTTAAATCTATGTTAAATCAGTATTAATAAAAATAAATAACTTTATAAGGTTGACACGATTACTGGTGTTCCAGTAGTAGAGGGGCATTTTTCCCTCAGCTACTACAGATTTGACACGTTAATAAAGTTTTATTATTATTATTATTATTATTATTATTATTATTATTATTATTATTATTATTATTATTATTACTATTATTATTATTATTATTATTATTATTATTATTATTATATTATTATTTTCATTGTGGTCCTTGAAAATGAAACAAAAAAGTATTGTAAATAAAGAGAAACTTGCAACTGTTAAAAATCTCTGATGGGTGGCTGAGTTGTAAATTTAAATTATAACGCCTGGGAGACATATTTGGTTGTAATGAAGTTATGACTTTGTTGTTTAGATCTATCGAAATAATTGCTTCGCGAACATTAATAACTTAACTCAGCCGTGACACAGTCCCTTTAAGAATGACATTGTGTGAATCAACAATAGTTATTTGCAACTTATTACATAGTATCATAGGCAAATAATGTTTTTAAAGGGGAAAGCTTCGCAGCCCTTTGGATGCATTACAGACCTATGGTAAGATGCAAATTTCGAATGTAGAATTATAGGCACGTAATGCGTGCAGAGTGAAGAACTGTATCTACAGTTACAAGCATTTGATGACAATTATAGTTAACATTGTATGTTGTTATATCCTTGTTTAAACGTAGAACTTTGTATGCGATGCATATTTTTCCTTTCTGTGCATTGTAAATTTTCAACTACTATTTTGAAAAGTTTAATAAAAATTTTCAAAATCTGTTTTGTCTATTCTTGGATTGACTGCAACTATTTGCAGGTGAGTTGCCATTTTTTTTAGAATTAATAATTAAACGAATCATACTGATCACGAATCTTAGGCTACGTTTACACGGACACGGTTCATTTGTACGCCTTACGCCTTTCGTTTACACGGCACCGATCGAGACCATACTGTAACCGGGTCGTTTTGAAAACGCTGTCAGTGGAGCGTTTCAAAACGATACGGTTTCGTTCGTAAACGGTCAAAAACGGCGAAACCGCGTCGTTTGAAAACGGCCATGTATTTTGGCACGAACTGGCTGGCTTGCGAAGGGTAACATGGTGAAACAAGCATAGAGAGCAGCGCTTGCTTATACAATCACATCGAACAGTCGGAAATCGTTAAAAGGCTCCGTGAAATCTCGAAACCGTGTCGTTTTCGATGCGGTTCGAGGTCATGAAACCGTGTCGATTGATAACCGTGTCCGTGTAAACGTAGCCTTATAAAAAGATCGCGGAGCATGCTCAGGAGACCAGCTGCTTTCAGACTTATTTTTTGGTCGTGGTTTTTCCGCCAGAATTATGACAAACCTTGCATGGAACAGAGTGTAAATACAAAGTGAGCCAAGCTAAACTAATTAAGGAAAGCGAAGTGAAATTAGCAACATTAACGCCGACGGAACATAGAATAAAAACAATCGTAAAGTAGTGAGGATTGTGCAATGCTAAGAATAGATTTCCAGTCTACATCTGTCAAAATAAATACTAATGATTCTCGTCTTTTATTCCTTTCGATCTTTAATATTAAATTCGATTTTGGACAATTAACATAAATTTGCCTTCATAAACACAAATTTGTTTGTTTTACTGAAGTTAATTTCTATATACTGGACTGTTTATTTTTTCTTTTGTCGACCTACAAAACTACGGCACTTTATTACTAGATTGTCCTTTTCACCAAGAGGGAGGATTCCTTTTGGAAACCAAATAAATAAATAAAGCTTTTCAAGAGTATATTGCTCATAAATCTCGCTGCCTTATAGATTTTTCTGTACGGCAATCAGAAACTGCACTTCGCCAAAATAAATAAATAAATAAATACGACTGTTTTTCTGTTTCAGTTTTTACTTCCGGAAGTTTGGCTGACAGTTTGTATGTAAAGCTTAAAATCTGTTGAGTTTTTTCCGTTCACTTTGTATTTCACCGGCAATATTTTGTCGAAGTTACATAATACCATATAATAATAGCAAATAATAGCATGGCCAGAAATCTTGGGCCAATAACCTGTGAATAATAAATAGCAGGTTTATTTATCATAAACCTCTAGAGGAACTTCTTCCGCAAAGGGCTTTTCGATTTAATTTCTCAGATTGTACATATGTTGCATTCTCACGAGATGGCCGCTGTTTTTAATTGTGGCAAACTTGGGGTAAAGATTTGTCTGTGAAAATCTACAACAAAATTTGCAGGCAATCTATTTAACCTGCAATTTTTCTCAAATTTGATCAACATTATCTTTTTCCCGGCATCTTTAGTTTACAGCGTTAAAGTGTTTCACAGGTCAATTTATTCAGAAATTATTCGAGATTAGATTAAGGCTTTTTCCATACACTGTTTTTGCGGCATGTTTACCTCAATTCAAAATGGCGGCCTATCCCGTGAAAAGGCCTACTTGAATTACCAAGTAAGCGAAGCAACAATTAATTGTGGAGGGTGAAATGAAATTCAGATCAACTTTAATGCCAGCGATTTAAGAGATATTTCTACCGAACCAATTGGAAAGCGCTGAAGTTGAAGTTAATAGATTCTTGAGTAAAAATTGCGGCTTTACGACCAAAGTAAGATAAAATATTAAAAATAATACAAAATAAAGATGCTTTCGAATGATTTGTATATACGCAACCGTTTACAAAACAGTTAAAAGTCGTATAAAACAGTTTTAAATCAAATAGAATTAGTAATATATAATTAACTGAAACGCTAAAGTCTTACATGATGTTTGTAACTGAAATTAACTTAAAAAGTAGTAATAAAAGTTAAAAAGAGATTTTAAGAAATAAAGGAAATGATCTTCGCAGTGATTAGCACAAAACGTAACGTTTCGCTTTTGCTTTGCTTTAATTAGTTTCGAAACTTACGTGATTCCCCTTAGCCTACTCAATGAACGTTCGGCGATTTAAATAGTTCTTTCTGTGCATAAAAACAGATGTCGGTGTTGGCTTATAACAAGTCATGCTTTCGACTGATTATGAAATTTAGGCAGAGTTGCGGAGCAGAGTGAACAAACTACCTCGTGACGGTAAGTGAAAAAAAAAAACTGTTTTTTGTTTCGTCAAACGACATTCTGGATTTTAATTTCAAGAATAACCATTTACTCCGAGGTTTCGGTCGTCCCTTGAAAATGAATAAAAACAATTAATTCTGTATTTCGTTTCTCCATAGAAAAATGATTGAACGCGAGAACGGTACAATCTGTGGACTACCTCAATGGCTACCAATCCCAAGCAACGACACTCCCTTCTTCATAAATGATGTCGTTCTGTCCGCCGTTAACGTACCTTTCTGCGCATTTGCATTCATTGGAAACCTGGCTGTCATTGTCGCTGTTATCAAGACACCTTCCCTGCAGCAAAGACCGTGCAATATTTTGCTGTGCAGTCTGGCCACTACTGATTGTTTGACCGGTTTGGTAGCTCAGCCGATATTTGTTGCCTGGCGTTTGATGATTCACCGCATCCATGAATCCTGCGATCATCAGTTTGAGCTGTTTATTGCGTACTATGTGTGTCAAATAGCCATTACAGGATGGTCATTCTCCAATATCGCCCTTATCAGCTTTGATCGCCATTGCGCACTCGCAAAGCCTTTATATTACCGTGCAAAAGTGAGCAAGAAAGGTACGTGTATTACTGCAAACTTAATCTATGCGAAAAAGGAATTCTACCATGACTTTGCATTATTGTAACATAGAATTCCCCTTAATGCTGTTTGAACTGAAAGTTGAAGCATCTTCTGAACTTCTCGGAAAATTTCGGAAAATTTCGTCGAAAAATGCTCGAGAACGTTCGTATGGCCTTTGAACAACACTCAGATAATTGTTAAAAATCGTCAGTTTAAAATTTTACAAAAAGTTGCTCAAAACTGCAAAAAGTTGCTGGAAATTTGCTCAAAAGATGAAAAGCTGTCCAAAATTAAAGTTGCCGAGCGGCTTTAGGACAGCCCCAGGGCGGAGCCTCCCCTTATAAAACTTTGTTGAGTAAAATAAACTTAATAAGCCACATAATTTGTTTTCAAGGCAAACTGCTCGAAATACAATACTTATTTTGTTATAACATAGCCAGTTGAGCCGCAAAATCAAATTCAGTACGGTAAGCGTGCACCAAAGTCCATAATGCAATTGTGCACGCTGGTAGCGTGAGCAAATCGCTTCTCGCGACAGAAATTAAATGAGAAGATAGGAGGCCACGAGTTTTGCTCTTTCATTGAAGGCTGCCATTATGTTGGATCTAGGGCTAAAATTGTTTTTCGTAGGTTTTCGCTCATACCAGGCGATCGGGACGATCATATGAGAACCTCCTGATCGTTTCCAATCGCTTCGATCGCCTACGATCGTCTCAGTAGTTGCAAACGATCGATGCGATAGAAACGATCGGGGCGATGATATGAGAACCAACCTTTACGCTTCTTTCGCGATCTCCAAAATTCCTGTGTGCACCATTAACGTATGAACCAGTTGTTAATTAATTAAGAAAAAAAGGATCAACAAAGTCACGATATCTTTTTCCGTCAACAGACGCAGTATGGGCAGTCATTATCATGGGAACATTATGGCTGTTGATGACGGTTTTGGTGCTTTTTTTATTTATGCACGTGTTCCAGGCGTTTATTCTGCTGATGCTTTGTGGTGTGATTTTTTTAGTTGTGCCAATCGTGAACCACGTTGGAATCTTCATTGCCATTCGTCGCCATAACAAACAGATAGCGGACGCTGTTTCAGGGCAGAATGCGTACGTTTTATTTAGGCGGGAAAAGAAAGCAGCCATTGATATGATCATTGTTATCGCTGTTCTAATGCTTTGCTTGGCTCCTGCAATAGCGGTCAATATGGTTGAAAGGTTATTTCCCGTGGTATTTGAATTCTTATTTGTCTGGTCTAATGCTCTTGTTTATATCAATTCCTCCATAAATCCTGTTATTTATTTGGTGCGAAATTATGAGATAAGAAATGCAGTACGATCCATGATTTGGTGTTGACTTCTGTTCCTTTATACTGTAACAAAATAAACCCATAAATCCTGTTATTTATTTGGTTCGGAAGAGTGAGATCAGAAGTGCAGTAAAATCCATGATTTCCCTTTGCAATTGATTACTGATCCTATTTCATTAACTGTTGTTGTACTTGAGCTTTTTGTCAAAAAGCATTGGTTTGATTTTATACATAATGAAACCTTGAAGTGTATGGGTCTTAAATCTTCCACTTTTGTGTTTCAGTTAAAACTATTTCTTAAATACCGTAAATAATCTAATAAAGGCCCGAGCCTCTATCAAATTTTAGGGGTCCTAGGAGGGTCGATGTCTTCATCGTCATCGGGGTCAACTTTGTTGGTGTTGTTAGCCTCTTCGATGCCCGAGTCAAGCAAGAAACTAACTATATTGCGTGATTTTACTCTGTGGAGCATTTCCCTGGTTTTTGAGGCGATCCTTCGGGAGGGGGGCGTCTATTAGAAACGGGGTGTTTATTAGAGGGGGGCATCTAATACAAACTTTACACCTCAGGGGAGGCGTTTATTAGTTAAGAAATAGAAGACATGTTCCGTGTTTGCTAGTGGGAGTTAATAGAAACACTAGTGGAAGCTTTGGGAGAACGAGAAATGCTGTGGGAACATCGAGTCTGATAGAGCGAGTGTATCTCCAACTTTTCCAGTATCTCCCAAACTTTCACGAGGGTTTCTAGAACTCGATACCGAAACACGGATAACATATTTATCATAGAATTTCATATTTAGAAATCAGCAGTTAGAACATAACGCACATCGAAAAGTATATATTTAACGACTTTATTTAACATCAAAACGTAGAATTCTCTTCAAACCTCTGTACAAAGGTTTTACATCATAGAAACAGTAATCAACCAATCGCTAGTAAAGGAGTCGATGAACAGAAATAAATCAACTGTTCAACATTTGCTTCAAGACTGGAAAATTCACCTATTGTTTGACCATTCACTAACAAAGAAAACAAGCCCCAAAGTTAACGAGTTATGAGAAATTACTAAACCGATTTTTTTAACTGAAGGTTCCAGTTTACACTGGAAGGAGTCAAGAATTGTGCTTTTATTTCGCTTCATCGAGCCTAACCGAATGGTTTGACACCGACGCTGCCGATCCAGCGACTCGAACTTTGGAGGTGAAATTGCATTCTTTTTCTGTCAAATATATTTTGACTCGACATTCTGAAGAATATCTTGTCCGGTGTTGAGGAGCTGTGAATAGTTTGAAGTGCTGAATAGCCTTGAATGGAGGAAGTTGCGCCAATTCATAACTTCTTTGAAAGATCAGCCGCCTCGATAATTTTCTTTCACAGACTATTTTTGAATTGTAGCAGACTCTGTAAACATCTTACTCGCTTGTAACATTTCAAAATGTGGGAAATATTATGTTATAGTCTTAACCATGGTTTTTGTCAGCTTGTGACATTAAAATTTGGCAGCAATTATTAGTTGTTATTTTTCCATTGCTTATTTTAGCGCCGTAAATATTGGTTGCTTCGTGTCTACGTCTTCTGTTCTTTTTCTCCATAAAGTTATAAAAACACATTTATATTTATAGGACCATTCAGCTACTGTTACGTATTTTACTTTGTGCTATTTTCTACTATAGATACGAGGCGTTTATTTAGAGTGGGTGTTATTATTAGATCATTTACGGTAGCTTTGGTTACTCCCTGAAGGCTCAGTGTCGAATTTCCATTCTACAAATATCTTGTAATTTGGGCGTGCTATGCTCACCAACCTTCATTATATACAAGTATTCTAAGTAAACTTGGCTTGTGGCCGTATAAAGTTTGCACTGCACTCTGTTACGACGACTAGTCCCAACGGGGTTTATTGTATTCTAAAAGTAAATGAGCCTAGTTCACGAAGACAACGTTTAGATGTAGTGGTGCAACAATGTGGCTAATGATGCAGTAAATAATAATAGTAAATAGTAAACACACTTGTAGACCTGGACTTTCTGAAACTTTGTCTAAAACTTCGTCGTAAGCAGCCCTATGTATTAAAGAATTATCATCCTCCCAGAATAAGTTGTAGTATGCAAATATATTTGTAATAGTTTTATTATGTATTGCGTTTTCTATACTGTAAAATTCCGGTTATAAGCCTCCGGTTATAGGCCCATCTATCTGGCAACAAAAAAATACATCCGATTATAAGACCTCCCGGATATAAGTCCCCCCGCTGCCGGATGACAGTACCCAAAACCCCTTACGAAGTTGTATAAGCCCAGGGCTAAACGTAATTTTAAGGTATCTGCTATATGTAGCACGACTGTCTGTAGATTTTATTTTCAGCCTCCATTGCAATAAAAAATTAATAAAAACGAAAAACGAAATACGTTTTAGTCCGTTGATCAGTAAAGAGAACATGTATTATAAATAATAAAGATGGTAAATTTTAAGCTCGGTGATAAATAATGAAGATGAATTTTTCAACAATGACACGAGCATGGGACAAAGAAAAATTCTGAGTCCCCGACGGGAATCGAACCCATGGCCTCCCAGATACCGGTTGGTATACCGTAGAATTCTGGTTATAAGCCCTGGGCTTATACAACTTGTAAGGGGTTTTGGGGGGGGTAAAAAGGGGAATAAAAAAAATTAAAAGAGGGCGGGGGTTGATGAAAATTTTTAATAAAAAAAAAAAAAAATTTTTTTTGGGGGGGGGGGGGGGGGGGTTTTTTTGGGGGGGGGGGGGGGGGGGGGGGGGGGGGGGGGGGGGGGGATATGTTATTATGAAAGCCTCCTACGAAGACGTTCTTTTGGATGACGTGACGAGCCAAAAAAATGTCTGCGTAGGAGGCTAACCTCACGCAAATAGCTACACGTCGGCCGTTCTCGTTACCGGGGAAGATTGCGTGAAGAGCTAAAGATACTTCTTTCAATGAAGACCACATTGTGTAACAATAGAAAATCGCATTGGACAATATCCTCTGACAATGAAGAACCGCAGCAGCTTTTAGGCATGTTAAAACTAAGCGATTCAATCGATGAATCGCAGAGATCTTTGAAAAATACCCACCTTTAGTTTACACGCGTGGAAATGGAAAAAAAAATAGACTGTAGTCCCGACAGGCCATCAAAATTGCCTGCCTTCTATCTTTCCTTTTGTTGAGACCGGAGGCAGCCATCGAGAAATTGCTTTCCATAGATAATAAACCCATCAAACCGGAAAAACAGTACACAACCAACAAAAGGTAAGTGAACTTTATTTATCTCGCTTTCAATAGATTACACTTCGGGATCGGAAGTGCTGACGCATTCCTTTTTCCTTTGATTGACGTTTTCATCGCCCACGGCGAAAAGTATTCCCTTGAGAAATTAAAACAGTCCCTTGAGAGTTTACACGAAAAATGTGGTCTGGGGAGTGAAAATAGTGCCCACTGTCCCAATACTATTTTACTTTCACAAGCAAATTAGTCGAAAAAATGGAAGCTCGTTTTCCAGAGTTGTTGATGAGCGAATTAAAATTTTCTACAAAACCAAAAACACACTGAAAACAAAGTCAGGGATTGAGTGATAAAGCAATTATTGAACTCAGTTGTCGCAAAATATCATCAGTGTCTCGCAGATCAATTATTTTTCGAAGCTGAAGGTTGAGGCAAGTAATTGATCTGCTCACAACGGTACAAATCACGATATTTTGCTCAAACGCGTCCAATATCGATCGAAAGATCGTCAATTATATATTCGCCACTATATGAATAAAAGAGTACTACTTGCTGAACACCACTCAATGACGGAAAGGAAAATGAATTTCGGATCAACATTAATGCCATTGATTTAAGAAATACTGCTACCGAGCCAATTGGAAAGCAGTAAGCTTTGAAGTTAGCAGATCTTTATGTAGAAAATTCAGTTTAAGGGCGTAAAAAATTAATCCCATTGCAAAAAAGTAATATAGCATTAAAAAAAGTTTACGATTTGTCTGCATGAAATTGTATAATTACTTAACAATTCTAAAAAGATCGATGTAGCTTGAGTAAAATCGTTTAACGTAGTTTATAATTCAACAGGAAATTGAAAAATACACAACTGAAACGCTAAAAATATATCCGTGCGTGCATGATGCTAAAAACGTTGAAAAGCCGAATCACAATCTGTCAGAACAAAAATGACCGCCATTTTTTAATTCCTCTTCTATAACTGAACGGCAATTTTTGATTCGTACTTTATTAAATAAACAAGTGAATTAACATAAAACGCACCGGTTTGCTCTGCTCAGTTAATAAATTTCCAAAATAAACCTTCAATCCTTTGCCGATTCATAAAACTTGAAAATTTATACAGTCGGTTTTGTAGATGGGGATTTCCAGGACAAATTAAAGCTATGCAGTTGTTTATATAAACAAAAGAAGAAGATGAAACTCGCGCAGACATCGCATAGCAGACTTCTAAAACTGACTCTAGTGGGTAGGTGCAGATAATAGTGGAAGCAGTACAGAATTGGTATAATTATGACAAAATCAGCAGAAGAGAATTTCTTCCGTTAAAGGTGGGTCACAAAGAAAAAGAGTGCTTTATAGGGAAACCGATGAATCAAAAACGTTTAATGGACCCGTGTGCCGGGAGAGGTTTTGTTGCTTCAAATTTGAGGATTGTAGATTTTCGGAGAGGCATGTAGTCGCAATAGTACTATAGATTGGAATAAAGACAAAACGACAAGGAGCAAAGGAAAAGCGCGCTGCTAGTTACACCGCTACTTGATTACATAATAAAATGCATTGGCAAAAAAATATTCAACAAAGTGAATAATTTTAAAATTGCATTCGATCACTGACAGTGACGTGACAAGTTCTGTACAATTTCGATCACAATGTTAATATTTCTACACTTTATTGCCCCCGCAGGGTTTTGGCCTCTGAGGAGGCACCCTAGGAGTCCCCGGGTGTATACATACAAGGACAAAGAATGTTTGTTGAAAAAGTAAGAAACGTGTTTGTAATGGGCGAAGCGTTCTCGATTTGACAAAACTAGGCGCGCACGGTCGTCTCGGGTAATATTTTAGCAAGCGCGCACGGTGGTGTCGGGTACTTGCAACCATGAGGTCGCGTTTCGTCACCTTCGAGCTTCGCCATCTTCTAGCAGCATTTCGTTTTCCGGTTTTGGTTTACGCGTGTTCACAGATTTGTTCGAGCGGTTTCTCTGCTTTAAGTGATATTTGAAGCAGTTGTTAGTAATACGTCGAAAGATTTCGAGCAATTGGTTTCGTGTTCTTGGCTACGTGTGTTCCAAGAGCTGGTTCGAGCGTCAACGTTTGCTTTCGGGTGTTTGTATCGTATACATCTTACAACGAGTAATAAACAAAAATGTAATACAAGGTAATTCGTTTCGCTAACAAACTGTCAGATTATTTGATCCAAAGAGTGGGTTGAATAAGGATCAAAAGTTGTTTTCTCGAATCTTTGAACTGTGCCATATATATTTGTTACTCGCGGAATTTTTAGGCTTTTTGGCCTTGAATGTTATAAGCCCGGGAATAAGCTTGCGTGTTGTCACCACGAATAATGTGTTATGTGTTATTTCCGCTAGGTTAATATTTCCGCGCCCTAGGTAATATATTCGACTTGAACTTGTGAATTAATATTTTTAGGACGCAACGGTGTCACACAACAAGAAATTCCGCAGCAAACAATGTCATGACGTACATGGCACAGTAAAAAAGAAGCCTTATTGTGTAGTCCATCGGCATTAATAAAGGCGACAAAAAGACTCCACTAATCCTAGATTATTGCTGTAAAACAAATTATAAAAAGGCGGGGGCAGCTTCATAGTGAGAACTATTACTAGTTAAAGAAGGTCGATTTTGGGGCTGGGACCAGACGTTCTTATAATTTTTTTACAAATTTAATTATCAGCTTTAGTCTGATGAAATTAAAATAAATTAATTCATACAGACTCCATACATAATCAGAGGCAGCGCCTGTAGTTATTTCCGTAAAAATAACTAAAAGAGACTGAACTGCTCAGCGAGCTGTGCCTCTGAGCGATTTACTCCAATTCGACCGCGTTTTTAAAGTTAAAAATAAGTATATTTCTAAGAACATTTTTTTAGGTTATGGTTGTCTAAAATAACACGAACGTCCAATTCCAGCCAAAAAAATATACCTCCTTCAATGCGGCTGCTTCAGGCTTCTGATCTAGTTACTTGAACACGTTGTTAAATATAAACTCTCCACACACCATTCTACATTGGTTTATTTTAAGGAAGTTTACTACTACTACTGCGCGTTACGAATGGTCGTCTCTCGCGCTCGCCTAACTTTCGCCAACTCACAACGCGCTTCGCAAAAAAAAACTGTTCCAATGGCTATGATAAATGAAACTGCCAAAGGACTAAATCCATATGATAGCACAAAATGTACAAAATAGTTGTGCAGTATTTGTAACAATAAGACGATTTATTTTCTTCACTTGAAATAACCGGAGGCGATGGAGCGTTTTGGAACGCGGGGGGCTAAGACTGTCCCAAAAATACTCGGCAAGTTTTCCTATTTGGAGCAACTTTTTCCGTTCTAGCATCTTTTTGTTTTCTAAGCAGTTTCTAGACCGAAGATTTCCGAAGATTCTCATATTGTTGTTCGAAGGCCATACGAACGTTTCCGATCGTTTTTCGAACTTTTCCGAAGACTTCCAAGGACGTTTCGAAGATGTTTGAACTGACTCACGAGACGGAATATCTTGACAAATCAATGTTAGGCCGCCCTCCCGATATTTTCGGCACTAAAACGTGGGGGGCTGAGCCCTCCCAAATTTTCGTTTGGGAGGGGGGGGGGGCTACAGCCCCCTCTGCCACCCCTGCTGTGATATGCGAGCTCTAAAATTCAATCCTCAACCAACGGTTTACGCTTTTCGCTGCCGTCAATCATCTTAGCGGACTTCTCGGGAAAAAGAAGTTTACTTCAACCGGGTCAAAAGGTCACGTCTGTGCGTTGTGATTGGTAGATTTCGATTCATTTTGTTTGTTTCTGTTTTTCATGGTTCGTTAGCTGTCGCCATACTTATGATTGACGGCAGCGAAAAACGCAATCCTTAGTTGGAGTTTGAATTTCAGAGTTTGCATATCACTGAAAACCGCAATAAGACTACTTTAGTTTAATTCATAACTCATAACAGTTTCCAGGACTTTCCAGGTCTTATACTTTGATGGGTCAGTACTACAAATATTTATTATTTGCTGCTGCAATTATAAAATCAAACAAATGTCCAGTACGTCACTAGTAACCATAGCAACAGTAGAATCTGTTCAAAACACCCTTAATTTTCGCTTTAAGTGCTAATAATGATCATCCAGTTAAGAGAAAACTTTTCAGGGCAAAGGTTTTAAAAAATCTGTATTTGGGGTTCAGAGCCATCTTAAATTTTTAAAAATTTAAGGTGGCTCGGTGTGAACAACTAAATTTTAAAGCTCACCATTTCTTAAACCCGATATGCAAGAAAAAAAATCATTACTGTCACATGCAATAAATTCATTTCATTGCTTCTCAGAGAAATGGTTGAAAGTGCGAACACTACAATCTGCGGTCTACCTTACTGGCTACCAATTCCAAGCAACGACACTGCCTCCTTCATAAATGATGTCGTTCTGTCCGCCGTTAACGTACCTTTCTGCGCCTTTGCATTCATTGGAAACCTGGCTGTCATTCTAGCTGTTATCAAGACACCTTCCCTACAAAGACCGTGCAATATTTTGCTGTGCAGTCTGGCCACTACTGATTGTTTGACCGGTTTGGTAGCTCAGCCGATATTTGTTGCCTGGCGTTTGATGATTCACCGCATCCATGAATCCTGCGATCATCAGTTTGAACTGTTTAAGGCGTTTTCCGTGTGCCTATTCGCTTTTGCTGGATGGTCGTTTGCCAATATCACCTTGATCAGCTTTGATCGCCATTACGCGCTCGCGAAGCCTTTAAAGTACCGTACAAATGTGACCAAGAAAGGTACATATATTATGACTATTATTGTAAACGTAATCTATGCGGAAAAGGCAATCAGTAGAAAAGGCTTTAAAGGGCTGTAGTCACGGATTTTACCAGATTTTTGAACAGCCAAAATTTATATTTGTGTCGTAGGAACCTAAAAATAATGGTTTATTATTTAAAATTGCTATATTAGAGCACTGAAGCTGTTAACAAGCATCTATGGTTGCGAATGGCTTAGATGGGAATGGATTGCAACTTTAACAATATAAAATTAAGGATAAACTTTTCAGGTTGTTTGCGCGCGTCTTAAATAAATCGATATTTATAGCCATTGATTGTTTCCTTCCGCAAATTCATGTTATATCTTCTTTTAGGTGTTCAAAGGTAATGTTTTTTAAAGGATACGTTGCCTAGCATTAATTTCAGAACAGTTTAGAACAAACATCGCAGAGATCTGCGTGACGTAGCTCCATAAGAGCCTCCATTTTGAATGTCACCGCTTTTGTTAGAAATTCGGAAAAAAGAAAAAAGCCCCCCCCCCCCCCCCCAATGTCCGAGGGTTAAGCTTGGTAGCATTTTTATCAAAAAATACTCAATATATAAAATATATATATACCCGATATATTATGTTTTAATTTTTGCAAAAAAAAAGGTTCCCCTTTATGTCCCACTAAAATCCATCATCAAGAACTTGTAATTGATCCTAAACAAAGTCATTCTTTAACACTAAAGAAATTTCTATTTAGTGTCAACAGCCATTTTGTAACTTCAAAGTTCAAAGATGCCAAGGTGATGAATTAAAAGTAGTTGCGAATTTGCTCGGGGAAATGCAGTGCTTTCTGGCTTTCACTTTAGATATCAAGGGGAACCAACTGTCTATTACAAGAATATTAGGGGGCCATCTTTTCTGTCAGAAATCGTATATTAACGGCTGAATGTTTGGACTTCGGGGCGGCGCCCCCTCGTTAAAAACTGTATTGCGAAGAAGAATTTTTACGTTACCAAGTCAGATAATTTGTTTTCAAGCTGAACTGCTCGAAAAACAATACTTAATTTTTTTATGACATAGCAAGTACAGCCGCGCAATAAATTTCGTCAAATGGTGCACGCTGGTAGTGTGAATAGCTTCGCCAAAAATTATTTTCTCGCGCGAGTGGCGCGAGTTAAAACGGGGTAAAACATTCGTCACAAAAAATGGCGCGACTTTTGATGTACATTTCCACCGACAGTGCCACAAAACAATTGCCTCTACCAAATCGTACGCTTTTTTCGTGCTCTCCACACTCCCCCGGGGGGGTACTCCAAGTTTTTGGGGCTCCCCCCGTCCTACCCTTTTATATACCATTTTGACAGAAAAGGCACCCCTTTCATATACCTTTAATTGAAAAAGGTACCCCTTTCATATACCTACATGACATCACATAGACTTAAAACAGGAAGTTGTATTGTCATTTTCATGCAGCGTTAAAAAAATTTAAATGATACAGCCATAAGTTGCGTCTGTTCAAAATATTTTAATTAAAGGCCCTTTTAAATACCTAAATGACAGATTTCCCCACCCTTTCATATACCTAAACTTGTAAAATCCCTACCCTTTTATATACCTGAAGCCTGAAAAAGGTACCTCTTTCGGGCGGAGCCTCCCCGTATAGGTCATTATAGGGAGTACCCCCCCCCCCCGGGCAAACTCCCTGCGTGCATCATAACTCGATAGCACACTCTTAAACATTGTTAATTAATCGAGAAAAAGCGTCAACAAAGTTAGTACGTTTTTTTGTCAACAGACGCAGTATGGTCAGCTACTATTACGGGAACAGTATGGCTGTTGGTGACGATTTCAGTGCGTTTTATCTTGCCCGAGATCCACGCGTTTATTCTGATGCTATCTGTTGGTGTTATTCTTGTCATTCTGCCGATTGTAAACCACATTTTAATTTTTATTGCCATTCGTCGTCATAACAACCAGGTGGTGGACGCCGTTTCAGGGCAGAATACGTCCGTTTTGTTTAGGCGGGAAAAGAAAGCAGCCATTGATATGATCATTGTTATCGCTATTATAATGTTTTGCTTTGTTCCTACAATAGCCGTCAATATGTTGAGAAGGTTATTTCCTGTGGTATTTAAATTCTTTTATGTCTGGTCTAATGTTTTCATTTATATCAGTTCCTCCATAAATCCTGTTATTTATTTGGTGCGGAATTCTGAAATAAGAAAGGCAGTACGATCCATGATATGCCGTTGACTATTGTTCCTTTAATTATACTGTAAAAAACAAACGAGCGAACGAACGTTTTCATAACTTACTAAGTGACTGAGAGATAGATAGATAGACAGACAGACGGACGGACGGACAGACAGACAGACGGACGGACGGACAGACAGACAGACTCTTGATCTGACTGACAAACTGACTTACTGAGTGTCTTGCTGACTGACTGACTGACTGACTGACCGTCTGTCTGTCCGACCTACGGACGGACGGACAGACGGACTGATGGACGGACGGCCGGACTGACTGATTGACTGACTGGCTGACTGACTGACTGACTGACTGACTGACTGACTGACTGACTGACTGACTGACTGACTGACTCAATATATAATTTTAGCAAAGTTTAAAAAAATCTTCCAATGGCGTTACGGGCCGCCTTAAATTTTCAAAATGAGGTGGTCCCTTTGCTTATTTCGATAATTATGTTACTAAATAAATGTATAATTGGGTTGCTTAATAAATAACGGATACGTAATCAAGATAGAAAAAAGGCAGTCCATTTACGAAATTGTAAAGCTCTTTATTGATCAAAATTGTGTCCGTTTAAAAATCAAGAAGCAACAAGGTCAGTATTATACATCATATTCACATACGAACGGAGGGAAATAATCTCATTAAAGGAATATTTCATAAAGTAAACCAATCAATGATTTAAAAAATACAGTGGAATAGGTTAAAGATCTTTGGAATTTAAAAAAATCTAGAAATCTAGGTAAGTATGATTTTTTTAGCACTTGAGAACTAAATGGCATAATATATGAGTTAGTTGGAAATACGAAAGGAATTGTCTTAAATACCATAATGAAAATTCATGCATTTCCATCTGAGAGTGTTCCTTTTTTGTGTGTTCTGACTACTCAAAAAGAATGGAAAGAGCAACTCTTCGCGTTGTCTTGGAGCGTTTTTTTTTTAACTGAGTGCCGTGAAACCAAAACCAAAGCAATCACCCTGGCCAATCACAAACGACACAGACAATCCAGTGAACCAATCAAAACTCGAAGTAAATACATGTAGCCGGCGCGATTCGCGGGAAAAGTGTATTAAGAAGTCGCGATTGGTTTTGGTTTTGCCTCTGATTGGCTGAGAAAAGCTGGCGCGAGATTTTTAAACCAATGTTAAGCGTAGTAATGCTGAACCAAAGGAAATGCGAATTACTTTCGACACTCAAGTAAAAATCGCTCAAAAAGGATTGTAAAAACAAAAATGGCGCATTTGTTGCTTCAAGTGTAATTTTCAGTGACAATTAATTTACGCTCTAAAATCAGGAACAGAAATTCGTTTACACTTTCGACGTTCTGATACTTTCGGACTCGGCAATGCAAATTGCGTCTTGAAAGTAATAATAAGGCAATGTCCAAGCTTGAATGCAGAATGAATTAATAGCCATATTTCACTTTAAGGTATTGCTAACCAGAGCTATTAATAGTGAAATACGTTTGCCTGGTACATAGCCGTGACGCTATTCCTTCCCGCCATTTCCTTCTAATTTTGTAAGTTTGGTTTCGCTGTACATTAGCTATATATGTTTTTAACAATCGTAGTGATAAAAAAAGCAAATTGGCATAGGACTACAAGTCGATATCTACGTCAGAGGAATCATTTTCATCATCATCATCTTCATCATCTCCAGACACGCTATCGTTTGGACCTGTCCCGTAAAATGTCAGCTTCCATTCTAAGAACACTCCTGAACTAATTCGCCCAGACTCCGGATTCAATCCAGGAACAAACTCCTCTTGAAATCCGTTATTAACTTGCACCCGCTGGGACCCAGTCTCTTCAGTTGTGACCTGAACCCGCTGTCCCTGATAATCGGTATCCGTTCGTTTACTCTCGGATACCTTCGGTGGAACTTCGGGTTCGTTCGTGTAAATATAACGATCGTACCCGTAAACTTGGTTACTTTCATCGTTGCTAGGCTCCTCGTCACTAAGTGTTTTTTTAGATGCTTTTTCTAACTGGTAGTTATTGTCTTGTGTCACACCAGGCGTTTCATAGGCGGTAACGAAAGCGTTTGGGTCTTGGCTCATTCCTACTCCGTTTTGAAAATCCTCCGGGAGAATGGTATCGAACATTCCTGGTTCATAATCTCCCCATTCCTCTGCCTCTGCATTACCTGGCACTTCGAAGCAAAACAGAGCGTTATTTCGACATGATCTTTTGCCATGTGCATTTATTAACAAGCCTCCTAAATAAACTGCGACCTTTACTTCAAATGAACGTAATTCAGTTATATTAAGTCTGGTATAATTTTGGGAGGGAGTGTTTGTTGCGGGGGGGTTTTTTTTTTTTTTTTTGGGTCTTTTTTTTTTTTAAATTTTGCATTACAAGGTTTCATCTTGTAAAAAAACACTGGACAACACACTTTTAAACAGCAAAAGCTCGCAGTGCCTCTCTCCACTGAACAGTTTGATCGTTAAGGGATGATAGCATAAATTTGGAGGAGGAAAAAGGTTAAGTCTGCGTTCAGCCTAGAACTCCATCAGGCCGGGGGTTATTCCGTTTTCCATAGCACGAAGCGATTAGGAGTATTTTTACTTTCCCCGTAGAATGCTAGTCCATCGCAAA
Organism: Oculina patagonica; assembly: GCF_052425735.1. NCBI lineage: Eukaryota > Metazoa > Cnidaria > Anthozoa > Scleractinia > Oculinidae > Oculina > Oculina patagonica. Next base: position 8,383,910 of record NC_135763.1, read on the forward strand.
GTTACCCCGATAGTAAATTCGCCAGTACCCATTTATACACCTGGTTAGAGAGAGAGAGGCACTATGAGAGTAAAGTGTCTTCTTGACCAAGAACACAACGCAGTGCCCTGGCCAGGGTTTGAACTCGGACCGCTCGATCTGGAGTCCAGCACACTAACCATTAGGCCACCGCGCCTCGATTTAGGGGAGACCAATATATAAATCTAATTATGTTTATTAGTGAACTGGACTCACTACGCTCAGGTATGTGCACTTTGCTCATCTCCAGACTGAGGTAACACACCAGCCTAGCAGTGGACAGCTGTTTCGTCCTCTTTGGGACTCGTCAGCACTGCGTAAGGCATGGTGGTAATGGGAGAAAAGTGCACATACCTGAGCGTAGTGAGTCCAGTTCACTAATAAACATAATTATATTATGTGCCTCAGGGTTACACTATATACGTGTATATATGTGTATGTACAAGTGATTACTTTAATATATAAATCATCAAACATTTTTTTACTTTGTTGTACCTACCATTAGCTTTTGCATCTTCTTCTTCGCTAGTTGCTTTACCCTCCGGACTCTCCGGTGTGTGAATCTTATGTTTTTTCACCCCCTCCGGGTAGGGTGCATCCCAGGCTGCCCCTTTGTTTTTAGCGCCATTTGGTCCATCTTTGTTAGCCTCTAGTTCTTGAGTTTTCTTCTCGTCATCTATAACCTTTGTTCGTGATCGAAAATGTAAATGTAAATGATTTATTACTATTGATGAGGATATGGGGGAGGAGGGGGCAAACGGCAAATATTATTCTAACTAACATTCTAACTGGCCACTAGTGGCCTACTTATCGGGGACACTTAAAGGGACTGTGTCACGACAGAGTTAAGTTTATTTTATTAAGTTTGCCAAATACTCGCTATGAAACTTAATGTTTGAAAAATAATTACTTCTATTGATCTAAATGACAAAACCATAACTTTATTACAACCAAATGTGTGTCCCCCGGGCGTTATAACTTAAAGCTTCAAGCAAACGGGATTAACTTTGAAAACCGGATTTCAGCCCAAGAATATTTCAAAAACCCATATCGCAATCCGTTTCAATCATCTTCACATTTGGCCACCCGTAACTGACTCCTTTTGTATTTGCTGTGTTATTGAAATGTTCCTTCACTGTTTTAAGAGGTTATTTTTATATTTCCCCGAATTTGGTGGCCATTTCCTATGCCTTAATTTGGCTAAAATCCGTGGCACAGTCCCTTTAATTAAGACTGAATATAAATTAATTAAATCAAGTCCTTGATTTACAACGTAGAAGGAAACTCTGGTTACAATACAAGATTCTCCTCTCCAAAGCCCTTTCGCTTTACTCTAAACCAGAACTAAGCCTATGGCATCTTTAATAGTAGATATCGAGGGCGCTAAAATCTGGAATGCTATCAGTGATGACATTAAGCTTCAGTCACTTAGATATCTAGGACAAAATTCAAGTCTATCATTATACAAGCAGTCACGAACCTTTCATATTAGAATGTATGAGAGAGTCGTTTTCCATCTTTTTCGACTTCCATTTAGGAATTCTTTGTTCTCTACAGCCTACTTAGTTTTTTTTTGTGTGTTTTGTGTGTATAGTTTATGAAAATATTAAATATCGATTTTTTTAAATTATTGTATTAAAAACTCATGTATCGCTGCCCAATCTTGTTAGCCACTCGTGGTTATTCTGGGCAGCCATGCACTTACTCTATTTTTTTATTTTTTTTTGCTAATTTTAATTGAAAGAAAAGGTGCAAATAAAGTTGTTGTTGTTGTTGTTGTTGGGGAAGAACGTGGGTCTGTACGCATTTTACCCTCAGCTTTAATTCTCAGCTTGATTTAAGTGCGCTAAATGAAAAGATATCGCTGCGTTACCTCCTCTTCCAAGTCTTCCACATCTGCCTCCTGTTTACTAGTGTCGTGTTGAAGATATCCGTTCACATCCACCCCCTTGTTCAACGTAGCTATGTTATCAGTCACATTCATTACCCACACCCCCTTGGGATTCTCGCCCCAGTTGTGCACGGTCATGAATGTCCAATCGTGAAGGCCGTTCTTGGAATCGTCATAACGACGAGTGGACAGCATCTCGTTCCTAGTCCCACTCGGCGAGAAAAGATCGATACTGACGTCACCACGTCGTCGGTGTTGAAAGCTGACTGTTAGAGTCACGTGCTCCAGCTTGTTGATTTCCTTGTCAGTTCCGTCACATGCGATGGTGTCGATAGTGATTGACAGTGTTCCACCAGCGGGGATTTCCCTACAAGTAATTTCATGATCAGAATCCTAACTCTCCTAACTGTTTTTATACAATTTCTGTAATTCCCTTCAGAGAATTTAGGTTTCAAGTTAAAACCTTTTCTGCGAAATGACGAGGTCCTTAGCTATCACGACATCCCCACTTAAAGTTTGGTGCTATCCACAAAGGCGAAAGAAAAACATTGAAATTCATCACTGCTATCAGAATACGAAAGTCAGAACTAGGAATCTCTCGTCGTAATTTCGATGAGATTTTATATAATTTATAGGTAATTGTTAATTTAGCATTTAAAATGCTATATCTACATACAAATTAGAAACCGGACAAGATTTCTGTCGGCTTGCAAAAATGCATTTGGGGTCTTAGACCATGCGTTTCACATTTAGCCATATGTACTACTTTCTAGCACTTCTCTCAGTCGTTAGTTGTGGTTTCCTATCCCGAATAATTGTGCCACAATGGCTGCCTCGTCCCCAGGCGCCGATCGACCGTTAAGGCGGGAAAACGGGGAGCAAAAGGATAAATGGTTAGGGAGCGAGCCACATCAGTCCCACAGCGCCAAGCAAACCGCGCACTATTAATCCCATAACGAAAAGCGCAACGCGCACGACCAAGGAGGAGGGCGCCTGGGGGCGAAGCAGTTAGAATGGGATGTGTCGCATTCTCGTCCCCATACCCCTTTCGTTTCTCTTAGCCGGCTGGGCCTTGGCACGAGAAAACGAAGGGCTCTGAGGACAAAGGATTTCCAGTCCTAGATTCTAGGACTTCCGGTCTTCATGTATGCAGACATGACGTTTCAAAAGAATGTGTGAGAGAGTCGTTACGTTTTCGACTTCCGTTTAGGAATTCTTTATTCTAAACAGCCAATCAAACAAATTCAAATTAATTCAAAAAATCCTATGTCTCCAGAGCCCTTTGTTTTCTTGTGCCAAGCCGGCTAAGAGAAACGAAAGGGCTGTGGGGACGAGAATGGATGTGTCGCTGCAACATGCCCCCTGCTACTTTTTCTTGTGTGCGTAAAAACCAATTACTTTGTTTCTGCTTCCTTTCGCTTTAACATGTCCCTGCGACAGGTCCCTTTCGTGTGTCAAGACATCAACCTTTGTACAGAAAGTGTCACGTGCTTACCACTTGACAAAGACAACCTTTGTTGATAGTTTACGAACATTACTCACTGTTGTGTCTGACTGGAAGGTCCATGACAAGTTCTCTGTGGTGGTGCATTCTTCCACGTCTTCGCTCTTTTTACCATGGCTCCAGCGTCTAACCTTCCGAAGCCAAACTTGTGATTAAAATGGTAGCCAGCTCCATTTTTCATCCATCCTTCATCAACTGGGCTCGTTACCTGAGCAGTTTCTACCACAAGATGTTGGACATCTCGCCATGAGAGGTTTGGGCTGCAGAGAAATCAGTGCATTGGTAAAATCTCAACGTCTGATCAAAAGTGGTCGACAGAAGTATCTTACGGGATGGTAGCCTGGTTAAGTCACCCAGGAACACAGTGGGTCTTCATGCCCAGAATTTGTCGCAAATGATCGCATTCGGAAGGAATAATGATCTGAATGCAGTCTATCGTTTACAGAAGATTCGTGAACAATACCGAACACCACTTAATGACTTTCTAAAGATCTCCGGATATTTGGGAAAAGTTCTGAATGTCCCTGTGGGTCTTACTCGTCCCCAGTCGTCATCTAATGCAACCATTTTAAGAGGGGACGCACTTATTCCATCCCATGGTTTCCTCCTAGACTCGCGACGGACTTAAAGACGACTGGGGAAAGTAGCACTGTATGTCTGGATTGATTCGGCTAAGCTATTTTTAGGAAGACTTATTCCTTCGCAAGAAGAAAATGAAGAAACTACTACTGTCGTGAATGTTTAATTCTTGAAGGATTGCATAGCTAGGGGACTTAAATAAACTCATACTCTTTTGTAACATACCTTTCGGGTGCTAGTTTTGTTTGCAAAGAAGTTATTGTAAAGTAACGTACTTCGCTTGCAAAACGAGAGCAAACATTCCTGCGGCCAGAGGAGCGGCAGAGGATGTTCCTTTGAACTCTTCTGTGCACTTGTGATGTAGATCTGTTGTCACCTAAAACGAAACAGAAGAATGCATGTAGTAAAACAGAGCCTCGTGAAGAATGGTCTGCAACCTCGTTCCCAGGGTCGTTCTCTCCCTGCCCCCCCAGAGCGGGGGGGGCAGGGAAAGAGAGACCTTGAATTGGGAACGAGGTTGAACGGCCTGAGGTTTTAGAACAGTAGTCGATAAATGTCAGGAACCCATCAGGAATTGAGGATGTCTAATGGTGGCGATGACGGAAACGAATTACGATATAGACAACCTCAAGACGCCTTCATTACGTTGGAGCGGATTTCTTTCTACAGATGTCCAAAATGTCATCAGTTGTAGCATGAAATTCCTTTGCGAATTGGTTTAGATCGTTTAGAGAAGAGTTCATGTTAATAGTTGTTTAATGTTATATTAATAAGGACTGTATTTCAAGATGGTGAAAGCACCTTCATAACAAAAATAGTTCAAGGTGACTGCTTTATATTAACAAAGAGTTACAAAAATAATCTGATTTTATATAATTCAACAGACAGTCACATAATAATCATATGTACAGTGATGAACGTACTTATTTAAAAAAGTTTAAAAAATGGAGCGATAGTATAGCTCTGATGACCACTGGTAAATTATTCCCTTGAAAAAGAATGAATTCTTGGCAAGCCAAAAGTGTTTCGAGTAGGCCAGCTAGCCAGAGAGATGATAAGCATTTCGGCCCTTTCACGAATATAACTGAAGTTTTTAAAATTTCTTCATTTAACATAGTCCGTTTGTTTATTCTTCCTATAAATTTCACAGATGTGCGAAAATACTCAGTCAAGAACAGATCTCCTTTGAACAGCCTTACCATTTTATTTTCCTCCTTTTCCCTGTGTGATCCCCCATTGAAGGTGACACCCAGAGTTGAAGAGCATAGCTCGGTGTAATAAGCAGACAGTCCGTGATCACCTATACACCCTACTGATATGGTGTATATACTGGTGGTGTAGCCGTCACAATTGCAGTCATCATCTGTCAGACCTCCATTACCAGTCGCCCACACATAGATGTTACCTTTACCGCCACGACCCTGAAGAAATGTACAGCTTGTTATACTATCTTGAGTCATTTTTTCGACTGATGTCAGTACAAATCGAAAGAGACTTAAAAAATAGTTACTTACTAAAAAAATTTAAAAAAGAGGCAGTGTGGCTTAGTGGAGGTCCCGGGTTGAAATCCTCCTCCCTGCCACTAGATGGATTTGTACGTGTTCGGTGGTCCCGAATTCAGCTCCTCCACGCTTTGTTAATAGTCAGATCAACTGGTCAGCCTCCTGTCACTTGGGATTTTTAACAAGTTTTCAATGTCCTCAATTAGCACAGCAGTGCTACATACATTGATACGTCAATTAATTGATATTTTTTAGGTATAAAAACATCCGAGATAATAATGAACAAATATGAATAAGGTTAGTATTTGAAATCGGATTTTGGGCGGATAACGAGCGGTCAAACTTTGCTTCATTTTGAAGCAATAACTGTTTGTCTAAAGCTGACCAATTCGCATACTAATATTCCTCAGACCACATTTGACTGAAACAAACATTTGATGCGCGTTAAAGTTTTTTCTGCTTTGACGGGAATTACAAGTAGCTTTGACGCTGGTCTAAGATGCATTTGGCAGCTGCCTTTGTTCTACCTTTGATAAACCTCAAAGTTGTGTCAACTTTGATTAAAATCAAAGACGGCCTTGGTCACCTGTGATACACAGCCTCTGTCACCACTGACCTAACTTTTTACCTTTGTAAAAGGTGTGGCTCAAAAGCGATTTTTCGAGACTGATGCACCTCTTGATGAGATGTGCTTGATGAAGGTCAAATCTAGTTGAGTAAAACCTGACTCTGTGACATAAATGAACTTTCTTTTGTAATCTCAAAGATTTACGAATCTGCCAGGACCGAGAAATTGGACCAATAGGACCATAACCTGAACTCTGTGACTGCCACAGACCAACCACACACGAAGCCACTGAACCACTGAACGCAGAACAAGCAACGTGAGAACAGTACTGGCGTGACGACCAGGCCAGGTGGTGACACGGAAATAGCAACGCAAAGGGAGAAAAAAGCAAAGGAATCGGACTCGAGTCCACCAATCGATCCGAAGGATTCCTTCTTAAATTGTAACTCTAAATAACATTGTTTTTCTATTTACCTTGAGAGCTCCTTGCATTAGCGCCTCCTGCGCCAGCTTTCCTGGTTTACCAAATGTTTTGCCGTCATCCTTAGGTCCCCAGCAGTTGCTGTAGATGTCGATGTACTCAGATTGGAAGCTGAGTGAACTCCCTTCCAACACATCCGTTGCTTGGCCATCTAACATTCGCACCCCTTCAATATTTTAAAAAAAGAAACATTTTCTTCATCTTCATTATTTTATTGCGTAGTAACCAGTAACATTTGTGGCTCTATTTGACTCGCCTTTATTTGAATAGTTGCTCTGAAATGCTATTTCTTTGATTCGATCCTAAACAGTGTCAAAAAAGTTTTCCTTTTGTGAGTCCAATGTAGCCAACGTTTCTAACGATTATGATTCATGAATCAACCAATAGCGTGGATGTTGTTTGGAGCAAGCATAATAAAGTGATGGAGATGATGATGATGATGATGAGATGATGATGATGATGATGATGATGGGATGATGATGATGATGATGATGATGATGATGATGATGATAGTTAGAAGGTACAATTAGCTAGTGTAAGCCCTTCCGTGTGGCAATTCTTACAAAATTCAATCATAATCAAATTCTTTAGTGAACGCTGTTAGACGCAAGAAATCAAATGCAAAGTGGATTCTGAAAATTGGTTAGTGAATCGGACATGGTACTGAAACCAATAACCCGCAATTAAACCAAATATGAATTCATGAACTATCCCTCTTTTGGTCTGTAGAAAATAAGACGTCTAAAAAAACAGTATTCAACTTAAAAGTAAGTAATTAAATACTTTTATTGGCCTGCTCTTGGTCAATAGAACAAAACGTTTCTTGGAAAAACTAAATCGCAGAAATTGTTACAATTTTAGGCTATTTAGTAGATTTCTAGTCATTATTGTTCGTAACTATGACGAATATTATGTGCTCTGAAAGTGTCAGCGTAATATTTACCTCCAATATTAGCATCATAAGCTACACCTACTCCGCATACACTGTTGTTAGCGACCGCTGCCACTTCTCCAGCACACCGCGTTCCGTGACTAGAACGGCGAGAAAGGTACGTTAATAAAAGGCATACTGGTAAAACGATAAAAAGAAGTCGCCCCGGAGTGAATTCCTCTGATAACTATATTAATTGCGTGTGATTTTAATTTAATCCAATAGTAGGTCGTTTTTTATTAACTTTGTTTTTTATTGTACTTTTTTGCTGCACGCATCTGAGGGGGTAGATATCGAAGTAGCCATGCAACATGGCATTAAAGTATGGATCGATACATGAAATATATGTTTGAGCTACGGGTGAAAGATATCGTTCAAGCCAGGGGTTTTCAGGTTTTCTTTTCGAAACGAAACTGCTCCTGTTATTAAACTGTTAGTTACATACAATCAATGCCCATCAGAATTATGATAAGTGAGTTTTCACAAATCGCAGCACAACATCTTGCTTATTCTATAACTCAATAATAGGAGGATAAATCAATTAGAATACGTAAATAGTGGTCTTTAAAGAGATGACTAAACTGAAGAACCTGGCAATATTGCTGTTAGCCAGGTTTGCCCCAGAGACACTTCTCTTTAAGAGCCAACCGCGCCTTGGGGGTGTGCGGTCCGCATCGCCGTCAGTCACGTTGGGGGGTTTTTGGGGGGGCAAAAGACAAGAGCTCTGGAGTCGAGAATGGATTCGCTGCCGGTCAAAAGCCACTTGGAAGAGGCCCCTGCATACGTCAAGACTGGTCCCCTTCCAGGTTGGGATTGAATTTCAAATGATCATGTAAGGCACATACCAGTTATCAGGATCACTGTCTCTTGGCTTTGGATCAGCATCCATGTCGTTAAAATCATAGCTGGCTTTCTGATCCTAAGTGAAAGGGTAAGAACAATAGAGAACGCTTTCATCTCAATACCTTTCAATTTCGCGTATTTTATCTCAACACCGTTACAACTATTTGCTGTGATGAGTTACACTAGAGGGAATCTACTACAAAGTTGGAAAATGATGTATTTATAAAATAATTTACAGAGATATATAAATTACATATTTTGCAAGACTGTTGAACAGTTTGCCATTGGTTGTACGTTTACACTGGAGCCCTTAAGCTGGTTCCAAATCAGCACAAATTCAAAATCAATTGCAATTTGGTAAACGGGTTGGTTCCCAGTGAGGTACCTTCCAAGTTTCAGGATCACTGTCTCTTTTACAGATTGCGTCGCGTTTTGATAGGTTTACCGTATTTTCTCGACTTGGCCTCAGAGACCCGGCGTTTATTTGAAGCCGGGTTTATCGGGGTCGGTTAGAGAAAATTTTCATCATTTTTAGTTAGGTAAAACATGATTAACCGGGAGGGACGATTTTAGCGACAGGAGACACAACAAAAGAAGAGAGGCGTCACAAAAGAGATGTCAGACATTGACTACTGCTTCTTGTTGTTGTACGTCAAAACCGCAGTTATGTTTCGCAGTTTCGTAAGTTAAAATAACAAAAACCGTATACCATATAGTACGTGTCATAGCAGTGCCGTATCTTCACTTATTGGACGACGCAAAACGCCGGGACCCGAAACGTTGTTTAAACGGCGTCGCCAGGGACCCGGCGTTTATTTGAAGCCGGCGTTTATCGGGGTCCGGCGTTTATTCGAGAAAATACGGTATGTCACAATTTAGTCGAATTTTATAGTGGTGGTTTCTGTGATTCGTTGTCTTTTTTTTGGTGGGGGGAGGGAGAGGGGCTGTATCAGTCTCTGGAATAACGGTATGTCAAAGTCAACATATTTCACTTACAAAGTTATCTCTGAGATCTGGATGTGTGTGATCCACTCCGTCATCAAGAATACTAATTACCACTCCCCTTCCCGTGAAACCTTGCCGCCAGACCGGCATCACATCGAGGTCGACACCAGCTGGGCCGGTCGACTGTCCTTGATTTAACTGTTAAGACAAAAATGCACTCTAAAATGCTTTGAGGCAACTTGTTTGATCGATTTACTTAATTTAAATCGTAAAAATACTGAATTGTCATTGCTCGGGGCACCTAAGCAACAGATAGTATAAGATCTATTGATTGCTTGTTAAGATAAAGAGGCCATTTTGCTACCATTTATCGCGTTTCGCAGTTACTGTAGCTCGCCGCCTGGTTAGCTCAGTTGGTAGAGCGCCGGACTGCTGTGCGGGAGGTCGTGGGTTCGAACCCCAGACCGGACCAACACTCAGGGTCTTAAAATAACTGAGGAGAATGTGCTGCCTTTGTAATTACATCTGCAAATGGTTAGACTTTCTAGTCTTCTCGGAAAAGGACGATAAACCGTAGGTCCCGTCTCCTCTATCTTCAGTCTTCTAACAGGGGACGTTAAAGAACCCACACACTATTCGCAAAGAGTAGGGCACGAAGCTCCCGGTGTTGTGGTCTGGCCTTTACAATTGTATCTTAAAATTACAGTATACCGTAAAATTCCGTTTATAAGCCCCCCCACTTATAAGCCCCCCGGTTATAGGCCCATCACTGGAAACAAAAAAATACATCCGATTATAAGCCCCCCGGAATAAGCCCCCCTCATCGGATGACAGTACTGAACAGGGCTAAATGTTTTTATTATGCGTTTTTACTTAAAAACGTATTTCGATCAAAACTCTCGTGGCTCTTTTCGAAACGTTTTTTTCATCCGCTTATAAGCCCTCCCGGATATAAGCCCCTCCGTTTATAAGCCCGCCCAAAACCCCTTACGAAGTGTATAAGCCCAGGGCTTATAACCGGAATTTACGGTATGTAAAGCGCATTTGAACATATACACATGGAAAATGCGCTATATAAATACATTATCATTACAAAGAGGGAAACCAGTAAAGAGAGTTTTGTAAAAGCTCTCACAAGGTCTCATACGAATGGCGAATCAATTTAGGTTTCTGGGAAACTGCTCACCTACCCCTCCCCAAACCTAACATTTTGCCCAAAGCGATAAGTAAGGGTTAATGTTAGGTTTGGGGAGGGGTAGGTGAGCAGTTTCCCAGAAACCTAAATTGATCCCGAATGGCTCGCTATCCCTGGAGAGAACAATAGAACAAACAGCAGGAACAATTCTCCTAGCCTCCAAAAACAATAGCAGCTGTTACACTAGAGGACCAGTCCTGAGAATTACAAACTTTCGAGAGAAGCAACAATACTGAAAGTTAGTTTTCGAACCTGGCTTGGTCCTCGTGTGGTATTCATGGACAATACACGACTCCCAGGGGGGGGGGGGTACTCCGGCTTGTAAATGACGAGGATGATCGAATGGAGACAAAACTCAGGACCCAAAAAAATCCCCAAGTCTTCCAACATTACCCAAAAATATCCCTGGACCAAAAATAACACCCCAAAAAATTCCCTTGTCAAATTACCCCTAAATTGCCAGGAGGGGCAATAATATAACACAAAGAAAAACATAAAAAATTGACGCTTGTGTTTGTTTATTCATCTTACCATAAATACGCCAAGGCCGCGCCAAGGCACTTTAGTTCGTTTGTAATACCCAAAAAAATCCCCTATTTAAATCCAGTCACCCAAAAAAATACTTGCCAAATTTTCCAACCCAAAAAAACCCCGGAATCGAAAATTTCAAACCCAAAAAAATCCTTCGATCATCCCCGTCATTTACAAGCCAGAGTACCCCCCCCCCCCCCCTGGGACACGACTATCACAGTGCTTTTGTCTTTCAACATTAATTGTCACAAGTAACACTAACTTCCTTTTGCCCGATGTAGTATGGGATGTAGTATGGGGTGCAGTTTGTTAGTTGCTTTATATTTTCGGCTTTACAACGTTGCACAGTTAGAGAGAAAACAAGACAAAATTCTACGTGGTAAGGATTATGGCGTACAACTGGCCACTGGTCTGCTATTGACAAGCATCCATTCTCCAACTCATTAATATTTCATCAAGTTAAAACAAAGAAAATCATTACCGTGAAGGAGGTTTGAATACCCGGTCTTAATTAGTATAGATTTTTATGATTTTAATTGTCTGTTTACTCCGTAGTTTTTGTTTCGAATGAGAAGATATATCAAACACTCGAGACAGTGTTTCATCGGCTATCCAAAACCTCCGCGGCGCATCGTTTTTTCAACTCTCTTCTTGGTGTTTGGTTATCCCGATAAAACACTGTCTCATGCGTTTGAAATATTACATCAAGTAAAGCAATATTCATAGCCGTTTCACGTGACAGAATCGCAGTCAGGCTTAAAAGCAGATTATTACAAGTACTATAGAAATTTGGCATGATTTTGAACATTTATTAATGTCTGCTTTGTTTAGCAACGTGATATTTTCCCTTCAAATTTTGTTTCTCAGGTTAGGAAACGATTTTCTTCCAAATAAATCTACCAGTATTTCGCCCTTATTTTGCACAAAGTTCGATTCTGGTCGGGTAGATTGCATTTTGCCAATGAGAACCTGGGCATACTTACAAGATACCATTGGTCTCTGAATTTAGGATCAGATGGAATGCCGTCTTTTCTTGTTCTTACTAAGATGTGCTGATGTTCTGCCCATACAACCTAAAAGAGACAGTAGAAGTAAATGCAATGAATAACAAATAACAGTGTTTCTAGGCACCGTAGAGATATTCGATTGGTTTTTGGCTTCTATAAAAATCGTAAAACTTTTTATTTGTTGGACAACATGGTTTTGAACATGTCGCCCTTAACTTGTTTTGGTTACTCATTGAAAGAGCGAAATTGAAAAAAGTTAAATTTCGCACTGCATGTATTTGTTACCAACTCCAATTGGTTATTATTTTGACCATTAATTGAAATATAAATAATTTTTTTGTGGAACAAGGGTATCTTTTTGTGGGGGAATTGTTACTCCACAGTATGCGTTCTTGAAGGTCAAAAAAAGCCATTTTCTGACTTGGGCAAAAGGGCTAAAAATGAGCACACCTGCCTAAGTAATAGTTGTAAATTGAATATATTGAACTTATTTGTGAAGGTAAATTTCCACTTGCGCGTTGTTTTACCATGTTTACGTCCCGTGTCTGTAACGGTCGTGAATTTTGAAAGCGTTACGTGTGTATGGACAGACTGCGTCTATAGAAAGAGGTTACTGAAGTTAAACACGGTTCAACTATTTCCACAGGCCTAAGGCGTCCATACATTTTCTCTACTTTATTTTGTGCACGTACACGGCCTCAAGTATGTAAAATAACGCAAGCGTGGAAATTCTAACTGCAACTACGTCGTTGGTTTGATGGCTTTGTAGGTTAACTAGCTCATTCTTTGTCACTTGCAACATAAATGACGTCTACAGAATGGAGAGCTCAGCATGAGTAACTAAAGGAAAATAAAACATGATGAAAAAGGAGTCAATCTTACTTCATCTTCAGACAGCAATAGTTTGGTCTTTTCATGTATGTGTCGCTTGTGACGTAGGCCTTTGCTTACATGTTTAAAATGATAATAACCTCTTAGTGAGCCAACCTGAAATGCAAACAAGCCTATCATTAATAAGAGGAGAAGGAAGCAGCGTGGTCGAGTGGCTTAGGGCGCTGTGTTGTAATCTGGAGGTCCCGGGTTCAAACCCTCAACCCTGCCACTTACTGGATTTGTTCTTAGTCGTCCCGAGTTCAAATCTTCGGTCACGCTTTGTATATAGCTAACTTGTCTACTTCCTTCTAGTTGGGATTTTTAACCACACTACGTTATGTTCATTTAAAATATTTGTTTCCTCTGTTTCAGTGGCATGCCTGTATAACTAGCTATCTCGAAAAGATATGAAGCTTAGAGCATGACCACTATAGACAGATAGATATATATGGACATTGTTATTTACAATGCGTTGCGAAAGGTTTAGTTTAAAGTGTCACCTTGTTTACTGGTAATCAATAAGGAGACAGATGCTGTTCATTTCTTGCATTAGAGGTAATTCTTTTTGTTTTACTTTTTTCCAAGCAGGGATTGTTAACAATGCTCAACAAGGTAAAAGCTCTTTTGTAAAACGTAGTAAATAGATCGTTTTGTGGAAAAAGTCTTGAAAGATCCAATTGTCATAATTAAACAATAAATTTAGCAGCTTATTCAAGGCCCGTTCAAAATGCTACACAACATTAAATTAAAAGGAAAAAACGTAAGTGCGTGATGTGAAAATAAAAACAATCGAAAGCTCACAACGTAGTTTATAGTACCAAACGAAACATACGGTACCTGAGGTTGAAAAGTTCGAACAATTAACGATTTGCAGTACTCTTAAAAATAAAATTCTTTCAAATTGCTTGAAGTCTTTTGCAATTTTGAAATATTGCTTAAATATCACTTGTGGTAATTTTTAGTTGCACTCGCAGTGATACAATTACTAATAACGCGATCTTTTGTTAATTGTAATTAGTTTCCTTCATATGCCCTATTTGGGTCGTTTGTGACCGCACAACGATCCAAACCATGACTAGAGCCCAGTTAGCCTGCGAATACAGCCAACTCTCTCTAAAACGGACACTGTCGGGACCGGCTTTAACTGTCCTTCTTAGAGAGGTGTCCGTCTTATAGGGAGTTTAGTTACAGTAAAATGACTGAAAAACGGCAGGGACGGGACCAACACCAGGTGTCCGTCTTAAAGAAGTGTCCGTCTTATAGAGGTGTCCGTTAAGAGAGAGTTGACTGTACAGCCGTCTCTGACTCGCTTACACTTCTACATGAAACGCACGTAGTAGCGAGAGGCGAATGAGAGGCGACTGTATTCGCAGGCTAGAGCCCAGTCCGATGTTTATGATAACCTGTCTCTTTTATTAGTTTGTTTCCCTCGATGCTTGAGGCGGAAAATTGCTAATTAAACAAAAAGGCAATTAAACCAATCAGTTTGTTTTTCTTTCTGGATTCGGCAAAACAATCCAGAGTTTATTTTGCAAAGCAACAATAATTTTGCAACTGTAGATCGATATCAGAGTATGTTGTGCTAAATTGCTCTATGCAAATGAGGTAAACAAAGAATTGTTAACATCTTTGTCTACTCTACGAGCTTCGTTTGGAAACCATTGCACTTTAAAGCAGAAATCAGAGCAAAATGGGGAACTCTTAACATTACTGGTGATCACTAAACACTACAAATTGTTGATTTACTAGTGGCATGACGCACTTGATGTCACGATTTGGAGTAATTCGGGAAAAAGGTTCTATAGAAAACAGCGCAAAGTTGAAAGCTGTGTTGCGAATTACCTTTAAGGCCAATTACAAGAGTTTATAACATCAAAAGAACGAAAGATCGGAAGATGTATCTCTTCAAAGCGCAGGCCACCAGACGAAATTATTGACGTTTAAACTCAAAGCTAAGAACACCCGCAGAATAACATAAAGAAAAAACCCGATCTTACCTGGCCATAGTTTGTAAATCCATGTTTCTTAGCGATTCTGTCCGCGACTTTTATCTCGGCGGGGTCAAGTTTGACAGCCCAGGAATTTGTGAACATGAGCTCTCCGTCGTCGTTTTTAAGCGCATCTTCCAACTTATGAAGCTGTTCCCACTCTCTGCGCGTTAGCTTCGGCGTCGACTCGAGCGTTCGCTTTCCCCTTTTACGCGACTTCTTGGCAGGCTTTCCTAGCAGGACGGCGATTTCCGACACGAGGAAAAACAACGTGATGTAAACACGCCATCGCACCGGTTTCATTTTTTACTTTCTAGCGAAAAAGTTATAGAAATCGAGGCCAATTTTGTTGAATAAATTCATGAATATGGCCTATCTACTTAGCCAGTCTGATGCACAGCGTATGTCAGGGTGGGAGCAGGTAGTGGGTTGTCTCCGAACAAACGCTTCGTTGAATCTTACCCATGCATAGAAATACCCACGAAAATATATAACACACAAAACAGAAGCCGTACATATATTCTGGAACCCATCGGCACGTTTTCCAACAAAATCGTGCGCGTGTATATAACGCACGCGATTGGGCAAATTCGAGTACAATTCGAAGCAGCGATATTCATTTAACTCTCATCTGTGATCAAGGACGTTTTTGAAGGTGTGGTTTGTGACATTTTCAGAACACCTCACATCCATTCAGAGTTGGTCACCTCTTAATTCGACCGTAAATGAAGTGAAACTGAAAGAATTTTATTGCCCGTGATGTCGATTGTTAGCATAAATCCATTCCAGGGTCATAAGAAACCTAGCAACAGTGGTTTTATAGGTAGTAGGGCACTCAACAAATGACAGGAGCTCAAGTATGGATTATAGGGAAAAGGGGTATGGATTGGGGGGAACAGGGATGGCGCAGTGGTGAGAGCGCTCGCCTTCCACCAATGTGGCCCGGGTTCGATTCCCAGACCCGGCGTCATATGCGGGTTGAGTTTGTTGTTGGTTCTCGTCCTTGCTCCGAGGGTTTTTCTTCAGGACAGTTTCAGGTTCTCCGGTTTTCCTCCCTCCACAAAAACCAACACTTCTAGATTCCAATTCGATCGGGGATACACGGCCACACAAGCTCCAACTTTAAAACATTACTGTGCCTAAATAAAAGTAATTTATTTTATTTACTTATTGATCTCTCTAAAATTTTGCAAAATAACCTTTGCTGAAAAAAGACATTAACGTGAACTTCTTGTAGCTGTCTTTCAACCGATTAGCATTTGACCGACTTTAATACTGGCAATTTGTTCTGCAGTGGGTTTTTTCCTCTTCGGATGCAAGTTATTGAGAGGTGATCATTCAAGACGATCCGTAAACGAACTTGTCGCGCAAACAGGCCTGTTGCTCGCACAAAGCTATAAAGTAAAAACAGTAACAAAGATTGAGGATTGAGTTAGTATGAGAATTTAATTTTGGGGCGCAAATTGAACTAAGTTGAGGCGCTTCCCTCAAATTGCGCGCACAACAAGGCTTTAAAAGTAAATTGCCTTTTATGCGGTTTTATTAACGAAAAAAGAACAAGCAAACTAAAGACGCTAGGCTGATACTCGTCTAGCTTCGATAAAGGAGAGGAGTTTTTAAATTTTTTTTGATTTTTTTTAAAGACACCGAATGGATAATGGTTAATATGAATAATGGTCCACTTAAGTCCAAAGAGAGCCGAAAAAGAAAAGAGCGCCAAAAGGTTTTTCAGTGGGCCAAGAAAAGAAAACTATGCGACCTGGCACTATGATCGGATTTAATTAACTCTCAACTATCTGTGGTGAAACAAAGGCAACTTAACTGCAAGAAAACACGTGATCAATGTAAACCAATCAGAAGCGGAGAAAGTTTAGTGGTGATTTATAAAGGCCGTATAGTGAGTAGTACCATCCTCCGTCCTTTGATCGGGTTTCCCTTACAATTCATCGGTACCAAATTACATTTTTTGGTGGAGGCACCTTGAGAGTAAGGTGTCTTGCTTGATAAAGAACATGGCGACTCGATCCGGAGTCTAACTCGCCTCAGAAAAGGGAACAAGGTTTTGTATTCTACATTACTGAGTGACCTATGCCAGATTTTTATTGGTGTTTAGAGCGGTTTTCACTTGAGTGTCGCAAGTAATTTGCGTTTGCTTTGGTTTTGCATTACTTCGCTTAGTGATTGGTTTAAAAATCTCGCGCCACTTTCTTAGCCAATCCGTGAAGTAAAACCAAAATCAATCGTGTCTCGCTCACGCACGTTTTCCCGCGCTTAGTGCCGGCTTCATGTATTGCTTCGAGTTTTGATTGGTTTACTGGATTGTCTGCGTCCTTTGTGATTGGCAAAGAAATTACGGCTAATTACTTTACTTTTGGTTTTACGAAATTGAAAACTGCTCTATGCAATGGCAAGCGATTACAAACTGGGAGTGGCACTTGTTCGGAGGTGTTGCCTTTAGCTGCAAATTAACTGGGTACCCGATACTCGTTCTTTACCAAGCTTTTAATTCGTCTCCTTGTCTAAAAACGGCCGAGCAATGAAACCCCTTGCTCGAGCTAGTTTCCGTTTCAGTTGGGAGGAACACGACTTTTTTTTCAGCCGAAGTTTGATTGAGCTCGATGTTTTCGGTAAGCAAATCGCGACAAATTCGACCTCGTCTCCAGGGTCTCGAGAGCATGATCTCGAGAGCACCAACCCACAACCCACGACCTGGCCAGTACCTCACGCATGCACACAGTCATATCACTTGGGTAGTGGCAGCCAAGAGCTATTTCGGCCTTGTTAGGCCTCATCAGCATCGCATAGCCGTCGGGCAGCAATAGGACTAAAACTCTATGATCTCGAGACCAAAATTATGATCATCATAATTTTAGGGCAAACAAGAATTCATAATTTTGCATGTTCTCGAGAACATGTTTCAAAACTTGTAATACTTAAAAAGCATCGTTGTGGGAATCCTGGAAACGAAGTCGCCTACAAAGTGCTACTAGTGCAGGTCCTAACGCAAAGAGCTGAGATACCGAAACGCATAAATACTTGCCGGAAATGCGTCAAGACAGATTATGCTTCTCTAGCATAAAAATAAGAAGGAAGAAAGAAAAGAACAAAACGGCCATTGTCATTCTAAAAGGGACTTTTAAAATCTAGCCAATAAAATCAACCATTTTAAAATCCCTTTGTTATAAGATAGTTTAAAAAGGTTGAAGGTTATAATCTAGCCAATCAAGTCATGAGTTCCCAGATCCGCCTCTTTCTCGTGCGAAGATTGCGCCTGCTTAGCAAAAAAGATGGCTCTTGGGATGAGAACGGACCATAATTAGAAGCGCTTGACAGCTAACTGAACGATAATCTGCGAACGCATACGAATTACGCCTGTTTTTCCCCTTTTTCTTTTTAGCGGCTGCCGTTATTTCAAGTGGCGTGAAATAACCGGCATAAATCCGTCTTTGTTTACAGGCTACCTGAACAAAACGGTGGAGTCAAACAAGAAAAAAATCAACAGCCTTAAAAACAAGTGTGTTTAATGTGACTCAGAGGAAAAATCAATGATTAGTTTTTTTTAAATCGCATTATCTATACAGGTTTGAGGTGAAATTCGTGTCCGAAGGAGCAATTTCACGCATGGCACAGCTAAGGAAAAAATCGGCCATTTGTCGTTCGCAATCCATTTGAATCCTTCTCAGCAATAACCATACTTGTTCATTTACGGCTTATTGTTATTTCTTTGAAAAATGGCTTTACATATCGTGGCATTGCTCCTTCAGGCAAAGTCCTCCGCTTTGGAAATTTTTTAAGACGGATTCCGCCGAAGTTCGAGCAACTAGTGCAAAGAAACTACCAAAAATCTACTCACGGCACGGCAACATTTTGTATAAAAATGAAATTCATTTGTCTCAGTGACCCCGTTATGAAATTCTAAAGCATTCTCAAAAAAATTAAAGTCAAACCTGGAAAAAACGTTTTAAACGCGCGCCATTTTGTTTTGAACTGGCGTTAAACGTCCATTTTAACTCGCGGGGTCAGCTTGAGTGCTCAAGTTTTGGCAGGATTTTGTTAGCTGTACTTTAACTGTTACCATGCTATGAGGTCTCTTTGAGAACTTAATTTTTTGCTAGTATTGCTCGACTGTTGGGCGGAAACCATCTTAAATATTTCAGTTTTTAAAAACCTTTTAGCTTTAACTGAATTGTAATTTAATGTCGAAGGTGAAATGTGATGGCTCAGCTAACCCACAATGCACAGCGGGCCTAAGTTCATGATCCCGGATGTTACGTTTTATGACCTATAATACACCGCAGGCTTAGGTTCAAAAACCCAGTTACATCAGTAATCGAAGTTCTCGAATACATTGTCATCATTTTAAATATGGCGAGAAAGAGTACAAATGCTAGTGGCAATACAACTGTTTTTTTTTTTTTAGAAACTAACAACATTGTTCAAATACAAGATACTTTAACTATGAAATTCATTTAATTCTTTGGAAACGCAGTCAACTTCAGAAAGGTGATAGTTTTGTATGATGGTTTTCTATATATGTTACCTACGAAATGAGTCATCTACAGATTATTTTTCCTTTTTTTACCATGGTTTTATCTTTGCTTGTACAGTATAAAAAATCGTCAAGAAACATTCGACAATTTACTGTAGGCATAGGCACAGAGAATGGGAAAGGAGAGAACATGGCGTTTAAACCACGTATCAAATAAAGATTTCCTAACGCAAACGATTTTCACAGGGATATACTTAGTTTTCAACTTCGATATTCGCTTCAAACGAAAGACAAACGCCAACCTCTTCTTGAAAGATCTGCAGATTTACTTAATTTGACTAGAATCGAATTATTATATGGCTCAGCCAAGTAAACAAATTCTATACCGGTTTGCAGTTTATATGCCCAATTTTATAATATGTCTCGTTCAAAATGCAAGCCAGTTATCAAAATATCGCAAAACTTTCAGATGTCCTAGTATACTTACTTGTGTAGTTGTAGTTGCGTTCGTCTGTTCCTGAGAATTATAAAATTGATAAATTGATAAAAATTGCTAGACTAAATGTTTTTAGTTTTCAGTTCCATAAAATGTCAGCACCCATTTTAATAATACTCCTGAACAGCCGTTGCCCAAGCAAGGGATCTCGGGATTTTCGTAGCCCGCGTTCACTTGAACACGCTGGGTAGCGGTCTCCTCGGCCGCCACTTGAACTTTCTTCTTTATCGTATTAGAATTATTGTCCACAACAACACTTTTCTTTGTTACGGGTTTGCTTGTGTTTCTCTTTCCAGTTTTAGATTTCGTTTTCTTAAGCACAGAGGGTTTCTCTTGGAAGTTATCTTTAAGATCGTCGTTGTCGTCGGAGATGCCTTCGTCAAGATATTCCTGGTCGAAGTCGGGAACACCTTCCCAGGATGTTCCGCTCGATCCCGCGGGATTCGAAACGCGGTCCCGCTCTTCGGCATCCATGTCATCGTCGGGAATTTCTTCCATGGGTACGTCCTCATTAACAGATCCCTCGGGATCTTCCCCACTAGCAGATCCCTCGGGACTAAGGTCAAGCCCGGGGTCTTGGAAATCCTGATCATTACCGGACATTTCCCCGCTTCCTGATCCCTCGGGATACGCGATTCGGCTGCGATCGTACACGTATTCCGTGGTGCTTGCTACGTCGCTCTCTGTGAGGTTATAAAGATCGTCTATGACGCTTTGTTCGCTCATTTCTGACTTGTTCTGGTGCCGCACTTCGTCTCGTCTGACTCCCGGAGGGTACGGGAAATCAACATGGGCGTTCTTTGGAAGAAAAAAACAAACAAAAAAACCGTAAGCTACACGTAATGACACCATTTGGGCGTTTCTCTGAACGACAGTTTTCTTACAACGAAAGTTATCACTTTGCCCAATCAGAACAAAAGGAAATAGTGCAATGAGCCAATCGGAGCTAGAAGCAGGAACGTGCAATCGGTGCCAAGCGCGGAAAAACATGCCAGCGGCACCAAGCGCGGGAAAACATGCCACGTGCACCAAGCGCGGGAAAACATGCAATCGGTGCCAAGAGCGGGAAAACATGCCAGCGGCACAAAGCGCGGGAAAATATGCAACCGTTGTTGTAATGAGAACTTAGTAACGGATGACAAAGAGATATAGCATGCATAAATTACAGAAACGTGGCAAATAATATTTACAAATAATCTTTGGAAGGCAGGTGTTTGGCTGGCCAAATAAGGACAACGATTGTTTTAAAAGTCTTTAAAGATCTCATTTTGTATTTTTATATAATACCGTGAGATAAATTAAGATTGTTTAGTCTGTAATGAAGCAAATATGTACCATAGCATACAACTTTTAAGTAAAATAGCAGTGATTTCTAAAAAGTTTTCGCTTTTCAGGAAACTGTTTTTTTAGAAGCTTTTATGTGCAACTTAAACACAGGAGACAAATTTCAACAAAACAAAATAGATCCTGTGTTCTCTATCCAGAGCTTTAAATCCCAGCAGTACACTCAGTTTTTTTAATTAATTTTCGAGAACAATAACATCGTCATATGTTCCTAATATCATTTAGCCTGCTTGAGGAAAAGCTAAACAAATCCTCTTTTGTAACCGATTTGACAACGACTGATGCAAAAACAAATATTAATTTTTACCATTAGGAGGTAATTATTAAATTAAACTCCCCCAAGTTGTTTTCTGTTATTTGTGATGTTTGTATGCCTTTAAGTTCAGCCTGGTTAAAATTTCTACTGATCAACACCGAATTAACAATACACAGACACAGAGAAGAGTAGGCATAAGAGAATTAACAAGAACCATAAAAAGTGGAAAAGCCAAAATTCACTGTGAGAAGCTGTTCGAGGCTTCAGAGAGTCTTCAGAGCAACCATTCGCAATGGCCTTCAATTCCTCTCGTTCACCGGACAACTGGTGTTTGTTTTTATTTGATCTATTTGATTCAGACGCAAATAAAAGCAGCTCAGTTTACTATCAGGTAACTCTTACAAGCTGTGTTGTCACCTTACTTCTAGCACCGATGGCAGTGGTGGGAAATGCTTTGATTATGGCGGCAGTTTGGAAGAACTCGTCTCTCAGGACTCCATCTTATGTTCTTCTTGCTGGTTTGGCCTTCACAGACTTTTGCACTGGCTTACTAAGTCAGCCGCTTTTCGCTATGTACCAATTGGCGGTATTAGCTGGGAACAGAAAGATGACCTGCATTGCTGGTGTTATCACACATTTCGTTGGATACTACTTTTCCTCTCTAACAGTCATCGTCATGACAATAATAGCTGTAGAACGATGGCTGCATATGAGCCGAAGATCTGTTCTTACAGTGCGTCGAGTCGTTATTATTTATATCACGTTAACTTTGTAGTTTTGCTTATTGCATTTTTCGCTTGTCGTCTGTACAACTGGTATTATACAAATGAATTCTTAGTGCGTTTATTGTCATTTTCATTTTAGGGGCTGCACTTTGTTTTTTTATCACTGTCTTCGCTTATTTCAAAGTTTTTAAAATCATACGACACCATCAAAGTCAAGTGCAAACAAATCAAAACGCCATTGACATCGAAAAATACAAAAAATCTGTATTCACAATCCTGTATAATCTTGCAATATTTTTACTGAGTTACGTTCCCTATGTGTGTTGCCTTTTAGTAGTTATCATTTTGGACAAATTCGGAAATAAATCACCGACAACGGCCATGAATGCTTGCGCGGCCGTTGTGTTTTCTTCGTCGTTTGTGAATCCCTTGCTCTACTATCGGAGGATAAAGGAAATTAGAGATAATGTAAGAAATATGGTAAGGAAGTTATGTTGTAAAAAAACGGATACTAATCAATAATTTGAATATTATAACACTTTTTAGATACTTTAAAAAAGAAACCGTGGTTAAAGAGTACTGTAAGAGTGGTGACTATCACATTGCTACTCAAAATATCAGTACAACATGAGTCACACAGTCATGAGAATTCTGATGCATTTTGAAATAAAAGAAGCTTTGTAATTAACGTTTACGAGGTAATCAGTGGAGCCAGATTTGGCATCCAAAAGAGAATAAGAAAACGTGCAACTAGTACCAAGCACGGGAAAACATTTAGCCTGTGTCAAACGCGGGGAACACGTCACCGGTACTAAGAGCGGGAAAACATGCAACTTGTACCAAGCACGGGAAAACATTTAGCCTGTGTCAAACGCGGGGAACACGTCACCGGTACTAAGAGCGGGAAAACATGCAACTTGTACCAAGCACGGGAAAACATTTAGCCTGTGTCAAACGCGGGGAACACGTCACCGGTACTAAGAGCGGGAAAACATGCAACTTGTACCAAGCACGGGAAAACATTTAGCCTGTGTCAAGCGCGGGGAAACATTTAGCCTGTGTCAAGCGCGGGGAACACGTCACCGGTACTAAGAGCGGGAAAACATGCAACTAGTTCCAAGCACGGGAAAACATTTAGCCTGTGTCAAACGCGGGGAACACGTCACCGGTACTAAGAGCGGGAAAACATGCAACTTGTACCAAGCACGGGAAAACATTTAGCCTGTGTCAAACGCGGGGAACACGTCACCGGTACTAAGAGCGGGAAAACATGCAACTAGTACCAAGCGCGGGAAAACATTTAGCCTGTGTCAAGCGCGGGGAAACATTTAGCCTGTGTCAAGCGCGGGAAAACATTTAGCCTGTGTCAAGCGCGGGAAAACATTTAGCCTGTGTCAAGCGCGGGAAACACGTCACCGGTACTAAGAGCGGGAAAACATGCAACTAGTACCAAGCGCGGGAAAACATTTAGCCTGTGTCAAACGCGGGAAAACATTTAGCCTGTGTCAAGCGCGGGAAAACATTTAGCCTGTGTCAAACGCGGGGAACACGTTACCGGTACTAAGAGCGGGAAAACATGCAACTTGTACCAAGCACGGGAAAACATTTAGCCTGTGTCAAGCGCGGGAAAACATTTAGCCTGTGTCAAACGCGGGGAACACGTCACCGGTACTAAGAGCGGGAAACACATGCAACTTGTACCAAGCACGGGAAAACATTTAGCCTGTGTCAAGCGCGGGAAAACATTTAGCCTGTGTCAAACGCGGAGAACACGTCACCGGTACTAAGAGCGGGAAAACATGCAACTTGTACCAAGCACGGGAAAACATTTAGCCTGTGTCAAGCGCGGGAAAACATTTAGCCTGTGTCAAGCGCGGGGAACACGTCACCGGTACTAAGAGCGGGAAAACATGCAACTTGTACCAAGCACGGGAAAACATTTAGCCTGTGTCAAGCGCGGGAAAACATTTAGCCTGTGTCAAACACGGGAAAACATTTAGCCTGTGTCAAACGCGGGAAAACATTTAGCCTGTGTCAAACGCGGGAAAACATTTAGCCTGTGTCAAACACGGGAAAACATTTAGCCTGTGTCAAACACGGGAAAACATTTAGCCTGTGTCAAACGCAGGAAAACATTTAGCCTGTGTCAAGCGCGGGAAAACATTTAGCCTGTGTCAAACGCGGGAAAACATTAAGCCTGTGTCAAACGCGGGGAACACGTCACCGGTACTAAGAGCGGGAAAACATGCAACTTGTACCAAGCACGGGAAAACATTTAGCCTGTGTCAAGCGCGGGGAACACGTCACCGGTACTCAGAGCGGGAAAACATGCAACTTGTACCAAGCACGGGAAAACATTTAGCCTGTGTCAAGCGCGGGGAAACGTGCAACCAGTGCCAAGCGCGGGGAAACGTGCAACCAGTGCCAAGCGCGGGAAAACATGCAACCGGTACCAAGCGTGCGCGGGAAAAAATTCAACCGGTACCAAGGAAGGGAAAACCACTAACCACGTGAACTGGCACAAAGCGCGGAAACAGATGCAACCAGTCCCAAGCGGGGGAAAGCAAACAACCGGTGTCAAGCGTAGAAAACATGCAATACGAACCTAGCGCGGAAAAACACGCCACCGGCACAAAGCGCGAAAAAAAATCCGTCCAACTGGTGCCAAGCGCGTGAAAACTTGCGTTAGCGAATTTACGATTGGTCTTGACTTTGCTCAATATTTGTCCCTGATTGGTTAGAGTGGATTGGGCAGCTATTTTTTTTTTTCTTCAGAGAGCTATAGAAAACGCAAAAAACGAAGAACACGATAGTTACGATACCTGTAGTTTTAGTTGCTGTACATGAGTCTGTTGTTGTTTGGTTTGATCGTCAATAACTTGTTCCTCCAAGTCCTCCACATCAGTGTCCTGTTTACTGGTGTCCAGGTGCAGTGTGCCGTAACCATTCAACACGCGATCTCCGATCTCGTTTAGAGGATTGTCAATGAGCTTCAACTGCCAAAAACCGCGAGGATTTTCACCTGGATGGCGGAAAGTTTAACGGTTTAACTCAGTTCAATTCAAAATAAATTATCACAGAAGCATATAACGGTGAAAAGCCTCTGATGATCATCGATTTTCAGCGCCACTTATGAACAAAATACTTGTAGCTACACTGTAAGAAAGCCAGAAATAATGGCTTGATTTTGTAGAACAATACTCGACAAATGACAGGAACCCTTTAGGAAGTGAGAATGACTAACGATGGCGAGGATGGAAATGGATTGCAATATGAAAAAACTTAAAAACGCGAGGCTTGCATGAAGGAAACCCAACAATAATGGTTTGATTTTGTAGAACAGTACTTGACAAATGACAGGAACCCATTAGGAAGTGAGAATGACTAAAGATGGCGAGGATGGAAATGGATTGCAATATGAACAAACTTAAAACGCGAGGCTTGCATGTAGGAAACCCAACAATATTGGTTTGTGTTTGAAGAACAATACTCGACAAATAACAGGAACCCATTAGGAAGTGAGAATGACTTACGATGGCGAGGATGGAAATGGATTGCAATATGAAAAAACTTAAAAACGCGAGGCTTGCATGTAGGAAACCCAACAATATTGGTTTGTGTTTGAAGAACAATACTCGACAAATGACAGGAACCCATTTAATAGGAAGTAAGCATGACTGACAATGGTGAACATTGAAATGGCATAGTAAGAAGAAAGCGCAACGTTACAAAAGCAACAAGAAAGGGCCGCCAGGGCCGTCAGAAAAAAAACCTCTATTTACAAACAGCAAAACATGTAAAAGTCAACAGTCTACAACAAATACCAACCTAACTAGTATTGCCTTCCACTCACGAAGAAATAAAAAAATCCTTTACTTTTCTCTGACTTTGAAAAGAAATTTACAATTTTTCTGACTAAAGATACTGGCCTGAGATACTGGATGCCCTGTAAAAAAATGCCTGACTTTTTCCTAAGCTACAGGCAACCCCATTCATTACGTTCTTGATAAAAAGTTAATTTCTCCAAACTTATACCATATGAAACACAGACGTACCACTAAGGAGATTTTGATTGCTAAACAGCACTTACCCCAGCAATGCACTGTCATGAAGCCCCAGTTATCAAGCCCTTCTTTGGAGTCGTCGTAATGACGTGTAGAAAGCATCTCATTCTTTGTTCCTGACGGTGACATCAGAAGAATGCTGACGTCACCGCGGCGTCGGTGAATGAAACTGATGGTGAGTACTACATGTTCGACTTTGTTTATCTCGGCAATAGTCCCCGCGCATGCTTTGGTGGGTATGGACAGCTCCAGGGCGCCTCCTGAGGGGATGTCCCTGTACAATGAAAGGCGAAACCGCGCATGGTTAGACATAAACGAGAATGAGAGTTGATGAGCTTTGCCTACAACCTTTTCACACACTCGCATCGGCTCTCATGCGCCCTCATTGCCTTTGAACGTGCCCCAATTTTTTATGAGAGTCGAGGAGAGTTTTCTCTCGTTTGGTCCGAGTTGATGACCGTCGACGAGAGTTGACGAAAACTCTCAAGAGGGCCAACTCTCGTCAACTCTCATCCTCGTTTGGCCCGGGCTTAAATAACGCATATATCATTATTAACAGAAATTTTAGGCCCCTGCAACGCAGGCTATTACATGGTTCGTTTTCGAAAAAATGTTTGGTAACCAATACTAACCATTTTAATGATAGTGCGATTTTCAATTGAGTGCCAAAGTAATCACTATGACCAATCACAAAAGACACACGGTCCAGCGAACCAATCAAAACTCGAAGTTTATTGATGTAGCCAGCGCAAAGCACGGGAAAACGTGCACGAGCAAGTCACGATTGGTTTTGGTTTTACTACTGAATGGTTGAGAAAGCGGCGAAACCATAGCAATCACAAATTGCTTTCGACAGTGGAGTAAAAATCGCTCAAAGTAACTATGAAGTCGCAAGCTTTCAGGATCCTCACCGTTCTTCTACACTGGCTGCGCCTGTGCAGATTCGCTGGGCGGGAACAGTTGTCCATGATTTGGCCATTTCAACCATAGCGTCAGCATCAAGGCGGCCGAAACCGAACTTGTGATTGAAATGAAATCCAGCTCCGTTTGTTCGCCAGCCGTCATCCACAGGGCTGGTCAGCTTGGCTGTTCTGACCACGATGTGTTGAACATCTCTCCAAGTGAGTTTGTTACTGAAAAAGACAACATATCAAGTAAAGTTTATCTTCCCTAAATTCCGAAACGCTGCTAAAACTGTCTCACTTAAAATGTTCGAGACTCAAACAAGCATTTTATTAAAGGGACTTAAAGGGACCATTAAAGGGACGGCTGAGGTAAGCTTATTTTATTAAGACGGATTCAACTGATAGTTCGAGCAATGAGCGCAAAAATTAAGTACCAAAAATCTACTCATAGCACGGTTAAATTTCAAATGCTATTTGAAACATCTGAAATTCGTTTGTCTTAGTGACCCCGTGATTAAACTCTAAACTAAGCATTCTCGAGAAAACTTAAGTCAAACCTCGTAAAAATACGCGCATCATTTTGTTTGAACCTGGCTGTAACGTCCGTTTTAACTGAAATGTAGATAATTTCAAATCCATTTTTCTCTGGCGGGGTCAGCTTGAGAGCTAAAGTTTTGGAAGGTTTTTGTTAGCTGTACTCAAACTGTTACCATACTATGAGATCTCTGTGGTAAGTATTGCCAAATACTTGCTATGAAAGGTTGTTTAGCCCAACAATATTTCAAAAACCCACATTGCAATCCGTTTCAATCTTCGTCGCTTTTTGCCATCCGTACTTTCTTTTGTATTTGCTGTGTTATTAAAATGTGCCTTCACTGTTTTAAGAGGTTATTTCTATATTTCGCTGAATATGATGGTCATTTCCCCATGCCTAAAGTTGGCTACAAAATTCATGATACATTCCCTTTAACTCTCATATGCCTAAACAAAGGTTCGAGAGGGTGTCCATGCGAGGACAATTTGAGAATTTTTTAAATCAGGAGCTCGCGTCGTAACTGGCTCCATATAAACGGAAAATTGCGAGCTACACGCGGTAGGCGCTATAAGCTCAAGCAAGGCACTGAAAGTGGTATGGGCTGTACTTACTTAGCCTCTAACATAAGAGCTATCATCCCTGCCGCTAGAGGCGCTGCAGAAGAAGTGCCTTTGAATTGCTCTGTGCATTGATGATGAAGATCTGTAGTGATCTACAAAAAAAGAAAACACAAAGAAATAATTAGAGAATGTAGGACTGACGTGCTTCGGGGGAATAAGTGCCGGTTTTGGCAAATCTTCGTTCAAGCACTCGAAGAGTTTCCGAGTTTCCCACGAGTTCTCCGAAAGCAATCACGCGTACAAATACGTCATGTTGCTTAGCAACTTCTGGGATGAGAACCGCGGGCTCAGTCACTTCTTGGAAAAGTGATGTCGCCTCAACTGGCACTTGTTCCCCGACTGGATTTATTCCGCGTCCGTAAAACTACTGCGCAATCATAGAAACCAGCCAACATACCATTTTATTTTCTTCGCGTTCTCTGTGAGCACCTCCGTTGAAAGTCACTGCTAGAGTAGACGAGCACAGCTCGGTATAGTACGCAGACAGACCGTGGTCACCAATACACCCGATAGACACTGTGTATATACTGGTGGTGTAGCCGTCACAATTGCAGTCATCATCTGTCAGACCTCCATTACCAGTCGCCCACACATAGATGTTACCTTTGCCGCCACGACCCTGAAAAAGAAAGGGAAACTCAGCATTAAGCATTTTTTATATAGAAATCCCAAAGATAAAAGTTTCTTGAAGGGACTATGTCACGGATTTTACCAAATTTTTGGACAGCCAAAATTTATATTTGTGTCGCAGAATACCTAAAAATAATAGTCCGCTTTCATTAAAAATTGCTATATTAGAGCACGGAAACAATTAACGAGCATCTTTGGCTGCAGATGGCTCGGACGGAAACGGATTGCAACTTGGAAAAGTAAGGCTTACTTTTTCAAGTTGTTTCCGCGCGTCTTCAAAAAAACGATATTTATAGCCGTAGCTTGATTTCTATCCGCAAATGAAGGTCATACCTTCCTTTAAATGTTCAAAGATAATGTTTTTCACGGGTTTACTTGCCTACCAATAATTTCAGAACAGTTTGGACCAAAATTCTGCGAAATTCCCGTGACATAGCTCCTCCAAGGTTCAAAGACATCAAAAAGGTAATAAGAAGGTATAAAGGAAAAATAACTGATGGTTAAGATGAGAAAAAAGATTTAGACAGATTAAGACAGAAAATAGTTAATTGTAGGCGAGTTGAACAAAGTCTCGTAATTTGTCAGTGGCGAGCAGATAACTGATACAATATTTTGCGAGTTTGATGACTGTTTTATCATGCGATCACTCGGCTTGTCTTTGACCTAGTAGAAACTTCAAATCGTCGTTCTCCGACAACTCTAGAAAACGAGCTGCCAATTTTCTCAGAGCTGAGAAGTGGGCACAACTACGCAATTAATTATTTGCAGCAGAATCGCTGTCAGACGCTAACAGGCATGGGCAGACCATAATTTGTAAGCAGCTATTTGCAGATCACGTGGTGGGCTCTTGGCCAATATTAATGAAAAGGAAGGAAAAAACATTGAATAATAATTTGCCGTATTTACCGCCTCAGCTCCTCTCTTCAGGGCCTTGGCTGCCAAGGGACCAGGTTTTCCAAACGTTTTACCATCATCCTTTGGCCCCCAACAGTTGCTGAAGATGTCAACATATTGAAGTTGAAATCCCAGCGAGCTGGCCTCCAGCGCATCTGTTGCCTTACCGTCCAACATGCGAACACCTAAAATGAATGGACTTTGCGTTAAATGTATGAGAAGGCAGTTCTGAAAAAACTTACTACTAGATTCTTAGCCTAAAAATTACATGGCATTGAAAGCAGGCTGGTTCACCGGCAACAGGCATAAAGGCGCGAACTCTGCGAGGCCCCGTCCAAACTAATGCGCTTTCGGTAAAGCGAAGCGTTTTTCGTCCATGCCTATGTTTTTGCATCCACACTGATACAATAGGGCTCCGTTTTTAAATGCCTCTACTCTGGAGTGAAAGGCGCGGCAGCTATCAGTGCGCGACCTTAAATAGATAATATAGTCAAGGAAAACTGGGGTTTAATACAAAATCAGCTGCTGCTGAAAAATATATATACAAGGCCTCCGATTACATCTTATAAGAGAGGTAAATCTCTCAAAGACATGCTCGTTGGAGCGAAACTTTAAAAAAGGCTAAACTGCCTTGCAACAACATACGTCCGGGAAGTCCACGTAGGCCTTTCACTTGTAATCCTTAAACTTTTAGGAAATGTATCCTTTTGGGGGGTTTATTTGAAAAGCTTCGCCAAAAAACGATTTAACGTGTACTCCTAATTTCAGTTACAAGGGCAGCAACGAAAAAAAGGAAAGTTATTTCTGAAGGAATCATACCTCCAACATGAGCCTGGTATGCTACTCCTGTTCCACAGATTGTGTTATTAGCCAAGGCAGCAACTTCCCCTGCACAACGCGTGCCATGGCTGTAAAAAAGAAACAAATAAAAAGTCGTTTTTCAAGCCTTGTGACTCGGTGCTTATCTCTGGTTTCTGTACCAACAAGTGACTGGGAATCACTATTGATACATTCCCGCAAGATTTAATTGTCACCGTTTTGCGGGTAGTGTCTGTTTTTTCGCGAGACTAGAACTTGGATGCCTCGCCATTAGTACAGCCACTTTCTTCTGGCCCGAAGTAAAGCTCAGAGACTGTCATAAACTAGCGGTGACCATGCAACAGTTTGTCTTTTAACGAAGTTAAGACTGTTATTTTACGCCAAGCCATTAGAAACTGTAAGTATAAATGTTTGATGTTCTTGCCCGACGCGTAACATTTATAAATACAAAACGATGCTCGAATGAGTAACTTCCGTGGCAAACAAGGAAACATTGTTGCTCGTGATGTTTCTTGGGTGAGCAAACAAGCGGGACACAAAATAAATGTTTTGTTTCCATGCTGCGCAAACCGAGAAACATTTGTTGCGGGCACAAAAAAAAATCAGAAAGACTAAGGCACTGTTTACACGGACACGGTTTCATTTGCAACCGCATCGCTTTCGATGCCGTTACGCCTTTCGTTTACACGGCGCTGATCTAGACACAACTGAAACCGGATCGTTTTATAAACGCTTTCAAAAGTGGAGCGTTTTCAAAACGATACGGTTTCATTGGTCGTGTAAACGGCAAAACCGCATCGATTTGAAAACGGTCAGGTGTTTTACCACAAATTGACTGGATCGCGAAGAGTAAACATGACGAACCTCGCACAGAGTGCAGCGCTTGCTTATACAATCACGTTCGAAAACACTTGGATAACGGTACTAAGGATATGTTTCGTGTAAACACTTCGAAACCGTGCCGTTTTCGATGCGGTTTCGAGGTCAGGAAACCGTGTCGATTGATAACCACGTCCGTGTAAACAGTGCCTAAGACATTTTTCGTGTTTTGCCGGACATAAATTCGTGTCTGTAACAACAGGGAAACATTTGTGTCTCTAACAATGTGTTCGCAACAGTGTGTCCTCATTTACCATCACAGGTCCTCCAGTGAAGCACTTTGCTATTTTTTACAGCGTTTAAAGTGCTGTAAACATTTTGGTATATCTTGCCATGTATATACATATCCTATTAGAAATTATAAGTCTACAATAAACTGGAACTTCGACTTGCCAATATTTCGTGTTTATTCAAAACACTTCATCAGGGCAACTCAAATTAGAAATTATAATATACAAGTAATATAAATAAGTTATTACCAGTTGTCAGGATCTATATCACGTGGCTTAGGATCGTCATCATTATCATTGAAATCATGGCTAGCTTTTGGATCCTGTAGTGATAAAACAACAAAAAAACACTCAGTAAGTAAGTCAAGAGTGGAACCTCAATGTTTGAGTACTCAAATGAAATCTATTGAGCAGTATAAGTTTATGTGAGCTTCATACTGCACAGCGTGGTTCTAACATTTTAGTCTGTGGATGCAGGAGTGGATGAAACTCTAGTGTGTGATCATTCAAATAAAAGCTATTGAGCAGTACTTTCATGTGGTACTGTTTATTATGTTGTTTAAGGTGGTTCTAACTTTCAAGTCTGTGCATGAAACCCTGCCTAGCATGTGAACATTCAAATAAAAGCTATCGCGCAGTACTTTCATGTGGTACTGTTTATTATGCTGTACAAAGTGGTTCCAACTTTCAAGTCTGCGCATGAAACACCGCCTAGCATGTGAACATTCAAATAAAAGCTATTGAGCAGTACTTTCATGTGGTACTGTTTATTATGCTGTACAAAGTGGTTCCAACTTTCAAGTCTGCGCATGAAACACCGCCTAGCATGTGAACATTCAAATAAAAGCTATTGAGCAGTACTTTCATGTGGTACTGTTTATTATGCTGTACAAAGTGGTTCCAACTTTCAAGTCAGTGGATAGAACCCTTGTGTGTGACCATTTAAATGAAAGCTACTGAATACAAGTGTTACACTGCAGCCCAGACTGTACCCAAGACCTCTAATACTTTGACTTACATAATTTCCTGCTAAATCTGGGTGAGTGTGATCCACTCCTGCCAAAAACAAAACAAATAACAAGGAAATTATCAGGATGAACAGTCAGCATTTCAAAAAGGCTGAACACAAATGTCACACCCATAAAAGCAAAGAAAGTGTCCTGAAAATCAACAAAAGTGTAATCTAGACCTACCGTCATCTAATATGGATACTACAACTCCCTTGCCTGTGATGCCCTTTTTCCAGACTGGAAGAACATTAATATCTACTCCAACAGGACCTCCTGTCTGACCCTCATTGAGCTGTTGGTGGACGATACAGTTAAATGATACTAATGAATTATTATTTTAAGTGATTATTTATTAATATTAATGTACACTATTGCTTTATTAACCTGTGTACACGTAAGACTTAGTAGACTTTGTAGGCATACAGCTAGAATTAGACACCTCTCTTTGGACACTACATCTCCTTCACTCACAAAAATGGCATCTGAGATTTCATAATGAGGGTCTGTGCAGTCCGCAGTGCTGTATATCAACAGGATGGAATTTATTGGCTGAAATTTCAAATGCGTCTTGTAGGAGTGAAGGATTGGAGATGCCCAAAAAGACACTTTCATGCAGGCTAAAACAAAAGGACCATTTTTTTTTTTGGCCATGGTTCCTTTGTTTAATAGCAGCATCATAATAAACATGTAGGTTTAATGTCATAGTTTCCAGTGTTTACAACTTTAACTTTAAAACTTTGTCACTTAATATATAAATTAAAGCTTAGAAGGTAGTCTTGGAGACAGGAAAACACAATGCTCAATCACATTAGATAACAAGTTTACTTACCAAATACCACATTTCTTTGAATTTTGGATCTGTGGGTATTCCATCACGCTTGACTCTATGAAGAATTTTTTGTTGCTCTGCCCACTTAACCTGGAAGGGCAATTGAAGAAATTTTAAATTATACAATGCAGCACTTTTGTCATATTGTACTGTAAAAATGACCTCCAGGGATGTAGCTTAAATTCCCAACAGGCAAAATTTTCTTGATCACAAGCGGAAAATTTGGGTCACATTAAAAAATCTATCCAGACACAGTCTTTTAGCCGGAAAAATCAAGTCCTCAGATGGTTAGTTTTTCTGCCTTGTGCCTAATATTTACATCTCTGGACCTCTATAATGACACCTGCTTGAAAAATCTCAGAAGTGTTGCAGTGGAGTTGATTGATTGATCAGGCTCAGAACTTTGTATTGTGCTGATTAGGGATGATAAAAACTTGGACAGATAGTATTACAAACATAAACAATGGTTGATGAATGGAACTCAACCCTGACTACATGTGAGATGTTCAAGTTGGACTCAGATCAAGTGGTTTGGGTTTGAGTGCTGTCCACTGGTTCATTGCATTGTGTTCTTGGACAAGACACTTAACTGTCACAGTCCCTATCTCTACCCAGGAGTACAAAGAGGGTCTATGATAAGGGGTCATTTAGTCCGCAGAATGCCATACCATATTTTCTCAATTAAACGCCCCAGGCATTTATTCCAAACTTGGCTCTGTAGATTTGGTGTTTATTTGAATGGTGCAGTTTATTCAAGCAAAATATTTATTAAACAAAGGTTTTTTATCCTTATTTGTGACATGAATGCATTTTGCCATCATACCTAAAGCATATTACACCTCAGGCGTTTATTCAGTGCCGGGCGTTTAATCGAGAAAATATGGTATATTTTTCTTTCTAGACTGCAAATTTCTTTTATTTTCTCCTTAAGACCAAGACCCCCATATATTTCTTGACCGTAATCGCCAGTAAACAAGGAATGTACTCGTAGACCGGCGCACAAAATAGGCTTAATCCGCCAGACCGCCATCTGGAGTATAATAGACCCTTGATAAAGCCAGCAAACTGTAAGTGCTACATGTACCTAACTGCTACCCCTAAAGGAAGGGGAACTTCCATTTGAAAGAAACAAGGAAGTTCCTTAAAAAAATTGAATTAATCCCCTAAAGGAGACTAATCTTAAAGACAGCATTTTTCACAGGATTGCAATACTGTTCATCCTAGACCCCCAATTTTTATTTTCTCCTGAAGACTGAGACTGCCATAAATTTCTTGACCGTAAACTGCCAGATATTAAAGAGTGTGCCAACAGACCACCACTCGAAATCGGCTTAATCTGCCAGACTGCCAGAGATTTATAGACCTGCTTGCAACCCTGGTCAATGATCATAAAGAGATGACCTGTCTACAATATAATGCCAAAACTACTTTACCATGATGTCTCTGTAAAAGTACAACCATATATTAAATTGCAAACCTCTTTCTCTAGTAGTAATCTATCAGTCTTATTTCTGTTATGTTCTTTATTAAGTTCATCCACATCATCATGCTGGAAATGATAATGTCCTTTCAGGTCACCGATCTGAAAGAAAGGAAAAAGACGAAACAATGCTTTGTCTAAGTGATATCTCAACATCTCTCTTAGCCTACCCTTTTTAAAAGCATTAAACAATAAAAGGTTTTGGCATGTCATAAGTGTAAGAACACTGATGGCAGAACAGAATCTCTAGCTGGTTTCTAAATTGAAATGTTGATAGAAGTGTATCTACTTATGATACAATTACATTGTAGTTTTACATAGCTTTTTAGCCCCAGTTTTTTTGTTTCAGCAAATTATTTCCAATCTCAGACAAGAAATTAACCACCACTAGACTGATCCAACATTGTATAATGAGATATTTTTTACTTTAAAAAAATTGGTATTAAAAAATACTCTTGAAAGAAGTAAATACAATTTTCACCTTGGCCACTTTTTGAGTAGGTGTTATTTCAGGTTATTTGAAAGTAAACATATGCACAAGAAAAGATGCGATTTAACTCAACCATGGCGGCCACCATGTGTTGTTTGGATAATTTATAATCTTAACTGCCTTCCAACCTCATCGAGCCAGTTATTATTACTTCTCCTCTTTCCTTTTCAACGCATCGCAATCATTACTAACCTGTCCTATAATGTTAAAGCCATGTCTCTTTGCAATATTCGCGACCACGTGTTCTTCCGCTGGGTCAATTTCTACTGCCCATGTATTGGTAAAGTATCCCTCTTTGTCGGCCAATTCCCTCTTCCAATCTCTGGTATTGTTCCAAGGAGGATTAAACTGAGGTCTAGCGCTCGAGGCCAAGAAGACGCTGGAAATCGTGACGATCGCCAAATACGCGCTTGTTAGTAAAATAGGCCCATGTCCCATATTTTCTTTCCAGTAAACGACGATCGCTCTCGTGGAGGCATTCGAAGAGGGATTAAACCATGGATGACAAAGCAATTAAATCATTTATGTTGACAAACGTTGGCAGGTAGACCCTGGTGAATCTCTCGTTTCGACTGGTGGCCTTATTCTTCAGTTTCGTCCAACTTTCATGGTCTCTCGCCGTCGTGTTTGGCAACGACAGCAATAAAAACACACGCGGGAGGATGCAGTTTTGAATTTAACTTTGATAGCAAACACTGCCAATTGCGACGAAGACATTTTTTGTGGTAAATTTGCCCAGTCTGAACGGTGCATCTTCTAAAATGATCTACGTATTTATAAAAAAGGCGCACGACCTTTAAGACCTGTAAACCAGTAGTTTTGATAAATCTCATACTAGCGCCCGTACTCAGAAATTTCCTCTTTGATTCCCATACACAAATATCTCACGTACCTTCTAAAATTGTGATCAAATCCACCAAAGAAAAATCCACAAAGAAAATTCAAAATCGTCCGCCATTTTGACGACGGCTTTGCGCATACGATTTCAGAAAAAGCCGCTAACACAACACCGCGTGCTCATAACATTTGAGAATGTGACGTCACGGAAACATTATGGCTACGAAGAAGGACGAAAATTATCCCAGGGCCGAATTCTAAAAACAGATTTTTGGCTGCAAAGGGCGACTTGAAAAACGATGTTCAATTGGTGGTCTTCTTTGGGACCTCAGGCAA
Organism: Oculina patagonica; assembly: GCF_052425735.1. Lineage (NCBI taxonomy): Eukaryota > Metazoa > Cnidaria > Anthozoa > Scleractinia > Oculinidae > Oculina > Oculina patagonica. The sequence continues at coordinate 8,420,634 of NC_135763.1, forward strand.
GTCAAAGCGGCGAGAAAGTCGAGGAAAAATCCGCTGAAGGGGAGCAAAAAACTGATGTTGAGAGCTGCAGTGGCGATGGAGGGGACGACAAAACCGACACGCAACAGAACAAAACATCGCAAGACACCAAGGCGTCCGATCTGGATTATGCAAAAGACATGGCCAAAAATGTAGGAAGTAGGTATTTGGTTTATAAAGCCCGCCAGAATTGTGCTTTTTTTGTTGGATATTACTATCAGATGTAGTGCACAGATTCAACATGTACATGTAGATTTTATTTAACATAATTTTTTAATAATAACTGTTTTTATAGTGCTTTATTTAATGCAAATGACCAATCATGCCTTATCTGTAAATATGTTTTAGGCGATTTAAAGGAGGAATATTGAAGTGGGAAATTATTTACATGAATCCTGTTGTACAATTATATGGTATTAGCTTACATTTTTGCTTGCAGTACCCATTTGTTTTGTAAACAAATTTTGTACATGTTAATACCCATATTTACCATAAAGGGTCTTTGGCAAAATACATATTTAAAGCCACCAGGGGCTTTTTTTTCAAGAGCTACTGAGAAGGGACAGGGTTAAATTATGAGAATTAAGGTGGCTCGACCCAGTTTTTTTCTAGCGATACCTATCAACTTTAAAACCCTTATTCTTAAAGGGATTAATGTCAATGAGATATCCACTATATCACATGGATTACACATAGACTGAACTGCAATATGATATAAATTTTTGGGAGATCGGAATGAATATCACGTGACAATGACGTCACACAGGTTTTTGCTCTGAATCGAATTTTAGCCCGTAACCGCATTTTCTCTCGAGATCGTCCACGCTACGTATACCTTGAGTGTTTGCCTTCAGCTCTGCGGAGTTTCATCGAAATCTACAAGAGGAATTTTGAAATATCTTGGAATTTCTTTTTAGATGGTGTAATTTATGCGTAAAATATAGACAAGACTTCATATAGAGAAATTTGCTTCTTTCTTGATGTTTAATAAGAGGCTTCAGTCCTCAATCCTTTTAAAAATGTCCCATATCCGATATCCAACCCGTAAAAAGTAGGTAGACTTGTGCGATTTCGAAAAATATGGAATATATATGAATCATAGTGAAGCTCAATGTTTAGCTCTATTTACCAATTTTACGCCTACTTTCGCAAAAAAGCGATTATTTCAAAACTCGTTGATGAATTTTCTCCAAAATTTTTCAGGGTGGCAATTGATCAGTAAACTAAACAATCCCTGAATTTCATGCTCATTGAAAACTTCTAAGGCTGTCTAACATAAACGCAAAATTGAGTAAATATTGAAGCGATCTCGTAGTTTTGAATAATTTTGTGCTCTGGGATTTCCTTTTGTTTCGAGTTGAACACAACATCGAATTCCTGTGCACCACGTGTGAAATAACTATGCTTGGCCACCTTCCGAAAGCTTTCCGAAATCTTTCGGAATATGGTAATTTTCTCGAGTTCAAGTAAACAATGAATGAACGAAACTCAAAGCCGGTTATGTTTTGACGCCATTCCAGTCATTTACAAATGACTTGACAGCGTACTCAGAAACTTACCTCGTTTACACTTTCTTTCTTTTGATTTTTAAGTTTCTTTAGCGTAGCATTCAGTACGGCGGCCTTTTTTTGTTTTGCATTTCTTGTTCTTGGCACTTTTAACTTTCAACTCAGCCAAGACGTCGACCGCACAAGAAAAGTTGTTGCATGACAATTTTTTTACCATTGTTTTCTTTAAAACGGACCATATTTCGGAAAGATTTCGGTAAGCTTTCGGAAGGTGGCCAAGCGTTGTCATTTCACGCGTGGTGCACAGGAATTCGATGTTGTGTTCAACTCGAAACAATAGGAAATCCCAGAGCACAAAATTATTCAAAACTACGAGATCGCTTCAATATTTACTCAATTTTGCGTTTATGTAAGACAACCTTAGAAGTTTTCAATGAGCATGAAATTCAGGGATTGTTTAGTGTATTGATCAATTGCCACCCTGAGAAATTTTGGAGAAAATTCATCGACGAGTTTTGAAATAATCGTTTTTTTGCGAAAGTAGGCGAAAAATTGGTAAATAGAGCTAAACATTGAGCTTCACTATGATTCATATATATTCCATATTTTTCGAAATCGCACAAGTCTACCTACTTTTTACGGTTTGGATATCGGATATGGGACATTTTTAAAAGGATTGAGGACTGAAGCCTCTTATTAAACATCAAGAAAGAAGCAAATTTCTTTATATGAAGTCTTGTCTATATTTTACGCATAAATTACACCATCTAAAAAGAAATTCCAAGATATTTCAAAATTCCTCTTGTAGATTTCGATGAAACTCCGCAGAGCTGAAGGCAAACACTCAAGGTATACGTAGCGTGGACGATCTCGAGAGAAAATGCGGTTACGGGCTAAAATTCGATTCAGAGCAAAAACCTGTGTGACGTCATTGTCACGTGATATTCATTCCGATCTCCCAAAAATTTATATCATATTGCAGTTCAGTCTATGTGTAATCCATGTGATATAGTAGATATGTCATTGACATTAATCCCTTTAAGTATGAGGGTTTCAAAGTTGATTGGTATCACTAGAAAAAAACTGGGTCGAGCCACCTTAAGTTCAAGAGAAGATCAGAGGGCCTGTTGATTTGACATTATTTATTGTTAACGAGGGTCGCACTTATTAGTCTTGCGACTAACAAACCTGTGGCCCTCAAGTTCCTGATTGAATCGGAATTTAGAAGTGTTGGTCTATGTGGAGGGAGGAAAATGGAAAACCTGGAGAAAAACCCTCGGAGCAAGGACGAGAACCAACAACAAACTCAACCCACATATGACACTGGTTCCAGGAATCAAACCTGGGTTACACTGATAGGAGGCGAGCACACTCACCACTGCGCCACCCTTGCTCCCCTAAAGCCAGCCGCACACTAGTTAGAGCTGAGCTAACCCCCTTTTGTGCCTGTCCGCTCAGCATATTTCTCTTGTGTGTGGACATTTTTCATGAGAATTTTACCTCGCGAGGCCTTGAGGAAAATATCTATTCTGTTTTATATTTTTTGCCTCAAGAGGAAAAATCTTCAACTTGTGCGGGCGATGTGAGCTACTTGCTCAGCCAGAAATATCAACTGACCAAGAAAACAAGCAGAATGCTCACGTGATTCAACATGGCGGATTCCGAATCAAACTTGCTAAGCACTTTCCTAACTGTCTGTGGTGAAATGTGCAGTGAATAAATGGCTGAGCAAACAGGCACATGAGGCGAATATCTCAGCTAGTGGCTTTAGTGTGCAGCTGGTTAAAGATGAGCTTTTAAATTACAGTGAAACCCTTACATAAACAATGTTAGACCTGCCAACTCTCATGCATTATGCACACAAGTCTATATGATATCTCATGCCTAGCCTGTGGATCCAAAATATCGATCTCACACACACAGGTCAATTTTTCACCCCTGACTGACAAATCTGGATTTCTTGCTCATAAATCCATAAAATGCGAATTCCAATTCAATTACAGCAAAAAATGTTTCAGTAAAGGAGCATTGTTGCACATGCCTTGATCTCATGCTGTTGTTGTCCCTTGTTTTGTTTTTTAAGATTTCCTTTTCAGTTTCGCAAATGTTGCAACAAGTACTGCTTATAAAGTGAAGGACTCTGTGAAGGAAACAGTCGAAAAGCAGGTTTGTGCCAGTTTTAACCACAGGCTCCCCAAGCTCAAAATAATTATGTGGTGTATTGGACAGCTTGTGTATATAGAGAATTGTATGGGAAAGTCACTGATCGTAAAAAAATTGTGTAAATAACTATCAAATTTGAAATAAAGTTTTCCTACCTCAAATTTGTTGTTTTCTTCTCCCTTATGACAATTTTAAAGCCATTCTAGCACTGTTTATTGAAGTTATTTAAAATCGTTGTCTCTCCTTTTCAAATTAGATACTAGTTATTTACACAATTTTTTTTTTACGATCAGTGACTTTCTCATACACTTCTCTATATACACAAGCTGTCCCATACACCATGTATTTTGAGCTTGGGAAGCCTGTGGTTTTAACTTGAAATTGTGTTGCCGAACATGCTTTCGTTCTTAGTCAAGACTTGGTTAACAAGTAGTGATGTTTTGTTTTTCAATTCATTTGTAGTCAATAATTGGAGATTTTAACAAGGAACAAGATGAATTTCTAAAGGAGAAACACAAGAGAAAAGGTAAAGACTAAGAGAGAACTGATTATATTGCCATTAAGGTCTTTAAAGTTTCAAGGTTCAGTCATCTTGGCGCATCTTGAATTTTACCAATCTACACCCGGGTCCCCTATAGCTACTGTAAAGCGTGGTGACCCAAAGGTTAGTGCATTGAATTCCAGATGTTGTGTTTTTGTGCAAGAATTTTTACTCTCAAGGTTTCTCTTAATTCAGCTGCATTAATCTGCAGTGGGCCAAATGTCCCATAAAGCCAGAACTTATCCCAGTTTTTGTAGCATGAAGCGACTAGGAGTATTTCTACTTTCACCTGGATGAGTTGCTAGTCCATTACAAGGCTATCCGGACTTTTACCCAGCAATAATTTGCTTGAATCTATTTATACAACTGGCTGGAGAGAGGCAATGTGATAGTAAAGTGTCTTGCCCAAGAACACAACACAGTCACCCGGGTCACCTGGGTTTGAACCTAGACCAGTCGTTACGAGTTTCAGTGCAATAGCCATTGAGCCACCGTGTCTCCCATAAGTGTATAATATTGGTACTGGTAAATTCTTTGTAATAGGCAAGCAATCTGGCCAAATGCTGAAGGGTTTCTTGTGCTGGCCCTAGTATAGTTTACCATCCAGAAGAGTAGCTGCAATACTCTTATTTTGCTGTGCGGTGTTACAAGTATATAACCTTTATTTTATGAACCCAGGCTCTGTTTGAATGTAGGTTGACAACCCTTATCTGTCACACCCAATAACAATATTTATTGCGTGCATGTGTGAAACTATTTTTAATGGTAATCCTTTTTCTTCTTCACTGACGACTTCAGAGGCCGCAGTTCCTCCATGGGTTGGATACAATGAAGAAGAAACCATGAAAAATCAAATATTGGCTCTTTCAACAGTGAGTTGAAAATTTTATTGTTTAAAATACTAACTAATACAATGTCCAACAATAGCACAGACATTATGGACCCTTTTAGAGGAATGGGCTGGAAAGCACACTCAGATAACAACTTTCATGTGGTTTTCACATTCTTTATGAGAATTACCTGTCAGGAGTAATTTTAGAAATGGCCTTTTGCATCTACTGGCATGACAAAATAATTGATAAAGATGATGATGAGCAGTTTTAGAAACAGACTTACATATTATTATAAAGGTCACTTTCAGCATTCTTAATTACAATCCACCATAATTGCGCTTTGATGTAGTTACTTGAATTGCACTATAAATAATAATATTTTATAATTTCTAAATACCGGTAATTCATATATTGTTTTTCATACAATTTAAGGATGAAAGAAACTTTTTGCGAGATCCTCCTTCTGGTGTTCCATTCCACTTTGAAAGTGATTCTATGTTCCCAGTTGCCTTGGCAACCCTACAGGAAGACAAGAATCTTAGCAAAATGAGATTCCAGCTTGTACCAAAAAAGTAAGTCAAGTCTGCATGTACACCATATATAATTATATACAGCAGCATTTGTTAATACCGGTCTCTTTCTTCTGAAAATAATGGGCCTTTTGTAGCAAGCAGTCATGGTACAATATCTGCCATGTTGGATGCCAAAAGTCAAGAATGCAACAGCCTCCAATATAAAGTGACTTTAAACAGTGAAGCTTGTCTTATCTTTGTTTTGAATATCTCAGTGGGTACAGCTTGCCAGCCAACATGGCAGATTTTGTACCATGTGGCCATTTGTTGCAAAAGGGCCATTTGCATATAAAATCAATTTAGAAAGAACAGTTTATGCATGTAAGCTACAATGTAAAAGTAGAGTTCTTGCTTCCTGGAATGACCATAGGTGTTAGAAGACCAAGCTAAGGAGCTTCCTTAAAACAGCAAAAACAAAGCTTAGAAGCCAGAAATGGCAACACACTATACTTATTTGCATTGAACTCTTTGGAACACACTCTCATCTTCAAAAGTTGATCTGCAGGGGTTTCAATTAAAGTAGGCAGCTGGTTTGAGTAGAGTCACTGAAAAAGTAGCTGACTTCTCTGAGTGAAGAAGCCAATACTTTTCGTCAGCGGTCAGTTCTTATTGGAAACACTGATTACAGAACTGGGATTTGATTTTTTTTTCCTTCAACCAGAATTTCAGAAGAGAGATTTTGGAGGAATTACTTTTACAGAGTGTCACTAATAAAACAATCAACACAGCTTACATCACTAGCTGCTGCAGGTAAAAAAGTACTCAAGATAGGAGATAATAATTTGTGAACACTTTCTGAATCAGTATTTTTTGTATATCTCTTATTTCCTGGAATTTTGTGCTGCCAAAAGTCGAAAACTGATGGGAAAATATGGTATCAAACTATAATATTAAATAAATTACTTTTTTAATTTAACTTAATAAATTTTAATTTTATGTTTGGAATTTAATGTGAAGAATTTGGTAGTGTAACAGAATTCTGAAATTGGTGTCAATCCTGCTTGCTTTGCTGAACTGTTCAGGGTTCTGATTATTGACTTAGATTGTAATGTCAATTTATTTATCAATATATCTTGGTTCTTTTGATAGGCGGCAGCAGCTCTAATGGCAGTGACAGACAGTCAACCACATCAGAAACAAAGTCAGATACTGGTTCGTTTTATTCCTTATTAACTCCTGACTCAAAAATGGACTCTCCTTGTTGGTTGCTGTGCATTTCTTCAAAATTATTTCTGAGAATTTGGTTATGATAAGCAGAGGGTTTCTAAATTGTCTTGCAGTATTTTTAGTGTACTGGATGCTAGCTATACTGTATTGTATATTTGTGCTTTTGGGCGAGACATGTTTTACCCCCCACACTACTTCTAACACCACCCAGGTGCATAATTGTGGTTAATGGAAAACCATTGGAGTAAACAAAAAAAACCTGACTGTAATCTCAAGTATGTGGATGCATAGGTAGCAGTGCTCCTTGTCGTGTCTGAGTGAACAACATAAACTACATGTAAACATTTAAGATAAGACAAATGTAATCACTACTGACAGTACTGCCTTTGGTAATTTGATTGGGGTAATTTTCTGGTTTGATTTGCAGAATCAAGTCAAAGCGGAGCTATTAGTATACCCAGAAAAAATGCTGAAACACAAGTAAGTAATACCTTTGACTGTCATTTGCAGTGTTTCAATATCAGCTTTAAACTAACTGAAGTTTTTCTTACTTTGTCTTTTACAGAAAACTCCAGAAGAGGATTTCTCTGAGCCTATTGTTGATGAGCACTCTGTTCATAATGAATTTATTAGTGACTCATTTGCACATTCAGAACAAGGTAGTGATAATTTTCAAGTTATTCTGCATGGTGTTCAGTTCAACCTGTAACACCTGTGTGGGATATCACTAGAAGGTGTTTATACAGCTGTAAAAATACATATACAGTTGAATCTCGATAACTCAAACCTCCCGCTAACTCAATCCTTTTCCGATTCCCCTCCGGGTTATTTTCTTACTGATTTTACCCTCGATAACTCAAACTCCTGATAACTTGAACCCTTTTTGATTTCCCTTGAAGGTTTAAGTAATCGGGATTCAATGTCTGTACATGTATTCATACCCACTACAGTGGAACCCCGATATAACGATCCTCGATACAACGATATCCCCGGTATAACAATGAATATGCTATGTCCCGGCAAAAGTTACAGTTAAATGTATGGGACAGAACCCCGATATAACGATCTTCGATATAACGATATTCTCAATATAACGATGAGAATTTATCGTACCGAGCGTAAAATCTTCCCCGATATAACGATATTACAGTATCAGTACAAAGAGCGATAAGTAAAGACGATTACAGTCGCAACTTCACATGTTTAAGTTTAGTTTTGTGTTCCTTTTACGATTCATATAGACCACAGACATTGTCCTGTATCCTTGAAAACGTGTAATGCTTTGCAAATTGTTTAAGGACACTGCCACTACGTGCTTGAAACAGTTGAAACGCTACATTTGTGAATCATGTCAGTCATTTGATACTCATTACAAGTTGAATAAAATAATATGCAGTTAAAAAGTACATTTTAATTTTACCCCGATATAACGATATTTTCGGCTATTTTACGGCCATATCGTTATATCAGGAGTCTCGATATAACGATACCTTGATATAACGATATAATTTTACTGATCCCTTGGCATATCGTTATATCGGAGTTCCACTGTATTGCCTATACATGTACCGTAATGATTCGATTTAGCGCCCTCCTTCCAATAAGCGCCCCCTTCTGAATAAGCGCCCCCCTTTGAATGTGTTTTTGTAAATAAGCGCCCCTATTCCAATAAGCGCCCCCATTCTAATTAGCGCCCCCATTCTTATAAGCACCCCTATTCTAATAAGTGCCCCTATTGCGGATAACTGCCCCTACTGAAGTCATTGACGCCAACTAGATAAACTCCTGACAGTTCACCGTACAGTTCATGTATATATTTACTGTTAAAATGAACAATTATTTTAAAAGTAACTGAACTTTTAACAATTTCTAACTGTTACAGTTTCTGTTATTGTTAGATACATTTGGTTGTTCCTCAAAAAATCAAATAAGCGCCCTGTCTCGAATAAGCGCCTTCCTTTGAGGTGCCAAAAGTAAATAAGCGCCCCGGGCGCTAAATCGAATCTTTACGGTAGTTCACTGATTGGAATGTGGGTAGGGTAGCAGTTCTCGCATGGTCTCACATGAATGGCTCGCTATCCTTCAAGGGAACAACAGAACAAACAAAATGAACAATGCACTTACTAGTCCCAAAAACAATAGCAACTGCTCCACTAGAGGACCAGTAAAATTACATGTTTACATGAATGAGGGCTGCAACAAGATTTCAAGTTTAGGGGTATTGAAGTACAAGACTAAGAACAGTCTTTAGGTGTGTTTACACTGTTTCAAATCCTGTATCCCCAGTGTTGCTCATCTTACTGTATTCACTGTAGTCAAATGAGAAACAGAATTTCTTTGTAGCAGACATGTTCGTTGACAAAGGTGATCATTTGCATACATTAGGAAAATGATAATTATATTTTGTGAAAGATAATTATTATAAGTTATTATTCTAATTTTTGAGAGGTGTGGTGGCCTAGTGTTTAGTGCGCCCGACTTTGGATTGAGCGGCGCAGGTTCGAGCTGGGGCACTGCATTGTGTTCTTGGGCAAAACACTTTACTCTGACTCACAGTGCCTCACTCAACCCTGGGGCTGGATGTTCGAAAGCTGATTCATACTAATCCAGGATTAAAAGTTGGTCAAGGGTTCAATTTCTCTTGCATAAACCTGTTTTTATTGCTTATATTTTGTTGAGATTGAGATTAGTTGGCAAAACTGGAGGACAGAAATATAAACAGAAAACCTCACTGAAAAGTTAAAAAACTGAAATCAAACTTCATGCTTACCCTGGATTGGCTGAATCATGCTTTGGACAACCTGGCTCAGGTGTATAAATGGGTACCGGCGAATTAAATGCTGGGGGTAATCCTGTGATGGACGAGCATCCCATCCAGGGGAAGTAGAAAACAATACTCAGGGACTAGTCACTTCATGCTAAGGAAACGGAGATAAGTTCAGGCCTGATTGGCCACTAGACTCAATTACAGACATACATACATAACATACATAAACTTTATTTAAGTGTCAGGGTGTTTAGCTAAATAGCTAATTGGGGACACTGAAATAAATATACAAAATTAATATAAAATATAAAAATACTAATCACTAAGACTTTTTTCTGTTATTGTGAAGATAATATAAATATTATAATTAATTATTAATAATAGACATGAACTACTGTTCAGTAAAAGTCCACTGTTGTCCTAGTTTTCACATTCTTTACTTGAAAATATCTTCTATGTTAGAGCTCAGTCATGACGACCTTAGACAAATTGGAGTTGAAAAGAAGCAGGAGGCAGATCAAAGCAATCAGTCAAAACCAACAGAAGGAATAAAACAGCCAGTAAAATCTGGTAAGTCTCTGCAGATTAAAATTAACATCAGTCTGTAAAAATTGAAGGCATGGCGACAAGAATTACACTTGGTTTTATGGTGCTAAAAAAATAGCTGAATTTTGGCATGTGAACTTCCTTTTACATGAGAAACATTATTACAGAGTTTTTGCCACTGCTTTGCACTTCATTTTGGAGAAATATAGTATGCAAAAAACTCAGAATTTGGAAGCAGCTTTCTTTTCAGTGTTTTGTCCTTATCTAAAGAAATGCTGCTTCTAAACTCTCAAAAATGGAGTGCAAACCAGTAAAAAAAACTTCACAACAATGTTTCTCATGTAAAAGGAAGTTCACATGCCAAAATTCCACTATTTTTGAGCACTTTCAAAAATGGCCAAAAAACCAAAGTGTCATTCTTGCAGTCTGCCTTCAATTGAATAAAAATTGAAGGGACACTTTGTTGGACAGTGAGGTTTAAAAGGTAGGTGGGACTTATTAAAAATTTTGGCTTCTACAGGGGTGGCCGAAGGTGGGGTTTGCTTATAGTTGTTTTAAAGCATTTGTTCAAGCAATGTTTTCCTATTTGTTAATTAACACAGCAGGTAAAAAGTTTTTTGAGCAGGTCAGAGCAATTGTCCTGGCTCACATTTCTGTTGCTACCACAGACATTTTAGGCAGTAATGTGTGGCACTAAACTTGTTTAATTAATGCCACCACCTGATAATCATATGAAAACTGTTATCAAGAGGTTTGTCATGTTATCATGGTTGCAATGTTCAATGAAAGTTATCATGTCAGTAGCAACCAAATTTATTTTGTGCAAGGCTTTAGTTAAGTGTTTATCATCATGTTAAATCTATAAACCTTGTAATAAATTATTCTAAAAAAAAAAATTGGAAAACAGAATGTGCGCTAGATTTTGAATTTCTGCTTATCCCTCTTAGAAACCCAAGATGACATTCCTGAATGGGAAAAAGAACTTCAAGCAGAATTACAGGTGAATTTTAATTATTTTGCCCTTAATATACAAATATTAAACAGTTCTTTAATCCCTTCCGAGACTACAAACTCTGCCGAAAAATATTTTTCTGCGGCGTAAAAGGACACCAGGAAATCTGATTATTTTTGTTTTTGCAGGATTTTGAAGTTGTAGATAATGAGGACAGTGCTGAATGGGAAAAAGAGATAGAGGACATGCTAGAGGAAGAAAATGATATTCAATAACCATTTTCCATAATAATATATATTAAGATGGTTTCCGCACAATTTTCGAGCAAAAGGCAAAAATAAAGTTACCAAAAAGACCTCAGCATGGCAACAGTTTTAGTACAGCTAACAAAAACCTGCCAAAAATTAGCACAGCGACCCCGCGAGAGAACAATGGATTTTAAGTTGTCCTTTCAGTTAACGGACGTTTGCGCCAGTTCAAAACAAAATGGCGCGCGACCGAGTTGATTTTTCCGAGAATGCAGAATTTGATTGCGGGGTCACAAGACAAATGAACAGAGACTAAATAATATACAAACGTTGCCAGCAATGAGTGGATTTTTGTCACGCACTCGCTCGAACTTCAGCGGAATCCGTCTTAATTACTTAGACGTAAAGTAGAATTTCGATTTCTCAAACCTCCTGATAACTTGAACCAAAAGTCTTTTCCCTTGAATTTACTTCAATTACCGTAGTCAATTCAAACACTGCAATTTTTCCCTCTACTTTTTGAACTCGAATTTATTGAACCAGCTATAATTTTCATTTCCCTTGGAGCTAGGTTCGAGAATCGAGATTCTGCTGTATTACATACAGAACTGACTCAAGTTGTTTTAGCAGTGGTTGTTGTAAAATGCTTGTACAAGTGATTCAAAATAAGTAGCTGGTATAATTGTGTAGGCTGCGTAACATAATTTTTACTCAATGGTATAATTCCGATGCAGTGAAGTTTATTTAAATCCTTTCATTCGTAGAGTCAAACCTTAAATCATTCAATGAGCCTGCAACTTTTAAGCCACAATATTATAATTGTTCTACTATTCAAGTGAAAGCTATCAAGCTGTACTATTCATTTTGCTTTATAGGTTGGTTAATTCTAACCTTTCTAGTTTGTGGATGAAACCATGGTAATTGTGAAGAACAGCTCCCGCTAACCGACTGTCGGTCGACTGTTGGTAACCTGTCGGCCGACAGTTGACCGACAGTCGGTTAGCGGGAGCTGTTCTTCACAATTACCGAAACCATAGCATGTACTTGTAGTACTTTCATGTGAAATCACTCTTCATATTTATTACACTATACAGGCTGGTTGTAACTAGTTCAATAACAACGCCAAAAGTTCAAGTTGTGTTGATCTGTTCAATTGAAAGCTTTGAGAAGTACTTCGATGTTGTTGTTCTAATTGTTTTTTTTTTCCTTTTGGTTATTTTGGGAGTGAAAGGGCTAGCCGAACTTTGTGAACTGAAGACTGCTGTTTGGAATAAACAGTAATGATGTTACTTATAATTTGTAAGCATTATACTATAAGAATTCCTTTGGGTTTGTTTTAATTAGCACTCTACAAATAAAAATAATACATAATAAACACAATATAATTAAAATGATGTATATGAAGAAAATCCAGGGCTTTTTCAATTTTTTTTTCATGAGATTAGTATAATGTGAAGGACAATTCCTTTAACAGACATCAGAGAACATCCGTAGCATTAAAATTCTCTGAACAAACTATAGCAATGCAAAACAAGCTTGAAAGTAAGGGAAGAAATGTTGATATTTTAGTAAATTTCTTGTATAAGAATTTTTCTGATATAAGCCTCTTAGATTGGGAAGGAGTAAAGTTTGTTAGGTTAATTTTTATTCTTAATAGTGGTACCCCATATATATTTAAAGTTGTTGTTTTGTAGTAAATATAAAGATGGCAATTTTTTTTTGGTATTTTGTTGGTGGAAGGAGGGGCAGAGGTTTTTTTTTTCAGAAGTTTAATATATTATTCTGTTTTTACTTACAATACCTTCCATTCTGTATTTACAGTGTACCTTGTACGAGTGTAAAAATTATCATAACTAGATGATACACTGCAGATGCAGAATTTATTTGTTTTTGGCACTTGCACAATTTAGGAAAGATGTGTCATGTATACAATTCTAATAACATGGACCAGTAACTTGAGATTAAGGTAAAATAAAATACAGTTATTGGCTAGTTTTGGAACTAACTTAAAGTTGTATAAGTTTATTGATGTCATTTTGCCAAGTCATCTAAAGTAGTGTAGGATAAATGAAGGGAGGAGGTCTCCTGCCTTTCTCTCCACACATGCACTTCTTGAAATTGCCCATTTGCAGCCTTTCACGTGTTTTCCCTTCAACGTGATGGCGTGTTAGGCGAGGGTAGCAAAGGGTTTACGCGTGACTATGAAAAGGGCAAAAATTAGTCCATGACACATGAAAATAGGGCAAAGAATATACCGTGATGCGTGAAAATAGCTATAAAAGACATGACTCATAAATTCTTGATGTTTCAAGTGTACGTAAGGCGTGAATTTGGTTTAAAATTTGTGCGTGAAATGAGATCACGACACCCCCTTTGCTATCCTCTTAGATTGTTGTTGTGCTTGGTAAAAATAATTGTATAGTAAGCTTGCAAGTACAGTAGCCTTCACCAGCTGTCTCAGCCAGTACACTACTGGCAATCATCTCTCAAGTGGTGAGGGGTTTCTGGAATTCCGACCAGGGGGGGGGGGGGGTCATCTCACTTAGGGTGTTCCAGGCAAAACCCCAATAATTTTAGCTGTGAAGGTCTCATTTTAGGGTAAAAAAAACATTCAAGCCACGCCCAGATTGGTCTCCTTTAGGGGTTCTTTTTACAATTTTTGACTAGCATCCCAACCCCTTTTATATGGGAGCCCCCCCCCCCCCCAGGGACCAGGGGGTGATCCATCAATCCGTACACTAAACTCTTGCTAAAGCCTCCCTACAACAACTATTGAAGAAAGATTTACATATATAACTGAAGTATTTTATAAGGGATGGATTTAAAAATGGTTGATTTAATTCCCTTTGTTAAAATCTAGCCAATCAAATCATGTGTCCCCAGAACCACCTTTTCCTGGTGCAACGGCCCTGCCAGCTAAGGCCTGGTTGGCACTAGTGGCATAATAGCAAATGCGAAAAACACCATGTTGAAGTTTTATGTCACCAGTGTGAACAACACAACATAATGTAGCATAATCATAATGACAGCATAACAAGACAAGGAAAAAACCAAACTTCTCTTTATGTTGTTATATCCATGCCATTGTAACTGTTGCTAGTGTGACAATAATTCCTTATCGGTAAAGTTACACCCACTTTTAACAAGGCGTCCAGGTATTTAAAAATACCTGGACACCTTGTTACTACAGAGTTCTGCAGGTCCCTGTACATTTTAGGTCCATATATTTTCTCTTTAATTTACGTTTTGACTGACACCCCATTAATAACGACATGTACACTATGTGTTTGCTAATGTCTATTAAGCACGTTTAACTGTATCATATTGCACCCACACTATCCCCAAAAATTATATGCAAAAAGGAGACATGTTTGTTATTTACACCGTTTAAATCAAAGATGTCAGTTTTCAGATAAGTTTGGGGTACCTTTTCACTTCTGTCTTTTACCCCCTGGGGGAAATGTACTGGGCGTGTACAAGACACTGAAAACTACCAAGGGAGAGAGGTTTAAAACCCCAGGGGGGTACTAAAAAAAATACATTGCAGCAATATTATTATTTATCAGAAAAGTTAAGGTAGACCCAAAAAAATCCCTTGGGCTTCCAAAAAAAAACCAAAAATCCCTGGACCAAAAATTAAAACTAAAGTTGTCCAACGTTTCGATGTGACTAACATCATTATCAAGGTAAAATGTTGTATCGTGGTGTGAATATAAATTAGTTTGTGGAAAATAATAGACATTTGCTGCATCGTTATGTAAATAGTTTCGCGCGGATGGAGTCAGTTTGCACGTTTAAAGTTGACTTTAGGTCTTGAATAATTAGCATTTCGTTGATGAGACAATCGAATTTGCTGCGGCATTTCTTTAAAACTGAGAAGTTGTAAATTAGCTCCGGTTTTGAGATCCCTATGCAGAATTTATAATCCTTAATTAAGTTAAATTTCCAGAAAGGGGGAATGACATAACCCAAAGATTTTATTCGCTTTATTCACAGAACTATGAGGCACCAAGGCACTACTGCGAATCTTTTGATTGTTTTTAATACCCCAAAAAATCTCTACTTAAATTGTTAGTTACATCAAAAAAAAAAAAATTTGCCAAATTTTCCTACCCCAGAAACAAACCCCCCAAAAATCCTTCTATCATCCCTGTCACTTGAAATCCCGAGTACCCCTCCTGAGTCAAAAAGGCACTCAAATAAACCATATTCATGTAATGTGTGCTTTTAATTCATGCATGAATATTTTTGAAAGATCATAACAATAATTTATTACGAACACATTTTTACATTCAAACTTGTAGTCCTGATCTGCTGATAATTGAGTCACAATAAAGTGCCATAGAACAATAGCTGTGGCTTAAGTACAACTCCAAACCTCTCAACAGTATTAGAAATAAATAATACATTGCAGCAGTTATTTATCAGAAAAGTTAAGGTAACAGGACATTAACTTGAGCTTAAGGTAGATCGAGCATAACCTCACCAATCCTTAGAAAATTTTATTGATTTTAATGTGAGCTTATATTATTTTAATGACTTTTCTCACTGTCTAGGGTTTTTTCAGCAAAATTGATGAAAGTTCCATTTGATATATTGTATTTGTGTGCCTGTTTGGAACTTACTCCATTGTCTCTGACTTCGGCCATCATTTGCACATCTTTATAGGTGAAAGACAAACATGAAACAAAATGGCAGACAACATTATTGTGACGATTTGACTAAGCCGCAGGGAGTGCAAAATGGGACAGTAAACCGTACACAGTCACAAAACTTACAAGTACTCTGGCCCGTCAAAATACCATGCTCCTATTTACAAGTAATAAATTGTACCATGATTTGAAAGCTTTTTAGCTGATACTTTTAGTGAAAAAAAAAAATAAATGAAGCACATGAATTGACCTTTTTGTGTTAAAAAATGGACAATTTTGAAATGTCATCCTGTCATTTGGAACAATCTTTTTGTAAAAAAAAATCAAATTGTCGCAATGGCTGATTTACTCATAGCTCAGAATAAATAAATTGGCCATTTTTCACAAAATCACCACGATGAACTGTTTAAAGCAGAAATGCATGTAATAATATAACTTGCAACAGATGTGATACCCCACCCCTCCCCTGCCATATTGTGCAAGGCAAAATCCATTGTTTCGAAATGCAAGTTTTTTAAGCTCAGATTGTTAATTTCTTTATTCCTTTCTAAGCTTGAGTTGAGGAACTGGCTTGTATAATTGATCACAGTAGCCACACCTAAACCTTGTGTATTCTTGTTGAATCTTTTATTTGACATGCATGGCCACCCAGCGTGATTAAAATGCCGGTTATTCGCAATATACTGCTACCTTTGCCAAAGCTCTGTTCTCGCTAGCGTATTACGTCAGGAACTTCATAATACGAGATCGACTTTATGCAGTGAAAGCCTGACACTCCACAATGTGGGCACTTCATTGCTTGTGAGTACTCCCAGAAGAACTTCATACCCTCGCTCAAATCCACGACAGGCTTTCCACAAGAATGACATGCCACTCTGTGCTGACAGCAAGGCGAGGCGGCGAAAATGTCGTAACAGTACATGGTGCCAAGTTGATGCGAAGAGCCGTCCCATTCCTTGTTACAGAGTTTGCATTTGACTCGATCGGGAATACCCTCTAAACATTGAACGCAAACCGCAGTCAGGTACTGCGCTTTTCCGTTTTGTGACACATCCACGCAGGTCGGATTTAGCTGCCTCGGCGTGAGAAAGAACGTTCCGTCGATGAGAGGGTATTTATCGAAAACGGGTAGCTCTCGACTGCAGAGTACACAGCTCGCTGTACAAGTCATGCGAGATGAGAGATTCGATAGCACAAAATGACGCGCTTCGTCATTCACCTCATCCTCCATTTTAATATGATAAGGGTTAACTTTGTGCTTGGGTAAGACGCCTTGAAACGAGCTGAAATCCGCTCTTTTCAAAAAATTACTCAACGCATTCGCGTGCGTACCAAGTACGTTCGAATTGTTCACACCGGCGAACGTTTCGCCGAAGAAGTGACAGTTATTTTGACTATTCTCGTGCGAATTCGCTCTGGTTTTCTTGGTAGGAGTTTTTGGGAGCGGTGAAATCGGCGATCGCTCAGGTGGTGACTCTGATAACTGACTACAGTTTGACGACTGAGAACTTCTGCGAGGTCGGCTTGTCGTCGAGACGTTAACAGATGGTTTCTCGTTGCCTTTCTTTTTCTTTCGTTTGCCTTTTACCTGGTTTTGCAAGTGCAATTGGCCCACTTCTTCGGCCTTCGGTGGTTGAAACTCAAGATCCTTTCTCAAATGTCCTTTTCCGCACTGGCAAGCACAGCACTTGTAGGCTAAATCGTAGCCTTTCTTTGTCCATATGTTCTGTCTTCGCTGCTTTTCCGACCAGCTACGCGCTCGACCAGTTCCTCGTAAATACGCGAGTATTTCTTCTTCGAAATCGTCAAAACATTCGGAATGCATAAAACCGCTTTGTTGGCAAGCGTCGTTGTTGCAAATAACGCGAACAGAGGTCGGCAAATCGACGGAGCTTTTTAAAGGACATCCTTTTGGTAGACAACACGCGATGAAGTGTTCTCTTTCTCCGTCCTCGTGGTCTGAAGATGTGTCTTCACTCATGCTTACTCGAACTTTCTGCTTTTGCGCTTTCGAGTGAGGCATCTTGAAAGCTCAGTACCCACCCAAAACAATGAGATCAGCTCCTTTTATAACCGACTTCCACGTCCTCCGCTAACATGCAAAGTGTTTCCTAATGTACAGCGCAGATTAGCCCTATTTACATTGCATGTCGTGACAAGGGGTGGGGCTTGTGTGACCACCTGACACGCATCAGGTTGGCTTTCTTTGTTCATTTCAATGAGTAACGAGGTCTCCCGGATGAAGAGTCGCGCAACGGCAAAACGGGAAGTGACACGTCACGTAATTTCATGCGCCCTTTTGTTGATTGACAGTTCATTAACTCCTGCTTTTACTCCTTAATTGTAAAGATCTTGATTTATTTTTCCACTAAAAGAAGCAAATCTTAAAACCCGGTCTTATTTTTCAGGATATCAAACCAGATAATTGACCGCTAACTCGCATGCGAATGCTACCCGTCTTCTGAGCATAAAAAAAAACCATGTGTGGAGCTCGATATTTTTTAAAACAACAGAACCTCAAGACAATAGGTTGAAGGTTTTTTCATTACGGATGATTGCTTTCAAACCCAAAGCTGAGATGTGTGGGCGCACCTGTTGCGTGCTTCGCCAATATTCACACTCTTTAAAAATACCCAAACAGGTGTTTTTAGGTTGTGTTTTGAAAATTTCGTTTTTACGTTCAACCACAAAACACCGTGAACTCCTTGCAAAATAAACAGTTACGTGGAACGCTTTCAAGTATAATCTGGCCTTATTTCCCAATCCTCCTCGAGTTTCCGCATTGTTCTCTTTGTTTTGAGAACCTTTGGATGATATCGGCGTGGTAACCATCGGCGTAGTATTTTAATTTGCAACAAAACTTTACTTCGTTAAGCAACACAGAGAGAAGTCTCACCCCAATTCCGAGAGCATTGTGGAAATTGCAATCTCGGTAATATTAGAAGCGAGATTATTATACTGTTTTTACCCCAGAGGCCAAATGGCATATTATTTTCAAACACAATTATTTTTATTTTCTGGGGCGTGATTAAAATTTCACAGAGGCGCAGACCTGAATTATTTATAGCAGACGCCAATTACTTGTGATCGATGCGTATTTTGGGTTTTTTCGTAAAAAAAAAAACTCAATTCGTTTTCTTGAATCAGTTATGAAGAAGGAGGACACTTATATATGACTAAACGTTTTAGAGTAACAAGATTATCATTCAAAGGACAAAATTTATGGTCATTATTCACAAAAAAATGTATGTGACATGCAAATATTTTTTATTTTGTCGTGTATGGTCTATAGTTCGATTTAATTCATTTCACGCAACGCGAAAATTAAAATTTTCAATCGTTTTGTTACCCTGGGTTCCAGAGGTTTTTTTTTTTTTTTTTTTGCAGTGAGAAAAAAAAAACCCTCTGGCACTCAGGGTATCGTTTTGTCTGAGTTGTGAACAAAGACTCATTTGCATGAGCACTGGAGTGTGCAATTTTTGCTTCGGTCCCATCCAAATTGAATGTTTCTCTTTGCGAACATTTCAATTCCCAATTTCTTTTGATCATGCAAATACACAAGATCTCAGTTCATTTTTCATAATCAGCTCTCAGTAGATCTTCATTTATATCTTGCATTTATGGCATAGAGTCTATGATCTACCGGAGTAAGGGAACGATTTTGCAGTTTTTTTTTAATTTGTATAGTCTAATCCCTTCCTGTTTTATAACTGATCAATGGATGATTATTGGACATTACTGCTCGCCACGCTCGAGCCTGAAATTTAAAATTTGTAAAGGGTAATCTCTCTTCTACATGTATTGTAGTCCTGTGATGAAATCAAAGATCAGGATTACATTCATTCAGGACATGGGTTAAACCTGCAGTTTTCGGCATGTAACGAAAAAAAATTCGGACACTACTTCTTATGAGACGCACTCGAACAAGAAACCTCTTCTTTTTTTTTAGCCCACTAGTTATGATTTTGATCGGTCGTGAGATTTTTTTGTGTTAGTTTTTTTTCTCCCCCGATGAGAAATAGGACCGGAAGTCAAGTGTCCCCACGCCTCGTCTCCATATTGTTGTGCGCCATCTCTCACCAGTCTTTCTCTAGGACATTTTTTGCCTCTTTTCCTCTGGTGCCCTTGTAAGACTACCCACGGGCGTGTCCCGTTCCAGTGATGCAATGTGCCCACGATCCACCTGAGTCGTCCTTGCTTGATTAAGTTCTTTTCCATATTTTATTTTTTGAACCGAGCTCTCCTTGGCCATTAGATTTTCAAGTTGTTAGCATGCTTAGTTGAGGAGTTTGCGCAGATAGATATCAAGCTTTGTCTTAGCCTGTGTTTTTGCCGCCAAGGTCGCCATTTCACTTTATTTCGCATATTTAAATGTTCACTTGCAAATAAATTATAATATCGAACTCCCCTACTCCTTCCCCTTTGAACGGCCACGCAGCCTAGCTTTGTCTTATTTCGTTTTGTAATTACCCAGGTCTCCATACAAAAGAACCATGTTGACCTCGTTTGTATGCGTACCCGCAGTATTTAAAAGATCTCTTCACCCTGCGATCTGTAACTTACTGCCTAAGGGGAAGTGATATTCTTCATTTAAGGAAGCCGTCTTCTACAACATACGGACTAAAATCTTTCAGCTATTTTGCTGCAAAGACTTGGAACTCATTACCAGAAATTATAAAAACTGCGACATCACTAAATGACTTCATTACAGCAATCCGACAATGTACTTTTAGCTAAGACTTTTTATCATTGGGAAGGGGGGGTGAATAGAACAAAGTTTGTAAATTTGTATTTTTATATAGTTTGAATGCGTAGGAGTTAACGGATATAACAATATTGTTTTTTCTATTTTACTTATTTTATTTTTAATATATATTTCACTTGTTTCTCGAAGAAACTAGCTTGTCTTAGCTATATTAAATTCGAGGATAAATAAAGTTTTATGTTATGTTATATGTTATGTATGCGTTTGATCAAGACTGGAAGATATTGTCGTTGCAGTTGACCAAGTTCGCTACTCGTCCACACCTTCTCTAGCGCGTAAAATACTTCTGCTCTTTTTCTCCATCCCGCATATATATTTCTAGTTTTACGACAAGTCGAGGCAAGGAAAAGAGATATTTTGCTCTCGCGCTAACGCGCTAACCGCCATCTACGCTGGCTTTCTCAAATTTATGCTCTAACCGCTAAGCTACGGAGGACTCGCGGTGAGCAGCCCGGCCATATAACTGGGCCGTTCTAATCCTCGAATTAATTCTCTCAATCTTCCTACTATCCCCTCCCCCTTTTTACGCCTGCTACGCAGGCTAATGCCCAGTTAACTACAGGCTCAATGATACCAAGATAAATGGATATGTGAAATAAAGTTTAATGGTGACCTTGGCAGTGAAAATGAATAAATTAAGGATGTTGACATAAGGTGAAATTCGTGTCAACAAATTCATTTATTCATTTTTGCCGCCAAGGTCGCCATTTCACTTTTATATTTCGCATATTTAGTTGTTCATTTGCGAATAAATTATAAATATATCTACCCTTTAAAAATTAAGTGTGATTTGATAATTAATTTTTAGAAAGAATTGCGCAGCATTTGAAGCTGTTCCGTGATGAATCAATCAATCAATCAACAACTTTATTAATGTGTCAGAGCAATTCTAGCCGAGAGTGAAACACACTCTACTAATAGGGGACACATAAAATAAATAAAAATAATAATAATAAAAAGACTTAAAATTGGTATTTACAATAAAAACAGACTAAAATTTAACTACGCTATTTACAAATAATTTCAATAACAATTTTTAAATAAGTTAAATAAGTTAATTCGTATGAAATGATGAAAACGATCGAGGAAAACAGGAAAATAAAGCAGTAGAGTCTGGATGAGGTTTACTGAAGGCTAATTGCTGAGAAGGAGTCAAGAATTAATGGTCCCTCAAAATGGTGCTCGCAATGCTCGCAAAATTTTAGTGGGTGCTCGTTTGCTCGTGCTCGCATGCTCGGTTTTTAGTGGAGGTAGGTTTTTGAAAAGTGCTCGTTGCTCGCAAGGCTAATTTTTGTCAATGCTCGTGCTCGCAAAGAAAAACGCTGTGCTCGCATGCTCGCAAATGCTCGCAAAGACCATTTGATACCCCTCTGAGAAACCTCCAGAAAACTGTTAGCTGACTCAGCTCCAAGGACGTTGGAGGCTTGGCACTATCATTACCCAGGATCCTTTCGGCACCGTGTATCGAGGGAAGAGAAACTTTCAACATGGCGCTCCCAGTTCCGAAGACGATGTTTCAGCACATGCTTAAAGAAGGAGCAAAGGTATGTTAGGAAGTTCAACATTCAGCAGCAAGATGGTTTCTTGTTGCTGTTAATTGTGCCAAGAGTTGTCGAGGAAAATGATTTTTTGGAAGATTTATGATAACTCAACTGCCGTTGCCGGTAGGCACGTGCGAATCCATTTGTCAAATTCTACCTTGTAAATGATGCTCGAATATTTTTAACTGACAAAAGTTGAAGTACCTCAGCTTTATTAAATAGAGAAGCAAATCGGCGTCAAGATCTTCAAAGACTTGCTATAGACTGAATTTAAATTTGTAAATGTACATGAACAACTTTCATTCAACTTTGATCAGCTTTATGTACAAAAATTTCGTTGTCAACGGTGGAAATAGCCTTAACTCCGTACTCTTCTTTTCTTATTCTCCCTGCGATTAATCCTGGAGAAGGGGAGACTAAAATGGGAGATCAAGATCTACTACTATTTTAAGCTGTAATGTATATATCATACAGTAACACCTATAATCAATGTAAGCTAAGGAGGGGGGTGGCCAGCCATAGGCAGTTGTCAGCAGTTATTTGCCTGAAGTGAGGACTCTTGATCACTTAAGTGGACTTTTTAATGTCTTTTTAATAACATTTAGTGTCTCTTTTGGCCATCCACAAATGCCCTTGGGTGGGAAAATCATAGCCAGGTTCCAATTCCCTACCCATGCCAGGCCTCCCCCCACCCCCCTCGCCAGCTGGCTTAACATTGATTGGTGCATTATGCAAGCATTAATGCCTAGGATTACAACTACCTTATCAGACATTGAAAAAGTGAGGCTTATCTTCTAACATAATAAGTGAATCCCAGTGGGCCCAGGGTCAGTCACTTGTATCCATTCATACTCAGGGATGTCGCTAAGGGTCGGCTGTCGGCTGATTTAACCGGCTGAAATAGAACTTAAATCTGGCTGAAATGTCACTTGAAAACAAAGGCTTGGGTAAGCTTTTAGAGCTGCCAAGGCCAGAAAAGCCAGCTGCGCTTGTTGATGAGCCAGCTTAGTGTTTTCTTTGCTACATCCCTGCATACTCCTGGATAGAGAGAAAATATTGTAAGTGTCTTGTCTTGTCTTGTCGCTGTCCCTACACACCATACAATGACATGTGGTATGGGGTTAACTGCTTAACGGTATGTCAGATCGATGTTAAATTGTGACTTTGACTGCAGCAAGGGAAATGCCTTTGGTTCAAGTTATCAGGCAGTTTGAGAAATCAAGGGTTGGAAAAATCGGGATCCAACTGTTATGTACAGTAATGATTATTTAACGGTTTGTCTGTTCGATTGTTGACATGTGATATTGAATTCAAAGAGACTAGTCAATCTCTGTATTTCAAGCTTAACTAAGACTGGACTAACAATATTTCTTTGTAATTTTTAGCATTACTCAGGTCTTGATGAAGCTGTTTTTAGAAACATTACAGCTTGCCGACAGCTCACTCAGATAACAAGGTCATCCTTGGGACCTAATGGTAAGTTCCGCATAAAAATGTCATCCATGATTTATCTGCATAAAATGTAAATTATAGACCCAATGCAAATATGGTCGCCATTAATTTTTTTCCCCACGAAGAAACCTTTGTCAACAGAATTAAACTACTTTACCTTAAAGATCAAGTCAAAGTTTTTCCTACTGTTTTTAGTGTTAAAATAATCTTATTCTTATTTTATTTCCCAGGCATGAACAAAATGGTTGTCAATCATTTGGAGAAATTATTTGTGACAAATGATGCTGCTACAATAATCAAAGAATTAGAGGTATTTATAATTTGCGACATGCATGATTTTATGACTAGTTGGGACCTGCTCTACATCCCGGGGAAGTGGAGATCCCATATGAAAGGTTCATGGATGCTCACTGGAAAATTTCAATTTACCCCCGAAGGAAACCAATCTGAGTGAAGCCCAGGGTTTTTACACTTTCATTCTGTTGGTTCATTTCGGGAGTAGTTTGTTTAAGTGGCCTGTTCTTTATGTCTTGCTATTTACATGATCCTGGAGTGAATTCCCGAGAGTAAATTATTTTGGTAAGATTTAATCCCAGTAGGTGCTTTCAAAATTAAGCAATGACCATTTATAGGCACTACACTAGTCTTCATAGAGTTATGCCATCGGTATACAGCTGACTCTTTCAAAACCAACTCATTTGTAAGGTGGGCATGGTTGGCTGGCTGGTCTTGACTAAATTTACACTTGTTTGTTTGTAACTGAACTCTCTTTAAGGCAGACTCTTCTCCAAGGTGTACGGCTTAGCGAGAGTTCACTGAAGAATTTTCGGGTCCAATTTCAGACATTAATTTTTATGATTAGAAAAAAAAAATTGAGCAAGCAAGGAGAGACACTCTTTACACAGGTTAATATATCCTGGCTGAAAATATGGGTATTGATATACTGCTATACCAAAGCCAGGTTTGAGGGCAAGGAGTGGTCAATCACTCAACATGGACTGCAGTCTTACTGCTTTATGGTTCCATTTCCACTAGGTTCAACATCCAGCTGCCAAGATGTTGGTGTTAGCATCACAGATGCAGGAACAGGAGGTATGTGAGTAGACACTTGAAATCCTCCTCCTCTCCCTGCCGGGTGACCCCCTCCCCCTAGCAACTTGAAATGCTAGGATTAAATTGATAAAAATTCCTAGCTGAAAAGTCAGGAGCTTTAGTCTGTTTAATTTATGTGACTTTCACCCTCCAAAAAGCCAAGCTGTATAGTGAAACTGGGCCTTGGGATTAGCTCGTGAATGTGTTGACCTTGTTATCATGGCTGTTGTTAGTCAATTATTTTAGCAGCAGGGTTCTATTCCATTTAGAACAAAGTTGTAGCTTCTTTTTGTTTTTTGGTCCAAGTTCAAAACTTTTTTCTCTGTTGTTGGTTTTGCTTCATTAATCCAGTATGATATATTCTTTAATTCATTTGGCCATGTTTTTCCTTTAGGTTGGAGATGGGACAAATTTTGTTTTAGTCTTTTCTGGTGCACTTCTTGATGCCGCAGAAGAGCTTCTAAGAATGGTAATTCTTTTCTCTTGTAGTATAAATTTAACATCAAATTAAACTACTATTACTTTTATATCCTGCTGTGTCTATTTTGATATAATGTACAGTCAGTTAAATACAGAGCTAAAAAAACTTAAATTTCAGCTTGCCCGTCAGGGAGGCAGCTCTCAAATTTTGCTTGTCAACTTGCCTGGCAAGGAAATCTACTCAGGGGTTTCAATAACATTTGGTATAAGCGGCTACTAAGGGGCCGCAAGACCCCTTTCCCTAGGGGGGTCTGGGGGCATGCCCCCCAGGAAAATTTGAAATCTAGAAGCTCGGAAATGCGATTTCCAGCGTTCTTGGCATCAAAAAGCGTGCTGCTGATGGGTTCTTTTATTGTCCACAAAACAGGATTTTTTGACAAACTATTTATTTTGTGATTTGTCATTTTTATTTTCATTAATGAAATCCAAACAGACGGCGGTAAGAGGTCCTACAGGCGGCGGTAGATCGCCGGTAACCGGCTTTTATTGTCTACTTGTCCTGGACAAACAGATGGCGATTTTTTTCGAGCACTGGTTTAGTATTATCAGTTGTGTTTTTATAACCTTGACGCTGATGAAGAATTTTGTTCTTTTTCAGGGTGTCTCTCCTCCTGAAGTGATTGAAGGATATGAAAAAGCGTGCAAGAAGGCATTAGAAATTCTACCAGGTAACTCAGTAGTTAAGTAGAACAGCGAATGTTTCCTTAACCAATCTGACAATGTCTTCTTGAAAAACTATTAACCAAAGGTTAGGGCACTGGACTCCAGATTAAGTTTTCTGGATTTAAGCTCTGGCTGGGGTAATTGTGTCGTGTTTTTGGTCAAG
Organism: Oculina patagonica; assembly: GCF_052425735.1. Taxonomy (NCBI): domain Eukaryota; kingdom Metazoa; phylum Cnidaria; class Anthozoa; order Scleractinia; family Oculinidae; genus Oculina; species Oculina patagonica. The sequence goes on from NC_135763.1 coordinate 8,446,757, forward strand.
GCACTTTGTTCTCACAGTTCCTCTCTCCGCCCAGGTGTATAAATAGGTATGGGCAAATCAAATGCCAGGGTGGGGCCGGGTGAGTAGAATACTTCTTATTGCTTTATGCTACAGAAAGTGAAGTTAAGCACCAGTCAAATGGGCCACTAGCTAGAACACAGATTTATCTTTGAGGTAACCAATTTCTATTCTCCCTCCAGATTTGTGCTGCTCAGGTGTAACTGACCTTAGAGATAAAGAAGAAGTTGCAAAAGCTCTAAAAACCGCTGTAGCCAGTAAACAGGTATGTCTTGCTCAGACATGCTGAGAGATCTCTTACTCTGAAACAAAAATGACTGGGCTAGAAATCTGCTAGTTAACTCATTTTTCTGAAACTGGTATGCAGCACAATTACTATCCTACTGAGTTAGATAAAAGGTCAATCCCTGCATTTCATTTCTTCTTCTTATATTTTACCTTTCAGTATGGAAATGAAGATTTCCTGTCAGAGCTTATAACAAAAGCATGTGGTAAGTGCTTGTGGCATCATTGTGGATTATTATAATTATTATTTTAATGATACTCTGTAAATAAAGAAATGGCATTGCTTAATGTAGTGCTTTGACTATGGACTGTACCTGGCTTTGATGTAGCACTGCATATTAAGTCATTGGCATCCTCGTCTCGGAGAGGCGATGGTCAGCACATCAGTGTCGACAGGCCCTTGAGTGACTCAAAAGCCTGATTCTTGAGTGGCAGTCTTTGTTGCAGCTGGTACAGAAGTAGTTGGTGGCCTCTCAAACTGATACTTGTTGTTCCTTTCTTGCCGCCCGCTTGATTATCGCCTCAATCCTGGCCTTCGTCTCGGCCCTGAGTGTCCCCTCCTTTACACCCTGACTCCAAGCGTCATGGTCTTGTGCGAGGACATCCCAGGTATTGGGATTGATTTCAGCGAGTGGCAGGTCACGCTTGCAAACATGCTTAAAGTGAATGAGTGGTCGGCCCTCGCATCCAGATATGTCCAGGATTGAACGCTAATGAGATGCACGTTCCTCGTGACAGGCATCACAAAGTGTCCTTATTAATAAAAATTCACCAAAACACACCAAATTTTGTCAAATATGAAGTAATATGGAAATGTCAAATAACACAGTCAAACATGAAGTACTCATTAAACAATACCTGCGTTCAATCCTGGACATAAGTGCTCACATCGGGCGCCCTCCTACAATTGCCCTATTAAGTAGAGCATGCAATATAACCTGTTTTCTGTTTTTATTCAGTCTCAATACTCCCAGAGAAATCTCCGTTTAATGTGGACAATGTGAGAGTAGCAAAAATTTTGGTGAGTTTTAAATAGTTAGACTTCCTTAATGTAGGGAAACAAGTCAGTGCATCATTTTCAGTCAAGATTCCAGTGTTGAAACCTTCAGGACAATGAGTGGTCTGTAGTAAGACACTCAATGATTGATACATTCAAGTATTTCATGGGGTTTTTCAAGTGAAACATTAAGAACGAAGATACAGTATCCCTTCTGTAGGTATGTGAAAGGGTATCATTTTCCTTTTGAAGGTAAACAAAAGGGTTTCCTTTTCTATTGAAAATGGTATATGAAAGCGTAAGGGTTTAGAACTCGGGGCAGAGCTTCTCTGTATAAAATTTTTTCAAGTACCCACCCCTGGCAGTCAATTATTGCTTCATGCACTTTTTAAATGTGATTTCTCTTTACTTCCTTGTCTGTTAGGGCTCTGGTATCCACAGCTCAGATGTGTTTCCAGGAATGGTGTTCAAACGAGAGGTTGAGGGCGATGTCAAAGCACTGAGAGATGCTAAGATTGTAGCATTTTCGTGTCCACTGGATTCAATGGCCACAGAAACCAAGGTCAGTTGAATTAAAACAGCTGGGCAGTGTTCCAGTTACGCTGTAAAGACAGGTTGTCAATGAGAAACTGTTAACGGTCGGTAGATATTGGGGGGGGGGGGGGGGTCACCAAGTAAATAAATGAGCATGTTTTTCTGTTTGTCCAGTTAGTCACTACCATTTGGCAGACTGTTAACAGCTCTTCTTTATTCTCGACACCAAAAGGTTGGCAAGTGGGTGGGTGGTGGGTGAAAGAGGAAAACATTTTTCTTCCTTCCTGCCCCCTACCGCCTTGTGCTCTCTTCCAGTTCTTCTGTGGTTCTTTGTGGGTTAATGATCTGAGCAAATAGAAAGCTGTAAGCAGTGTAATCTTATTGGTTTTGTGACCTTAGATGTGCCACAGGGTGAGATCAGTCAACATTCCAGATTAAAATTTATTCTCTTTTACAAGAATTTGATTTTAGATTAAAACTTTCTTTCCATCATGATCAGATCCTTGATTAAAAAGTGTATTATGATTCATGTTGACTTCAGTACAGTCAACTCTCTCTTAACGGACACCTCCATAAGACGGACACCTGGTGATGGTCCCTGCCGTTTTTCAGTCATTTTACTGTAAAAAAAACTCTCTGTAAGACGGACACCTCTCTAAGACGGACAACGGACACTTTGAAACCACCGACGGACATGCACAAAAAGTTATATTTTTGTGAATAATACTTCAAAACATGATATCGACATATAGCACAGTAAGTCAGCGCCTTTAGAATACCAAACTTACCAAAAACACTCCGCTATAACGTATTAATTCTCTGTGTATGGGCACCAAAGAGGTAGTTTTATACTTACAGTATTACCGTTTGCAATGAGCAAATAAGCCAAATTCTGATATTATTTTTGTTCCACTTTTTCGGTTTTGCTAAAGTAAGTGACTTAAAACAGATGTGTATTCGTTTTGCATAGCTGTTTAGCTTTATCATCTCAAAATTTCTGGTGTCAGGTTACCTCGACTCTCTATAAGGCAGACACCTCTCTAAGACGGACAGTTGGGGCCGGTCCCGACGGTGTCCGGGTTGACTGTATTCACTTGAAGCAACACAAATGTGCTAAATGTATTTGTGATGGTTTTTCATTGTTTCATCAGGGCACAGTTCTAATCAGAAATGCTAAGGAGTTGAAGAACTTCAGTAGAGGAGAGGAAGAACAGCTAGAAAAGGTCAGTGCTTGGTAGAGTGGAAGACTTGTTGAGCTCCTGAGATTACCATTAAATTTCTCATTAACATTTTCCATACATCTTCTGTAGTTCATAGTCAGGTCTTTATTTTAATTCCCTGCATTAAAGGAATGTTTACCAGTGTCAGTTATTAAGTTCTCTGAAGTTCGTTTTTTGCCTAACAGAACATGTTGTTAGGTAAAGTCTGCATTCAAGCCTAGTAGCCCATCAGACTGATACTTATCTCCAGTCTTAATAATAGTCTTAATAACATGAAAACAACTACGACTAGTTTCTCTACTCCCCCCTAGATGGAATGCTAGTCTGTAACAAGGTTACCCCCCAGCATTTACCTTACTATAGGAAATTAACGCTTGTGTTAATTAAGGTATTTGAAATTAATGTGTGTTAAATAAACGCGAATTGAAGAAAAAATTACTTCCCAATAAAGGAAATTAATGCGAAAGAGGGGGTAACATTTCAAAATGAAGGAAATTAACGCGGCAAACACAAATAGGAAAAAAGAACTTGTTGAGACAACAGGAACAAGTTTACTTCAACACAAAGGAATCTGACCGCTTGGAGCGTTCTTCACAGATTAGTGATCCTGTAGATTTCCACCCTGATGAAATTATGCCTTTTCCTAAGAGTCAAGACGTCTGGACTCTATCCAGAAATTGGGGCCAAAATAATGGAAATTAAGGTCATGGAAATTAACGCTCCACCCAATTAACGGCGCGGAAATTAACGTTAACAAAAATTAACGCAACTTAATTTCATGAAGCGTTAATTTCCTATAATAAGGTAATTTGCTACTACCCATTTATAATCCTGGGTGCAGAAAGGCACAGTGTAAAGGGCCTTGTCCCTGAACCCAGCACAATGACTCTCACCAGTACTCGGACCCCTGATTGTTCAATAGAGAGTGCCACTGCAACTCCCATTACAACTTGCTGAACCCCGATATTTCTTTTGTTTTCAGCAAATCAAGTCTATTGTTGACACAGGTGTTAATTGCATTGTAACTGGTGGAAAGGTGGCCGAGATGGCTCTTCATTTTTGTAACAAGTTTAAAATTCTTGTAGTCAGGTTAGTTTATCCTATTACATAGATTTTAGTATGTAGATTTTTCTTAGTCCCTCTTTTTCGAATTGTTTTCAATACCCGATTCCCTCTATAGCATGCACCTGCAGGGAATCACGGTAGTTGTATTCATCAAACCACGCGCAAGACTCAGCAAAGTGCATCGTTGCTGAGTCTTGCGCGTGGTTTGATGAATACAACTACCGTGATTCCCTGCAGTTGCGCGCTATAGAGGGAATGGGGTATTGGATAATAATTCATCTTTTATCTGCCAAAACTTTCATGCATAGGCCCATTTTGAAACTTATTTTTTATTATTTATTCATTTATTTACCAACAACTTGGGTTACAGACAGACTTTTGATACTGCAAAAACCAAGGAAGGCAGTGTTTCATCACATTTCCAAACATAGGAAAAACTGAAAACACAATGCACAGCAGAGTATTTTTAGCCAAACTCGAATTGTATAAAACACTGTCTTGAGTGTTTGAAACATCTTCTAAAGCACAAAGTGATATATATTTTTAACAATGTGTGGTTCCAGAAAATATCCATACCCCCACCATGGAGGGAATTTCACGTAAGACCCCCCACCTCTCTGGAATTTCCGTTTTTGTTAAGAAAAATAACCCCCCCCCCACCCCTCCGGAATTTCCAAAAGTATATTGCGTACCCCCCAGCCCCTCTGGAAAAATATAAATTGTACAATGCTCTAAATGTTAGGCCACCTCTCTTGTAAACAGTTATAGTGTGTAACTGATCGATCGGAAGATATGTTAAAACGATACATACGTGTACTGTTGAAGACAAAATACAGAAATTTCCTCAAAAGCAAACAGACAAAATATCTGGTAGTCACTTGCCAAATTACCTTGTTGTATAACCTTCCATCCCTTTTCATTCCAATCGCTTTAGAAAACCGCTAAATGTATCGATCAGAACACGGATTTGAAAAGTGTTGATATAAACCAGTGTATAAACATTCACCGTAGACGTGATCGGAAAATCGCTAATGCTCGCTGAGAAAGCAAAATTTAACAGGAAAATTACAAACAAATAGCCAGAAATAACAAGAACAAGTTAATCTCGAGTTTCTGACATCATTACACTATTTTCATCGCTAATAAACGTGAAACTTTTCACAAACAAGGACGATTTTCCTTCCATCGAACGTGAAACAAGCAATACTTGACACCAGTGCATTTCGGTCAAACCACGTGACAAGTTTCGGGGGACTGGTAACAAGTAATGGCGGCCGCATCCACGAACGAACATGGAGGATTTCAGTGAAATTATTTGCTTTCAGTGTGCTTTCAGGAGAAAGAAAACCCGTTTTAAATGTAAAGCGATTGTGAATCAAGAACCCAGGGTGCTATTTTTGCTATGTAAAACATTTGTAGAGTAGGTAAGAAACGATTTTTGAGACTAGTTTGCACTGCATCAAACTTGACTATCTGGAAACGTAATTTCACTGGCAACCCCCCTCCTCTTCGGAATTTCCTGGGCGCTTGACCCCCCCACCCCTCTGGAATTTCCAATTCCCTCCGTGGTGGGGGTATGGATATTTTTTGGAACCACACAATACTCTGAATTCTGAAGTGATAATAGCAGCAATACTTGTTTGTAGGTTGAACTCAAAGTTTGACTTGAGAAGACTATGCCGATCAGTGGGTGCAATAATTCTTCCAAAATTTGTGAGTTTCTTTCTTTGTTCTTTTAACTACAGTTTAATGCTGATAACTTGAACACTCAATAACTTGAACCTCCTGCTAACTCGAACTTTGTTGATTCCCCTCCCAGTCATTATCTTACTAATATTATTTTAACCTCAACTCAAACCCTCGGCACCTCAAAACGTTTTTGGATCATCATGGATGGCCACTTAAATTTGTGAATTCCAAGGGTCAGCCTGGGCACCCAATGGATCATGTCAGTGAATATCAGTTTGGAAGGCCTGTTATCCACTCAGATTTGCTTTAGTAAAATTTCAATTTCATCCAGAGGTATGGCTATTTATGGAACTACACAATGAGGAGATTTTGTTCCCAAAATGTGTTTGCCTCTTTAATGGTAAAGTCTGTCTCCGAGCCATGAGGCCCATACAGCCGGAGCTTATCCCGGTTTCCGTAGCATTAAGCGACTAGGAGTATTGCTACTCCCCCCTGGATGGGATGCTAGTCCATCGCAGGGTTACCCCCCAGCAGTAAATTCGCCGGTACCCATTTATACACCTGGGTGGAGAGAGGCACTGTGAGAGTAAAGTGTCTTGCCCAAGAACACAACGCAGCGCCCCGGCCAGGCCTCGAACCCGGGCCGTTCGACTCGGAGTCGAGCGCGCTAACCATTAGGCCACCGCGCCTCCCACCGTTGCCTCTTTAATATTCAGCCAAAAATCCGAAAAGATTTAATTATGTGCATTTGTTTACACAAATGTCCCTTTCAAAGGCCCAAACCACACGTGAAAACAGTACAGCAACATTCCAAGACTTTTGACTTAATTTCTTCGTTGGGTGCTTCTGAAGGGTGGTCGCGGTCGGGTAAGGGAGCATTTAATTACAGAGTCTTACAGAAAATAAGAATGGGATTTTGTGAGGGGGGCCACTGAGGGGACCTAGGCACTTGTAAGAGGTTAAATTGTTATTTCATTGTAATGTAAAAGTGTAATATTGTAATTTAATTATAATGTAATTTTTCCCCAGACTACCCCTACTTCAGAGGAGATTGGTCACTGTGATGAAATCAAGGTGTCTGAGATTGGAGGCACCTCAGTCACAATTTTCAAACAAGGTACTGTGAGGTGACATGCTGTTGTGTTATGAAAGTAAATAGAAGTTCCCAGTGCTAGCTTTTCTCATAACAAAACCTAGTGAGTCAAAACAAGCAGAAGAAAATGTCGGGTCAAGTACAGAAAGTTTCTTTTTGCATTTTTAGGCTTAGTAATGTATTTGTTTTTCCCGTTTGTTTCTCAAATAATAACAAATTCATTAGCCTGTTTATAAGGTAGCAAAACCCTTCAGCATGCTGTAACCAATCACAGCAGACATGCTGTGACTTGGCTCGTTTTCCTGCCTTGACTGCATGTTTTTGTCTAAAGGTCTCGGAGCGATTTTCACTTGAGTGTCTATTAAAAAAGTTATTCATGTTTGCTTTGGTTTTGCTTTTATACCCTAAGTGATTGGTTAACACTGAAACTTGTGCCACGTTATTAACCAATCAAACGTAAGACCAAAACCCATCTTACAGACATTCGCACTCGCTTGCACACGTTTTCCCGCGCTTTGTGCCGGCTACACATATTTGCTTCTAGTTTTGATTGGTTCAATAGATTCTCTGTGTCTTTTGTAATTGGCCAGAGTGATTACTTTGGTTTTGGTTTACGACACTCAATTGAAAACCGCTCTAGTCAGAAGGGGTGTTTGCTTAACTTTAGTTTCGGTTTTGTATTGTTTGGGAAACTCGCTTTAAAAAGGATTCCAGGCCTGAGATGGTACGTTTTCAGCACAACTCTTTCTGAAATGTGCCTCATCTTGAACTTTTTTTTTCTATCCTCTTTTCAGAGCGAGAGGAAACAGCGGTATCCACTATAGTGGTACGAGGCTCAACTGAGAACATTATGGATGACGTGGAGCGCGCTGTTGATGATGGCGTGAACACATTCAAAGCTCTAACGCGTGATGATCGCTTTGTACCAGGAGCCGGCGCCACTGAAATTGAACTCGCTAAACAGCTATCAAGCTTTGGCGAGGTATGTTGACAACAACAGAGAATGAAGTAGAAAAGCAAAAACTCTATAATTCCCGAGTATGATCAGCATCTGTTTTCTCCCCTTCAATATATATACACTGTCTGGCAGGCAGGTGATGAGAATTCAGAGAATCACCAACGAGGAGATATTGTCTTGATGTACAGTAAAAACCCGCGTACAAGAACCTAACATTTAAGAACCTGTTAGGCTAAAATTTCATTTTTAAGCACCCTTCACATAAGAACCATTTTAGGCTAAAATTCTAAAACAGGTTCTTATTTTCAAAAAAGAAGAAATAATCTTCTCAAAAATATAGAATTAAAAAATCTTCTCAAAAATATATTTATAACACAGTCTGTACACATTATAGTTACAGCATAGTTGCAAGATTTATTGGGAATTATAGTGAAGGTTACAGTATAGTTTTGATTTTAACAGAATCAGATTAAAATAGTATAGTATTTTGCTTACCGAAGCCTCCAAGAATACTGTTATTGGACATTAAAGAGCAGATCATTTAAGAATTCTACTTTATTTCTTGAACAAAAAGTTAAGAACCTAATTAAGAACCTAGTAAGCCTAATTTTACACTAAATACCATTTATATAAGAACCTGTTTAGGCTATCTTGAAAAAACCTAGGTTCTTATACGCGGGTTTTTACTGTACCACAAATTCCCAAAACAGTATTCAGTACTTTCCAGCTCTCATTCTTTGATGGGTCAGTGCTGCAAACCGTTATCAGTTACCACTACAAAAATAGTATTAAACCAATGCCCAATCATTGCTGAAGAAGTTGGAGTTATTTTCATGACGTCACTGGTTACCATAGCAATGGTCTAACCTGTTAAAACACCCTTTATTTTCTCCTTTAGTGCTTATAACTCAAAAACAAGTCCGGTGACCCCCATTTTGTTATTATTGAAAAATGATCAGCATGTTGAGATACAACTTTTTGCAAAGTTTAAATAAAATTCTCTGGAGCGGCTTCAGAGCCACCTTAAATTTTCGTCCATCCGTAACTTCTTTTGTATTTGCTGTGTAAGGTAGTGAAATTGAAATGTTTCTTCGCTGTTTTGAAAAGTTATTTTTATACTTCACTCAATTTGGTGGCCATTTTCGTATGTTTTAATTTAGCTAAAATCCATGAATCGACCATATCCACGGCGTTGCCGTCATGGTTGATTAAACAACCTAACTGAAGAGAAAATGAACAAAAACCAAAATATTTTACCCATAACAAGGAACTAAAGCATATTTATTAACTGAAGTTAAAAAAAGCATGACATCCACCCAAGAAATGCCACGATCCTTGAACGAGGAATCTCAAGTTACACCAAGAGACTGTTCCTAGAGTCGTGGCACTCTGCGGTGGATTCCAACGCGGTTAATGAAAGGAAACCCCTTCCGCGCGCTTACACTCCACTGTTAAGAAATTAAAGATTGGATGGCGTATTCAAACATGCCTAGCGCGTGCTAATATTTTTAACGAACTCATTTTCAATACTCTGATGAAGGTGGACAGAGGCCACCGAAAATTTAGTGTTTAAAAAAATCCTAGATCGGATGAATCATTCTACTGAAATTAAGTCTACCGATCGCCACAGACAAAGCATATTTATTGTGTTATGTTTGAAATCCTGTTTAACTGACGTGTAATATTTCTACCCAGACCTGTGCAGGCCTTGATCAGTACGCTATCCAGAAATTTGCCGAAGCTCTGGAAGTCATTCCCAAGACCCTGGCTGAAAATGCCGGCGTCAAAGCCACTGAAGTGATCTCCAAACTGTACGCTGCTCACCAGGCTGGGGACAAGAATGCAGGATTTGACAATGAGGTGTGATTATGACCAAAATGTTACAGAGTTTTGTGTGATATCTATGATTGTTGCGCGCAGGGAGCCACCATATCGGAAACGCGAATTGAATCTCTGTAATTTATGTCATCGTTACAAAGTTTTTCCTTCGGAATACAGTCAACTCTCGGCTTGCGGACACCCCGCTATTGCGGACACCCGCTATAACGGACAAAATCCAGATCCCCGGCGAAAGAGGTTTGACTGGAAACGACTCCCGCTATTACGGACTCTCGCTAAAACGGACACTAAACGACGCCCCGAGCGTGTCCGCTATAACGAGAGTTGACTGTACTTATGATTGTAAGTAGTGTATGTATTTGTGTTGTAAGTAGTGTTTTTAAAAAAAAAAAAACAAATTTCTATTTCGTGGCACTGCCAGCCTTGACACTTCTCTTGTAACATCACTTTGGGTGTTATTTATTGTTGCGTTTTTATCAGGGCGATGGTGCTGCAGTAAAAGATGCAATGAAGGCTGGAATTCTTGACTTGTACCTTGTGAAATACTGGGCTCTCAAGTTCGCTACAGATGCTGCTGTAACAGTACTTAGAGTGGATCAGGTACGAAAACGCTCATGGTGCAATGAAAAGTGTTTTTAAGTAGTGATTTGTTGTGGCGTTTCAGTCATTATGTAAAACAAAATGCACAACAATATCTTTTATCGGAAATTAAGCCTGTTCCAGGCGTTCAGCCGAAGAACAGCGTGAGAAACGGGATTAGGGCGTAAAACGGCAAGTGGAAAAAATGGCGAGGGGTTTGGGGTGAGAGACCCTTCTCCCCCACATCCCTCCCCTATTTATGGCTTCCCGTTATACGCGCCACTCCCCAACTAACCGAACGCCTGGAACAGGCTATTGGCAATTAATTTACGTATTTGCTCAACTGAAATATTTTTCTCGTGGATGGACAGATCATGCTACGTGTCTTTTCCCAGCGTCCAACATATTTAGTCGAGAAATACAGTCGAAGCTCTCGTAAGCGGACACCCTCGGGACGTGAAAAAAGTGTCCGTAACTGGAGCTGGCTGCTTACGAGAATGGTTCTCGTAAGCGGCCACTAGAGGTGTAGGGGATAGATGGCCGCTTCGGGAGCTTGCCCAGCTAACAATAACCGGGCGGACCCGGGCGGAAGTGGATGACGTCAAAACAAACACTAAAATATGGTACTGTTATTACTGTAAAATCATTGTTACGAACGGCAATGTGAAGTTGATTGATAAAAACAAGATACAGAACTTTTTTATAGGATTTTCTTTGGGGTGTCCGCTTACGGGAGCGTAAAAACAAAGAAAAAGTCTAATTCGTAATCTATGAAAGTGTCCGCGGCCGCTTACGGGAATGTCCGCTTACGAGAATGTAAAAATACAGAATTAGTATGGGAGTAAAAACGGGGTTTCAGATAAGGCGGCCGTAAGTAGAGCTGTCCGCTTACGAGAGTGTCCGTTAAGAGAGCTTCGACTGTACTTGTATCCTAGGTTTTCTTAGACTCTAAAATCGTGAAATTTTAAGAACACTAGTTCAAAGAAATATTTTTAATAACTGTCTCAAAATAAAACAAAAGTATTGGTCCGCTTTCCGGCAACGGACGGAAACAACACAGTAAACCAATCAGAGCTCGAAGTACAACTGTGCAACTTGGGACAAGCGCGGGAAAACGCGCGTAATCCAAATCACGATTGGTTTTAACTTTGTTCCTGATTGGTCGAGGAAACGGCAAGTCTATTTTGATTGGTAAGACCGCGTTGCGCGGATGTGTTTTGGCGGGAAAAAAGTTATAGTGCTCAGGAAACACATTCCTTTTGAATGTCAGTCAAAAACTGCTGGAAATGGCTTGCGAGCTTACTGGCGTCTTTTTTCATTTCAGATAATCATGTCAAAACCGGCAGGAGGACCGAAACCAAAGGAAAATCCTAACTGGGACGAAGATTAACCTCCGAATTGTGGATTGAGAACAAGGCTTATTTGTGAAAGAAGAATGATCTAGCCAGCTATCAATTCCTTTGTAGACTATCAACGGCTCCCTATGTTTTCCTGTTCCATTGTCGAGTTCCCCTTGGTCTTTTTTAATTACACGCAAAAAAGTTAGCTTTTCTTCGACTGTGTACGACTGTTTATCGTGAAAATGCCACTTTTGAGTTAAACGGATGCGAGGCCTGATGTAAAAATTTCATATGAAAATGAGTTTGAACTACATGAAAATTAACTTGTATAAAACTCATTTTGCTGTGTTAACTTTTGCACCAAGTCTTTTTTTTTTCGAAACAGAGGCTAATGGTTTCTCAGAAATAGAATCTTCATTGGCGACCGACGTCTGGTGCAAGAAGAATTTTCCTTTGTCATCCCTACCATGGGGAGTTTTGTCTTCAGCTTGCGCGTCACAATATTTAAGATGCCGTCTTGACAATGAACTACAGGGTTAAATAGGGTAGCAAGTAAGTCTCGATTCCAGAGCAAAGTGTCTTGTTGAACTTTAAATTAATCCGTAGACACCTTGTCAGTTATGGACGCGCCATTTACGTGGTCTTGGCCGAAAATGTTGCCGGCCTTGTTACCTACCAGGAAAGCATAGCACGCCAATAAAAAAATACAGTGTGGACTAAAGTTTTGTCTCTGTGCCTTCATTGGGTTACAAAGTAAAGTTGCTGTCATGATGAGCAACTACAGTTTGCTGCGTTGGCTCAACATTCTTTAATTGTAGTTCACTTTGTTCACTTACCAAAATTACTGGATTCTGATTGGACGAGAGAGCGGTACAACTATTGTACCCCGTAGGAGTACCGTCCAATTACTCTTCCCTATAAAGTTGACACGAAGTCTTGGAAAGATTTCCAATGTTGATGCGAAGTCTTAGGGAGATTTGGGAAGTTGATCCTGAATTTTCTGAAGTTGATCCAAATTCTTGGTTTTCATGTTACGTCATAAAATTCTGAAATCAAAATTCACTAGGCCTGCTAAATCTTCGATGTCATTAGGCGAAAGATAAACTAAAAATATATTTTTGCAAATTTCCAGATCGATAGTGTCATTCGTTTTTAAAACAGAGCATTTTGAATATTTGAGTATTCCGTCGTATGTGACATCAAGCTGAGAGCCGTGGCAAAGCTGTTTTGTTTGAAAAAAGGCCTTTCCTTTCCTTTTTGAGCAAATTGAACATTTCAGATATAATAAGTGGTGTTTATGTGAAAGTGTACTAGCTCTTAAGCCAAGGATAGCCGCTGTTGTAAACAGAACTGAGTTCCAGATGGTTTCTCTGACATCACGGCGGCCATATTTGTGTCCCTCGGAAGGACACAGTTATGAAATCTCCATACTAAGCTTTATAAATTTGCGTGGAAAGGTTCGGAAAATAACTCGCGAACGGTACACCGCACAGACCCGAAACTTAGAGAAATTGTTTATCTACTTATCATCTATAATATTTGAAATTCATAGCTTCTGTAGTTGAATGGTTTCGAATTTATTTTTTGATTGCGTGACAGTGAAAACCAGCAATACAAAGTTGACCCGAGTCTTCCAAAGTTTGCCTAAAGACTTACGAAGATTTCCGAAGTTGACCCGAAGTAGTCTAAAGACGAACCAAGGAGCTGTAAAGCTCACCGTTACGAATGGTCACCATTGGTATTTCGGAAATTAAATTAAAAAAAAGCACGACCTCACACAACTCGTGATTAATAGATACTCGTGATATTTTGAACGTACTCAAACTCCACTCGCCCAAAGGCTCGTGCAATAGGCCATTTCCGATATATTAAAATTCTAACTTGGCTCCGAGGCTTGGGCGAATAAAACAAAAGATATCACATCGAGGTTTAGGAATGAATAAATCATTTCTTTTTATTCCCCCAAACCTCGGAGCCAAGTTAGAATGTTAATATATCGGAATTGGCCTATTTCGAGAAATTCTAAAACGTCACCCGTACCCATTAATCACGTGTTGTACTCGGGGCGTCGACGCCCTGCTTTCGTCTGGCCTCGTGGCTCAGTAGGGAGAGCAAAGATTAAAATATATACTGAGGGCGAGGTCAAAATAATTTCTCTTTGCCTTGTATGGTCCCCCATTTCCTTTCTAGGGTACGGTTCACGCTCGGAAGAAAATAAACAGGTTTACTTCATCCCTTAAAATTACTTTATCGCAGCGACATGCAGCAGGAACAAAATCGCAACACGTACTTACACAAGAAAATGTAGCAAGGAGCGCATGTTCCAGCGACACGTTTCACTGTGCCATAACGGAAAGTGTTGCTGTGACATTTTCTTGCTTGTCTACGTGTTGTTGTTGTTGTTTTTTTTTTTGACAATAAAAATAAGCGACAGTAAGACACAACGTTTCGATGTCATCCTGACATCATTTTCAAGTGACAAATAAAATAACGGTTCAACAGTGTTATATATGCGGTTAGAGGTGTGATGTTTCATTAACATATTTGTTTTAAACAAATAGTTTCGCGCGGATAGAATCCGATTGCGTGTTCAGGCTAGGTTTATTCTTTCTAATAAACAACATTTCGTAAATCAAGCAGTCCAGTTTTCCGCTGCATTTCTTTAGGACGGAAAAATTACTGGTAAGGTCGCCGATGTTATTAAGGCCGTGATCGTTCTTTAAATGCTTCCCGATTGCGGAGAACCTATGTTCATCAATACGTTGGTGTAAGTGCCGGCTGGTATAGCCGACATAATCTGCATCGCACAGATCACATTGGTAATTGTACACAACGCATTGTTGATTTATTAAAGGTGGTTTTGGTTCACGCATCTTGAGATCTTCACCGATTTTGCGACTCTTGAATACTGGTTGAAGAGTGTGATCGATTTTCTTGCTCAGGTCAGATAGTTGTTTTTTGACTCCGTCGGCCGACGTTTGATCTTTAAAAGGTAATACCACTCGGTGAATGATATCCTTGTTGTTAGGTACTTCAGCTGGCACGAGAGGATCTTTGGTCATCACTGAGGTGACAAAGTGAGAAATGGTTGAGTTAATTAGGCTTGCAGGGTACTTGAGGTTCGTAAACATCAGCTTCAGGCGATCACATTCAGTCACGAAAGACTCCCATGTAGATGACAGATGAAAAGCACGGTTTACCATGGTTTTTATGAGCGACTTCTTGTACCTTTTGTCGACATGGCTTTGGTGATGGAGCAGCAGGCCGGTATTTGTTGGCTTCCGGTAAACACTGGTTTCCAGTTGGTGACCTTTCTTAAGTATTTCCATACCAACAAATGGTAACTTGTTGTCAGAAGCTAGCTCCATTGTGAATTGTATGGATGGGTGACAGTTGTTAAGTGTTGTTAAAAAGGCTTCTGCTGCTGGCACATCTGTTGAACCGTTATTTTATTTGTCACTTGAAAATGATGTCAGGATGACATCGAAACGTTGTGTCTTACTGTCGCTTATTTTTATTGTCAAATGTTTATCAAAATTTAGTCTTATTCGAATTTTTTTTTTTGCTGCGAGATGTCTTTGCAACGTGTCCACATCCAATTTCAAGACGCTAAATTAAAAAACGAAAACAAAAATCCAAGAGACACTAAAACTGAGTTCAAAGCTCTTTTATTCTCTTGATTTCTTGTGTTGCTTTAGGGTATGTGACAATTAATGGTAATTTTAAATGAACGGCTAGTACGACGACACTTTGTATTGGACAATCTAATTGGATCTCCAAGCTACGTGAGATCCGGCAAAGAATTGCGCCATAGTCTTCCTTACGTTGTGTGGCCCTCTGCATTTAATCGTCCCACAATTAATGGGTTATGGATAAACACATCATCTCGTTGTGTGTTATAAAATTATCACCTTTCTGGCAACTGTTGAGCGTTCTACTAAAAAATAATAATAAAACAAACCAATAACAATGTTTTTTATATAAAGCGTACGAAATTAAAGGTGCATTATATGCTGAAACGCGCGTGCAGGTCTATCAAAAAATGTCAGCGTAAAAGGAGAATTTTGGACAAGCTTTGGTGCAACTGAATATGTAAGGTCACTATATATATAGAATTTGTTATTCCTTTTATTTAAAATATATATTTAATTTCTCCTTTAGACCAACCTGTCCCCAGCTGTTATTAATAGCTAAACTCCCTTACCTTTTTCGTACAAAATTCAAGTAGGTAAATTGTGAGAATTGAGAATCTGATTACCTCTATAATTTTTTTTTTCTAAAACCAAATTCTTCCTAGGGAAATTATTGAAAATGTATGAAAACACTGAAGAGATTTAGGTTTTGACTTGGGACTAAAACGGTATATTAATTTCCATTTTTAAAATATTAAATAAATAACTTGATTTTCTTTTTCCTTTGTTGCACTTATTATAAATGAGATACTTTTCATACTCATAATGCTCTGTTTCTTTTCTTCTTGGCAAACCCCTTAATTTATTTTTTTTTTGCGTGGCTTTTGATTCCGTTGCGTTATTTGAATTGAAACAACTATAGTACAAAGACTTTTGTACATAACAATAATATAAAACTGAAAGTTCCTACACTTAAAATATGTCTTTCTTTTTAGTTCACTTAAAACTCTTTAGTCCTTATAACAATCTGGGTCCCGAACAAACTGCTGTTTCGGTAATAATTCTGTCTCTGGAAAACTAACTGTAATGTTGCTAAGCAATTGATGACGTATTCTTTTTGCGTCATGCTGACGTCACAAATCTTGGAGTACTGATTGGAGAATAAGACTCGGAATCTCTTCGGGCGTATTTACGAAGATTGTCGGACACGAGACTTGTTTTTCCGACTAATTTTGCAATCTTCGTACGCAGTGGTCACGTACAAGGGCGCTGTCATCACGTTTTCTCACGTGGTGTCTGTAGAAACAACTGGCTCCTCGCAGAACATGTCATCTATCAAAGCGAAGCAGGGATTGCACACTCGGACAAGCTGGTTGTATCCAAAGGCTGGAATTCTGAAAAACAAAATGTCTTTGCATATCAAAAGGGCCCATCGATGTTGAAAATAATAAGCGGTTTTCACAGTTTCGAAAGTAATTCGCAATTGCTTTGGTTTTGCATTACTACGCTTAGTGATTGGCTTAAAAAGCTCGCGCCACTTTCTCAGCCAATCAGGAGTAAAACCAAAACCAATTGTGACTCGCTCGCGCACGTTTTCTCGCGCTTCCCGTCGGATCCATGTATTTACTTCGAGTTTTAATTGGTTCACTAGACTGTCTGTGTCTTTTGATTGGCCAGAATGATAACTTTGGTTTTGGTTTTAAGACACTTAATTAAAAACCGCTCTAGTAAGCATGTTTGGAAGGTGTTAGCCTTCTCGTAACCTGGATGAAATAAACTCTATCTTTAGCAGGGCAGTACAGAAAGCCACATAGAAGCTACACAAACGAATCATGAAGATTTTACTTTCACACAGACACGAACAATATCGACTTACGGTGCTGACTGGTCCGTGCAGTTGTGACAGAAAACACGTCCACAGCATCGGCAATGATGCCGTCTTCTTGTCTACGAGATAAAAAGAGGGAAACATGTAAAATTAAATCCCTGAAAGTTGAGTTTTTGAAGTTCCATGACTTTCCATGACCTTTTCCATGACTTTTTTAAAGTTTTCCATCACCAAAATTTGACCACTTTTCTTGGACATTTTTAAAAATAATCTTGTTTTCGGGTACGTTTTTACCCTTTTCTCGAAAAAATAACTAGCCTAACGTATTTGTACAAACAATACCATTTTCCATGACCCACACTTAAATTCCATGACTTTCTAGGCCTGGAAAATGAAACTCTAAAATTCCATGACTTTCCAGGTTTTCCATGACCTGTACGAACCCTAGCCTGAATTTCAGACATCCCTCTGTGGTCGCCTACTCCCCAGAAGGGACGTCTGAACACGTCTGGCCCTAATGTCGTCCGGTGACGTCACTACACTTTGGTTTAATTCAAGCGGAAAAGTTTTTGTCGAGGCCATGAATTTGTGAAAGAAAAGTCGCTTCAATAAAGGATTACAGGACCGTATAAACTGTTGAAAACTTGAGACAAATTGATGAGATTTTAATCGACTGCAGGCTATATTCTTTACGGAACCGATTTAAACTGAACTGATTTGCTTCATCTAGCGATCAAAATATAATATGTTACGCAGCGGACAAATACAACACACTTACAGAGGCATCAAGAAACGGAATTCAATACAAAAATATCCTACTTGACCGTGGACACTGAGTTCAGAAATCACTGGCTCGTTGAGGCTGCAGGAAATAAGCGCGAGCGGCTTTGTTGACGAAACAAGAATACGTATAAATTTGGCAAAACACTGCAAGTCGAAGCGGTTCCATTACTATTCTACATCCGTACATAAACTAAAAAAAAGTAATAAACTCAAGGTAAATGACTGGTAAATTCATTTCTGGGAAGGTGAACTCTTTCGAACTCTTTGCAAACGTTTCTAGCTCTTTCCAAATTACAATCCTCGCGCGTTAAAATTCAGTCATAATTTCACATAATTATGCAAATAATTTTCAAATTAACCAATCAAAATCACTACCCGGTTTTCGGGTAGTGACGTCACCGGACGGCATTAGGGCCAGATGTGTTCAGACGTCCCTTCTGGGGAGTAAGCGACCACAGAGGGATGTCTGAAATTCAGGCTATACGAACCCCGCCTGGCCTTTTTTGATCGGCCAAACAGTCCTGAGTCGACTAACCAATCGCACCAGCTTCCAAAGTAAGTAATCTTTCAGATCAAATGTGAGAATTGATTGGGTTTTTATTTTGGTTTTACTGTCAGAGAAGTTGCTTAGGAGCATGTAAATAATAAAAACCGGAAAGTGCTTCTGGGACAGTCTGCCGAAACGACGTTTGTTCCCTGTTTTTTTTTTTTTTTTTTTTTTTTTTGGAGCAGTTATTAGTTGGAGGGGTTCTATGGTTAGGTAAAAAGAAAATCAAATTTCCGTCTCTGACCACTAGTACTTGCAGTAACACAAATAGACATAGTCATGGTTGCCACAGACACTGACTTTTCTCTGACCTTTAAAAACTTTATTTTCTCTGACCATTTCCTGATCTGTGGCAACCCTGATAGTTACTTTGCGCTAGTCAATAGTTGTTTTACAATCTAAACTGTATTATAAACTAATCAAACTTACCTGTGTGAAAGCTGCTCGACACTTGTTGTTGGAACAGTAGTTAACAAGCTGCAAGAAATGTGTCAGACTGTTTTAGACCAATATCCTCAATGTAAGTATTAGAAAATGCAGCCTTGTCAATACAGTAATAAACTGCTCGCAAAATTACTTACCTCATCCGGGACCCAAGATAATCTGAAAGTATTCTGAAGATGAAGTACCTCGGCCCGGTCCTTCTCTGATTGATTAAGCCGCGCGTTAGCCTAGGGAATTGAAACAAATTGTTTACCAAGCTCGCAAATACGTAAGTTCAAAGGAATGAACGTAATGGTCAGCATTTCTTAGAAAATCCATCTTGACCTGGAGCCAAATTTGCTCATGAAGAATTCTTCAAAAGTGAGAAGAAAACTGATGCTGAGCAAGGGCATAAACTCTAGTTTTTATAAATTCTATTTGTGGTGGTAAGCGATGGTACATGGCAATATTTGCAGGCTTTTTCTCTTAAAAATACTCTATAAATCTGTTTCTAAAGCCGACACAAAACAAGGATGATTGTAAATTAACACTAACCTCGTGAATAGCTGCCTCTGTTTCTTGTCGGATTTTCGCCATTTTGTTGACAAACGTGGCTTCGCACTGTTGAAATAAATGCATTAGCTTTACGGTCCAATAATACGGACAACATTTTCTTTCAACTTGTCTGGCAATATTGTTGCACTGCAAGATGTAAATTGTTGCTGCGCGTACCGTATTAGCACCCTTGTTGTAAGTTGCAGCAACATGACGTGCTAAGTAAACGTGCGGTTCAACTTGATGCATCATGTTACAAGACGCGTTTAAGGTCCAGTAAAACGGGCAACATTTTCTTTCAACTTGTCTGGCAACATTGTTATATTGCAAATTCTAAAGTGTTGTCGCGCGTGTTACCTCCCGCGTTGCAAGTTGCAGCAACATGTTGCGCGAAGTAGATACGAGTTCAACTTTGTGTTAGATATGTTGCCGCAACTTACAAATACGTGCAACAACGATTTTCACCTTGCAATGCAACAATGTTGCGTGATGTTGCCCGTATTGCTTGGCCTTTACTAGTGTCTTTGAAAAAAGTTCAAAAGCCGGGGGGTTACTTGGGTCAATCTTTGTTGGGTATGTGCCGCTGGCCTCTCAGAACCCCTACCCCATTATAGTCATATTCTATGGCCAATTATAGACCCCATCTTAGTCACTTTTGGGTAAATGTAATTTTAACTTAGTCATTATCTGTTTTTGCCTCTACTGTATTTTTGTTCGTTAGAGCAAAAATATAAAAGGTTCTCAAATGTTTCGCACCGGTAGAGATTGTGCGGCCTGTCACGCCTTACTACCTCCTACTCTTACTCTCAAAATCCCGGAAAAGTGTGAGCCCATTATAGACACCCAATAAAAAATGCTTGAAAAGGCGACCCCATTATAGTCAGTCCAGTCGTGAAAATGCGACCCCATCCAGCGGCACATCCCCATTAGCCCATTTATAGGAAGTGCCCCCCCTCCCCCCCGGGTTCAAAAGTTGAAAGATATTGCAATAGCTGCTAACAGTATTTTTAATGGATATTTTACCCTTCTAATAGCGATGTCTTTTTGTTCTCTCGCAATATCTATTTCCTGCTGTAATCTTGTAACCTCCTTTTCATGCGCCTGAGAAACAAGTGATAAAAAGATGGAAAAAGAAATTTACATCGTAGGAAATTTCATGCATTTGTCTTCATTGCGCTCACTGCGTGAGTTCTATCAAAGATATAACTCAACAGCTAATAGCCTGCGAACACCACATACTTTTTTCGCAAAACTGGGCATAGAGAACGAGTAATCAGATTTGGTCTGCAATTGCGCACTAAAACTCTTGCAACCACCAATACCGATTCTTTTTTAACTAAACCAAAACCATTTTTCCAAGCTTGACGCAGGTTGCACGTTTGTACCGTTGGACGTTTTCTCGCGCTAGTTACCGTAAAATGTTATCTTAATCCCACGCTTGACACCGGTTGCACGTTTTCCTGCGCTTGCCAACGTTGACTTTTTTTCGCGCTTGGTACCGTTGGAAGTTTCTCCACGCTTGACACCGACTGCACGTTTTCCCGTGTTTGGCACCGTTGTTCGTTTTCCCGGGCTAAGCCCCGCTGTAAGTTTTCCCGCCACGCTTGACAGCAGTTGCACATTTTCCCGCGCTTGGTACCGTTGGGTGGTTTCTTGCTTGGCACGGGTTGCATATTTCCCGCGTTTGGCACCGGTAACATGTTTTCCCCCATTTTTGCGTTTTTGTTTGTTGTGACTTGCCAGTGTGATAACGTTTTGTTTTATAACAAATAAGCGTTTGAATAGCAATATATGGATCCAAAGTTGTGCAAATAGAAGCTCTTTACCTCAGCTGCACTAGCTATAGATTGCATGAGTCTTTTACAACGCTGTTCTGCGTCATCTTTTTCCGCCTGACACTTTATCAACCTTTCCTAAAGAAGGAAGGGGGAAATAAGGAATTTTAATAACCGAATTACATGTTTTCTTCTCCTTCACTATTGACAGATTTTCTACAACATCGACTAATACCACTCTCCCCAGGAGACCATGACATGGACTTTTTGGGTAACTATTCGCCTATTTGAAACAGTTATACCGCTGCTGGAATGCGAATCACACGATATCTATTTCAATTTGCATTCCCACAGTAAATGCTTCAAAGATCACCCCAGAAAATCTCTTGGTCTACTGGTGAAAGAAGTAACGAGGAAAGAGTTCGTTTTCCTTTTTTCAACTCTCTACCCTCCCTCCCGGTCTTTCTGTTTTGCTCCAGGGACGACTCTAGGGGGAGGGTGCAGGGGGTGTGCACCCCCCCCCCAACCCCGAGATGACCTGCGGTTTTCTAATACAACTGGTATTCTGCAAAAGAAAAAAAGTCAGTTACGCCCTCGGGCTCTCCTGGATCTGCCCCTGTGCTCCCATTTCATTCGGGGGAGGTGGTACAGTCAACTCCCGCCATGCGGACACCTTGATATTACGGATCCCCCGTTATTACATACAGGAGTTGAAGTCCCGGCGATTAAGAGTTACTGAAAATAACTTCCGGTATTACGGACTTTCTCTACTACCAAATTTAGCTCTCGAAGGTGTCCGTTATAGCGGGAGCTGACTGCACTTCTCATCATTTTGCGTGAAGGATACCAAGTTTCTAAAAATTACCCGCAGACAATTGAAAGCAGTTAGTTCATCATCATTGCTCAGTTACGCGTTGATGTACCACCACCCCACCCCCCCCCCCAAACAATAACAATAGGCGGATCAAAACTAACTAGAGCTGACCAATCACTGTTGACGGCTTTTACACGAGTCTTATTGACAGCCAATAACATCACGATTAAACTGACCAATCAGGTTCAACAAACCGGACTTATAACTTTCTATTTGAATCAGAAGACCTAACGTTTCGTGAACTTGAGCGGAAGTAATCTTGAAGATGACTTCCGCTCAGGTTGCCGAAACGTCAGTCTTTTCAGTTCAGGATTACCCTCACGCGACCGACCACACTACATTCACTGCTGTTTATATTTTTCACTGAACGGTACAGAAGTTTCTAGGAATTATAACCATGGTTGCTGCAGATATAAGATTTCAATATTCCCTGACTTTTCCCTGATAAAATCAAATTCCCCTGACCAAAAATGCAAAATGTCACATATAACTGCAGCGGTCAGCCTCCATTTCCAGAGGAAAACACATCGCTGACATCACATTGACCTGAAATATTTCTTCCAGCCCTCCATTGTATTACATCAGCGGTGATACAATTTACATTTTCCCTGACTTTTCTTCAATATGTTAATTTTCCCTGGCTCAAAATAGAATTCCCTGACTTTTCCCTGGAATTGAAGAATTTTATTTCTCCCTGACCAGTTCCTGACCTGTGGCAACCCTGATAACCCATAGATTTACAAGAAACCAACTCTCAACATGTCTTGCCTATCAGTAAATTGTACGCTGCCACGCTAGCTTGCTCTAAACTCACTTTTGGATTGGGATTCTGGTGAAGTAGAAAATAGGCGGTTTAGAAAATTCAAATAACTTTATTTTCTATAGTACCTCGAGTTTTGATGGGTTTACCATCACTGAAGGCAACAAATCCGGTCTGATGATTGGTTCAACATCAGCTCTTGGAATGTTGGGTGATGGGGAGCTGGAGCCGAAAAGCCACGTCCCTGGGATAAAAACAAAGCAACAACCGAAATAAAGCTAAATAAAAGTCAACATGAGTGGTGGACCTCTTTAGCCGTCTATCTTGTTAAAAATCGTAACTTGCGAATACAGCCTCTTCTCATCGCTTCCAGTATCTCCAGAGAAAAAAAACAGAGAAGGCTCAGCCCTGCGGTCCAAACCCGTGCCATTTTATATACAATTTTTGACAGAAAGGTAAGCCTTTCGTATACCTCGTATATCGATTGAAAATGGTACCCCTTTCACGTACCTACAGAAGGATTGTTACATCTCTTTTCTTAATTTTTCATTTGAATGACCCTTTAAAATACGTAAATGTATGGACTGTTCGGTGAGGAGTCTTTTCGAGATATTTTGAAAGGTCCTTTAATTTACCGGCAAATACCTGAATGGCATTTCCTTACCTTTTTGTATACTCCAATTCGTGAAATTCCTACCCTTTCACATACCTTCAACCTGAAAAAGGTACCCCTTTCGGGCGGAGCTTCCTTGTAGGGAGTACCCCCGGGAGGGGGGGGGGACAGCTTCAAGAACAACCAAATACAAAATGGCTGTTTGAGTGTCCCTCGGTGACGTGAAAGAGGTGCCTGGGTACAACCTGTCATGATATTTTGCACTTTGAGCTGCCAAGATCACATGATATTTTCGGGGGTGGAAGAGGAATTATTGGAAGTGACTTATTCATTATTCCTTCACATTTTTCACGACTTATTTATTATTCATTTTCAGACTTTTCTTGTTATTCATTATTCCCTATTGCCTAAATAAAGTAAACCTTCATTTTTTATGGGATGGGGGTGGAATTTGATCGACAGTGCCTGAAAAATGCGTTTGCCCTCCTTCCTTATCAGATATTTTTACTCTGCCCCCTTTTTAATCCTATTTTATATATATATATGACCCCCCTCCCCCAAAAAATGACAACGTATCAAGCTAAATTTCGAATATCAGACAAAATTGCAGTTTAAAGTGATAACAAAAATACTGTAGTGTATTGACGTGACGTGATTGTCACTGTGCCGATAACTGTGAGTCAGCTTTAATTGTTTGCAACCAGATAGTTAGTGGTATGGACTTGATGCTGCCTGATACATAACAAAGTAGAGGGGTCCGGGGGCATGCTCCCCCGGGAAAATTTTCATTTTTTGAACCCCAGAAACGCTATTTTAGGCATTCTGGTAGAAGTGTTGCACTATTTTAGATGCCCATCATACAATTAATTATTTTGAGTGTCCCACCCTCTCTTTGGCCTAAAGATATGTTTGAGCACGGTGAATAACCACTATTCATTATTCCTTTACTGGAAATGACTTATTCATTATTTCGAGCATTGAACCTTAAATATTCCTTATTCATTTTCTGTTTTATCCCGTTATTCATTATTCATTATTCCTCTTCCACCCCCGAATATTTCCCTCGAATGTTGGTTTAAATTAAAAACTTACCAGTGGTTTCGGACCTGAGTTCTTCACAAGAGTTGTGTTTTCGGAGCCCCTGAAAAGAAATCGCAAAACAGTCCTTAACAGGAGACAATATCAGAACAACATGTACATTAGCTTTCACCACCCTAATAGCTTGCCGAAGTGGTTTGTATGTTAGTATCGCATCATACATGGTCTTAGCCACGGCAATCTCGTGTTACAATATTTTTGCAAATGTTTACTAGCAGTCTCTTCGCAAAATGAAGGATGTTTCCGCTATTATGTTCACCGCATTTTGTGTGTAAACTGCTTACGAACTAACTTCTTTTTACTAGTGAACTCGTTTTTACGTTCACCTAGCTATATATAGCCTAACGACCTACTTGTACTTAGGTCCTGAATTACCTCATTAAGAAACTAGTTCCGCAAAGACGCAAGATAATTATAATATTTAATAATATAGTCAACTCTCTCTTAAAGAACCTAGCTAGTCAGCCAACGCCATTTTCGATGCCACCAAAATTATGAAAATTGTATGGTGAAGCAAAATCTTATTGCACTGCTGTAAGGTGTGCTGCTGGAAGTCTGTTTACAGTAATTACCTTTAGCGGTTTCATGGTTATTTCAGTTCGTTTAGACATGCTCCGCGTGAATTATAAAATTATATATGAAAATCCCGTTTGTCAACAAAAACAAAGGCATGGCTGACTAGGGTCCTTTAACGGACACCTCTGAGTGTAAGACGGACACCTGGTGTTGGTCCCGTCCCTGCCGTTTTTCAGTCATTTTAATGTAACTAAACTCCCCATAAGACGGGCACCTCTCTTTTCGCTGTAAAGTTCCTTGGAATTGTTACAGTTTGTCCTAATTGACACTTCTTACACTGGCATTAACAAAGCCCAAGTTGAAGACATTTTAAATGTATTTTATTTTCTTGGGGCCGGTGCCGGTCCCGACAGTGTCCGTCTTAGAGAGAATTGACTGTAAAAAGACACTTTTTCCCTTTGCAAATAGATAATAATATCGCGGGAAAAAGAATGGCACCATTTGTTAACAGGGTATGTTGTCACCAGCGAAGAAACCCTCGGCTGTTTATTACGAGTGAATTGAAGTCCACTAAAGAACAGCATTAACCTATGACATTTCAACTCACCCTATCGAGGGATTTTGTCAAGTCTTCCCTTCTCATCAGTTCTGGTGTCCTTAAGAATCGTGGACTCTTTAACCCATTGCCTGTTACATAAAAAATACAGGAATTCAAACAACGAACTTGCTTCAACCAATGTTGAAGATATCTCGGTATAACTTGCTAAAAGAGCGACCTAACGACTACTGAAAAAAAGAAATAAACTTTCTTTGCAAAATGAAAGCAAATTTCAAAATGACAGTCAATCTGCCATAAAACAAATAACAAAGCTTTAATTGTGCGCTGGCATGCCCTGAAACATTATTTTAAGAACTGAATACTTATTGGGTGCTCTTGTCACCTCTCGCTTTCATCCTTGCTTTCATAAGAGTTTCAAATTACGATAGCCTATAGCATGGTAGCACTGTATAACTCACCTTTTGCCTTTGGACTGTCCCGCGGCATGTTTTCTGTGATGTGTCTTACGACTGTAGCAACGTACAGCTTCAACATTGGATCTTTGGTTGACAGGCCTGTGCAAAAAAAACCCGCCAATTTAAAACAAAGTACGGTACAGTGGAACCCCGATATAACGATATGCCAAGGGAGCAGTGAAATAATATCGTTATATCGAAGAATCGTTATATCGAAACTCCCGATATAACGATATGGCCGTAAAATAACCGAAAATATCGTTATATCGGGGTAAACCTAACAAGAACTTTTAATTTTACTGCATATTAGAGAAGGAAAAAGAGAATAATTTTGATAAGAAGGCTTAGAACACAGTATCATTTTCGTATATCATCGTACTAAGCTGTTTTTAGAAACGTTAGAGATGACTCGGTTACCGTAATGTTATTGCATTAAATTCGATGTTTTGCAAATAAAATGTGACTGTGTACTGATAATATCGTTATATCGGGAGGATTTTACGTTCGGTCCGCTATATTCTCATCGTTATATCGGGAATATCGTTATATCGAAGATCGTTATATCGGGGTTCCGTCCCATACATTTTACTGTAACTTTTGCCGGGACATAGAATATTCATCGTTATATCGGGAATATCGTTATATTGAGGATCGTTATATCGGGGTTCCACTGTAAAAAGGACATTGGAAGTTAATCACATCTTTCTATGTTGGTCCCAAAACATTTTTCTCTCTGTCAACAATGATCAAAACTCAGTGAGGCTTTATAAGATTGAAATACTCTACCTGAAGGGCTTTGTAGCTTCTCTTGCAACTTCTGTACTGCAACATCGACTGAAATAACAAAAATCAAGATTATAATAAACTGAAACTGTATCTGCAGGGGCAGATCCAGGAATGTTTGATTGGAGGGGACCAAACTTTGCTTCAAAATACACTGTTGATTTTTTTGCTGCAAATTACTTCTCCCTCACTTTTCCCGCACCCCAGTCACGATAGCACATTACAATCCTGCTTTAACGTCAAGTTTACTTGGCCGCCTAAAGGGCGCACCCTTTGAACATCCTCCTCTTGAGCTTGGTAGCAAAGATTGAGAAAATTATTACATTTCTGGAAATGCCGGGCATTTAGTTTAGTGACAACATGCAACGTGCGTTTCATTAAAAAAAAATCAACCAGTCGAATAGCGTTATACGTTCCTGTGGATGCAAGAATTTCAGTGTCAAACAAGGGGTGAAAAAAAACAGGTCTGATAGGGGGTAGGGCTCCTGACCCTTCAGACCCTCCCACTGGATCCGCCACTGTGATCTGGAAGTTTCAACGCAAAAATTTTGTTTGGTGCTTTTCCCGTAAATACAGTGTAAATAAAACAGAAAGTTGGCACCCAGACATATAAACAACTGTAAATGTTGAAACCTTGGAATGTATTGTACAATAGTGGGTTTCCAATCTTTTCCTTTTAACCTACCATGATAACGTAACTCTACTTTCCGATCAAAACGTTTGCTTGTAGATCGGGTAAGCTTCAAAATTCTAAACTGTCACCAATCATGTCACGCTACAATCCACCCAAACAACGTTTGGCTTGTCGCACAATCGTTTCTTGCGTGACAAGCCAGCTGCATAACATGTTATATCCTCGATATCACAGGCCATCTCCTTACCTTCTACAGCTCTCAATAGCTGAACCAGCTCCTGCTTGCCACCAGATCGAGCTGCAAGGTCAGCGGCTGTCTCTATTGTATCAGTCAAGGCAAATATGACAGCACCCATCTACAGGTTGAGGGGGATGGTAAAAGTAAGAGAAACAAGTTCACAATCTTGACAGTGGCATCGACTAATTAAGAGCTTATAACTAAGAGCCTGGAGCTCATCACATAGAGCATCAATGTTAACCTTTCCCTAAAGCTTTTATTTTTAAAATTGTGTTTCCCGCAAAAAAACACTGAATAATGGATTTTCCTAACTACTTCATGACTGGGCATTTTGTAGTGTATGTAAGCCAGAGATCAGTTTTAAAATAAAAAGATACGAGAAAAGGTTGACTCCAAGGCATAGTATGGGAAATAATGCTCCACGTGTTGGGCCCCTGCTATGACTCCAGCATAGCTACAACTCTTTGGGATTAGCACTGCAATGGATCTAAGGTGAGGAGTCCATGGCATAGCCCAGACCCCGCTTTTGGTTTAAAGCCGATTCTGATGTGAAATTGTAAGGTCTGAAGCACTGAAAAAAATTCAGGCAACCTCTCTTAAAGTCTTTCTTAACATAGGTCACTTTCTGAAAGTACCTGGATAAGAAGTTCACCACACTCAACATGGCTGTCACTGGAACCTTTCCTAGTGAAGGTAAAACAGGCAAGATGAACATAGAGCAGCAGGTATGATGTAAAGTCAGTGCATATGTCATAAATGAATTTGAACTTTTCACACTGATGAAATGAGACATTTCTTTGAACTGTTACAATGTGCAAAAAATTCGCATCACTTGTCAACTCATTTATATGGATAGTATATATGAGGAGAATTTACATGCTGAACAACTCAAACTAAGTCACCTACCAAGCTAAGGCATGAAGAGGGGTCCACGATTTCTAGAGTGAAAAAAAAAAATACAGATTAAAAGCAAGAATCATACCGGTAATGTTTGACTTACCTAATTAACTGTTAAAATGTCTTGCCTCAGTCAAAGTAGAAATCACACTTGTTTGAAACAAAAAAATCTTCAAAAAGTTATCTACTTCTATCAGGACTATGAAATATTCTTTTTTGCCCCTCGAATAATAACCTGTGATCAGAATTTATTTATTTTTTCAATAGAGGGGTGAGATGTAGGAAGAGACAGTATGATCACAGATTACTCCCATGGCTGCATTTCAATTATACTTTTGTTTAGACAAACTTTGGCTTTTAAACCCCACCCCTATTCCCTTCTGAATTCTTAATGACCTTCATTTGGGGTGGCGATGTAAATATATTTTTTTCTGGAACTGCACAATAAAACATTATGTGATACTGAAGACACATAATGACTTGTACTTACATTGTTTACCGCTGTTACATCCGCATTTCTTTCCTGTTTAAAAACAGATAACAATAAGTTGTCAGTAGTAGATATCTTGTGATAAATACATGGTTTTTCTGAAAATGATACAGACATGCCAAGGTTGGCATCTATGAAGATGTAGAGATAACTACACTGGAATCCCCATTTCTTGAACTCGATTTTACCCCAAATTTTTTTGAATTCCCTGATTTTTTTAAACCAATTTTTGCTTTCCTTGGAGGTTTGAGAGATCGGGATTCTAATATATACTTGTGGAATCTTCTAAATACATCAGCCAATATTCAGAAATAGCTAGAGTATGGTACGTTAACTTTGTATATCTTAATCAGACTGTGTGTTGATCGATCTCTACATCTTCAACAACTCATACACCACGTGAACAAATTCATTACCATTAAAAGTGCCACACAAGGAAGATGTCCACTTTCAGCAGCAAAAAATAGAGGAGTGTTCTTGTCTACATCTGCAAGAAACAATAAACAGACACTGTCTAATGATTCTCAGATATCTGTTAAAATGGCTTTTTCAGGCTGTTTCACATATTTGCTGCTTTCAATAGACCTCAATTCTATTATACTAATCATGTGATTCTATTTCTTGTTGCTTGCATAGCCACTAAACTTGAAGAAAAATTTCACTTAAGTTATGACCTGTAGTAACTGTTGGCATCCAGCACAAGCGAAATTCTCTGTCCCAGAAAAGCTTTAATTGGGAAAAATAAAGACAGGACTTTTCCCAGGAAGGAAATATAATAAAGACTTATTAAGAGAAGGGTCTTTTAAGCCCTCCCACTTCAAGTCACTAGTCCGCCCCCCCACTTGGAAAATTGCTCCGCTGTCCCTGCTATCCAGGTACATACGGTAATTATAGTAGAAGGGTAACAACTGGGAAAAATATTGGGGGCTGAAACTATGTTCAATGTACTAGCATTTCATATAGGATGTGGAACTGTCATTGCTTGTAACTTATACAGTTGTATCATGTTACAGAGAGCAGAGTTAAGGGTTGGCAGCAATGGAACATATGCCTGAGTGTGCGCATGCCAGCTAAGAAACGTCACCAACTCCTTCAAGTAACAAAATTTAACTGCACAATTTTCTTCATACCTCTAATATTCACATCAACATTGTCATTCAGAAGAGTCACCATTGAGTAGTGGTCTCCTATAAATTAAGGGTAAAATATTATGCAATGGATGTTTGAGATACACTGTTTGCAATCCCTGTTCAATCTGAAATCTGAAGTAGCTGAGCTGGGGTGAAATCTAGTGAACTTTTGCCTCTTTCCCCTCCAGCTTCCCCCCCCCCCCCCAACCTCACTGTTGTCTCAATGTGTAATGCCTGCATACACACAACAGAAATTGGCCTACAGTTCATGTATTTATAAAATTACTAACCACAATTTACCTTACTTAATACATTTTTGACAGAAATAATCAGACAACTGTCCGGTAAATTTCGTGTTTTGACCGGCAAAAGCTTGGCGTGGTTGGACGTTTTGACGGTGGAGTCAATGAACAAATAAATCTTTCATTTTCAACTACAGACCGTACTGATGACAACAAAATCAATTTCCTTTCTCTCTTATTTATTTCAATTATTTATGTCCGACCAGACTGGCTTCTTGTCCGGTCAAAACTTGTCCTTGCCTGACAAATGACCTTCCCATAGACAAAAATTATTTGCAGGCTTGTTAATAAATATTTCTAATTTTTCCTAACCTGTCTTGGCAGCTTCAAACAGAGACTCTTTCTTTTGCTCAGGGTTGAGACGAGAAATAGAAGATACAACTACAAATGTGTCTGATCTCACAGACGACATTGAATCTGCTGTGGGGAAAATAACAACAAAATTGCTGTTAAATGATTACGGTAGTTCTTACATGCAGTTATTACAAGATATACAAGTTACACTGTTTAATAAAATATGTAGACCTAGGTTAAATCAAGGCAATTGCAGTGGCCTAATATATGGTAAGTGAACTGTCAAAAGGTCCAAGTTCAATTCCTGGCCAGGGTAAATTATCAGTTGCAAAACACTGCACTGTGTTCTTGGGCAAGACACTTTCACTCCCAGTGTCCCGCTTTATCCAGGATCATAATTCAACCAATTTGCAAATTTGAATAACGTCTAACCCTAACCCTATCTCTCATCAGTGCATAACAGACATCCTGCAGTATACATAGTTAAAATTGTTATTATATAATAACCTGAATTCTACGCGCATTTTGATTGGTTCTTACTTATGATCTATTAGAGTACAGACACATGGATGACGTCACGCGGTGGTGTGACTCGCGCGCGTGATCAGAGTTCATAGTCCAAATCAGAGTTGTCGGCAAAGTTTTTCAAACTTGCGGGGCCACAACAAAGCAAAGAGGTTCAGCTTAATTACAAATCTTCAGTGAGAAACAATGCCAAGCATCGTTCACCTTTCGAAGCATTTAACAGTGAATTATTCGAGAAATTATCCGAAATCTGTATGAAAGTTTGACCGATGTTGTACAGTTGGACGACGCCACGGGAAACAAACGAATTGCGGTTGAACGCTATGGTTAATGCTTACAGATTTGAACAACTTTCCAAATCGGAATAAAGGTTAGTTTTTTCATTGACTTTCAATTGACCATTTTTTCTGTTTATTTAATTGGATTAACAGACAAAGTGCTTCGTGTTAACGAAAACTTAATAGTGAAATCAAAACAACTTAGCTCACCTTTACAGCGGCATTGCTCAAACTGAAGTGTGCCGAAGTCTTGTGTTATTATATAAAACAAATAGATTCCATTTTGCCGTGGGTCTGTTCAGTTATAGATCACAGAAGACGTCAAAATGTGGTATGAACATCAGTGACCCACTCGGCTAGCGCCTCGTGGGCCACTTCTCTGTTCATACCACATTTTGACGTCATCTGTGATCTATAACTGAACAGACGCACGGCAAAATGGAATCTATTTGTTAAATAGACCACATCTGATCTACTACTCTATCAATAGTATAATAATAATTATTGTCAGCAAATATCATTGAGAAGTATATACCTCTCCCCGTTCTTGCCTCTTCAATAGCTGAAAGTGCTTTCTGTGTACTTAGTTCATCCTCTTTTTGTTTTATAAGACATCTTGTACAAACCTGTAGCAAATGACAGATAACCCCTTGTAAAAATTTTACCGCGATTGCGCCGCGAACGCGCCGCGTTTTTGGCCGCCGTGATTGGCGCGATCGCGCCGTGATCGGCTTGGATCGCGCCGCGATTCGTGCCGCGATTCGCGGCGCGTTTTTGGCCACCGCGATTGGCGCGATCGCGCCGCGATTGAGCTTGGATCGCGCCGCGATTCGTGCCGCGATTCGCGCCGCGTTTTTGGCCGCCGCGATTCTCGCATCGCGGCGCGATGGGTCGGGAATCGCGCCGCGATTTGGCTTGAATCGCGCCGCGATCGCACCTAAATCTATAAATTTAAAAACAATTATCTTGGCGTTTTGCATACCGACAAAACAAACACACAGACTGTATCGAAACAACATCATTTATTTACGGAAGCTTAGTACAGAAAAAGACGGCCAGTTTCGCTGCCGAGCACAATTAAATTTCGCAAAGCCGGAGAGCGTGATTGAGTCTTTAGTTTACAAGCAAATAAGTGAACAGTTCTTCTGTAAAATGTGAACAACACATACATAACGGCAACTAACCTTTTACTCGTGCTCAAGCGAAAGAAGATGCAATGATGTGATCTACCAAACAAGCGAACTATCTCTTGCATCTGCGAAGAAGCCGGCCGGCCGAACCGTCGAAGATGCGCTTTCTTTTCCCCGAAGCTTTTTTAAATAATACAACATTTAAGTCCCAAGCATCAACAGGTACAACTTTGCAATGAATGGTCCTTACCGTCAAAATGTTTTCCTCTTTCCACTGTTCGAGTTTTGCATTTTTTTTATATTCACAGTTTAGCTGTAGTTCAGTCAACAAAGTCCATGACGAAGCGCTAGCTGTTGAAATTACTGTCGCTCGAATTAACAAAACAAATTCTAGCAGTTTTCACAGAGACGCTTTTCCCTCAAGTTAGGTCGCTTCTAAACTCTTGTTATTCAGAAGCAGCTAAAAAAGAACACATTTTTCCAGTCCTGATTGTGAAGAGAAAACATACCAACTTTCTCGAAATAAAATTTCTTTTCTGCTTGAGATGGCGTAGCGATTGCGTGTACTATGCACTACGTGACCTAACTCAGCCAATCGTAACGCTCAGTTCACGACACCTTGCGGCAAAAGGCGGGAAAGGACTTCGATGTGTGTGGTCTACGATCGTGGTCTACGGGAAGGTAAATATATAAAGCTCTAAAAAAAGCTCATTCTGACAGCCTCTTCGGAGCCACAATTAAATTAAATGCCATATAGAGGATTTTTCACTGCAAAAAACGCAATTGCAGCGAATTCCTGATTGTATTTGCATTTGAAGAAAATGGCCGACAGAAATTTGTCATTGGATTGCTCAAAGGTATTAAGGTTCCTCAAAGATAAGAAAAGAAAGAAACAAAGTGTTTGAAAAGATTAAAAAACGGACTGTTAAGAAATAAAAATTCTTATCTTTTAATTTATCTTTACTCATTATCACGCGCCGCTTTGTCGCGCCAGTTCGTCTAGACTAAAACTAAATAAAACTCTTCTCGTGGGAATCACGTCCTCACGGCTCACCGTCACGTAATAAAATGTTTTTCGACATTTTAAATCAAACTAGTTTTATAACTACTTTGATTAGTACTTAAAGTTTATTTCATCAATACAAGTCATGATTTGCGTTACGACCACAGCATGATTTGTGAGAGTTTCAAAGCATATTGACTTTCTCCCGGTGATCGAGAAGTGAGTTCTCGCCGGGAACACTTCCCGAGATTTATTCCAGCCCCCCAAATCGCGGTGCGGTGGTAATCAATCGCGCCGCGATCGCACTCATCACGCCGCGATCGCGACTATCGCGGCAATCGTGGCGCGATCGCGACATTCGCGCGCGATCGCAACTATCGCGGCGCGTTAATTCGCGTTCATTTACAATCGCGTCACACACGATCCCGTCGCGATGACAACAAATCGCGGCGCGATCGCGTCAGTCGCGGCGCGATCACGACATTCGCGGCGCGATCGCGGTAAAATTTTTACAAGGGACAAAATTAAACCCTCAACCACCTTACAAAATAATTAATTTTATACACACGGATTTCTAGTAAATAAGTGTTAAAAATAAGTGTACTTCTACTTATAATAAATTTACCTTGATGCCATTGTTAACTACGACATGACAAGTGACACACACTGCTGCAGAACATGTTCGACAATGAGACCTTTGAAAAAAGGGGTAATTCAAAACTAAAGATTATTAAATTGTCATATAATTGTTCATATCATAAATCAGGGAGAAAAAGCTTATCTACTGGTAGGAAGAATTCATGTTTTAGTGGCAGTATATTTTAAATTGTTTTTACAATTAATAATATATAGTTTAAATGCATGGTAATATTGAACGTTTAATATATAGGGGTGGTGAATGGTCCTTCAAAAAAGGTGAGTCTCGCAGAATTTTAGCCAAATTTCTGGGGTCTTGTTGTCTCAAATTTTTCTTTGACGCCTTTTCAGAGTCTCGATTTTTTTTGCAAATGTTAAAAAGGTCTCTGGCTTGCAGAAAAGATATCAGTCTCGCCTTTGCAAAGTCTCGCATTTACCATTCAACACCCCTATATATATTTATTTGGTGCAATACACATGCATGAAGACTTCTAAAAATAAAATGCTGTATTTGTTTGCTTAATAAATATCTTTAACACTGTGTTTAAACTGCAGAACTTGACAGTAGAATTGGTGTTACACCATCATTCAGTAAATTTGCTTACCTTCCTTTCACCAGGTTTGTTCCCCAAAACTTGTGAAAGACTGTTCCACACTTTGAGCAATTCTGTGAAAAAAATGACCTTTCAATTTCCTTTCAATCTGTTCTTGTGTGCAAATAAAAACTATTGATAGGTAACCAGAGAAGGGAACCCTACTGACAGGCAAGTAACACTTCTAGTAAGGGGTGGGGTTTTTTTTTTTTCCCCGGGGTTTTTTTCTTTTTTTTTTTTTTTTTCTTTCGCGGTCTCCCCCCCCCACCCCCCACCCCCCCCATATTTACTTTCTTGATAGGCAATATAGCGCCCCCAAACTACCGGTAACTATTGTTAGCAGCTACTAATTTAAGCAATTTTTTTCTAAACAAAATTAAGCGACTATTTAATTAAGCGATTTTCCAAAAAAATTTTAAAAAATAGTGATACTGTGTAAACCAGTTTTTAATGAACAAGTAAAAGTGCAAACTCGCTTGAAATTGAACGAACATTTGCATTGCCAGAAAGAACAAAGTTACTGGCTATATATCTTTAGTTTTGTTTACCTTTGGGGTGGGAGGAGGGGGGACTAAAATTTAATGAGTATTAAATTTGACCGAGACAAATTTTAGCGAGTACTTTAAATTAAGAGAATTTTACTTAACTCACTAAAATCGCTAATATTAGTAGCGGCTAACAACAGTAACCTTAGGTAAAGTTTTTTTTTTCACCCGGAATTGAGTAGGAAAATTAAGAGTTGCTAATAATTGTTGATGATTTACATAATTCTTGACACCTGCGTGCTTCAAATGTATAATTTATACCATAAGGAGAAATCAGATTTTGATCAATTTGGTCGTGGACAATGTCCTGTCGTACTCAACTGGTAATTACCTTGCAATCACAGGATCTGTATGACTTTTTGCAGTCAGTACACTTCCTTGGACCAGTCTGAGGGTCATTATTACCTAAAACAAAAAACTCATATTATTAATTAAATACTGTTTATTTTGGTTGCAATTACCGTATTTATTTAAATTTTTGGACCTTGAGAGTGGGCGCTTATTCGAGGTGGGCGCTTATTCGAGGCTGGGCGCTTATTAAATTTTCGCGATTTTCAACAAAAAGAAATCTATTTTTGTAACAAAACAAAGCAACATTTTGACTGTTCATTGAAAGTTTTTGAAAAATAGTAAGAAAACTCGGTCATGAGGGAAGTCTTCTTAGTAGTACTTAGTCACTTTCAATAATCAATACTCCTCTTGTGCACTTCAGTTTCTTGAAGGGTGAGGGGTGGGCGCCTATTCGAGGCTGGGCGCTTATTAACTTTTCCTACCTTCAGGGTGGGCGCTTATTCGAAGTGGGCGCTTATTCGAGGTGGGCGCTTATTCGAGGTTGGGCGCTTAATCAAATAAATACGGTATAATAAATGGAAGAGGTGTTATTTCCCAAAGGGGACATTGGGGGTTGCTGAACATGGCATACCTAACTGACCTAACTGCAAAATTTTTCAGCAAATATCGCAATACCATAAAAAAAATAGAAGATACAATGACAATAGTCCTTTATGTTTACAATATTAAAAATTTCAGGGAAAAGGCAGTAGTCATTTGAACTAAATTCTTGAAGATTAAAGGAGAAGTACTCTCACATTGATCTGTCATCATAAAGAATTGTATATAATTTGTATTCTGTCCTCGTGTACTGGTACACAGTCAAGAACAGATACAAAACACCACAGGCCAGGATGCATTCCGAGTACATCCCACGTAGCCTGAATTTCAGACATCCCTCTGGGTAGTGATTTTGATTGGTTGATTTAAAACTTATTTGCATAATTATGTGAAATTATGACTGAATTTTATCGTGCGAGGATTGTAATTTGAAAATGTTTAGAAAGAGTTCGAAAGAGTTCACCTTCCCAGAAATAAATTTGTTAGTCATTTACCTTGAGTTTATTACTTCATTAGTTTACCTACGGATGAAGAATAGTAATGGGAATCGGTAGGTTTTAAGTTGGCGGCATTCGTCGCTTCGACATGCAGTGTTTTGCCAAATTTATATATGTATCTTGTTTTGTCAACAAAGCCGCTTGACGCTTATGTCCTGCAGCCTCGATGAGCCAGTAATTTCTGAACTCAGTGCCCACAGTCAAGAAGGATATTTTTGTATTGAATTCCGTTTCTTGATGCCTCTGTAACCGTCTAAATTGATTCATTTAAGTACTCACGAGTGTGTTATATTTTGATCGCTAGATACCGGTAAGCTTAAAGCAAATCAGTTCAGATTAAATCGGTTCCATAAAAGAATATAGCCTGCAGTCGATTAAAATCTCATTCATTTGTCTCAAGTTTTCAATAGTTTACTCTTAAAACAATTTTATACCCTGTAATCCTTTAT
Organism: Oculina patagonica; assembly: GCF_052425735.1. Classification (NCBI taxonomy): domain Eukaryota; kingdom Metazoa; phylum Cnidaria; class Anthozoa; order Scleractinia; family Oculinidae; genus Oculina; species Oculina patagonica. The sequence continues at coordinate 8,484,107 of NC_135763.1, forward strand.
TGAAGCGATTTTTCTTTCACAATTTCATGGCCTCAACAGAAACTTTTCCGCATGAATGTCGTCACCGGACAGCATTAGGCTCAAATGTGTTCAGACGTCCCTTCTGGCAAGCAGGCGAGCACAGAGGGATGTCTGAAATTCAGGCTACATCCCACGCTGAAGATACGCCGATCGGGGGAGCAGGTTTTCTCTTTTAAGTCTACGCCAAGGCCCTAAATCCAGGCCGAACATCTTTGGCATATCCTACACAAAAATGCAGCCTGGACCACAGGTCAAGCAAAATCGCTAAACAACAGAAAATAAACTCTGGCCAGAGAATATCTTTACTTTTGCGAGTTCCATAGTTTAATAGGATTACATTTTACACTCATGATCATGCAGTAGGATTCTTTTTTGCAATAGCCACTTTTCTGTAGTTGTTTCTAAATGTATTTAGTAAGTTTATCTATATCTATATATTGATCGTTTTTATTATTTTGTTACTCTCCCAGCTAAAACAATCACGCTATCTTGAAAGGAATATGTATCGCCCTAGACACGAGCTAAGACATGATGTCAACACCAGGACAAGTTGCTGTCAGAGAGCACGTACGAACGCATTCTACTATCTGCGATTTGCACATTCTAATTATTAAATTCCATTTTACAACACGGCAGTATGTAGATAAATACCAACAACGGACTTACCCTCACTTGAACTTGAGCTACAAGAGCTTTCCATTCTTTTACACAAGCTGTTGTAGTTCGTGTTTCTTTTTGCTACAAATCGCTACAAAAACAAATTTCGTAAACCATCACCGTTTGCTTGGGAACCAGGCCTTATCAGCTGACCGCTTGGTGCCAAGCTACGCGAAGAAAAGAAGGTCAGAAGGGAGAAGGTAGGTCGATATTTCACAAGCGAAATGTTTGGAAATCAAGGTTCAGTAGTTTCTTTGTCAAACTGCTGCATTGCTTTTGTTTTAATTTTATTGCAAATTGATTTTTATATAAAACTTTCGAGGAAATTACGTGAAATTTCCTTCCTTGCTGATCGCGTGACTCTGGGCAGGTCAATGTTTTGATCATGGAATTTCTCTCTGCTGTCCGAATTTTCATCCCCAAACAAAATATTTTTAACTTACAAGGTCGTATCTTTCCCCGAGAAACAGTGCAAGTCTTGATTTCATCATAAAATCCCCCTAATAATACCTAGCTGGTACATGAAGAGTGTCACATTCTAACCCTTTTCTAACCCAACCCTACTTCGCCCCACTTGAGTGCTTTATGTCAACATCACGTTTTCATTTCTTTGCGTCTCAGATTGTTTGGGGAGATTTTAAAGAGAAATGTCTACAACAAGTAGTATGCATCGGATGTGCAAATGAGCTGAGGAAACATTATACTCAATGGGAGCAAGGGGGGGAAGGGCGAGTATATCTTCAAAGTGGGGGGGGGGGGGGCATGATGGTACATGGTGGGCCCTTTCTGGGTTCAATAAGGGTGGCCAGTGAGGGGGCTGGGGCAACACAAAACATGCCCCTACCCAAGATCTACCACTGGAAATGAAAGTCAAGGTCAGGTCGATCTACGTCAACTCGCAGCTTGCAGATTTGACCCCCCACACCCACCCCTCACATCTTAGCTTAGATCTTGAAATTATACAAAGTTGATGATTTTTTTTTGCATTCGGCACGTTTATAGAACCATCTACAGCTAAACATGTCAGAAATAAAAGTTGAACACTGGGACAGTGAAAGAGATGGACAACTCAATGAAGAAAACATGGCAAAGAAGGTAAAGTCACAAGGATATTCATGTAATAAACTCACCTTCCCATCAGGAGCTGGCTTTCCTGATCATTCACATGACGTCGCCAAGAAGGATGCCATACTTGCTGGCCAACTGAAGTTTACTATGTCAGGCAAAGAAGTCATTCTACAGCCCGGAGACATACTGGACATACCTGTTGGCTTGGTACACAGTGAGGCAGTGTTTGGAAATGATGCTCTGACTTTCTTTGATGCCACCAAGTTGTGATCACAAAATACCATGACAGCTAGTCACAGGGCTAGATAGAAGCCCAGCATAGCTACTTTGGCGCCACTATTATCTACGCATACTTTTTATACTCACTCGACTATCAATGAAACAACAGCAAAATGACTTGTGATAATTTTTGATATTTAAATATGGTATCACAAAAATACAACACCCATATCACGTATTAAAGGTGATTTCCAGTCCGTACTGCGCAGACTCAGGGTTTGTTTTCGTTTTTGTTTTGAATTCGTTGAAACGTTACACTTCGGTGAGAGCATACATGAAGTTTTTTAGTCCGCCATTACAGTTCGTTTCGTTCAAGAATTTCCGATGACCTGAAACGTCGGTTTGAAATAGCGTCAAGGTTCTTCTACTCGCTATTATTTGTTCTGCAAGGATATCTGGCGTTAATAATGAAGAAAAAGGTAAGTTTGTCGCAGAATTTTTAGTTTTCTTGTAAACATTCCTTTCGTGTGGGCTCACATAAACATTGCAGCCGAGATTGCGCAGGACGGACTGGAATTCATCTTTAACAGCCAGCTTTGTCAACTGAATTAAATGAATACAGTGAATATATTTTTACATGGTGTCTTCAGCATGTTTTTTGATACTGATTACCAAAAAGTTATTAAAAAATAGAGGCTAGCCTGTGTAGTTTTGGGCGCATTGTCTTGCGCTTTTCGCCTTTCCCAAATGTTGCTATAAAACTACACAGGCACCTGCTACGCAGGCTAATTAGAGGCCAGCTAATACTGTATATTATTCGATTTAGCGCCCTCCTTCCAATAAGTGCCCCCTTTCGAATAAGCGCCCTCCTTTGAATGTGTTTTTGTCAATAAGTGCCCCTATTCCAATAAGTGCCTCATAAAAGATGTGTACAAAATAAGTTAAGTAATTAAATGCTGTAGCAAAAATAATCAGTGATGAGTGAGACTTCCTTTCCAATCAATGCTAACCAGACCAGTATCAGACTTCTTTCCCCTCCTCGCCACCTCCCCTTCCCCTCCCCTAGACGTATAGACATGTAGAGGTCTGACACTCCGGTCTGCTTGGCAGCCAAGCCTTATTAGCGGTGAGCTTAGTTCCCAATCTCCTGCTCCACACGCTTCAAACTTCGAGAATCGAAGACGGGGAAAAAGCAAGAAGGTAAGCAGGTAAGTTCATGTAGAAATTTATATGGAAAACTGGTTCCAAAAGCTTACTTTATCAAACGTTTGCGTAGCGTGTTGAGTTTCATTTACCTTCCCGTTTTTTTTCACGTGACACACGAGGTTGATTTTAAACATTGTGGCTGCAAATTTGTTTGAAGCTGGAAGCTGAAACAGGATTTCATTTCAGAAGGGGAAGCAGTTTTTGTAAGCTAGCTTCCTCTAGTGTAGCCGTTGCTATTGTTTTGGGGCTAGGGGCATTGTTCCTGTTGTCTGTTTTATTGCTACCCGTCCGCGACCCTTTTCAGTGGACAGATCGATGCAACCTTTATATATTAGCTAGAATTATTAAGGGAAGTGGTCATAACAAGTGTACTAGACTTGCTTACAAGTCGAGCTCACAGAGCGCGAAGCGCGAGAGCTCGACTTGTTTCCCCTGCAGGAGAACGCATCAAATGACGTGATTTTGGCGCGAAATTCTCCGAGACGGCAGGGTGTCAAAACTGTCTAGACTTACTATAAGTCGTTCGCTTACTGTCAAGCTGTCAAAATTTCTTTTCGCAAGTACTTGGCTTTTGGAGGAAAACGCCGCTCATTTTCGCGCTTTCGATATGTAGTCAATTTTACACTCGGAGCTCATGGCGGAGGAAAACACTCCAACGAAATGTTATGTTCGCGTCGCTTTGCCAGAAAATATTTGTCTGCAATGTGGAGGGTCAATTGCAAATACGGACTTACGAAGGAGATTGTTTTCTGGCTCGGATAACACCAAAACCGGCCGAAATCTGGAGCTACTTCTTGGAGATGTGCTTCAAGATAAATATGATAAATCGGCAATTATTTGCCGAAACTGTTCAGAGCGGAACGAAACGCTCTGTAAGAAAATTTTTTCAGCAAGGGAGAATTTCCACAAAACACAAGAAATGATGGTGGCATCCAACTTGGATAGCTCCATTCGCGTCAAGCGTTTGACAAAACCGTCCGATGAACGCGAGGACCTCAGTGAAGGTGTGAAAAAATTCTCATCGAAGAGAAGAGCATTATTTCATGCAAGCGCTATTCCAGAAGAAGTCATTAATGATAAGCCTCTTCTGAAGAAAAGAGATGGTAGTACACAAACAGATCCCAAAAGCACAGATACAGAAGTAAACTTAAGCACATCATCCTCCGTCGAGGTAGGTACAAATTTTCTCTCCTTTACAATTACGCCAAAGTGTTGCTTTCAACTTGTATACAAGACTTCTCGGCGCAAAACTCTAGGAGATTCGATATGCTGATCGCTTCGTTTTGCGAAAAACAGAAAGTGTTCCTGCTACGTTCATTAGTGTACGATTTTTGTACGTTTTTTGTACGATTTTTGCCGGCGATAAATAAGCTTACCATCCAATCAATTAAAATCGCGTTAATTTACTTTTGACATGTCAAAAATCAGATATCATATATTCGCAATATAAACTCAACTGTCGACCGCTCTATAGGAAAAGCTAGGCATGTCCTGGAAAAGAGAATAGTTTTAAGAGCACGTAATTATCCAATGAAGTAACCCACAAAAACGAAAAACGAAATTTTATCTCGACTTACCTTTTTATAGGAATATAACGAGGCGTTTTAACAACGCGAACAAAACTTACGCGTAACTTAATTAACGCGAGTTTAAGAGTTCTGGTTAGATGCATATAGTAAACGTGTTAACATAAATAAACCTTCCATCAGTTATTTCTTTCAGTTGTTCACTCGAACAATCTGTTCCTACAGCAGCTGCCGAGATCCCTCGTGTGCGTAGTGAAGCAACTTGGTCTTTCATGAGAGCGACCAGTGGCACAACAACCAAGCAAATGGACAGGACCTCTTCCCTCTCGCCATGCTCTAAATAATCTAAAACGTATGGAGCTACTTCGAACGTCAAGCTCTTTCCCGATCCCGTAGGCGCCGAAACAAAAACGTCTTTTCCGCTGCAGTAAGCTTCGATAACTTTTCGCTGATGTTCACGGGCATCTTTGTAATTTGTCTTTCGTAAGCCATATTCGATTGCCTCCTCAACTGAGTGCATGGTGAAAAAATAAACGAACAAAAACAGAAGAATCGACGAATATCACAACACGACAAGAAAGTCTACGTGCGATATACAGATTGCTGGTTTCATCTTTCACGCGTGATCGATCATTACCTGGCGGGTCTGGCAAGGATCTGGTTTGATTGACGTGAACTTGACAACGCTGTTCTCTGATTGGTCAATTCTACCGGAGGAAAATTCCTCCGGTAATTTTGGCGCGCTGCAAGTGATAAAAGTCGTTCGCACCGGGGTCTACTACCACCAAACCGGAAATGAAAAAGCGAACGACTTTTAGAAAGTCTACAAGTGTACTCGACGAGCACCCACCTTGTGTAGGGGTAGGGGGGTTATGCAAGATACCACCTGTCTGATTAGCCAAATGGACAAAATTTATTGGCTTAAAAATTTGAGTTAAGACTTTCATATTAGGTGTGCATGAAGGTTGCATTGCTAGAGAAATGGCACAAGGATGTTTGAATCTTTTTCTTAGTTTCTACTCCTGATAGAGTAGGGGCTATACAAGGTGGGAAAGGAAGGGTACATGAAGAGACCCCCTGTTGTTTTGTAGAGTGGTGGGTCCTGTCTGAGTACAATAGTTTTGACCATTTCCCTAAGACTATTTTGTTTACCTTTAGGGGCCAAATAGTTCCAAAATTATATTGTAGCCACTGTTAAGTATTATCCAGTCTTCTTGCTGATAGCATAGCTAAAATCTGTCTTTTCTCTCCAGCAATCCCGAATTACATGTAACTTCATACTTCCCACGAAATCTTAATTGGCTTTTGAACCCCCACCCCCGGTATGGATAATTCCTGGAACTACATATTTTTGATTTATGCCCCTGTCAATATTAAGCCCCAGGGTGTGGAGGTGCCCAGTGGCAAGCAACCCATGGGAATTTGACATCATGAAGCTCTCCCAGGGTAGGGATTTTGACATCTAAAATGGTCTGCTGGGTTAGAAATTTAAGAGGAGATATGTGAAATTTGACATTCACTAGGTACCCAGGGGTGGGGAATTTGACTCTGGCTTCCATGAAAATGTCAAAATCCCCTGGGTCTGCCTGCCCTCTCCACCCTGGGGCTAAACATTGACAGGTGCATTACATTTGATAATTAGATCAATATAATCAACATGTATTGCTTTACATTTGATAATTAGATCAATCAACATGTCAGAGTTAAAAGTTGAAAAGTGGGACAGTGAAAGAGATGGGCCACTCAATGAAAAAAGTATGAGAAACAAGTTAAAGTCCCAAGGCTATTCATGTTCAAGATACGACTTCCCTCCTGGCACGGACTTCCCAGACCACACACACAATGTGACCAAAAAGGACTCTATAATCTCTGGCCAGTTTAGGTTTGCCATGTTGGGCAAAGAAGTAATTTTACAGCCTGGAGACATGGTTGTCGTGCCAGCTGGTGTTGTGCACAATGCTTCAGTGGTTGGCAATGAGTCGGTGGTTTTCTTTGATGCCACTAAGTCATGATTGATTAAAAAACAAAAACTTTGAAGAGCTTGCATAGACCAGCAAAGTTTTGTCTGCATTGTGATCAGTTCAATGCACTGAGAGGTTAAGCAGTCCTCTAGCTTCCTCCTTGACCATTTATTCAACAAGGCAAAGCAAAATAATAATGTATACCATAAAATTCCGGTTATAAGCCCTGGGCTTATACAACTTCGTAAGGGGTATTAGGTGGGCTTATAAGCGGAGGGACTTATATCCGGGAGGGCTTATAAGCGGAATAAAAAAAAAAGTTTCAAAACAAGCCACGGGAGCGTCGATTGAATTACGTTTTAAGGTTAAAAACCCATAACAAAGCATCATTTAGCCCTGTTCTGTACTGCCATCAGGCGGAGGGGGGCTTATATCTGGGAGGGCTTATAATCGGATGTATTTTTTTTTGTTTCCAGATAGATGGGCCTATAACCGGGGGGGCTTATAAGCGGGAGGGCTTATAACCGGAATTTTACGGTATGCAAGATTAGATACAGTAATTAGCTTTGTTAAATAATTTTATTTTACAGTCCTAAACACATGTAAACAATTGCAGTGTTAATTCTTTGGCTTGGACTAACAGAATATAAAGGAAAAATACACTTTTAAAAATTATATATAAAATTATATAAATGAAATAATGGAGCCTGTAAACCTTTTTTTTTTTTTTGTTTCTATGAGAACTCACAGAGGTTTTAAAAATAAAGTATATGTATGATGGAGTAATATGTTCAAAGGTCATCTAGCCAGTAGGCTTGACTTCAACTTCAACTATTGACATTCTTCTATGTACACTGTGCCCCCCTCCCCCCCACCCCAAAACTGCCATATAAAATATTATAAAATGTCTGAGTAATTGCACGCGCTGTGATTGGTCAGTTTGACTTCATTATAGCTCCATAAAGCACGCTGCATACATCACGCGCGTGCTTTATTGAGTTATAAATATGCAAGCTGCTTATGTCACGAGTTTTAGCGCGCAATTTCTTTAACATTTATAAAAGAAATAAAAAACTTTTTCCTTGTGCATTGTTGAGTTATATATGCACTTCTCTTGTGTTCTTAAAAATTCCCGCGTGCTTATATAACTCAACAATGCACTCGGGTGGGTTTTTTATTTCTTTAATGGACGTGGTAATCGAAAATTTTAAAATTTATGGTACTTTGGAAGTGGTTGAAGTTAGTTTTGACTCCTAATATAAGCCTCCAATTCTTTCTGGCAGTTCACCATGTTTTTTTCTAGCTTATATCCCAAAAGGTCCTGGAATAACTTTGCCAACCAACCGCCAGAGTACAAAAATCTGGAGAAGTCTAGAAATCTTTGCGTTGTAAAGATATCATTTAAGACAATGTATGAATACTCTCCGAAAATCAGACTGGGAGATTTGATGAAAAACTTGGAGACTCCCAGAAAAAACGTGGAGAGTTGGCAGGTATGTGGCTCACACTAAGCAGTGCCAAACTGCAACTTTTTAAGTCTCTAAAAGGCCGGGGGGGCGGGGGGTAGGTACTCCCTATAATGGCCTATATGGGGAGGCTCCGCCCGAAAGGGGTACCTTTTTCAGGCTTCAGGTATATAAAAGGGTAGGGATTGCACAAATTTAGGTATATGATAGGTATGGAAATCTGTCATTTAGCTATTTAAAAGGGCCTTTAATTAAAATATTTCGAACAGATGCAATTTTTGGCTGTATTATTTTAATTTATTAAGCACTACATAAAAATGACAAGAAAACGTCCTATTTTAAGTCGCCATGTCTCTTAGGTATATGAAAGGGGTACTTTTTTCAGTTAAAGGTATACGAAAGGGGTACAATTTCTGTCAAAATGGTATATAAAAGGGTAAGGGGTTAGCACTTGGGGCGGAGCCTCCCTGTATAAAACTTTTTTGAGTACCCCCCCCCCCCCCCTTGGGCTAAAAGGTATGACATACAGTCACAGCCATCACTTTATATGGAAGTACACCCCCTCCCCTCCCCGCTGGGGCTATGCCAGACCAATAGAAATCTTGAAGAGCTTATTTACCCTTATTCAAACATTTAGATAATCATACGAGTAGGCTAACGTGGCTAGAGGGAGGCTAGTTACGTTGCACTAGACTAGAAATTTTCATGGCAAGTCATTTCCTGGCAGAAGAAGTCTGGGTTCTAGTTATTAAAAACTCGTACCAGACTACCTCTCTGCTGGCAATCTCTCACTCAGAATTCTACGCGCGCTTGTGAAGATGAAAAGATGGAGATGGCGTCGTGTGATCATGAACTGTTGCATTTTCTTCACTGATATTTCCTCTCGTAGTTGGCGGTAAATCAGTCAGTGATGTTAGGATAGTAAACTAAATCATTGGGAGGTGAGTTTTGAAGATCAATTAGGTGAATACTAATCTTTGAAAGTCAGTTTTAAAGACTGCTTCCTTAGACCAAGGCAAGCACGTGGACTGCGATACCATGCACAATCTGTATTCCTAACTTGAGGCTTTATATTTTGTCGCTGGAGACGATAGTTTCGTTCTTAAATAGCCTCAGCAGGATAAATTAAGAAGCTAAAGCTGTGAGAATTATTTTCTTTAGCCACAAGATTCGCTTTTCTTTTCACAAATGAAGAGTGCAACTGAACGGGAAATCCCGGCAAACACACGTGCTTTCGGGACAGCGGGGGACCCGAACGACGCAGAACACAAAAGGCACTTTTGTTATTCAATGAGATGCAAAAAGGTGGCCGGGTATTCTGAAGTTTAGCCCCAAGGCTTTTAATTTCTTGGAGCCCTGAGGAAGAACAAAAAACCCCTTGTATTCTGTCTTGTAGCCCTAGAACCCTGGAGCCTTTAAGCCTATCAGAGGGTTATATGTTATCGTAGGAGGAACTACTGCTAAATACACCTACATACTTACATTGTAAGTAAGTAGTCTCTTTAATTAATTAATTAATTAATTAATTAATTAATTAATTATACAATGTAACTTAATAGTGTAAGGGCCTGTTTACATGATTCCGGAATGACTTTCATTCCGGAACGAGTTCATTCCATCCCCATACATTTCTCTGTATCTGTTTACATGATACCGAGACGAAAGTCAAGTCATTCCGGAATGAGTTCATTCCGGTTTTCATTCCGGAATGAAAGTTTCGTTCTGGAATGACATTTCATTCTGGTATCATGTAAACACAAAACGAATTTCGTTCCGAGATGAACTCGCAACTCATGAAACCGCATACGGACTCCGCAGTTTGAATTCAGAGCGAAAAAACGTAATAGCATTTACCGTTCAGCCCAAAGAAGCAGCTCTATGGTCAAATTACTCGTTAAAATTGCAGATATGGCCATTAATGGGCACAAAAACATGTTTGCGCGAAACATGCACCATCTTGCTTTGATCTCGCGCGAAACATGCGCCATCTTGTTTTGATCTCGCGCGAAACATGCGCCACCTTGTTTTGATCTCGCGCAAAAACCGCGCACGTGAAAATGCCTTTGGTTGAACCGGTCGACTCTGTCATGTAAATGCAGAACGAACCTCATTCTGGAATGAGTTTCGTTCCGGAATGAAAGTCATTCCGGAATCATGTAAACAGGCCCTAAGTAATGTAAGTAATTGTATTGTAAGTAATTATCCAGTAAGTGATGTAGATATTTGTCTCTTAAGCAATGTAAGTAAGTGAACTGTAAGTTGTTGTTTTTTCTGTGTTTTTGCAATTAAAAAAAAAAAAAAAAAAAAAAAAAAGGAACTACTTCTAGTGCCAGGCTCTAAGAAATTGGCTTTCATTGCACTCTTAATCACAAATATTTGTCACTTTTTAAAACAATTTTTTTTTCTTATTTGTTGAAGGCATATATCTTATCTTTTATTCTCCCAGACAATTGTAACAAGGCCATCCCAAAAAAATTCACCCCCCCCCCTGTTAACGAATTTTTCTTAAGAGGTCTTTTGATTCTTTCTGAGGGGGTAAGTAAAAATGAGCAAAAAGTGGTCTTTTTTCTGATGGGGTTAAGAAAAAATCAGGTTTTTCTGAGGGGGGCATCATGTCGGCACTTTGATCTTTTTTTTCTGAGGGGGTAAATGTTGACTTACCTCGTCAACAGGGGGGTGTGGATATAAAATGGAATGGCCCACAAGACACCATGAACTGAAATATTTTGGCACCAAATGATGATTTTGAATCGCTACATTGAAAAGCCATGAAAATTATGTAAAACACTCTAATTTTTTCCTGATGGTGCCTCAAATGCTGAATAGCATAATTATTTATACTTTTAGTTCCATTTTAGTTACACAGTGTTTCTTTCTTTCCCTTGTTATGTTTTGGAATGGATGATTTGAAGAATGAAGTAAATTCACAGACTGATCCACTGGTGAGTTGACTGCAACAACCATTTGTAAATTGTTTTCTGTCCTTAGTGATTAAAGGGTATGGGATAGTAACACCGAAGAAAAAGTAGTTTTAAATTTAATTGTCTGTTTGTTGGAGTTTTGTCTTTTTTTGGCAATTTTCTGATCTTCCAAATAAATTTGTCTGCGCAACAGTTTGCATATGTTTGTTTGTTTGTGTTATGTTTTATTTTTTGCCAATTTTTGATCTTCCAAATAAATTTGTCAATTTGCATTTTGAAATAGCTTTTGCTGTTGGCCTCCCTTTTTCTTAGTAGGTCAACTATTTATCAATAAACCAGTTTGAACACTGAGCAAAACTAACTTTTTCTCAGGCCTGATGATTAAAAGTTCATGCACCACTCAGAATATGCTTTGGTGACGATACAGTATGAAGGCCAACGAGAAACTGTACACTAGGATCTGTCACCTCACTTTCAATATAGGGTGATATATGCACGAGTCCTGCACCTACCTGGGTTTCAAACTATGATCACACTCGTAAGCAGCCAATTTTTCACACCCTGTCAAAATTAAGTCTGAATTAATAACCTAAACTCAATAGACCATTTTACAGTTGTCTTTTCAGTGACCTGGCCTTTGAATGGAAGTGAGGCTGGAGGTGACCTTGTTTTGATACAGACCTCACTGCTTTTGTTGTGTAAATCATGTTGTTCTAATTAGTTTGCATTTACATGATAAAGCAGGGAGGTTTGTATCAATGCAAGGTCACCTCAAGCCTCGCTACCATTCAAAGGCCAGGTTACTTGGCAGGCAACTGTAAAATGGACTATTAAACTTGTGCAATGATGATTACACTTGTAAAATTATAAAATTAATTCATTTTTGGCTGTTTGGCTTAAGAGGACTCAATGCCAAGATTCTGATCAATGTTGTTAAACTGGGCATGAACTTAACATGGAGAACTCATCTTAAGAACTATTCAGAAATCATCCAACACCTTTAAAAATCTTTAGAAACCCCCAGGGTTAAAAATTCAGGCATGAATGATACCAAGTTGACAGGAAATGTAATTTCTGACATTTGAATGAATGAATTAGTCGGAAATTAATATTCTGACGGCACGTTTTAGAGGTTCGGGGGTTGTTATGGGATGTCTAGGTATATATATAGGTTTTGGCGGGAGATTTAGGTCATTCTAGGTCGGTCAGTCCTCGGCGTCCTTGCTTTGTTTTTTATTTTAAGTATTTTCTCACAGATTTTGTTCATTATTGTAAAATGTATTTACTGTATTACTGCACCCTTTCCTCTGGGTTTTTGTGCTGCTGCATTAAATGAAAATACGTTTCCACTTTTTTTTTGGCCACTTATAAAGGGTGGTTTTTAGTGGTTTTTCGTATCTGGCGTAGCACATCTTTAATTTTGATATTCTTGTAAATGGGAGTTGTTCTCCGCATAGCTCAAACGCTGTAATCAGATTATGTCTTTCATCAGATGACTGGCTGACGCAACCTAAATAACCTTTCACATTGAATGTCTTGTGTAGTGTAGTCAGAATTATACACTCCCCTAACTGCTGGGATCTCAGTTGCCATGTTGCCCACTTAACCTAAACCCCAGTTATACTGTAGTCATTCACTTTGCATTTGATATTCAAATAGGTACCCAGGAAGCAGTGGAAGGAAATGAGAAATTTTGTGGTAGAGAAAGTTTATGACCCTGATTGACCAGGATTAACCAGCGAGATTGTAAAGTCTTAAGCTGCCAACTCCAAAAGCCTCTGTGGAAAAGGTATGAGTATAAATTCCCATTTATGTTGTGGAGACCTAGCTATGAGTTAGGGGAAAGGGTAAGGGCTACCACACATCGTTGATGCCTTGGCTTATCCCTTATGTTTCTCAGGGGCAAAAATCCAGGCAAAACTGTCTAAAAATTGTTATGATGCATGTATCAAGTGATGAAATAAACAAAACCTTGAGCCCTTTTCTAAGGGTGGTTATGAAGTCTTTTCCGCTTATTATCTGATGGTACATGCAGTTCAGATGGCTGTATATTCATTTTGGTTTCTTTAGTTCTAATTCTATACTTATATCAATCAATAAACTTTATTTCAATTCGGATTTCCAGAGTAGCAATAAAATGCTAATTTCTCAAATAAAAACAAAAACAACAAAGCTGTGTCATGCTGTTAAATGGCTTAAAAATGTTGGGTCGGCGATTAAGGAATTGAACATTAATGAAGCACTAACAGCACCAATATTAATTCACTCTTGTGTATTTGATATGAAAGTTGGCTAGTATGTATGGTGCTCAAGAAGCTGACTAAAACCTCAGTTTCACTTTTGTTAGAACACTTTGCATTCAATATTCCAATAGGTGCCCCTGAGGCAGTGGAAGATAATGAGACACTTAGTGACGGAGAAAATTGACGACCAAAGGCTGACCAGGATGAACTAACAAGATGTAGATTCTACAAGTACCAGTTTCAAAAGGTACAAAAATTTATTTAAATTTCTTTAGTTCATATATCTGAGCTATTTGAGTGTATTTTCTGAGCTGGAAAACTGCAGCTGAGCTGTTTAGTTTTAATAACCCAAAATCTACAAGCAACCTAGCTAGTCACAACAGCCACCAGTGGCTGGTTCCTCGCCCCCATCACTTCTGTCTCCGTCTCTTGTCTAGCATGGCTGATCCCTACTATAAATTAAAAACTAAACACATTGCAGGACCAGCTACTAAAACTGGCAACAGTAGATAAAACTGTATACCAAGTATGCATGTATCAAGTGATGAAAATAACAAAACCTCGAGCCCTTCATCAAAGGGTGCTTATGAAGTCTTTTCCGCTTATTATCTGATGGTACATGCACAGTCGTGAGGATGGTGGGTTTGTTGTGATTACATTTAGTTGCAAAGCAATAAGCCATTTAAAAAAAAATTCTTTATAAAGAATATAGTAATTACAGGAGGTTGTCATTGGACAAAACTTTATCAGGCATCCTAGATTGTCCCATTTCTTGTAGCCTGCGTAGCTGGTGTATTGTTGGGTTTTAAAGCGCACACAAGCAAGCGGCGAAGCAGCAACAACAAGCGGCGCAGCTGCGAGTGGCTTGGGGAGGAGGAGTTGAAATACCGCCTGCCCAGATGGTTTTTTTTTAGCTTTTGCCCCCTTATTTGCATTTTGCATTCGGAACAGTCCGTACGCCAGCAAACGGACTCACCAAAAAGAAGCCCATCCGGGCAGGCGGTATTTCAACTCCTCCTCCCCAAGCCACTCGCAGCTGCGCCCTTGTGTCGGCTTCGCCGCTTGCTTGTGCGCGCACTAAAACCCAACAATACCACCAGCTACGCAGGCTACATTTCTTGGGACAGCTGATTAACATCTATGAAGAACATAATCAGCAAAGCCATAAATTACTCTGCCTATTGTTTTGTGGTTTGACCTGTCAATGATTTCTGATCTTATGACCATGTAGTAGTACATAGCGTGGAAGTAAATAGCAGGAGTTAACTATTTCAAGATGGCAGCACATGGAAAATATCAAGGATTTGGGTGTAAATGGGGGGCAGACTAAGTTTTGCAGTCAAATGAAAGGTGGACATTCAAAGCTGATGACCTCACAAAAGTTCATGGTGTAAGATGGTCGCCACTAATTTTTCTGCGACAGTGGAAGCTGAAAAAAAAATTACCGGGTATTATGACAAAGTGCTTTGAGTTTATTTAACTATAGCAAAATGAAACCTTCCCGCACTAAAATATATTTTTCTCAAGTGGCAAAATTACAATGGGTGCATTGATACGTTCGTTTAGAGTGTAAGTTACTATCAACTACTATAACCTGTTAAAATTGATGATTATTTGAATTAAACCACTCTTTTGAAATCCTCTTGTAGAGCTCTTAGATGGATGTCCTTGAAAATCCCCAGGGAAGAAGACAAATGTACATTTCGATCGAAGGAGAAATGTGGTAAACAACTTCATGTACGATGGTCAAGAAATGAGACGGTCCTTTTTGTCTGGAGGCTGGGAGTGGGTCCCCTGTTGCAGGGTGCCGCTCGCACACCAACTTTTCCAGCATGTGGGTGGAATTTGTGGATGTAAGTAACATACATTTTTAAAAGTCTGTACAATGAGGTGTCCATCTTCTAACATCCCCTTTTTTTTTCTTTCAAGATGACAATCGAGACTGCAGGCGAGGGTGGCCAGGAATGAAGAAGTTTTCTTTCTTTTAACTGACATGACACACCAAGGCGTCAAAAGCCAATTGTTTTACTTTTGGATTTGTTGTTTTTTGCCTTTTCCCCCTTATCACCTACCGTGGGATAATGTCAATATTAATTTTCATTTTTCTTGATTTATTTTTTGTATTCTTTTTTAATCCACCCATGTGTGTTTTCCAAATGTGTATTTTATTCAGAAGTAGAAATAAAGGCTTTTTGAAAATGTAAGCCGTCTGCATTTTTGAAAGTTATCTTGTTCATTTCACGTACGATAACAAGCGTGAATTTTACTGGCTTACGTCTGCGGAAAAAGTTGAATGGTTCAAACAGGTATAAAAGTCTTCCATACATTTTCTCTATTCTAATTTATGCCCATAAAGCCAGTTAAAGGGACTGTGTCACGGATTTTAGCCAAACTTACTTAGGCATAGGAAATGACCATCAAATTTGTTAAATTGTATAAAATAACCTCTTAAAACAGTGAAGGAATATTTAAATAACACACCAAATGCAAAAGAAGGTACGGATGCCCAAAAGTGTCGAAGATTGAAATGGATTGCGATGTGGGCTTTTGAAATATGGTCCGGCGGAACAGTTTTCAAAGTTAATCTTGTCTGCTTGTAACTTTAATTTATGACGCCCGGGAGACACATTTAGCTGCAAGGAAGCTATGGTTTTGTCATTTAGTATCAAAGAATTAATTTCTTTGCAAAAATTTAGTTTCATAGCGAATATTTGGCAAATTTTAATAACATAAGATTAACTTAGCCGTGACATAGTCCCTTTAAATTCACGCCCGTTATTGTACGTACCATAACGCGACAGCGGGAAAATCCGTTACGTGAATTTATAAAAGTAGTCTCTAAACGCTTAGCACTCAAACGTCGGGATAGTTGTTTTAACATCATCATCATCATTAACATCATCAACTCTCTTTAAACAGGGTTTGTACGCGTCTTGAGAACCCTTGAATTTCAGGAGTTCGATATCAAGGCCTTGAAAGTACTTGAAATTGGTTTTCGGTCCTTGAAAGTCCTTGATTTTTTTATTGAACGTCAAAAGGGATGAGAAGACTGCCAAAATAAGCGATTTTCTTAGTTCTTCAGCAAGCACATCAACGGCACAACAGACTGGAAATCATTGATTTGGGGTCAATTTCATGAAAAAAGCCCTTGAAATTTCAAAGAAGGGTCCTGGAAAGTCCTTGAATTTTTGGCCTGAAAAAGTGTACGAACCCTGTAATAAAGCACCGCTGACTTGGACGCTCGTCGTACCCTTTTTGCGAAGAGAATAGTTTTTTAGTGGTAAGGGACGGACTATTCTGGGAGGGGGGATGAAAATCTCCTCTGCAAACTTTTTTTAGTTTACACACCTCGCAAACCGAAATTCTCACTATTTTGTTATACATATCGTGTGCAAACAATTTATTTTGTCTCCAGGCCCGCAAACAATTTTCAATATTTTTCATCCCCCCTCCAAAAAAAATAATGGTCTGTCCCTAAGGGTGTTTTTCATTTCTCGGCACCCCTCAGTAGGATGCGACGGAAACTAAAACCTGACCAAAAGTCACTGGGACACTAACAAAATGCCGGTCGATGACAAAAAATGTAATGCCGGGCGGGAATATTGTGCCGGGCTTGGATGGATCATCATTTACATTGTGTTGGGGGGTGTGGAGGGGGAGGTAAAGACAAAGACCATTTGCTGGAAAAAACTCGGAAGTGTCCTAACTACCATTTAATCAATGAATCAACTTTAATTCGCCATTAAAGGCCTAGTGGTACCTTTTTAGGAGTTTCTCTAAGGCGCTTGGTTTTTTCTTTGCGTCGATAGAGTTATTTGAAAAGATCGCTTACAAGAAAGGAAATTTAAAAAATATCGTTGAAGACTGCGGAAATGTACATTTCCGTGCGTGTTGGCGAACTAAATCCACGAATGGCTTGGATCAGCCGCTATTTTGATTTTCAAGCCCGCGCACGTCCTTCGTATCCATCGGTTTCCTGCGAATCTATAGAGCGACTTGAAGCAAGTGCAGTTAGATGTGAAAATTTACTCGAATAAGCCACGCCCCGAATGACCGCCGCCCTCGAATAAGCGCCGCATTTGGGACAAAAAAGTTAATAAGCGCCCCCCCCGAAAAGCCCCCCCGCCCGTGCGGCGTTTTTTATTGTATTTCTGGAAATAAAAAATGGAAAAAAAATTAAAATAAAAAAAAAAAAAATATTTTTTTTTTTATTAATTTTTTTTTTTGTTTTTTTTTTTTTTTTTTCTTCTTTTCTTTTTTTTTTTAAATTTTACTCAATTCCCAGGGAAGCTCCCCCCTTTTCCCACAAAAAAAGAAAAAAAAAAAAAACAAAAAAAACTTTTTTAAATTTTATAAAAATAAATGCGATCAGGCATTCTTTATTTCCCGGAAAAAAAGAACGCTTAATCGTCGCTATACACCAGAAATGGATTCTGGTACTGTGTAGGGGTCTTGTTCAGAATTTCCCAACAAGCATCTCTATCCCTTTTGTATAAAAGCCCCTCTTGGGCGCTGTTTACGACGAGAGTAATGCACCCAACAGCAGAGAAAAGATCCATTGTTCGATTAAAGATCCCAATCAAATTTATGCTTGATCTAAATCCTTTCTTGCCGGCTCATGGCAGTGATTAACACAGGTCGTGCAATTGTCAGAATTGTAGAAGCTAACAATTTGAGAAATCCCACCCCCGCCCCCACCTGCAAGGTGGAAATTCCTTAGTACCCACTTTGCCCTCCTGCCCTGCGCCTGGCCGTTCAGCTTGGCCGCCATCTTGGATAGCGCCCTGGTCGTTTGTTCAGCGCCAAACACAAGAAGACTCTGGTTTATACGAACCGCAATATTACTTTTCATACTTTGAAAAAAAGAAATACTACAGTGAAATCCCGATTTGTCGAACCCTCGATTTCGGGAACCTCAAAACCAAAAGTTGCTTAGATTTCCTTAGATTTGCTTCACCCATTTGAGTACTACAATTTTACACTCCGATTTGTCGAACTAAGTCAGTTCGTTTCCCTTGGAGGTTCGATAAATCGGGACCCCCGGGGGGGGGGACAAAACGGAAGGGAGGCGCAAGAGGCGGAAAAGGGAGGAAAGAGGAGAAAGGGGATCGTGAGGAAAGGCGAAAGAAGGCACAGGGGGCAAGACAAGAAGTCGCGGCGCGAGGAAGAAAGGGGACAGAAAGGAAGAAAGGGGACAGAAAAGGAAAAAAGGGAAGGGGAAGAGCGGGGCGGAGCCCCCGAAAAACTTTTGAGGCCCCCACGGGGGATCCCACGGTAATTGTAACCCTAACGAGAACAAGATTTGAAATTTTTATGAACTGATTGAAATTTTCGGGGACGTTTAGCGAGATATGACGACTGTTAGGGCGCTCTCCATTTGTCAGAGCTGGCCGGTCTGGCCGACAGTTTTGAATGTAAAATGGACCTTTTCCACGAGATATTCCCACAAATCCACCATGACAATGTGTAATATTTATGTATTGACTGATTTGATAGGGCAATTCTGACTAACAACGGAATTCTGTTCTCAAATATACCGGTCTGGCCAGCCAGTTCTGACGAAATGGAAAGCGCCCTTTGTATGGAGATCATTTTCTCATCATTTTGTTGTGGTTTTGCATTTTAATTAATGGAAACGGTAGCACGCACGTAGGCGCCTATCAGGTCAGCTTTTACAATTAGTTTTCTCTATTTTTTTCCAAACTTATCTTACCGAACTAATCTATTCGGCCATTTACATGGATTTTAAAGTTTTATATGCATCTTTTGCATAATAAAAAACTTAATACTAAACCGCGGCTTTTTTATCAAAGATCCCTTCATTATCAAATAATAGAAAGCAAGAACAGGAACAGGTGGGCATTTTAACAAAAGTTATCTATCTGTTTTTAACTCTCTCAGGACGCGATGTGGTGACACCCTTTGCTAAAATTGACGAGAACCGCAAAACAGCAATATTTATAATAAACAAGAGGTTAAAATGAAAAGAGCAAGGTTTATTTCATCAAAACAATTACAAGTAAACCGCTAAGCCGCCCCCAAAGCGGCACCATAAAACATAAACAAGCGTTAATGAAGCAAGCGTTCCTAAACCCTTTTTCATAATTTATGATGTATGCATGTGATTCAACATGTTTTGGGAGTGTCACTGGCGAGGACCTGGTAATAATACCTTCGCTAAACAACAGGTACTCTTGTTAAAAATTAATCAGGACACCCCAGCTCGACATACATCAAACTGTTGACATTTTGAGACAGCAATTTGTTTTTAAGTTTGTTGACTTCTTGACAAAATGAAAACTTGCTAAAACGGTCGGTTACCTGTTCAAAGGAAAGCCTCCAAAGTATTTTAGTTTTATAATCTCGAGAGGATTGGAAAACTTAGTATTAAGCTTACTTAGCATTTATCAAAGAGCGGGTCCCCAAAGCCATTAAACCGTTCAATATAATGAGTCTTAATTACCTTGGAAATTTTGAAAAGACAAAGTTTGACTCTTTTGTAATGTCAACGGCTTCAAAAACGTCAAAATATGGAAGAATTATACCTTTCTGACATAACGTTAGACACCATTTATTAATTTACCTTTTCATATTCTGTCTACATATACTCTGATAGTTTCCGTGCTAAATTAATGTTTACAGTTGCGTAGCGCGTTGGAAATGGTTGTTTTGCAAAACATTTTAATTGCGGTTTGTGACGGCCATGATATTAGCTGGGATATTAAATGAAAACACGTATAGGAGTATTTCGCCGACCGACTTGGTCTAAAATTAAGGCAAACAAAATTGAAATCGTTTCGTTGACTAAGTATGTTAAATATACCTTAACCCGCTTATAGGGAAATGGGAAGCATGTGCCAGATAGCTTTTTTTTTACCAACTGGGGCAAAATTTACAAGCAGTAAATTGTTTATACCCGCAAGAACAGATGGCTATGGAAATGGTTTTGAAAATAATTCTGTAACGACTGAAAATGAAAACTGTTGCAAATGACAATTATACCACACGGCACCTTGTTGCGAGAAAAAAAGGATCAATACGCTTGTTAAGAAATAGAAACCGTTAAACGTGAGTATTTACTTTGCAAAATGTGCGAACACTAAAAATGACTTAACGATGAGATGTCAGTGATGATACGAATAGAAAACAAAGATAAGAACGCGTATGTTTTAGTAAAAGTAAATGATGAAACTCCCAACTGTCTCAATTTGAATCCGAAATTTCACACGAGAAAATAAAAACCTTAAAAAAAGCAACAACAAAAAATTAAATGGATGGCATTGCAATTGAAGACGACTATGTATAAAAAGAGGTTGAGTCAAAGTTTTAATCATTTGCCCGCTTTTTTTTTCAACTTCAAAATATCTTAGGCCAATGGAACTACTTAACACATGTATGTCATTTTGATAGAAAGGCGGGAAAATACCATTTCAATCTCTCAGCACCCAAAAAATAGCAACAAAAACGACTAGGATTTAAATCGTTTCAGTGCACGAAATGACCATTGTTCTCTCGTCGAATCGAAGAATTTAAAAGCACTGGCAAAGTAGGGGCAAAGACGCAAACATTTTCTCACATAAAACATATTGCACGTTGAAAGAGCTATTAAGATGTGTGCAAGGCCTCTTAATTGTACTTAAGTTTCCGTTATGAAAAAATGCGAGATGTGTGCCGCTATTTTTCAAACCCTCTGTAAACTTAAGACTTTCAGTTTTCTCTCGCCGATTTTCGATTGAAGCTTGTTTTTTACTAAACATATCTAGTTGGTGTAACATTGCTTCGTTGGAAAGGCTACAAAAATGAACCTAAAATATCTTAACGGGCCTTTAAACAAGAGCAGCGATCAAACTCTATCTTCTCATTAGCGTCTAGCAAAAATTTTAAGCAGTATGGGTAGCTAATAATTTCGAGTCAGGGAAATACTATAGATTAAGAACTAAATTCTCCTAAGGGAAATTTGAGGAAATGTAGGAGAAACAGTAAGGGGAATTTGAATGTTGAGCTTAGGTACTCATAAAGGGTTAACTACAATGATGTAAAGGCGTTAACATATAAGGTCTTGCTTTTAACTCGAGTTTCTTTTCAGCCAGGAAAACGTCTGTATATTCTTGTTTCTGCTGGTGTTTACCTAAAGGAGGAAGAAGAAAAGCGAGACATCAATGAAGGGTTAAACACACTACAAGAAGACATTAAAAATTAGTAGTGTACTGGGGGCGTCTACAAACAAGCGAGGGACGCAGCACGTAAAACGCAAAAAATACTTTCTAGAAATGATAAGTACTAACTGCAGTCATATGAATAAAGCTTGACTACAAGGAACGGATCTGATCTGTAATTCGAATAAATAGGACTTACTTATTCTTATTTTTTGTTCAGAACAAGGGAACACTGACTTGTTGGTTTACATATAATCGCTCGATCGTGAGAAAATTCGAAAACCGGACCCACGTATATCGAAAAGGGGCCCTGAGAGAGATTTGTGCCTGTTCAGCAAACCAAACGACAAAATCGAGCAATTCCAGCGCTCACCACAGAGCTATGATATAAAGTCTCCCCGTTAGAATTTAAGAAATCCCTGAATTAATTTTAGCAAGCAAATAGGGGAATAACCTTCCTGTAGGGAAAACCTGGCTTAACATGTAAAAGAAACCGGGAAATAAAATAGATAAATAATATAATTTTCTACAAGACCGCCTATTTCCATTTACACAGATCCTAGTGCCCCTTAGAGCATCAACAGCTACAAGCCTGTGCGAGTAAAAATTACCAATAAAAACCACATGTAGCAAATAAATTAACATGTTTTATCTCAATAGTGTAAAAACTACACGTGAGCCAAATAATAAGACGATAGCGACATTAAGTACTAAATAATAATAAGAATAAAAATAAAAAACATATATTACTGCAACAGTTTGCTCTCAAATCCGTGGGAAGAACGCGAAAATCGATGGAGAACGCGTTCACAGCAGGGAATTTTTGAGCAAAATGCTCGCAGATTACGTTACAACGAGTCCACTACAACTATTGCGTGTACTTAAAACACAATACGCAAAAAGAACCACGAGTGAGACCCTCACTCAGTTAAACATCACTAGTTTTTGTTGCAAATGCATGAAAAAACGTTTAACGTCATTGCAGGCTTTCTAGAACATCTATGCTCCTCAAATTTGCTTAGCAAAATATTTTTGGGTATCACAAGTTTACGAACTGCAAATATTCTAGAGATAACCTTTTGTGAAAATTTCTTCACGTCGGAGTCTCGCACAAGCATGGCTGTATTTCGCGCCAAAATTACGCGTTTTATGGCAAAAAAAAAAAAACACGAACTGTTTTTGTTTTTGAGCCCCCATGGCCGTGGTTTATACGGGCTATATTGCGATTACTAAGGATTAAAAAATACAAGTGCATGAAGGAAATCGTCGCAGTTTTAAAAGCCTTGGAAAAACTTGACTTCGACGCGCAACATTCGAACCTAAGACCTTTGCGTATGTCGGTGGTAAATGCTCTACAAGTGACTTATGGAACTCTTTATTTTTTCAAAACACGTTTTGCTGGATTAAAAGTTGGTCGGCAAATTCAGAGAGCAAACAAAATACCTGTAATAACTGAATGAATAACTGAATTTGCGAGGCACAAGAAATTTAAGCTTAACTCGATAAATTTAGTTAAAATCTTCGCAAACTTGAAAATCTCGTTTCAGAGTGGTCCATAACATAGTCTTTATATGCCGTAGACTGTTGTACGCTTTTCAGTAAAAACTCTGTGATGCCTTGGTTTTCTTTTAAGAGTGCAGTTCCCCAGTGTTCCTTAAGCTGGGTGAGAACTTTAAAATGAATTGGTCCAAAAATTTGTTAACATTCTCACTTAGTAACATTCTGGTCTCGAGGCCCTATAGTTTAAATTCAACTTCTGTTTTAGTGATGCTGTCTCTTTTAATGAAAGTGCATGGAGAATATTTTTATTTTTTATTTTGTTAAAATTGGCAGGGAAAGAAATATATTAGTTTAAAAAAACTACCGCTTACAAATATTCCAGTAGGCGCGTCACACTTTAAAATATATTTGAAACGCTATATTGGTGATCTCTTTAAGTGCGTTGTCAAATTTACTAAAAGGATAAATTAAAACGCACCTTCAAAGAGGTTTGAAATAATTTAACGGGACAAAAATTGTATACCAAAGAAAAAGAATTAAATTCCACGCTCTCAAGAGTCTTTTATTTAGCTTAGTTTTAGCTGAAGAAAAATTGCTTTTTTCAATAACTTAAAATTCTCTGTGTTCAAATGAATGTTTACGTGAAATGATAGCAACTTGAAAACGATATCACCGCTTCACCCCGAGAGAACAATAATTACTTCAGCTGGGCGGGTTGGAAAACAAGAAGCAATAATTACTGCTAAGAGATAATTCTGGTGTTTAGAATAGCCTCGAACGGGGATAATTTGAACGGAAAATTAAAATATACAGCGGCGTCATTTACGCGATAATAAAAACAATCAGTCTTAATCAAACCGCCGAGAAAACATCTTTCAAAGCCCAAACATGGATTTTAAAACGGATTGCA
The DNA here is from genome assembly GCF_052425735.1 of Oculina patagonica. NCBI lineage: Eukaryota > Metazoa > Cnidaria > Anthozoa > Scleractinia > Oculinidae > Oculina > Oculina patagonica. The sequence continues at coordinate 8,507,961 of NC_135763.1, forward strand.
CATTTTGGTAGGAAATATCCACGCAAGCTAAACAAACAAAGGGTAATTTCACCACTGAAAGTCAATTTCCATAATCATCAAATATTAGCTTGGAAAGCAAAACATTGGTGTATTTTGGCACGTTCTTGATGGGCCTTTTAGTTTCTTTTCGTGCATCTCTAAGGAAACTAAACAAGTCCTTGACTATGTTGTTCCGCTTTGTCCGACCTTTCTGTTATCCAAGGTGAAAAACAGATATTAATAACTGTAGTGTCGGAGATATATCGCTAACAAACCATTTATACAGTTTATACGTCCTAGTTTTGATCTCAGCGATGCGATAAAACTAATCCTAAGGGATATCCTAAGGGAGGCAAACAATTATGATTTAACAAAACCCCTGAAATAAGAAAGTAAAATGCTCTCAAGTCCAAGTTTTGATTAGTGGTGTAGATACACAAAGGTCTTAAACCAACGGTATTGGAAACTTGTCTCGAAAAGTGAAGTTTGTAAAATAGGCAAATAAAACAGTCTGTGGTGTGTTCGTGGCGAAAGACCTTTGTTCGCTGGAACAAAGGCGACACAAAGGAATAAAAAGACTTTACAACCTACTATTTCGAGTTTTGACATTTAGCATAATTAAAGCGCTCGTTCATGACTTAACCACGAGGGGAAAAAGAGCTTCAATTCAGCAGTCGGAAAGTCAAGTGAAAAACAAACGAATTATAAAAACTAAGCAGTATTTGTGTTTGCATTTTTCACTCCAAATAACTATCAAAGCGCTAACTCTATCGCCTATCAAGTGACAACAAGCGACGAGTCTTTTCAACCATGAAATATATATGAATTTACCGTTGCGAAATGATATTCAAATACCATATTATGAAGCTTACATAATTCGCGACAAACGGCTTAATTTCAACATAACGTAAAATGCTTTTTCAAGACTATTAAAATCGGCTCATTTTGGAAATATGCTCACAGTAATTTCATCTACCATCTACGATCACTTTAGACGCTATCAGAAATATAAGAAAATTAATATAATACACAAAGTAATGTTTGCACACGGACGGTTTTAATTTCTTAAAAATAATGTTTATTTTTAAGTTTACAAGCTATTTTCACGTGTGGGCGAACTAAATCAACACTGTAGCAACGTGGTTGTTCAAACCGTTGACATAAAATAAATTTTGAGTTCAATACGCCTTTCTGTCTTATCAGTTCACGATAAAAAAATAAAAGCACACCATTTTCCCAAGCAAGAAGTTTTAATTACAAACTATTCAACTTGCTTTAATGCTCCAAATTAAACATGCACGAGCAACCATCCTTTCCCTCGATCGCTGCAACGAAGCCAAACCGCAAATTAAAAGTTTTTTTTTTAAAAAAAAGAAAGTAATAAAAAATGAAACATAAACAACCTTAATCATGCATGGTTTTTGCCACCTCATGGCGCGTTTAGCTTTTCATGCTGCGAAGCAATTTCGCGACAGGAATCGTTCTGTAAGCGCAGGAGACAAATATTATTTAATAGTAGTATTATTTTCGAGATGACTTTGTTCGCAGAGGAAACGTACAATAAAACAACTATATTATCATTATTAAAACACGTACTGCCACAACTGCCGTCTACTCTTCCAAAGAATCAGTTCCCTTAATTATTCAGTAAAAGTTCTAATAATTCCACGTTATGACTGCTGTACTAACAGTTTTTCTTCGACGTAACGAACTTAAAAGGAGAAATTAAATAAATAACAGTTGCCACACATTTTCTGAAATTTTTTCCTACGCAAACTCAAACCTTGCACGGAATATTCGATTTCACACTAAGTATTTAAGACTGTTGATTTTGTAAACGGCACTGGGGTTTTCTTTCTCAATTACATGTTCCAAGTTTTATTTTCTTAATAACCTAAAAACTTAATGGTGAGGCTCATCACAAGCTTCGCCAAGTGGTAAACTTAGTCTCAAATGATTGAAATCATGTTAAGTTGAGCACATACAGCTAAACACACAAATACGTGTAATATTTAATGAGATCGTAGTCAGAAAGTCTCTAACGAAGCGCTTTACTGTGCGTTTTTAAAAATATACAAATACACCTGTCTATTTTATGAAAATAAACGCTTCTTAATTTCTGAGAAACGCAAAAACGTTTTCCTAAATTTACTCGCCTTTTACTATGGCTAGCAATAAAGAGCAATAAGATTCTAAATGAATACAAGTGAATTTCAGTTCACAAATGCATTTTACGAGGAGTAAAACTTAAATCGATCCTACAAGTCTTCAACGATATACCAACGCTTCAACATATATGTACACCAATTGAAATAAAACTTCGTTCTAGAGCTTGCATGAGACTACATAAGTATTATATACAATATCCACATATCTAACGAAATTACAACTAATGGGCGGTATAAATTGTTGGTCTCCACAAATCAAGCCGTACATAATTTTTTTTCTTTTATCGAGTGAGCAAGAAAATAATACAAATGGAAAAGTCGCTTTTTGAATTTTAAAAGCCGAAAGCAAAAGCGCAATAAAGGCATGAAAACATAACTTCGAGTACTCTATTGGCGGACCAAAATTAACCTGAACTTCAACAGCACAAATGCGACAGAATTTTTAAAGTTTTTCTAATAAAATAAATCAAGGTTTTAGCCGGTGAGATTTTAAATACCATATCTCATCGAGTTTTGTCGAGCGAAGGTGTTAGTAGTACTTACAACAAAATGGCAACTTTGCGCGCGCCACGAACTCGTTGATTCCGAGGGAAACCAAATGAACACGACGTTTGCTTAAAGTTGTACATATATTGGAATAAACTTAATCAACATTCTGTCATAACTTTTAAATTTCGCACTTCTTCTGCAATGGAAATGCGCCTCATTTTGCATATAGGTTTGGGTTGCGAATAATTGGCTTCGCGGTATGAAATATTCAGATCTCGTTCGGAGATGCGAATAATAAATTAAAATACACCCAAAGCTCTTAGCTAGTACGCTGGTACGCAATTCGTTCTAGCTGTTCGGTCATTATCAAACGCTTTCTTTATTCTTTAGAAAATCCCTGGATTAAGCAATAAGGAACAACCTTTTCTTTGAGTAAACAAAATCACCAACAAAAGAATCAAGACAACGCAAGGAACAATAATACGAGAGAATCTGTTGACGAAAAGCTCTTTTGTTTCACGGTTTGGGAACTAAAAACCTCCGTAACAGAGCTTTTAAGGTCATTTCTTCAATCGAGCCAGCTACTTAGCGAGCTTTTGTTCCGACTCCTGGCTCCCTTTACTTAATTGAATCTCGTATTTTCGGGGCCAAAGGAAATAACAAAAACCACTTAATTTTTACATGGCTCGTCATCTGTTAAACACCTTGCGTGCATTTTTTGGCCTCGGTAATTATTTAAAAGCACTCCAATTTTTATTGGCAAGCGACTCTTGCCGAGATCAAGCTTAGTGCCATCTACAAACATCATTTCGCTTGACAATGCCCGATCCATGTTTCTTAATTACAAGCTGTTGTCTGCGAAATAGCAGCCAAGTAAGCCGACCATAAAAATATCATCGAGCCAATGAAAGCAGTGTTATTTTTAATCGAATCCATCCATAAGCTCGCCACGCTTAATTTTCTAGCACGCGCATTTATAAATGTGAGAATACTGTCTTTCCGCGCTATTTACTCAGCTCAAACAACAAAAATACACTTTAAAAGCCATTGTCTATCAAGGAATGCTTTGCTGAAGAAAGCAAACACTGAAGGCACTCCTTCGCACGGGAGAAAAACAACATCTTATGCTGGCGGAGAAAACACCTTATGAGACAGATGGTTTAATCTGGTACAAACGTTGACCCACGACTTTCGTCCAAAAGATTGATTCATTTTATCTAGTGCTTATTTTAATTTAAGGCGGAAAGCAATTGAAATTGCACAATGTGGAATTGCCTACTGCTGTTTTAAGAACAAATATCAATTATAAGTCGCGAAGAAAACAGAAAAAACAACTATATTTAATTCTGTCGAAACGCGACTGGAACAGTGCAAAATTCTTTTATACGCTGTTCAGGCGGGAAATGTCTTTCCTTTCAACGCAGTGGGAAGCATAATTTACCTTCGTTCAAACATAGTAGGGAACCATTAAAAACTTTTCTCAAGGAAGCACTTTGAAAAGCGAATTCACAGGAAACCTATTGTTGAGCGAAATAAAAGCTCTTTCCTAAATGCCTTCGGGGCAAACGAAATTGGCATAAACAAAAGTCGAAAGTCGCTTTCGCAAATATCATCACCGTTTAGGTCTTATGAGTTCAGGAAATTAACTGATTAATTCTCCGTGCAGTCTCTGTTTTGCGGTTTCTTTCTGGCTTTTCTTTCGAGTTCTAAACATGACAACGCGAGCCAGAACTCATCTCGAAATTACGACAACTTTCAAGATTGTCACTCGGTTGCGAAATGGTCAAATGCCAGGCGAACAAATTAATTTTGCACGAATATAAATAATCGCCAAAAAATGGGCTTCCGCCTAAATAGAAAACTAACATGGATCAAGAAAGAAAAAAAGCTATTTGCTTACTTAATCAGGCCTTTCTATAAGGAGTACATTTTTAATTTCGGAAGGCCTTTACGTGCCTTTCTAGGGTAAAGTAATTAAAAGCTGTGACATGCGCGATGCCCAAAACAATCGGACCGACATCTTGAAAACAACCTAGGTCGAATACAGGTTATTCTAAACCAAAATAAACGCTGAATTTTGCCCGATTTCGAACCCTTTGAATTAAAAACCAACATGCCAAGAAGAAACACGCTATTTCACAATTTCACATAAGCGCCAACAAAGAGACAGATATATATTTCCCCCGGGGCATTTGACGAATATTTCAATTATTTCCATCAACAAAGCTGCTTTTAAAAAGGTCTTGTTCTCAGCGTATACATATGGGACTTACAAGAACCTCAATACATCACGTATTTTCCGAGTTTACTCGTAATGAGATTAAAATACTCGTCGAAGGGCACTCGACGGAAAATTTGAATCGCTTTCCAGTGAAATTTAAAATCGACATGTGTGGTTTGCTAGTTACACGTGTAGAGCACTCACGCCCAGGCGATTTAAGCCATGGAGCTGTCAACACGTTCTAGAACAAATACCTTGGAGTGCAATTTTCTAAATGCCTTCGTTTCCCTGACATCCTATTTCCTTGGCGGTCAATATTCAAGCACGACAAGCGAGAATAACTTTAGATTAGGAAAGAAATAAATCAAGATAGAACTCGTGCTAACTCGTATCAAACCCATCGGCCGAATGTCTGATATTTCAGACGCTTTCAATGCCTTTTGTGCGATCGATTGCTAATGCTATGAAAGGAATAGAGTTTTACCTTTTTAAGTTGCGTATTGGCGTCGGCATATTCTCAAGAAATAACATCCGCGCGGATAAACGCGCGATAAACGACAGCGACTACACTCGAATTCGTTCGTCCTTCCCGCTGAATTAGCTTAAGAGTCATCATATATCGAATTCATAAATATGTTAACGCAGTAAAATATTCATCTTATTACCATAATACAGAAGCAGGGCAAAAGCAAGATTCCGTATTTTCTTCGTACAAAATTACATACACTCTACAATCATCCAAAGACACTCTTCGTTGCCCAGAACTGAAATAGCGTTAACACAAAGGAGGCCGCCCGCCTTTCTTGCGACCACTTCACTACGGCGCCATAAGTCGAATTGCTTTTGACATTTCAAAAAGTTATTTAGTGTTTGACAATGAAGGAGGTCGTCGAAATGAATTTTAATTTTGCTTCGGAAGGAATTACATCAGAGTAACAAGGGACAAGGTATTTTTCGCGAGTTGGCCAAGTCAAACTGTGATAGGACTTTTAGAATCGGTCTTGTTTGCCGAGCTAATTAGTTGTCCTATAGCGAATTCTTTTCGCCATCGTCCGTTGATAAGGCAAGGTTTTTACACAGAAAATAGCAAAAAGAACTTTAAAGAGCGTATAGTGTTTATAATAGTGGAATAAACACAACTGAATAAGCAGAAACGTGAAACTTTTATTCCCAAACGAGACAGCAACTCGATTCAGTTCGATGTGAGTTGCCCATATTTCATGGGCTCACAACATGCAATCCTCGTTAACCGAAAGTCACTTTTCAAAGTTCGACAAACGTTTCGATTTTGACCGCCTAAAACTCATGAATATATTCCCCAATTATGGAAAACAGTTGCAATTTACAACCGTGTTTAACGTACAACGAGAACTGATGCAACATACTTCAAATGTCAGATATTGTTTGAATTAAAATAAAAGCTAACCAACATTGTGTTATGACTGAACGAAGCGAGCCTTCCAAACTTTTTTGCCACAAAAAGCGGTGTAATTTGAGAGCAAGATTAAAATAGTTGGCCTGGAAAAAAGTAGACAAATGAAGGAAACGAAAAAAGGACTATTTTTAAATGCAGTTCTGTATTTTTGGCCTGTTCTTGTATTTGTAATCATTCTGTGTTTTGGTACATGTGGTCGTGGACTACAACTAAAGGAAAGCTTATAAATAACATTCACGACGAAGATCGCGGCAATTGGAAATGTTTCTGTCTCCTAGCTAACAGTTTTACCCTTATTTTGTAAATTTCACAAGCGTTCGTTTTACTTTTAATCGAGAAATTTAGCTGTGGTATAATTTTCGAGTGAAAAACTTGTCTGAAACGATCTGCACAACGGGTACCCGAAACAACAACCTGAAAACATGTCTGTCTTGGTTGACCATGTTGAACACGGCAGAAACGGCCGACAAACCCACATGGCCATATAAAAACGTGTAGTAGAACTGAACTAAGCAAAACACCTCAATAATCAACTCAATAGCAAGAGAATTTGTGACAAGAATAGAACGAGTCAACACAAATCGAATGAGTTCTTCGTTTCGACTGCTTCGAAAAACTGCAAGGCAATTCAAAACTTACGGCTTACAAGGGCGTAACTCGAACTACTCACAAACCGAAGGTTGCAGAGCGTTTTGAGTCCGTTCGCTTCAAAACCGAGAATCGCCAGACGAGCGAGCATATTCCTGTCTTTACAAATTCGAAAAACACAGTGCCTTTAATGTATGGGAGAATTTAAATAAGAAATTGTTTCCATTTGCATACATCAGCCGTGTTATGAATGAACTTCTTTGCTATGCATCCATGGCTCACTTTCCCTTGGCATGAAATCGCGCCGAATGAAAACGGCGCTCAAACGGGAATTAAAACGCTACAATTCCGCAGGAATTGAATTCAAAGCAAGGCGAACAAAATACCGAAGTCGACAGTTAAAAGAACAGCGAAAACTATGCGCAAAAGCGTCCAGAGTAAAGCCGAAAGCAAAGCAGCACACGGCAAGCTAAACTGAAAACGTTTTAATAACTTATCTGAGAGTACAGTATGATAGCATGCATGGTTAACATAGAAAAGTATGATTAATATCTGGTTCACATTGCAAGAAAACAACTCTAAATAAAGATTTTGTAGCTCAGAATACGAGCATATAAGCTTGTTGATGGACAGACAAATTATTGGCAGCCACATACTATTTACATACGATCTTTCGGAGAAAACCCAAAACTTGGGCCTTGTAGCAATGTTTAACACAGCAGAAACATTCGTAATAAAAGAAACAACGAGTCCTGGTTACTTTTTCCCTGGAATTCCTCTAAACTTAATGCAAAATACTCTAGCTTTCAAAGTAAGTATTTACATACAATCATGCCCATACCATTAGAATACCTTTTTGCATATCCTACGAGAGGCGGTCGACTTGAAATCGAAATCTTTCAGAGCGCTTACGCTAGCTGAAATTAGACTATTTCACATTCAGCTTCTGTTCCGAGAAGGCGTACAAAAATGACATGAGAGTAAATCGAGTTAACACGCCTGTCCGTCCGTTTAGTTCCTTGTTCATTCGCGTGATAGAAAAATACATTGGCCACTATTAATCGGAGGAGTGTAGAATACATACAAAGTTTTATTGCGGGCCTGCGATGTGACCGACAATGTGCGGAGACGAGACATGAGGGGATGATACGTGAGGCGAGCCAACATGTTGGTCGTCGACTCCTCCAGAAACCGAAGCAGTCATTCGCTTCTCCTTTTGGCGCCTGTTGCAAAACCAAACTCTGACGACCTCCTTATCGAGCCCGAGGTTTTCTGCGAGCGTGCCGATCTCCTGCGCGGACGGTTTGGGATTTTTACAGAAGTGGTTCTCCAACGCACCCTTGACAGCCACCTCGATGGAGGTTCGCTTCTTGCGTTTGCGTCCCTGAGTAGCCAACTTGTCGATCCCGCTCGCTGCACCGTTGTTATTGTCAGCCTCCTCGAGCCACTTGGCGAGCAGGGGCTTGAGCTTACACATATTCTTAAAACTCAGTTGCAGAGCCTCGAAGCGGCAAATGGTGGTCTGACTGAATACGTTGCCGTACAGCGTTCCAAGCGCCAGCCCAACATCGGCCTGAGTAAAACCGAGCTTGATTCTACGCTGCTTGAACTCTTTGGCGAACTGTTCCAGGTCGTCCGAAGTAGGAGTGTCATCTTGTGTTTCTAACTCGGGGTGAGCGCCGTGCGTCGCATCTTGGCCGTTCGGATTTTCGCGAATCGTTTGCGCCGCTTGTGGATATGCTCCTTGTAGCTGGACGGCTCCATTTATCGTGCCGTACGATGGATGAGTTGTAGGAACCGCTTGCATAGCGCTGCCGATGTGAATTCGTGTGTGATCGGGCGAGTGTGCCCCATGCGTCGCAGCACTGGGCCAACGTGCTTGCTCTAAAGGCATTACAGTATGACCACCAGGTCGATGATGGACGAGCGTTGCACCAGCAATTGTTGTTATTACCGGCGAGTTATCATCTCTTAAGATTGGTTTAACTTCTTGTAAACTCACAGTGTTCGCGGGCCAACCAACAGCTCCAGTATGGTCTTGCACTACCCACTGGTGAGTGGCGAGGTGGTTATTTCCTACTCCTCGGTCGTTCAGCGATGCTACGGTCGCTGGAGCAAGATTCTCGTACTTTACAACAGTGTGTTCGTTCTCTCGCACGTAAGCCATGGTGGTCGGATGATTTTGAATGACGCGAGTTTCGCTCTGCGTGGAGACCGACCCGACCTGATTTGAGTATGGGTTCGTTTGCGCTTCCATTGTAAACGAGCTTGGTTTAACTTGCGTTCAGCTAAACTCGGCTTTTTTGCCGCCAGCCTCATGAACGTGTCCAAAGATCTGTTGATTTTCTGGGAGCCCATTGGACAGCGCTGTGGTGAGTGACATTCTATTATTACTTAATTAATCATGATTCATAACTGCGCGCTCCGCCATTGGCTCACTGAGCACGAGCGAAACCGTCGTCAATGACTACATTGCGGCGTGAAGAATATGCTAATTGTTATCTCGACGTTGTTTTCCATTGGATCGCTCCTCAATCCGCTCTTTTGTTCGCCTAGAAACCTCATTACCACAATTGCAAATGAGCTGAAAGCGTTTACAAAATATAATCACGCTGGGACAATGAAATCTGCCTGCGTGCGTTCTAATATTAGAGGCTTTTGTTCCGCTGGAGTTGTGGAGGGCGGGAGAGCCCTAGGGGTGTCATCAATTCGTCAACAGATTGATATCCAAAGTGCCAAAGATCTTTCAGCTTTTGTTTTTTATTCCGCTGTTGACAGCTTAATTTCAAGAGGTTTAACAATCGGGTCGACTTTGGAGAGGCGAACTTGTTTTGCCATATGGGAAACACGCAGCTTAAAATTTTAACACTTCCGTAACGTGGCCGCGCTATCATCGCCTCATTTTGCGGTTAGTTTTATTTAACCGTAAATGCCTTTTTTGCTTCGATCGAGACAGGAGCCGTTTAGCGAGTTCGCGGCTAGAAAGCTAATATTACTGCCAGCTGTTTTCTAAGGCAGGGCACTGTTCAAAATAGCTAGCCCAGCGTCTTGATAGTGAGCGCGTTTTTCTTCGGTGCGCGACAAAAAAGTGGCCCCTTGCTAAAGCCAGCTCATGAAAAATTCAACTTTTTTCGCGCACGGAAAGGTACTTCCTAACACAATTTACAACTTGCGTGGGTTTGGAATGAATTTTGCGGGTTGTACGCGCACGGTCGCTTGAGCCATATCGCTCTTTCCATCTCGCCCTCTTCAGAATGAAAAAAATCCTTTTGTGAAACGCTATTCAGACAACGCTGTGTAGTGGCGGATGGACTTCAAGATTTCCTGTATGATAGCCATCACCGCATGAACCGATGTTTGCCCGATCGCCTCTCTCCTGGTTGTTTATATATTTTACTGGCGGTTCTTTTTCGAGAGACTAATGCTCGAGTCCAGCCAATAGCTTCGCTGTAAAATCCCTGATGAATACCAAAATAGTCCAAGGGAATATGATGTTTTAATTGCATCCTGACGTCACAAAACTCGGCAAACCTCACGATGTACAGCAAAAAACTAAAGCATCTTGAACATGAACTTAAATGGCTCAGCACCGACGCCGCGTGAACAAAGCATTGCGAATTACGCTCGGGGAAAACGCAATTATCCCCTAAAACCGAAAATTGAGTTGAGGCTACTTATGCGCTTTTCTTTTGATGAACAAAATGCGACAAGAGAAGCCTTGGCGACCTAAGAATCGGAAATATTTCAAAGACCACCTGTAATTAAATTGTCCGCAACAGCGCAATGTTTAGTTTCTATTGCACGTGACAAATTCCTCTCGCGCGCGAATGCACCTTCGCAAGAAAATTTTCTTGACTCGCGGAGGTTTGTTTACTCCAACGAAAAGAAAGATTCATAATTTCAATTAAAGTGTTTATCGTCATCAAAGAAAAGTCTGTATGAAGCCATAAATGATACCCGCAGGACAAAGCAAGTTCGTTTAAGCCTTTCACAATACCAACGACGCGCAGCACTAAATGAATTCTGTTGTTCGCTGCTTTCACGCCTCGAAGCAATACAAAGTTGAAAAATTTTTGGCCAAAAAGGACGCGCTTTCGTTGCACTTTCGATGAACATGCCGGCCAAAAACAAAAGCTTGTGATCCAAGATTGTTTTGGAACGTAAAATGCTACAGTTGCGAGTGTTTTCGTACAAATTAAGAGTTAACTACCACAACGCCCTTGTGAAAACAAAAGAATTGAATAAACTTGGTACTGAATCTCACAAAGAATTGCTCGATTTCGCAGCTTAAACCTTCTTGAAACCGACAGAAACTACAACAAGAAAGCGAAACCACTTGGGGCGAACTTCGCTAAGATATTTTGTTTGCGTTGAACAACTGAATTTGCCCGCTTTAACGAACAGAACACACGAACGGGCATCAAAATTTCAACTAGCAAAATTAATATGAAATGCGTACTTACGGGGACGAACAATCTCGGCTTTTTCATCTGCCCTTCGTTGATCGAGTTCAAGCGTCAACGCCACAATCCAAAAGTTAAATCTCAAACATCTTTTGAGTTGGCCAACAAACTTTCCCGCACGACTTTCGTTCACCGCGCCACAAACAATAGTGGCCCAAGCGGGTTTCACAGTCATACATAACAAGAAGGAACCGAAATGTTTTGCAATTCACATTCGCAAAGAAATTAGCATCTATACATATACATGGTTGTACGTAAATACTTGAGTAGTGTTTAAGTTTATATTTGAACGGCCGTTTGCTAGCTCGACTAAGGCGACTCTATAGCGGTCGGGATTTTGTGGAAGAAAACGGCGTTAGAGAAAATATGCGGAACGAAGGCATGTTCAGTTTAATTCATGTTGTTGTGTTAGCTTGAAGTTCTACAGGACGAAGCGAACGAGAGTCTGCGAACAATATTGCCATATTTCTCCATTGTTTTAGTTCCAAATACGAGTTTACATGACTTTCGACTTTTTGTAGGCGTTCGTGCGAACCAGCTGGAATGGTTTCGTTGCAAATGTTTACCACAAGAAAACTGAAAGAAGGTGAAAAGCTCAGTTAAAGAATGACATTTCAGCAGCCTGAAGCACAACTTGCTTTATTAAAGTTTAGTTCTTTGCAAGTAAACTTGCGTTACTTGAACTTAATCGATTTTGTGGGGGCTATAAATGCACCATAGCAACTTTGTGCTTAAGATTGTGGTCTTGTCGGAGAACAAATGGTTGCCACTAAATGTCTCTGATCTAGCTGAACTAGTGCGAGCATATCCGCCATTGTGTAGAACAGTTTGCTTGAGGAAAACAACAATAACAGGAAAAAACTAAAATAAGTTGTATCGTTGCTGCAGTTATCAAAAATATCACAATTGCTATAAGTGAGTTCGTTTTAAATAGCTTTTGTGCATCAAGTGCACGAATGTTTAAAAAAGAAAGTCGGGAAGGTTCAAGTTGACGCTAAAACCAATATTTGGCGGAGTCCCTGATCGCTATGATCTTTGTAGGGAATTTTTTTTGGCGGATTGGAGATGTTCAGTTGAGTCTACGTTCTACATCCATTTTGTGAAATTCTTGTTTAGTAAAAGGAGAAAAACTGACAAACTATACGTTTAAAGATACATCGTTTTGTATTAATAGATTTAATTTTCTTCAATTTTTCATCATCCAAAAATATTAGTGTACATTTTAAGGTAATAACAAAAAGAACTATGGACAAATTAACTGTGCTCAGTCGAGGACAAACATTAAATAATAAAGCAACAAGAACTATCTGAGTATATTTTTAATTTATAGATCAAACCGGCCATCATTTTAATCAAAAACCCGCCAAATAAAAATTCCCCGGCGCCCACACATGCGGCGCGCAGGTTGTAAAATTCAAACTCAACCGGACCCCATCCGGCGTAAATGGGTAAACATAAAATGGGAGAAAGGTCGTTTCTGATTTAATGAATTTCTTCACTTTCGGCTCCGGAGCTGGCCGCGAATCGCCCCAAACCGGCTACCAAAATCTAGACATTTTGACGTCACTTCAAGGATCGTAAGTGGTAGAACATAACTTTTAATTCGCACGCACAGTCAGAGTGTATCCTGGAAAAAAAAAACGTCGTTCGCCGGAGCGGTTCTATTTTCCCCTCAGAACGACAGGCAGTGGGAAAACGCCGTCTGTTAATTCAAACGGTAAAATAATTTGCTTGACCTTATGTTGAAAGCGGAAAAAGGCGAGAGATACAACACCATGCATTAAGGACCTATTCTTTTGAAGCACGTGGCGGTCTATGCCGGGGAGTTTGTGTCATTTTCGTATCGTGAGCGCGCGTTAATAACTCGAAAGATCGACATTAAAAACTTAATTTTTGATAGTCTTGTCGCGTCAGGCTGACACAGGCACATGGGTGACTTAAGGTTTCCATCTGTAACGCTAAAAGCCCCGTTCCACCCGAAAACTGAACAGTCAATATCCGCGAAGGCGCCTCTCCGTATTGATTTCAGTGCTTTTAGAGAGCGGTAGCCATTGATTTGTCAAGCTTAGCCGAGAATGTGAAGTTTTAAACAGAACTTGTCATTTACGACACAGGTGGTCACTGGTACTTAGCTGCTTGACAAACAAAACGAAATTGAACGACACCGCGGACACAGGAACTAGATGGGACAGCAAACAAGGCTTACAGAAAAAAATGTGCGTTTAATTGACAGTTTTCGCTAAAGACTCGTAATAGGCGTTTGATTGATCTGGCAGTGTAGTGTTTCGCGTCCGAAAGTTCCATTTAGAGTGCATATTTCATTACACTAACACAACCATTACACAGTTTAGGGGCAGGCAAAGTTAATTTCAAAGGCTTAGTGGTCTTTTCCATCTAATAGTTTAATTTCAAACTATCAACCTCGTTTTATTTTCGTGCAGTCATATACTCTAAACGCAATAAGAGAAAGCAAACTTATGCTCTGTCGTGATCCCAGTTGGCTTTGCTTGTCCGCTTCAGTAAACAAAACCCCCAAAGAAAAATTAATGTTTGAGCACTATGATCTTATATAAATAAGGACATTTTTATTGTATAGAATTCCACTCCCTGACTTGAAAGCAGAGCATATCGGAAAAGTGAAACTTAATACTAAAATCGCGACAGGACTCAAATGTTGAAAACACTTATTGATTTTAGTTTGCAATATAAAAAAAATACTTTCGGAATTGGGTAAAGTAGAAAAGGGCGTCATATTTCTCTTATCTTGAAGTTTAGCCGGCATTAATTATCACGAGGATTTTGTGAGTGTAACTTTAAAAGTTAAAAAAACATTTCAGTGTTAACGGAAACTTTAAATAATGGTCCAGGTTCGTTATCAATTACCAATTAGTGTACTAAAACTGTCGACGAATGTTTCTGGCCATGGGCGGAAAGGGTCAAAATGAATTACAACTTAAAAATTCCGGCGGATGTTTTCAAGTTCTCAGCTCGCACTTTTTTCCAAAAATACACTATAAACGATCATGCTCTGTCTCTTTATTTCAAGAATTCAGTTGATATCACACAGTAGGGTTTCATACTTGAACCACCTTTAAAGCATCACCACATGAAGGTACTTCTGAAGGACTTTCGGTCGCGTGCACGCAAGAAAGTTTTAAGTCAGACTACTTCGTACAGGTAATAAACAGACATTAATACACGAAAGTACCGCTGGATGGCTTTCATTTTAATGGTCACACACTTGAGGTTCATCCATAGAATTTTCAGTACACAGCAAAATAAACAGTACCACACGAAAGAACAACTCCGCAGCTTTCATTTAAATGGTCACACATCAGAGGTTCATCCGCAGAATTTTACACAGCATAATAAACAGTACCACAAGAAAGAACAGCTCAGCAGCTTTCATTTGAATGGTCACAAACTGGACGTTCAAACACAGAATTTTACCCAGCATAATCATAGTATCACAAAAAAAACTCGACAGCTTTCATTTGAATGGTCACACACAAGAATTTTGACCAGAAACTTTCAATGTAGAACAAGCTCGGACAGCATAACAAACAGTACCACATAATAGTTCCGGTCAACAGTTTTTATTGAATGGTCACTCTAAGGTTTCATCCGGAGATTTTTAAGTTGAGTGCAACTGTGGGAAATTTCCCTTCAGTAAAAAAACACCAAACAGCTAAAAATAAACCAAGAAGGCATAAGGATGGTTTAGGACTAGGGGAGATGATAATTAAAAGTATTAAAAGTATAAAAAGAAATTAGAAAGGCCACTATATGGTTCCGTGGCTCCTTAGCCACCTTGAACCGAAGCGAGGGAGGGAAAACTTGCGTGACAAGCCCAAAGCGCGTATAGGTCAAGCCCTTCTCTAGCAGCTTTAAGGTGGTTATGTTGTCACATGTCTTAACAGTACGTATGGATTGCTTTAACAGATCTGAGAGAAAAATCGCTTCATTTCTCCTTTCCCAGAAAGGTTCCAAAACGGTAGAGTCGAACAAAACATCAGCAATCTAGAGATCTTTGGCAGGACCTCAGCTCCTGTCTTTGGAGAAACCCGGCGAGAAATCAGTGCAGACATCACAACACGAAAACTACCCAACGCATATACATTCGCTACACCTACACCAAATAGTTTCAGTGCTTGCAAACTGTTATCGATGAAGAACATGGTTCATATTCCTTATTAAAATTAAGCAGAATTTGGTAATTTCTAATGTTCAAAATGTTGTTATGCTGAGGACGGCTAAGAAATGTAACAAGATGTAGAACGCACGCACACAGCCACTTTACTGCTTATTAAACCTTTTTGGTTGCCGTTTCCGTTGTCGTTTACTCATTATAAGCTTACAAACTTTAAATACTCCGGCAGAAAACGAAGTTTCCTTTCAACGAATCTATAATCATTATTGGCACCATTCAATCAGCCGGGTAGTTTTATCACTGTACTTGTTCTCTCTGGAAGCACAATTCACAAAATTCGCATGCTATGCAAGGCTTGCGAAAGTTTTGGAATGCAACCCGACATCAGTCAATTTTGTTTGATTTATAATTAGCGGAGAGCAATGGAGTTTTGTTTCAGTTTTCCTGTTGATTAAGAACATATCTGAGATAACTGTCTAGACTTCAACGAGCTACAGTGAAAATAAGCCCGGAATGTTAATGAGCTAAATTGATTTTGATAAATGCAACAATATACATTCCTAATGACAGGACTAATTCCAAGGAAAATACTTCAGGGTGATCCTCAATTAGTGGTTCACTGTCGAGCCTTTCCGACTATCAATCAAAACTCAGAAGACAGTTAAAACATTTAACGCCCGATGGGTAGATATGACATAAGAACTGCACGCACAGTCGGAAAAGTTGCGTGCTTGCACGATTGGAAAACAGAGCTTAAAACATTGGAGATTACTCTCTCTCGTTTGCTTACTTTGCTATAGAGAAACGTTAAAGATTCCAGATGTATATCTCTCTGACCACATCTGTTGGCGACCCAGGCAACTGACTTTTACCTGGGAATTTCCTTTCTAATGAGCTCTTCAATTTTGTCGGGCAAAATTTGGCAGACAAGAGAACAACGTTAAAATGTAAACCACAGCCCTGTCTACCAATTTCCTTTGCCGAATGATTTTGACTATAACGACAATAGCCTATTGAGTCTAGTCACGTGGTTTTGTGGGATTCTCGCGCGGTAGCTGAAAGCGTGCGGCACGAGCAACGCGAGTAACGCGTGGCGCACGGGAAGGGGAAAACACGTGCATTTCTAGAGCGAACATTCAGTCACACGTGGCGCACGGGAAGGGGAAAAAAACGTGCATTTCACTCGCATGGCTAAAGCGTGTGCATTGTAGCCTTTCAGCTCTTTCACTCACTCCTCTCGTCTCGGCCCGGCTCTGGGGGTCATCTTTGGTGTAAAAATAACCCTTGGCGATCCTCTTTTAACCGCGGCGTGTGGCAAACATTGTTCAATACACGCATTTGTCTTCCATTCGGAATCTCCAGCGCCAAGATTTCTAACTGATGTCTATGATCTGGATTAATCCCAGATAATATCTGAGCACTTTTTATATCTACAAGTGGAAAACACTCTTATTATTGACTGAAACCACACAACAGGCTTTCGTAATCTAGATTCTTATCTGAAGATTCTTTCCGTAGCATGTGCTCTGAAATGAGACTTAATAAAACAAGGTAACTCAATAGAGCTTTTCCTGTGTTTCGCACGAAATTCCTTGCTTTACAATTCCGACACTTTTTTTGCTTCCTTGGGTACAAAACAACAGCTCAACCATATCCCTAATTTAACACTAAAAACGCTTGCTTGACGCTAAAACTCAGTGGCCCATGCTTGAAACGGCCCCATTAAATTTTGAAAGACTGATTGTTTTACTTAAAAAAAAAAACAGCGCACATTCTGTTACAATCGAAGATTAACAGCATTTAAAACGCTCTTACCCGGATTTTTAAAAGGTCTATCCGCTGCACTTTAAATTTCACTAGAAAACTGAAGAGGATCTTGCACGAGGCACGGAATTCAAAAGCAAAGAAAACAATTTTTTTATTTCGGTTCAAGTACGTGGTCAGAAGTTCGTAAATGGATTACAAAACTGCTCCATGTTTAAAATATAGCAAAGAATTCAGGAATGTAGAAAGTGCACTCCATCAGCAAGGGTTGAATTTCTTTTGCCATGTAACTTTGCACCGGATTCTACACGTCAAAGAAAAAATACTATCACTGCGTTTGCGATGACAGCTACGTTTGAATAAACAAAAGGAAATCTCTTCGCCCATTTTCAATCTCACGCCTATTGAGGCAATTTAGCGGCAATTAGTGCCTTGATGAAGATCAATAGGAGCGATGACAGATTCGGACCGCCTGGAATTAGCGTCGAATTTAGCGATGATAGGTTCGAGAATGATTTTATCACCGCTGAGCGCCCTGGTTTCCTTGTTGAAACCTTGGAATGTTTACTTTAGCTTCAAACGTTGCTCGGGGTAATTGAATAATTTTCAACAGCTGTGTACGCACCCACAATTCGCTAATCGAGCCACGTGGAGCCAAATTGAAGCGCGTTCAATTAAAAGATCGCGTCGACGTGTGAAAGAGAGTTGTTTAAAACAACAGCCGAGTAATTTTCTCTGAGCAAACTGTGAATTCCAACAAAGCCATTATCTTCCGGTTCGCGAACGCAAATAGGATTTTTAAATGTACTTTGCCACCCGAGATTGTTGTCTCTGAGCAAATGTTTTCGTCGAAAACTGCTTCGCCATATGTGATTTTACGAACGACGGAAATAAAGTAAACCCCTCACAAAGGAAAAACAAACAAGTGTTTAAAAGCGAAGAGACAGGCTTGGCTGTGAATTTAATACTTTTTTAGTCTTCATTCCTGCGGTTTTCGGCCACACAAGAGCAGTTTGCTTGCCATCGAAAGTTTTTTGTGGACAAAAATTCAACCTCCATTTTTAACGCGGGAGGCTCACAAACATTACAATTTTACGCTTAGTTCACCACAAATGTTTTTTTTTTCAAAAAGGTGGAAAAACCCTTCAGACAACAAAATATACTCTATTGACTCTATTCCTATCAGAAACTCATTTTTAACAGTGTTGCATGTACAAAGGCCGAGGAAGGCCACTTAAGAACATGCGAACCCAAAGTGAAATCTGCTAAACTTTACACTTGTTCAGCCGTGATACAATAAATACATGTACAGTTTGAATGAAGTCAATCAGCCTGGACGCCTAACGAACCAAAGTTGTCATCATGTAATAGTGTCGTGCGTAACGCGAACATACATGTACAATTTTCAGTGAATGTTTCGGAGCGATTTATTTCAAATTAAACTGAGAAATTGAGTAAAACACATTAAGAACTTTTTAGGTTAAAAATCCCCGGGGGTACTCCCATAATGGCCTTACGGGGAGGCCCCGAAAGGGATACCTTTTCAGGCTCAGGTAAATAAAAGGGTAGGATTTAGATGAAAGGGGGAAATCCCTATGATTAAGGCACTTCGAGCAGACGCAACTTTTGATGTATCTCATTTATTAAGCACTACATAAAATACGAAAACATCCCGTAGGTAAATGTGATGTCGTGAGGAATGGAAGGGGTGCCGCAAAAAGGAAAAGGGGCCCATCAAAATGGAATAAAAGGGAGGGGGCGGGGAGCCCCCCGACAACACTTTTCGAGTACCCCCCCCCCCCGGGTAAAAATCGCGCAAAAAAAAAATGATCAATGGTTTGCCTCAGGCCCCAAAACAGGCTTTCTTATATTAATATTAAAAGCGTGTAGCCATAACTCTGCCCCCTTGGCCGTCGCGATCACTTTTAGAATTCTAATGCAGGAAATTAACACTTTCACTGCTAAAGTCGACTTTTGTCGACCTTTGGAGGAGCAGTCAATGAACCACTTGTGACGTCATCAATTTGAACGTCAGCAGATTTGGTGACAAGCATCGGATAGAGCTAGGTTTGACCTTTTCACAGAACTATTCATTTTGCGTATCGGTTGCATCCTGACAGAGCTAATCGAGAAAAAGTCGATTAGTTTTTGGTGCAAAATCGGTGCCTAAACAGGCCAAAACACCTGTAATAGATAGAGGTCATCTTTTCAGGGTTTACTATAGCTGTCCACAGCCCTCTATTTTTTTTTTTTTTGTTTGGGGGGGGGGTGAGAACGGCAAGAGAAGGGCCCCAGCGAAAAAGGGAGGAGGGGGGGGGGCCTCCCCCCCCCCCCCCCCCCCCCCCCCCCCCCCCCCCCCCCCCCCCCCCTTTTTTTTTTTAAAAAAGGGGGGGGGGGGGGGGGTTTACTAATGTTTTGATCAAAACTTTTTTGGTCTAAAAGAAGGACGGAAAGAGTAGAAAGGAGTGGAAATAACAAAGCCGAGAAAAACGAAAAGAGAAGGAGCAAGAAAAAAAATTGACACGATTTCGCAAAAAAAGTCCAAATTTTGGCTTATGCGCATGCAGCAAAGTACAATTTTGTACATTTTTCAATGGAATCTTCATCAAAATCTTGATGCATTGTGGAAAAGTGCTTTTTAAGCAAAGTTAAGGAAAATTCAGGATCGTAGCACCAAAAACTTATTTTAACGGTAAAAAACGCGTCTTTTGAGAAATTTAGCAGTGAAAGGGTTAAAGGAGCTATGTCACAGACAAAGCATCTTGAAAAAAAAATGGCAAATTTCTTTAAGTTTGTCGTTCGTAATCCATCTTAATCTTCGTCAGTCGAAACCATCCTTGGTTATTTTCACATTCTTATTACTCCTTTATTGATTTTCCTTGTTAAAAAAGTTTTTTTAGGTTTCCTTTAATTTGAAAGTAATCAGAAAAATGACTTAAAATATCGTGACAATGCTTCTTTTAGTCTTATACAATTATTATCGTTTTAGAGGTGGCAATGTCTAATGCGGTTCTTGCTAAAAAGAAGACTCTTGTCAAAATTTACAAATAGCGACACATTGACACACAAACAACTGGCCATGGGTGCATTTTTCAAATAATTCCTTATAAGATTCTGGAAGACACAAAACTAACATGCAGTACAGTTTGTGACTAATAGGATCCCAATAATGTTTTGAAAGTTCTCGAAATTGCACCAGCTTTTAGGCAAGTCCTATCAGAATAGAGCAATTTTGCTGAGTTATGGACTGTGTTATTGTATACCTTATTTTATTTTTTTTTTTTCAAAATGCTCTGCAGTTGATTTCATGAAAGCATCCTTAAGCATTGTGGGGCTTGTGCGAAATGCTTTGAACAAAAGAAAATTTGAATCACTTTCCTTGTGCAGTACGATGAAAATTTGTTATTTAAAGAGAAAATTTAACTCTTTGTTAATGATATGTTTTGGGTCAAATTTGTGGTCGTATTTTTTGGCTAAATTTTGTTGTTGTTGTTTTCTTTTCGTGGGGGGGGGGGTTATTAAGATTTTGGGTGGGTGAAGACTATGATTAACATTTTTGTATTGCTTGATATGGATTGAGCACTTTGTGGGAGGGGGGGGAGAGTGGGAGAGTTGTCAGGGGGATTTTAATCATATCCCATGGGTACTTTTTATAAGTGTTAACCCTGGCTTCATTCACACCTACCTATCTTTCTCTCAGTACCCTCTGGGACATTAGCCTGTGAACCACTCACTTTAGAGCCAGTGTGGGACAAGTTTGGGCTGGGACTCCTTTTTCACAAAGGGCTTTACACCAGCTAGAGAGACAAAAAATAGTATGCTAAAATCAGCCTCTTTAAAAATGAAACAGCTTTAAAACACACAGAAAGTAAGTCTGTTAGAGCAGTTTTCAATTGAGTGTCGTAAAACCAAAACCAAAGTAATCACTCTGGCCAATCACAAAGGACACAGACAATCCAGTAAACCAATCAAAACTCAAAGTAAATACATGTTGCCGGCACGAAGCGCGGGAAAACGTGCGCGAGCGAGACACGATTGGTTTTGGTTTTAGTTCTGATTGGCTTAGAAAGTGGCGCGAGATTTTTAAACCAATCACTCAAGTGAAACGGTTCATTACGCCAGTGCCTATTCCTAACTCCTGTGTTTTGTTTGCCTCTCATGGGAAGGACATTGGCCCATCTCAAGTCACGTCAATCCACCACAGGCGGCATTTTGACCTAAAAGTCACCTTACAAGATTTGCATTTTTTTCAGTCACTTTTGGTAATGTCTGCATTTACAGTGAGAACACGAAAACCATGAACACTTTCATTATACTTTGAAAAAGGAAGTAGAGGAAATAGTTGACAAATCATTCATGAAAAATAACCTGCTGGCTCCATCTCTGTCCATTTGTTTATATTTCCTGCAGTTTGAGCTATCATTCGCTGGGTTTCTGCAGAAATTTTCATATGCAAGATAGAGTAAAGTGTTCACGGTTTTATGGTTCACGCTGTAAGCCTAGTGGCCCATCAGGCTGGAGTTTATGCCGGTTTCTGTAGCATGAAGCGACTAGGAGTATTTCTACTCCCCCCCCCAGCAGTTAAATTGCTAGTACCCATGTGTACACCTGGGTGGAGAGAGGCACTATGATAGTAAAGTGTCTTGCCAAAGAACACAATGCAGTGCTCCAGCCGGGGCTCGAACCCAGACTGCTCAATCAGGAGTCCAGTGCACTAACCATTAGGCCACCACACTTCCTATTCACTTTTACTGCTGATGAAATGTGCTTAACACTTACATGTACATTTGTGATAAATCCTTTATGTTTGATCTGTAAGTCAAGCCATTTTAAGAAGATCCTGGAAGAATAAAAAAGCAAAATGACTATTGTTGAAGATAACAGTTTTTTAAGATATCAAGAGTGAATTAAATTTCATACTTTTATGACAAAACTACCACCAGGATGTGTATATAGAGCTTACCACCTCTGTTATCAGAACTGAGTAATTAATTTTGCCCAATGGACATATGAATAATGAGAACAGTTTCCTTGTACTGGTAGTAATAGTGTGATATAAATAAAAGTGATAATATAAAGAGAATGCCAATAATGAAATTGTAATATTAATTTATTGCGTCGTGCCCATTACACCCAGTCCACACTGACCTGGGAAAATTTGAAAACAGAGAAATAATAATTATAATAATAATAATAATAATGGTTTATTAACAGTATATCCATACTACATGGCTCTTCACCTGTTAATACTAACTAAATATAGAAAAATTACAATTTGATATAGAAGACAAAAAGAAAAAGTTCCTATAGCTAACAAAAATTCATATAGCTAACATAAAAACCCCTGCGTAAAATGTTTTCCATCCACATTAACCCGGGTAGATTTGAAAACGATATAGGCTTCTTTGGTGAGCGTTGTTGAAAAGCTCGATTTTTGGTGACCGAAAACGCCAGTTCAGTGTGGACGGTTGGCCTAATCAGGAAAAAAGATGGTTTTCAGTGTGGACGGGGAGTTAGTCCCAAGTAATGCTATCTCTGAAGTTTAAGGTGGCTGACTGGATTTTTTAGGGGTAACACCACTCAAGTTTGAGAATTAACTATGTCGACATTAACAATGCTATCGAAAAATGATCACCACAGCCAAATAAGATAAAGATGAAAATTTGTTATAGCAACGAAATGACCTCATTACGTTTTTCACTTTCGCTTGTATTCCTTGGCACTAGGAGATTTTTTACAGAAATTGCTCAAGCAGGTTGTACTACACAGAGCCATCTCGATATTGTTTCGTAACATTAAGCGACTGAAAGTATTGTTACTCCCACCTGGATGGGATGCCAGTCCATGGCAGGGATGACCCCCCAGCAGCAAATTCACCAGTACCCATTTATACACCTGGGTGTAAAGAGGCTCTGTGAGTAAAGTGTCTTGCCCAAGAACACAACGCGATGACCCCGGCCAGGACTCGAACACGGGCTGTTTGACTCAGAGTCGAGCACGTTAACCATTAGGGCACTGCGCCTCGCTCTGTTAAATGGAGTGTTTATGGAGTAACAACCAATAATTAGATACATTACCTTTCTAGAATGTTTTGCTAGAGGTTCATGATTATTTCCATCGCAACTCCCGCCTCTCGTACCTTTTACTCCCGCTTCCCGTACCCTTTACTCTCGCCTCCCACCCCTTTCCGTAGCTGTTCTCACCTGTTTGTTCCATGTCCATTGCAAAATATAATGAAATGTTACTAAATTTTACTCGTTTTCTCACGGTTCCCGCCACCTTGAGAATCCCGCTGGAAAGATTTCCGCACAGCCCCCTACATTAATTATGTATTATCACTATACATAAACAGCAAACATGAAAAGAACGAATCAGTCAGAATATGGTATGCATAATTAATGTAAGGGGCTGTGCGGAAATCTTGCCATCCCGCTTCCCGCGGAAGCTTAAATATTTAATATAAAAATTAGTGAGGAGAATTAAAACATCATATGGGTATACTGTGACCTCAAAAACAGAGTATGGTAGGCCTATGATCCCTCATTGATCACCAGCAACAATCAGTGCCTAAACAGCTGCTGTCTGACAAAGACCGACTGCAGACTTGCGGCCTGAATAGCGCTCCAGTAAGCCTCAATGACACTCTGGTTAGCCTGTTTATGGTGAACTCTCAATAATGGTAATAGTAAAATGATATGTTCTTTGCAGCCTGCAGTCTACAAATGTCAAAGACACTAATCAGCTGATTGCTCTTTTGCTCATTCATTTGGTTTATACTCACTGATGTCATTCTTGAATAATCATTAATTTCTTTCATCTGTGAGTTGTAGCGTCTTCCCTAAGAACATGACATAGAACATTATGACCCTCGAGCCGATCCAACGCACTATTTAACAATTAGACTACGAGCCCGAGTTTTCTATGAGCAAATAGTCAACGAGGCGCAGCCGAGTTGACTATCGCCCATAGAAAACGAGGGCGAGTAGTCTAATTGTTTTAGTAGAAATTCTAAAGGATTGCAGTCCAAAACCTACAAAATTGTGCACTTTGAAGACAAAAATCAAGAAAAATTACCGCTTAAAGAGCTACGCGAGCGCGCGACTGTTTTCTATCGGCGAATAGAAATCAGTGGGAGAACCAATCAGATTCGCAGATTTCCAATAGAACACAGCTGAGTTTCTACTAAAAACTGTTAGCCTGTAGCTTCCATGACTCCCGATCCCATGCATGTTCGCACTGATGTTCCTTTCAGAACGATCTCAGATCACTGTAAGGAGATTTGTAAGTTCACCCTTTTTAGAAGCATCTTACACTGATGACATATTCTTTTTCCTCCAAAAACCTCCAAATATAGTCCTCCAAAGATCTCCTCCAAATATTTTGAAGACAGCCGCCATTTTACTTTTGCCGCTGACCATAATGTATCGTGCGACGAGTCAAGTCGCAATGATCCCTGGGATGCGGTCTCTTTCCTTCTCATCGCCATCATGGTTAGTATCGTAAAATCGAAGTCGAATCTTATATCCAATTCATCTATGACAATCCAGCTATTTTTCTTTGAATAAAACGATATAAAAGTGAAGATTGATCTTTAAACTGTTGTACTGCTGTGTTATTTTTAGGCTCGTGGTCCGAAGAAGCATTTAAAGCGCTTAAATGCACCGCATCATTGGATGCTTGATAAGTTGTCTGGTACTTTTGTAAGTATTCCTGCTAAAATACGTTCATATTAAATTGTGGTTTATGCTAGTCTTTTAAGCAGTGGCCTGTTATTTATTGTCATCGAGCGGTAGATAATATATCTGAGTTTTCAACACAAGTTCGCTGTATTTGAAAGACTGAAGCTCGCATTCTTTGCAAGTTTAAATCGAAAATCGTGACAAAGAAATGAGCTCGATATGTGTAAAGACCTACATATGTTAGTTAAGTCTGTATTCTGCTATACGGTAATGCCGCACTTTTGTATATCCCAGTATAGAAAACATTCAAGTTGAAAATAATACACAACAAATCGTTAAAGATGTGAGGGGAAAAGTCGTACTTTCACAGGTCACCCCCCCCCCCCCCCCCGTTTACTTCTTAGACCTGGCGAAGAAAGGTATTACTGGCCCGAGTTGTTCAAAAGATAGATAACACTATCAACCGGATAAATCACCAACCGGTGGATAGCGCAGTATGTTTTGTTAACACTTGTCAACTGGATAACGATTTATCTGGTGAACAGTGTTATCAGGGTGTTATCCATTTGAACAACTGGGCCCGGATGAGTAAAAGTACCCTACTGCATTACACAGCTTTTTACATTAAAGTAAAATATGTATTGTCTGACAACCAACAACATCACTGACAGACTGGAATTTGGGTAAAATTATGAGCTGGAGATCTTGTTTTAATGTGTGCAATACTCTGACATGCGGTGAGATCCTTGTTGAACATTTCTTTTGTATGCTATTATACTGTACAAGGTGGTTCTAATGTAAGTCCATGGATAACACACTAGTGCGTAACCATACGAAAGCTTGAGCAGTAAATAACTTTCTTGTGGTACGCAGTGTGTAATATTAAGAATGTGTTTTTAACTTTTAAATATGAGGAGAAACCCAGTGGCGGTGACCATTCCTATAAAAGCCGTGCTTTCATTCAGTAGTGTTTGTCAACTTGCACAAGGTCATTCCCTTTTCATGTTTGAAGATGAAACGCCAATTGATGTGACTTAAAATAATGCTACTGGGTAGGCTTTCCATTTGGTTTATATGTTCATTTGTTGAGAAATGAACTTTAGGATTCAGTAGTGAATGTCAGTGATAAATATTAAGAATAATTCAGCCAGTCTAACAAAAGTCAAATGTTCTTTCTTCCAGGCACCACGTCCATCCACAGGTCCCCACAAGTTGCGCGAGTGTTTGCCATTGATTGTTTTTCTCAGGAATCGCCTCAAATATGCCCTGACTTATGATGAGGTGAAGAAGATTCTAAAACAAAGGTTGATTAAGGTTGATGGAAAAGTCAGGACTGATGTCACATACCCTGCTGGCTTTATGGGTAAGAAATATCTTTGTTTGTCCTTTCAGTACCAAGCATGTTAAAACAAATGTCTTGATAGATACTAACATTTGAGATTTAAGCCCATTATTGCGTTGTACTGCAGAGATCCATGTATAGTGTGTTTAATTTGTTGTTACAGTAATTGGTTACAATTTTTTTATGACTGTACATAATAACAGAAACCCATAAGGGTTGAAACGTGTAACGCGCGCGCACAGCGTTTGAATATTCGTTTTGCTAAGTACCATATTTGGAAACACGAACAATTTGTATACGAATGCTTTATACACGTAATGAAACACGCAACGTAATTTTTGGTTTTGCGGTAAGTTGCTTGAATTTCGACCTAATTGCCGTAAATTTCTTATAGAAACTAAAGAAATTCATTAAGTGTATCAAAGCGAAGTTCTCCAGAGTACCTCATGAAGATGAAAAAGGAGAATTTAACCAAATTTAACTTTATTAAACCAAACTTGTTCAAAAGCAAGATTACGCCATCAAGCACGAGCTAGCGCGCGCTGTGAATTTAATCCAAATATGGTACTTAGTGATTTTCGTGACTTTCCAAATATGGTACTTCGTGTAAACAAATGTGCAAACGCTTTGTACAAAGCGAATCATAGGGAGTTACGCATTTCAACCCTTGTGGGTTTCTGATAATAACCAATCAGACACTGCATGGATCTCTGTAAAGTTGAGGTGCAATGGAATAATGGTTAGCGTGCTGGCCTCTGGATTGAGCAGCTTGGGTTCGAGGTCATTGTGTTGTTCTTGTGCAAGACATTTAACTGTCACAGTGCCTCAGACTCCAAGTAGGGCTAGCTGCTGATGATTTGTTTTGGAAACCTAACAGAATGCTGGGGACTAACCTTTGATGGACTAGCATGAGGCCTTCCAAGGGGGGTAGCCGTTTCGCAATGTCATATTTTTCTGGGAATAGATGTCGCCTAGCCAACATCTGTAAATGCTGCTGTCATTTCTCCCGCTATTGTGTTGCTGTCACATTGTGTCACTGTCGCATTTCAGTGCCATAATGATGTCGCTTGCCGCTGTTAAAATGTTCCTGTGTCGCCAGAATTCAGGGTCATGTTGCTTGTCACTTTTACCCCTTGGAAGGCCTCTAGCATCCCACTTGGAAAGGAAGAGATACTCCTAGTCGAATCATGCTACAAATAAGCTCTGTCAGTAGGGACCAGTTGGCCAAAGTGTGACTTAGGCTGCGTGGCTTTTAAGGCCCAAAAATAAGTTATCCGTACCTGATGACAACACCAAGTACATCAGTGCAATATACTGTTTAATAACATGAATTTTCTTTATTTTCCCTTCCTACCTCTTTGATACATTCGCCAGTCAAACCCTCCCTGTAGTGTGCATAAAAGATATCTCAAAGATGAGTGTCATAACTGAAATATTGTGTGGAATTCACATTTGTGGACAAAGTTGTACACTGATTTATGCTTTGTTTTGTTTTGTTTATTCTAGATGTCATCTCCATTGAAAAGACTGGTGAGAACTTCCGTCTGTTGTATGATGTGAAAGGACGTTTCACTGTGCACCGCATCACTGGTGAGGAAGCCAAGGTGAGTTCTAAATTTCAATTCAATCTGTATAGAGTACCTGCATGTGGCTTCCTCTCTAAATAAATATAAAGTAATTTAAGTTGCAAGTAAAGCTGTAACTAACCTAACCACAGAATCTTTGTAGACCACTTTTGCAACCCCTTTTCCTCATCAAATTTAGCAAGTTGTGGAGAAACAGGGATGTAGCTATGAAAACACCAAGCTTTATGTGAGGTTTCTTTACTTCATTGCATGTAAACTATTTCTAAGAATTCCCATTGGGTGGCTTCCATTATGTTTCTAATCAACTGTCTTTATTTTGTAGTACAAGCTTGGTCAAGTACGACGTGTAGCCACTGGTGTCAAAAGTGTCCCTTACCTTGTCACCCATGATGGCCGCACCATCCGCTACCCTGACCCTCTGATCTCAGTTCACGACACTGTAGTGATTGAGATCAAGACTGGCAAGATCATTGATTTCATCAAGTTTGACACAGGAAATCTTGCTATGGTTGTCGGTGGACGTAACATGGGTCGTGTTGGAATTGTCACTCATCGTGAAAGACATGCAGGTGGGTCAAAGTTTTTTGGTGGTTGTCAACAGTTATACTCAAAACCGATGTAGATGAACATGCACAAACTCTGCACAATTATTGTTTTTATTGTTTGTTTACTGTTCAATAACGTTCAAAATTTCATTTACGTACGAAACCTGCACATTACAAATATATTAAAGATAGATAGATAGATATAGATAGATAAAACTTATTGACACGAAATAATAAAAGAAAGGGGGGCGATAAAATAAGAAAAAAAAAAATTATTAAAAAAATATATAAAAAGGAAAAAAAAAAAAAAAAATTAAGATGGTTCTAACAGTTTTTCTGAAAGTTTCAAATAGCGTGGGGCCTTTCAAGGTAATTTCTTGATCCCCATTAAATGGAGGGAGGGATTTAATTAACTTTCAAAATTTGATTCAAAAAATTGAAACCAATCTGGATTTTTGGGACTAATTCTCACCTTTTTTAGCAAAATGTTAAACCATATTGTTTTTAAATTGCATTGTTGGAATTACTTTTTGATCAGAAAGACGTATTTTTCTGTTGTTTTGTACTAAGCTTTATTCATCGAATTCTAGATAAGAATTCATGTAAAGGGTTGCCTTCTCTCTCAAAAGTTTTAGGGGGTCGGTGCCTGCCATACTGATTCTAAAAATAGAGAGCTTAAGCACAGACAATTTTGAGGCACTGACAGCAACCAGAAGTGGAACGTTCTCAACTTTGCCACGTATTAGCAACTTTCTGTTCATAAATTCAAGTTGTAAGTGATAAGACGAAGGCTTTTTAACTTGATTTTGGAGGTGAAAGTTTGCCAAAAACTTAAACATTCGCCTTCCGGTTGTCATCTCTAACATATACAAGACTAATATATGCAAGAAGGGGTGAAACCTTAAGAATTCTTTCTTAGATTTTGAGTTGTGGTGGGGGTTGAATATTTCATGTGTCTTTCCTTAGGTTCCTTTGACATTGTGCATGTGAAGGACAATACAGGCCATCAGTTTGCCACCCGAATCAGTAACATCTTCATCATCGGCAAGACAAACAAGCCACATGTGTCCCTTCCCAAGGGTAAAGGCGTCAGGCTCACTATTGCTGAGGAGCGAGACAGAAGGCTGCAAGAGAAGGCCAAAATGAGCTCCATGTAAATTGCAACAGAAGGACCATTAATAAAAGTTCAGAATTACATCATACAACTGTCTTGCATTTTGATACACATGTATTTAACAAATGGTAAACGTCACAGCGTGCACTATTGAGTTACAGATGCACGCGGGAGGTTGCTAAGCACGAAAGATGCGTAAGAGTTGCCCAAGGCGATAGCCAAGGGCGACTCTAGCTTCTTGAGTGCTTAGCAAACCTCCCAAGTGCATCTGTAACTCAATAGTGCACGCTGTGACGTTAACCATTTGTTTTATAGCACAACTTTTAGGCGATTTATTACAGTTTCTTTGAGGTAAAAGTGCGCACGCTTATTTAAACAATTGCGTGTAGTGGTCGCGTAAACGCTGACGAAAACCTAAAAAAAAAGAAACAAACAAACTTTTGAATTATTTCAAAATTGCATTATACCTCAAAGTCTTTCAGCATTATGGAGAAATAGTTTTTCTTCTGTTAAGCTTTTTAAATTCACAGGAAAATCGAGAAAACAAGTAAAAACTCGTGAAGTAGTGGCACTTTCTGCCATGTCGCATCAGATCAGCGCGTGCACTCAGGTTGAAGGCATACGTCAGCGTGCACCCATGGGCAAATAGTAGACGCTAAATTAACCAATCAGATGCGTGCTTTACTTTAGTTGTGCTATAATTGTATTTAGAAGGGAGGAAGGTGGCATTGTCTACAGAAATCTGAAAATGTTGCTATCTCTTTTGGGAGTTTGGGGAAAGGTCGAGTTAGCCTGCAAATGCACATGTATATCTGGCTGTGGTTTCATGCTGCCAAAAACAATGGCCAGAAATTTGTCTGTATTCACAAGCTTAGGCTTGTGATTGAGGTGAAAATACATTAAGGCTAAATTCTACAGGGTTAACAAGATTCGCAGGAAGATTGATGTTAATTTCTTACTGCCAACTCTTCAACTAAATTATTGCCACATTAATTAATGAGCTTTACGATTTGCTAGATACCCTGGGATGCTTTTTAATATCGCACTTGAAAGAAAAAAAACCAATCTCGCCCCCAAAGCTGCTTGCCCCTCTTAGCCCGGTGGAACCTGTGCACAAAAATCAAGAGGCTAGATTTTAACAAAGGGAGTTTAGTTTCAAATCTAGCCAATCAAATCAACCGTTTAAACTCGTATAAACAAAGGGTTTTAAAACGGTTGATTTGATTGGCTGTTCCTTTTGTTAAAATCCAGCCAATCAAATCATGTGTCCCCAGAGCCACTTGCTTCTTGTGCACGGGATCTGCCGACTAAGACGGCCAAGCGAATCTGAGGACGAATGAAAAAAAAAACGAATTAAGGGACGGACCATTAGAAAAGTGATGGGGAAAAAAACACCTCTTAGTACTTATTGACAGTCCCTAACGGATGAAATCAATGAACAACAGCATTTTTAAAATATTTAAACTATTAATCAAGTAATCAACAAAGCAACATTTGTCAAAAACATGGTATAAAGTAACAATACATGGCATTTGTCTAAAAAAAAAAAAAAAAACATTTGTCTAAAAAAAAATTCGAGCAGAGGGTTTCACCCGAAAAAAAAAATTCGTGCACAAGAAAAGGACAGAAAAAAAAAATTCGTGCAAGCCGAAAATTCCCCACCCCCCCCCCCCCCCTATCACTTTTCTAATGGTCCGTCCCTAAATTGCTCAATTCCAACCGTCTTAGGAGTCCAGTTGTCATGCCCCGTCTAGTCTGGGTAGAAGCGAATTTCCAATTTTTTTCGGCTTCGTCCGCATGACGAATAGCACCTGCGAGTTCAAATGATATGAAAAAGTGCCCTAATCAAGTTCGAAAGATGTGCTTCTCCGTCTTTAGCCTCTCTCCTCCTCCGCAGAGGCCTCCTTCGTGTTCCGTACGGGCTGGGAAATGGGGAGAGGTGAAAAGTAAGCGCGCGGAGCCTGGACCCCCCCCCCGTATTTTTTCGCCATCCCTCACTAAAGGAGGTTCTGCGGAGGAGAGAGGTCTTTAGCCCATTTCTTACACTAGACACCGAAGAATTCCGGTTTCCTGTTATTGGTTGGGTGAGGGGGGGGTTGGGGGGGGAAGAAAAAAAAAGGGGATAATTTTGGGGGGGGGGGGTTGGGGGGGGATATCTCAAATTTATCCGTGATAAAATTTTCAATCCAAATCTTTTCTTTCGCGCGCAGCTCGTTCTGGCACGCGTACGCGTGCGCTTTCCACCATTATTACATCAGAGGTTATTATGACGTCACTAGATGAACACTATCTTTATAAAACATACAGGAAATTGACTTGCATCGTGCGAAAGAAACCTGGAGAGCATGGAAAACTCCTTAGACAGATTCTTTAAAGGTTTTTCACTCGAGGATTACAGGCTCCAAGTTCTTGTAAACAGCTTGGAGAAGGAGAAAAAACAATGTCTCAATCGACTGAAGGAGGAAACACACGTGTTCAAAATGTCGGCACGTCTGCCGGTGAAATACGGAGAGGAATACTGGAATCAATATGGAGAATACTATCACGCTAATGGTGAGAAGAAAGAAAAAGGATCTGTTACACATTTGGGTAGAGAGCACAACGAAGGTCAGCTTTCTTATCATTTATTCTAGCTTATTCTTTAAAAGCAAAGTTTCTTCGGAACTCGAAATCAGAAAGTCGAATTTTAGGGCCTCTTCATTACTTCATAGTAATTTCTTAGTAATTTTTTTTGTAATTTTTTCAGGGGGAAGGGGAAGGTTCCAACACCCAACTTTTTTTTTCTATAAGGTCCCCCTTGTTTTGTTTTCCAGATGCTTCCCTCTCATAGCACCTTTTCCATCCACTGCCGATGACACGGGTTTTTATATGGCAGCTTTACCCCGGTCTGGAGAGGCGGCTGTATTCGCAGGCTTGGGTTAACTATTCCTTAAAATTTTTTGTTGAGGGTGTGTCGTGCCAGGTTTTCGAAACCATCACCCTAGACCAGAAAATAACATTTTCTACACCCTTTGTACTAGTAAGACCTGTCTTCAAAAATCTCTCCCTTATTTCTAAGCTGACATTGCAAAATTTGTACACTGTTTCATGCTTTTGTTCGCGTTTTATCAAATCACCCAATTCTTAACTTTGTTGCCTTTCATAGCTCATATCAGTTAGACCCAACCTTACGGGTGGAGGAGGAGGGGGTTCAGGTTCTATGCATTTAATTTCTTCAGTCGCAAACGGAAATGCGATGATCTTTTCTTCATTTTACACTTTTCTTTCTCTCTTGAACGCTTGACGACTATCATGGTGTTTTCGAATAATGTATCAGTTTTTTAGTTACCCTATTTCTATCTGAGGAAAAAAAAAGCTGAATATGAATAACCTTCGTGGAAGCGCACGCCTTTCTATCTTATAAGGGACGCGCTCGCCTATCCATCCATCGATTCACGCTACGGAAACCGGAGCAATGAGCGCTGGCCCTCTTACAAAATACAAGATACTCCTACCTTTTACGGCTTTTTTGGGAGGCGCAGTGGCCTGATGATCAGCGCGCTGGACTCCGGTTCGAGCCTGACCGGCCAAGACACTTTACTCTCATAGTACCTCTCTCCACCCAGATAATGCTGGGGGGTACCCTGCGATGGACTAGCATCCCATCCAGGGGGAGTAGAAATATTCCTAGTCGCTTCATGCTACGGAAACTGGTATAATCTCCGGTCTGTATGGGCGACTAGGCTCGACGCAGGCTTTACCTTTTACCTTTACCTAAAAAAAATGACGTTTATAAACTTAAGGGCGTTCGCGTTAATCGTTTATGCGCATCCTTACTGCCTCACGCCATGCATGAGCGCGCGCGAAAATTTTCCAAACACATGTAGGGTGGGTAGCCGTTGCGTTAACTTCGATTGCAGTTTCCTCTCTTAAACGGTAGGTGACCGCCATTTTTTTCGGGATATATATCCTTTTGGGATAGATCTCTACCGATTGACAAAAAATGAGCCAAATTTATTTTTTCATTTTCTCTTCCCGCGCGCGATCGAATCAGTCACATTTGAGGCCCTGCCAGGGGAGGTTCCCGTGTCGCTTGTCTAAATTTAAAAATGCGCCATGTCGCTAGTTTATCAAACTTCGTGTCGCTGTCGGTGGTAAAATTGAAGGAAAATTACTTGTCCTTGTCGGAATTTAAGTTTTACCAAAAGGGTTGTCGTTTTTCGCGATTTTATTTTATGTGCTGTCGCTACTTTTTGGGCCATGTCGCTTGTCGGAATTTACCCTGGCGCGGCATGGCAGGACCTCTTTGCAGCATTTTGCTGTTTTGAACGTTTACAAATCCAATTGTTTAAGACAAGGTTTGCAGGTTTGCTCTAAGGGACCCTAAAATTGAAATATATTTGTTCAATAGACCCACTCAAATAAATTCGGACAAAGGAAGTTGGCCTGCATCACTTCTTTTAAAATATTTTGTTGCCGGAAGCCGCAGAGGTCAAATCGAGTGACGAAATCAAATTTATCCAAATAAGCGCCTTCTTTCAGATGTACCGTATCTCGAAAACGAATTCGGTGACCCCCATTTTTTTTACATTTCTGACATAAGAAACTCGTAAACTAGCAGTGGTGAAAGTTAAAGAAAAATTGCAATGTTGGAAGATTTTCGCGCGAACGTCCTTAAATAGGGCGCCAAGTATAGCTTGTTCCAGGCTCTCCGTAGTCATGGCCTGGAACAGGCTACGCCAAGTATCGCATATTGGTCCTATAAAGACACAATTACCGAATCTGAAAGATGTTAAAAATCTAATTAAATTATATTAAATTTTATTGATTGTTTCTTTTTTGTACTTTTTCTATGCGCCAAGACCTGAATAGTACCAACACAGCTCACCACAACAGTACTAACAACTCAAAACATCGTACAATAGTGATAGCATCAGACTCGCCAGAACAAAGATTGAATCAAAATGCTCAAAGAAGTTCTCTTCAACGGATCAGAAGCAGAAGTAACAGAAAGAAGGATTCCAAGAAAAAACTCAAACCTCCTGGTTTAACGCTACTGGAAATATTATGCGCCGACGTTGAACATGGCGTCCTGTTACTGAAGAAGAAGACTGGAGAACAAAGCGAGTCTAGTCGTCGTAACACATCGAGTAATTTAGGACATCAGGTGCATAAACATTCCAAGAAAGCTCATAACGAGGGAATAAGAGAGAAACGTCTTCATTCAGATAGCGACAAAAACTTGAAATCCGAAGGAGACAAGGAAAGCAATATTGGATCACCGTCAAGCAAAGATGGCAGACTTGAGGCTGGTGAATTTGAAGTTGGCGATGGTACCACAAAAAGCAGATCAAATTCAGTTAGTTTTGAGGTGCTCAACTCTGATAATTCCTTGAAAACGTCATCGATTAGTACCTCGGGTGTAAGTTCACAGGAAAACGTCCCATTTCAGGATAAATCTGTACAAAAGCTTAATTGGACTTCTAGAGATTCCACAAACAATTTTGGACTCGGAGAGACAGAGGGCCTGTCACACGAGGAGAATTTGTCAGAACATGATCACAGAAAAACAGGGTTAGTAGCGCTCGGGAAGAGTTCGATCTTCTCAGACAACGCTACGAAGAACGAGAGATTAACGACCTCTAACCGCACTTGTTCGGAAAATCGCTTAGAAGCGCAGACATCGGAGAATCAGTGCAGATTCGTACATTTCAAGGAGGGCGGTAAACTGACGGGGGAAAAAGGCAGAAGACAAAGTTCAGGTTTTGATAAAAACAACGAAAAAGAAAAGTTTAACAGGACAAAAAGTTCGGAGGTTAAGTTGTTTCAAGTGGAAGTCCCACAAACTTCTCAAAGAAGAAAATCACAGGTAACAAAACAAATTTAAAAATTTCATTTAACTTGGATTAAACGCATGGTTTCGGAAATTTAAAGGATAAATTGCACTGACTGAACTCGGCTTTAAGCTGTGAACTTCCAGCTTTGTTCATTTATAAAATCACGAAATAAAAACGTATGTAAAGTTTTGTCCAAGAGCCCGCTTTATTCTTTTGATCAGCATCAATTCAGAATGGTGATTCTGGCCAGCTTCAATTCTGCTGAAATCTGATTGGCTGACTGACAATCGAAAATGAGCACTCGGTGCATGCTAAGAAAATCGGTTACGACCAAGCGTTTCAGCGTTTAAATAAGGTCTCCGCACACGTGGGGACAAGACGCAGGGACATGTCGTAGTGACATGTAGCAGCTACAAAATCATGCGTTGTTCACACTGAAGGAACATGAAGCAGGGGGTATAGTGGGGACATGTAGCAGAAACAAAATCAAAATGTGTACACACACAAGTAACTGTAGCGGGGACATGCCCCAGAGACATGTCGCAGCGACACATCCCCTCGTGTGTGCTGATAATGTTTGGCACGTGCTACACGAAATACTGCAACATTTTGTCTCTTTGACACGTTGCACGAAGTTCAACGAGTTGAATTCCGTGCAACATGTCGCAGGGACAAAACAGCTTCAAAGTTCGGGTTGCGCGTGCCAAACTTGAAATAATCAGCACACACAAGGGGACGTGTCGCCGCGACATGCCCCTGCTACATTTCCTTTGCGTGTGAACACATTGTGATTTTGTTAGGGCCTGTTTATATGGAGGAGAGTTGTCCCTGGTAGTAGGGCTACCCACTCCCCCGAGCTATCTTTTGCCGAGCGTTTATATGAAAAAGTTGTCCCTGTTGACCGAGCCAAACTTGGCCCTCTTGGTTCAAAAGACTGGCGAGAGTTGTTTTGAAACATCTATTATGTCTGCCTTTTTTAAATAAGGAACGCTGAAACATCGACCACGACCATTTTTTGGACAATTTTACCGCCGACTTCGATTTAAATGTATCTGCAATTTTGTTTTGGTCGACTGCAGCGTTTGCGCATGCTCTGTATGTGTCAACTTGTCCCTGGTAGGCGAGGCGAAAATAACCAAACTGTTTATATGGAAAAAAGTTGGCTCGCTTCCCAGGGTCACCCTACCTTCAAAGCGAGTGACCCTCCACCCAGGGTCACCCTGCCCCCGAGCCAACTTTGCAATTTCTCATATAAACAGTTCGCAGCTATTTATAAAAAAACGTATGAAAAGCTCTCTCGCCCGGGGTGGCTCGGTATGGAGGGTAACCCTCCTACCAGGGACAACTCTCCTCCATATAAACAGGCCCTTACTACTACATGTCCCCGCGCCACGTCCCATCAGTGTGAACAACACATGATTTTGTCGCTGCTACATGTCGCTGCGACGTGTCCCTGCGACATGTTCCCACGTGGGGGGGTGCGGAGACCTTTAGGCCAAGCGGGCTCTTGGGACGAGATAGATAAAAGGTTCTTTTCAAAGCGATATACACACCAACAAACTTCTGCTCAATAATAATAATAATAATAATAATAATAATAATAATAATAATAATAATAATAATTTTTATTCAGCTCATATTAAAGTTTACAGTTTTTTTTCGTATTCTTAATAAAATAGAAATAAGGTATTACAGGAATTTGTAGTTAATTAAGTATTGAGTGGGGAGAAGAGGAGGACCCAAAATAAAAAGGTGATTAATATACACTGCATATCGAATCATTCCCAAATTTCAACATCAAATTTTATATGTAAATTTTCAACATCAAATTTCAACATCAATATGTATTTTATCACTCCCCTTGTGCATCTTTTCCGGGTTGGTACATTTGTCCCTGGGTGAGAAACAGGAGGGAATCTCTCTGTTCTAGCTATAGGACGTTTTTCCCGCGAATGAGGGTCATTTAAATGAGAGCTTCCTTTCCTTCGCTTCAGGAAGAGATTGACAAGGAGACAAGACAGAAAATGGATCAATTCTTTGCCAAAGTGGAGCGCACAAAGTACTTAGAAACAAGCAGGCCAAGATGGCGATGCAGTAGTGGCGGAGAAAGGGGCGCTAGACTGTTAAGAGAAAGGAAGACTTTTCTAGAATCTGGGAAACGTCCTCATATAGTGAAGAAGGACGGTTATCGGCGTGCTCAGCCCTGGCCAACACAAGTTTGGAGCTAGGATAACAGGGCTCTTTCAGTGTTTATTAACTTTGACTGTTGTGTGTTCTGTCATTCCATAACTTGAGAGCGCTAAACTTCTATAGCTTAGAAAGTTTATTTTCAGATGCGTAGAGCTCGAGAAAAGTCAGTTACAGAGTTTAACTTACGGATACAAAGAATGAGACATTTTGACGGCAGTCCGGTCATGTATATATGTAAACATTAAAAGTGTGTTATGTTGTGTAACTTCGATGTAACTTATGTAAGCTATAGCGAGGTTTTATAATTCAACTTTTTTGGGGAAAAAAGAAAAGGAATGACTTCGGTAAAACTGTAGTCTTCTTCAAATTGAAATGCAACTTGTCGTTATTCAATTGACGCATTTACCCCGAAAAAGAAAATACTCGACCAAAGAGAAAATAGATTCGCGAGTTTCCGGCCCTTATGGGTGAAAGGGCTTTTGAAGTATTAAGCTCCTTTCAATGACTGTTGCGCGCTAATTGGTTAATAAAACCCGTGCAACGTGCTTTAGCCAATCAAAACAAAGTCGTTGTCTGCTCAACCAATCAGATGCAAAACCAAAGCCAATCGTGATTTAGCTCAAGCGACTTTTCCCGCGCTTACCACTAGTTTCATGTTTTCCCGCGCATCTTGTAGAGAGGTTGCATGTCTTCCCGCGCTTTCTTTCCCCCGGCTTTCCATTGGTCACACGTTTCTATCAAGAGTTCTGATTGGTTTATTGTAACGATGCTCTTGGTGGTGCGGTATGATTGGTTCTGATTTTGTTATCAAACTGGTCTCAAGAGAAACCATTAAAGAACGCTTCGGCACAACAAAAGCCAATCAAAGTGCTTGACACATCAAGCAGTAATTTGACTGGCTCTCATTAATTCACGTGACACAATGAGGTTTTCTCGTAAGGTAAATTTATTCTAGCTTTATTTTTGACCAGACTGATTACTAGTGGCCGTGAGCCACTTGGTCTTGCTATCTTTTTCTTTCTTTTTTCCATTTGTAAACTGGCGTAGATTTCTCGTCCTTCTGTATCTTGTGCCGTCTTCCTTTGCCCTACGAAAATAACATGAACATTCTTTAATAAGACTTCCCCCGTTTTTTTAATGCGACCCCCTCCCCTTCCTGGTAATAAAATAAAGTTCTACTCTATTGGCAAGACCTATGCTGAGAGCCCAGACACCCGATTACTAGCTCTGGTGTTGGTTATGTAAATTTTAATCCTTTCTCTTCCAGGGTAAACTCTCAAGACATCAAGTGTCGTTCTGACAAAATTTCTTTGCAATTTTCTTGTTTATGCTTCGATATTACAACAAAAAGTATCCCTTCGCCTGCTGGTCAGAAAATGTCAGTTACAGTCAACTCTCTTTATAGCGGACATGCACGCTCGGGGCGTCGTTTAGTGTCCGTTTTAGGAGAGTCCGTAATAGCGGGAGTCGTTTCCAGTCAAACCTCCTTCGCCAGGAATCTGGATTTTGTCCGTAATAGCGAGTGTCCGCAATAGCGGGGTGTCCGCAAGGCGAGAGTTGACTGTACTTATTAATTATCACGTACCATTAGATGTTTTTGAAGTTCCAGTTCTTCAGAAACCTTTTGCATTTTCTTTTCTCGTTCAATTCGTTCTCTTAATTCTTCATAGCAACGGTGCCTCTGCTTTTCAAGTCTCTGTAAACGTGGAAATAGATGTTTAAAAAAGAGAAAAAAGAGAGAGAAACCTTGTCACACTAGACAAATTATTTCAATCTTGCAGGGGTATGGCACATTGATTGTGCAGGTCTGTCATTTTAAATACACCCGCTCCCCGACACTGCCACCACCATAACCACGAGAAGGAATTGAGATAAACAAGATTTGGGGATGTACAGGGGCAGATCCAGGATTTTTCTTAGGAGGGGGTGCACCACTAAGGAGCGAATGTGAATACTAAGCCGCAGTTCATCTCAGGGAGGGTTGCACACCCCCTGCACCCTCCCCCTAGATCCGAACCTGATGTGGAATTTTAGATGGCAATTTTAAACAAATAGGGCAAAAGAAAACAATACCCCCAAAAAGGCTATGTTATATTCCCATTTGATAGAAAGGATATGCTTCAATAATGTACATAATTAGTTAAACTGGGTACAGAGTGATCTGAGAGGTCAAGCTATTTCATACTAAAAAGTGTCTCTGGTGAAAAAGGCACATAAAAAATATTTTCTACATAACTGTGATTTTTCACCAGCTATCAAACATACTCAAACACTGTTTGTATATAGTGCATACAATCTAATCTTTTGAGTTACACTGTTTTTTTTAATTTACCTGAACAATTTGACTGTCTGGAGTTTGGATTAACTGTTTCTTGAGTGTTTCTTTCCTGGGCCTGTTGTATGTTCTTGAGACAAGTTCTGGTACAGTGTCAAAATGTGCCGCAGCATCAAAAGACTGAGCTGAAAGACCATAAAATACATTTCATGAAAATTTAGAAGAGAACACACTGAACTGTGTCAAGATGATGTAAGTAAAGCTTTCAAGATGTGATTTAGCAATTTACAAAAAGGTCTGGCTACAGTTTTATTACTGTTAATAATTTATTAAAGTTTTAAAATAAAGTATACAGTACAACTACCTTCTTTCTGGCTGTCCACAAAAACTATGTGCTGATTTGGAGGACGGGAATCGTCTTCGTCTCCCAACAAATGAAGGCTTGCTTGGAGTTTTTCTATTTTCTGCAACAAGATAATTTATTATAACTATTATTTGAATTTATTTCAAGTCAATAAGATGAAGAGATCTGGCTTAAGAAATCAAAGAAATTCTAGAGTTACAATGTACATAGTTGACAATGCATCCTGAATTTACAAAACCTATACTCTTTCTAATATTTAAAATCAATAACTTACGTAGTTATATTTAGTTATTGACTTTAGTTGTTAATCACCTTTGCCTCCATTGATTTTTTTGAATTAATGTAATTTAGATCTTGTGTTTTCATCAGTTTCAGAGCCTCAGCAGTGTGCTTTTTTGTTTTCTTGGCAGTATGAATTCCATCCTACAACAGAAAAACACTTTCTTATAATAACTGATAGTTTGATGATTGATACCTACTTGTACTTTACAAACAGAGCTACAAGCCTAAAAATGGCAATGAAATGAATAACTTTAGAATTCATCACATATGAATTTTCACCAGAATATGAATATTTTTCAAGTTCTCACTATTAAATGACACCAGAAGGCATCAATAGTGGGGGTGGGGGTTGCAAGACAGACCATTCTATCCCTGTACTTGAAGTAAACAATTAATATATGTTGCAGCTGTAGTTCCTGTAGTTCCATTTGGTAGCTCAGTTTGTAAATACAGTGCATGCAGTTTGCGTAGTTCCTATAGTTCTCAAACATGTAGTTCCTGTAAATCTGATTTTGTAATTCAAAAGCTACAGTTCATGTAGTGCGATACAACATACAATCAAAAAAATTATGCAACAGTTACTAAAGATAATTATTTTTCAAGCTTAAACTGAACAAATAAAAAAATAAACAAATATGAGGTACAAAAAGAAATGAGGAAATTATACTTACTTTTGTTTTACTGCTGACCATCTTGAAATAAAATTCATCTGGATTCCTGTTTAATGCCTAAAAAGAAACAAATCAAAAATTAGAAACAATCAAACAAAACAGTACTCGTGCTGTTATTTTATAGCTGTTTTTTTACATGCAAATAGTGACTGTACAAATTGTACTGTTTGAGGTAACACTTGGGCAACAAAGACAATTTCGTCACAGCTGATAACTACTGTATAAACAGTACAAAAAATTAAAATAACTAACAACTCACTTTCTCTTTAAGAAGTTTAAGCCTGTTTTGCTTTCTGTGGAAATCTCTGCAATAAACAGTGAAATATATTGATAAGTAAATCCCAAGTATGAAGTGACATATGAATAAAATCATATAATCAGAGACTCAAAGGACAGTGCAGAATGCAATGGAGTCGACAATTAAAAGTATTGTTTGATGTTCGTGTTTATTTGCCTTTTTTTCTTGCAATTAGATGTTGAAACACCACTTATATTCCTTTCCGGGTTTTTGTTACGCTAATAATCTTTGCAAACGTAACACGATACTTCAGTTCGTTTGTAACAAGATACTTTTTTTGTTTTCCTTGAAAATACGGTAACGTGACCCTTTGTTCGTTTGTCTCTTTTTTGGTTTCACGGCGACATCGATGGCATTTGTCTTCCTTTCAATAATAAAGCCAATTATTTCACTTTAATTTAATTAAGTTGCGGTTTAAACTGCACGAAAGACGTTTCTCAAAAAGTAAAGAGCAAATCTGGTCAAAAAACATCTCTTTCGAAAGGTTTTTTAAAACACAGTACAGCTAGGGTATTTGTTTCCTGGTTATCAGGAGTTCACGGCGAAAATCCTGGTGCAAGTTTTTGCATTCCTAATTACGAAAGTGCTGTGAAAGTGTAAAAATCTAATTTAATTAATTTGCGGTTTTCAATTGGCGCCACGAAGTCTGCAGGAGTCCTTCCACAAACACGCAATACAAGCGATGTTCACGAGTTCCAGCAAAAAACGTAGACTAAACTGCGCATGCGTTTAGCGTAAAGTACGTTGCCCTAGAATGTCGAGTAGTACCACAAGGAGAGCAAAGGGTTTTCTGAAACAAATATATACCTTTGAGATCTTCATATGAAAGTAACGTAGATGTGCTCCAGTTTTTACCTAGGGGTACGTTTAGGTGCTCCCCACCCCTTTCACAAGGAATAATTAATTAATTGATATTAATTAATTAATTGACTATTAAAGTTTACACCATAGCGCTTTAGGGGTTTAGCGGACGACAGCCCCAACAAACCATCACAATAGTGCATTCTGCACTAAAAAGGGAAATCTGATACATATATATTTCAGAAACCCCTTTCTGGCTTGCCTGTATATTGGAGGATAATGCCCGGAGCTGAAAGATTGTCCGAAAAATGAGCAGTTGGCTGCAAGGCAAAGCTTGGAGGGCAACTATGACAATCTTTCAGCCAAGGGCATTATCCTCCAATATACAGGCAAGCCAGAAAGGGGTTTATTTATTTTATGACCCTCCAATTAATTTCTACAACATGTTTTATTGCCAGTATAATAGGAAAATACCTACAGTGGTAAACCCGGCGTAACTGTGTTTGAAACAAATTAGCCACATTCTAAATGAGCAGGGGACTGGGTACGAATTGATTAAATTGAAAAATGAGCAGGGACTGGGTACAAATATTCAACATCGATTGAATTGAAAAATTGGGCCTGTCATCTGAAAGTATAAGTCGTAAATTCTGAAGGTGTCTGCGGCCGCTAACGGGAATGTCTGCTTACGAGAATGTAATAATACAGAGTTTGTATGGGAGTTAAAACGGGGTTTTTTAAACAAGGCGGCCGTAAGTAGAGCTGTCCACTTACGAGAGTGTCCGTTAAGAGAGCTTCAACTGTATAAAGAAATGTTAAATAAATAAATAAACCATGTGATGCGTTTTGTCCAATGAGTGTGCACAAAAATTAATTGGTGGGTTATAAGTTAGTTATCCCAGAGAACTTCTTATCCATCTATTTGGATTCTTACCTTGCTCGCAAAACATAGTCTTTGTGTTTCTCAAGAAGACCATACTGCTTTCTACTTTTTAGCTGTGGGAGCACAAAGAAAGATCGCAAGGTTGAAAAACAATTTTTGACTTACAAATATGTATCACTTTGTGTTTAAGATAACACTCAAATATGATTAGCTTCTCAAAGCCATAATCCATCATTTAGGAAAGATCCTATTTTACAAGAGATATAGCAACAATGCAATGATTTCTTCACATAAAATCTGTATGAAATAAGCCAGCCATTTATTCATTTTCCGGGCTAGACCATTATCTTTCATCTTGAATTAATACAAGAAAGATCAACAGTGTTCCAATTTTGTCTTACAAAATAAATTATCACAGGCAAGTGACGACTGACAAGGCTCAACTAGAATGATCATCAACTGCTAGTTGTCTTGATTTACCATTAAATTCCCATAAGAAACATTAAAAGAAATGTACAGTTATCAGTACGGTGAATTTATGTATTGAGATTGCGCTTAAAAGGGTTCCTAACATAAGGTTTATATAAAAGCTTGTAAAAAGCATGAT
The DNA here is from genome assembly GCF_052425735.1 of Oculina patagonica. Taxonomy (NCBI): domain Eukaryota; kingdom Metazoa; phylum Cnidaria; class Anthozoa; order Scleractinia; family Oculinidae; genus Oculina; species Oculina patagonica. The sequence continues at coordinate 8,551,692 of NC_135763.1, forward strand.
GTTCATATAATAGTGTAGTTACATTCCCTTCTATTTTTCAACAAATTTGTTGACTTTAAGGCAATGCTTTGACACTCATCAAACTATAACATCAAAAGGGTACATTCCGCTGTAGCATTTATCCCTACCTGCCCTCTTTCTTTGTGAAATTTCTGATAAGATTTCTTAGCCTTCTCAAAGGACGCCATCTTTGATTTTTTTCTTCAAACTATACTGCGCCTGCGATTAAACTGGTCTTTATTTTTACTATAAGCAAAAATCATTTCATGTAAAAAGTCACGATTTATACAGGGGACTGGAACTACTCACTCGGTAACTTTGCGCGCCATGTGCAAAGTAGATCTTCTGCAATGGCGAATGTTGGAGAAACTGTAGCAAAATATGTAGGACACAAGGTATCGAAAGTTCGATGGATTCCTCAAGTACAGGGACAGTTGAATCCTTCTGAAACTTTTGTGACAGGCGGTTGGGACGACCAGGCGAGTACAAGACTTGTAAAACACGACCATTACTTTGCCGATTTGACAGTTAATACATGCCATGGCTGAAAAGTTTTGAGATTTCCGCCTCATTTTCTTTGTTAGATTAACAAGTTGTCCATTTGGAAAGTCGAGGAACCAACTGGAGATTCGGCTGCTGCGTTCAATGTTACAAATGAACCTAAATTGTTGTGTGAAACGAATTATACTGGAGATGTAACAGACATCGAGGTTTGTAAATTCTATCAATTCAGCGAGCTCACATAAGCTTACTGAAAAGATTCAATCTCTAATTCATAAAAGTATGCTTAATACCATTTAAATAGGCTCATTTTGAATATATATCTAGATATATTTTTGTAAGAGCAATTTTAGCAAGACCTGGAACAATTGAACTGAAGAAAAAAAGAATGTCAAGTTGTATCTGGACTATAAAATATCCAGACACTCAAGCAAAGTACATGTATTTTACTATTTTTTGGCAATGAAAAACAAATTTAAAATTTAAACACAGTTATGAAGTGGGTGGCAGTAGCCTTGGTTGTGATGGAGGCAGGCGCAGATCCAGGCCGGTTTCCACCGTTTCACTGAAATCGGTGAACCTCTTGTCCGAGTGTCTCAAAATACCCGGAAATGACAGTTTTGGAACTCAACAGCTAATAATTTTCTCGGTGGGCTATACCCCCAACCCCAACAGACTCGCACCATCAGCGACCGTGTAAGGGGTGTTATCGAAAAATGGTCACTATTTTTCCTGGATCTGCGCCTTAGAGGGAGGGTGGTTGTTTGTGGGAGGTTCCACATAAAAATGACAGGACTTTTTTTGGAAATTTTGATGAATTGGACTTTTTGGGCAAAAACATTCATATGACCGTCGGACAACATTTTGAAAATTGTAAAAAGTCTTTGGAAAATTGTCAAAAACTTCATTGCTAGTAGGTTTACATAATAAGCAAAATAATACATGGTTGCTTGGAGATATGAATTTCCTTTTCACCTGTTGAAATCGATATGTCAAGAGTGAGCCCATCGATTTGAACACTAAAAGATAAATTTCATTTCTCTGTGCAACCATGTATTATCCTCTATTGCTCTGAGTTATTGGCCCGGGGGGACTCCTATATGAAACGGACGGGGATGCTCGTCGGAAATTTTGAAAAGAACCCCTAATAGAGACCAGTCTGGGTGTGGCTCAAGCTTTTCTTGACCCCTAAAAGATACCAAAAAACTAAGATTAGAATTTATTTTTGTTTATTTCTTCGTTGTGTAACCCTAAACGAGACCATTATGGCTTAAAATATTGGCGTTTTGCCCGGAACACCCTAAGCGAGACCAAAAATCCGAAATTTACACCCCTAAGCGAGACGACGAGCATCCCCGTCACTTTCATATACGAGTCCCCCCCCCCCCCCCCGGGGTTATTGGGAGGTTCAATAAATCAAGGGTTCTAAGAATCAAGATTAAACCGTAATGTCCTTTCCAGGGGTAGCAGGAATTTCCCTTGACCTTGTCGCTTCATGCCACAGAAACACTGACAAGCTGCTTTGCTTAACAAGTCCATACACTTATCCTAACCTAACTTATACGTTTAAATTTTATTTTGACAGTGTGTTGATTCAGGGAGGATCCTGGTATCATCCTCAACAGGAAGTGTTTCTTTGTTCCATTTTAGTCCAAAACACCAGGTTGGTGTTATTGTGTTCTACGATTTTTTGTAATACTAGTGCACCGGATTTTAAATTCAGCTCAACACTACAGTTCAACCTTGGAATACAATCACCCTCCTCAGAGTTGTCAAGTTTATTTTTTTTCCTTTGGCTTTACCAACTGAAAAGAAGGGAAGACCTATTAAGCAACTCAGGATGTAAAAATACCTCAGTGACAATTGTTTTAGGGGTGGTGAATGGTCCTTCAAAAAATGCTTGTCTCGCAAAAATTCTAGCCAAATTTCAGGGGTCTCGTTGTCTCAAATTTTTCTTTGTCACCTTCTCAAAGTCTCAATTTCTTTTTCAAGGCTAAAAAGGTCTTGCGCTCGCAGAAAAAATATCAGTCTCATTGTCTCGCAAAGTCTCGCATTTACCATTCAACACCCCTTGCTTTCAATAATATTTTTCTTCCTGTGCAGTACTCTTCAAGACATGCTGCTTCAAGTGTTACAATATAGAATGTATAGATACCTGATGGGTCAGAGCTTACCAATTAAGTTGGTGAGATGTCAGTCACCAATAACAGTCCTTTTTAGGGCTACTAATATGAGCTCCTGGGTTCAAACTATTTACTATGTAAAATGATACTACTCTGGGAGAATATTAGCCTTGGGTTGACTGTACAAGCCTTGTAAGTTGTATTTGATCCAAACTCTCAAGACTTAGTGCCAATAATGGTCCAGTATGGCCCTGGAGCTTGGTAAATAACAAATAAAAATGTTCCTATTTCAGTCTATAAGACCCGAGCACGAGTGGAGCACTCTCCATCACATTGGAGGCCGTGGCTGTTCTTGTACGTGTCTTTCAACAAACTCCAGCTCAGCAGAAGTAGTAAGTGCTGGTGAAGATGGACAAATCAATGTCCTAAAACTCGATCAAAGACATCCAGTGAGAACTATAGGTAGGAAAAAAATTTATAATAACTTCATTTTAATACAGTTACCTCTTTATTCCAGCCACTTTATTTTTAGGGCTGCAAATAACAGTCCGACATCAGACAATGGCCAACCACAATTTGCCAATGTCCGATGAAATCCCAACTGCGGTCAGACAGAATGCCCGGACAACTTATGTTTTTCTACCAATGTTCTGTGTTGACAATGCAGGAGATTAGCAGGTTCACAAATAAAGCAGTACTGTAATATGATGTCCGACCTTACTTTTGTTTTGTGCAATCAAAAAGGTGACTTAGTTGGATGCATGTCCTTACAAATGAAAAAAATATTTGCAGCCCTGTATTTTGGCCCAACAAAAGCTTGTCAAGTTGTTTTGTTATTTAAAGAACCTCTTTAATTCTGGCCACTCTGTTATTACCTAAATATAGCCAGATTTTTGTGGCCCTTCAATGACCAGATTAAGGTAGCATTCAGTGCACATTAATAAATCATAATTACATTATTTATCATTCAATTCTTGCTTGGACAGTAATAACCCAGATTTGTTCTTCCATTCTAAAGTATGAATTGTCTTCTTTGTTCTTAGAATCCGCAGACAGCACAACCATAAACAGTATCAAATTCACAAAATCACACGAAGTAGCTGCAGTAACATTTGGTGGCCAGCTTAAAGTCTGGGATCTTCGACAACCAAGTGATAAACCTGGAAGAACAATGTTACTGTAAGTGCTGGGTGATGGGGACTGTGATCAAAATCCTATAATTTCCTCCTTATAGAAACTTGTATTGATACACTGTCCAGCAGACAGGTGATGAGGGTATTACCCATGGCAACCATGAATACAGTAATTGCCAGGCAATGTCGGTATCAGTGGAGATACTTACCAACTTAAATAGTCAGTCCAACACATGAACCAAACCCAAAACTAGGGGAGGGAAGAGTGGGAGCAAAAAGCACATCACAAATAATTTTTAACTTACTTAGGCTATTAGCTCCTCCTAGAGAGTCCTTTTGTCTGTCCTGTGCCTCTTTCTCAAGCTGTTCCCAGTCTAATCCTAGCATCTTCCTCTATAACTATTAAATCTTCTTTTCACATGTTCTTTGTTTTCTCTCTCTTTTTCTTTTTCCTTGGGGGTTAGAAGCTAAAAATGCAAACTGCTCCTGATTCACACAACTGGACCACAAAGTCAGGCCCCTAAGAAATCCTATATGCAACCCCAATGCACATGACTGCTGCAGACCCTACTGCCAGCAGGGGCTGTAGTCTAACTTAGCCTGAATTTCATTTAGCTACTTAAAAAACTCATTAATAATTCATAAAGAAAAGACAAAAAAAATTAATGTTTAATGAGTGTCTTTATATCTGATAAAGACACGGCTAAACTTTACGTCCAATTTTCTAGGCCAAAATAACCCCAAATCTAAATATTAGTGCAAGAGTGAGTTGATCTCGCCAGAAGATTTTTAAGCCGTTCAGTGTTTTTTAAGCAGTTCGTGTTTTATCAAGTCTAAAACACTCGGCTGCGCCTCGTGTTTTAAACTTGATAAAACACTGCTGCTCATTTATTAAACATTACATAAATAATTACAATGTAGAATCTGCTTTCCTACCTTATAACTTGAGTGATGGTCACATTTTGTTTTATTTGTTTAAGCTCTAAAAAACTCATTAGAAACGTTCTTTTCAAGTTCACATGACATAAACTACCAGAAACACAACTCCACCATCCATGTTTTGAAAAAGTTAAAGTAATGTTCTTTTGCTTGGGCTTCACCATCACCATCACCATCATTCCTTTTTAAGAAAGCATTTCGTGTTTAAGCGTTTTAACTTTTCAATCACACTGTTTCTAGTTTGATTTGTATGTAGGTTCATTCTAATTTTTATATTTTTATATTATTTTTACATATAGTAAACAGCGCTTTAGAATATTTATAGTTTTAGTGCTTTATAAATGTATAAATTATTAATTATTATTATTATTATTATTAAATTATTACCATCACCATCATCGTCATTTTTAATCAATTTTAAATGTTACATAGCATTAACATTATAAAAAATTAAATAATTAAATTATATGTAAAGTAGCCAAGGACTATTTAGAGAAATACAGCAACTGTATATTATATTTTTTTGGACAGTTCTGGTGACCGTGTGTCATTGTTGTGTGTGGACAAACATCCCACCCAGCCACACCTACTTGCAGCAGGAGGTCAGGATGGTGTACTTAGTATCTGGGACATGAGGCAAGAACTGTACCCTGTAACACTACTGGAGGCACATGCCGCAGAAAGTAAGACATTCTGTTCATACCTTTTTTCTTAAGAAGTGAATTTGGTTCTTGAAAGTCCTTAAAATTTGTTGTTTTTTGTGATAAAAGTGGAACGTATGTTGGTTTGTGTTTGGTTTTTGTTTTTTTTTTTTTTCCAAAAAACTTTTCATTTTTATAGAGCATAAAGCTATTCTAAGGATTGAAATTAGGTCCGCAGTGTCAATTTAATGATAATAATGTGAACTTTGACGTTATTCCAAACTGACATTTCAGCTCATCAAGCATTCTAAAAAAAACCACCCAAGGCGCAGACTCAAAAACTTCACGTACGCTATTACTAAAGTGTAACATATCAATGAGTTCGCAACAAAAATAGAAACAAACCCCCAGACTTTGCATTTGATAGACAAGATATCTGCTTTAAATATTAGCGTGAACATATCTTTCAATCTGTCAATGTCTTGTTTGCCTTTTTTTCATTTTCAACAGTATGGGAGGTTAAATTTCATCCACTCAGCCCAGACAACCTATTTACATGTTCAGAAGACGGATCTCTCTGGCGCTGGGATGGTACATCTGTGGCTGTCCAAAGCACCACAGGGTTCCCAGGTGCCAGTAAAACTCACTTTGGTGGTATTAGTAATGGTGCCGGCGTGGGTGGAGGCTATGACAACATCAGTCCTTGGCTATCAGTGGACGCAACAAAACATAAAATGGAGACATTTTCCTTACTGCCGTATAACAGACTGTCAATCAACTCACTGGACATTCAATCAAGACACTTGTTAAGTGGAAGCGACTGTGAAGCGATTTTTATTGTCAAAGATCTGGTCATTAGATGATTACCTTTGCTACTATTATTATCAATTATAATTATTAATGTTCATAGCTTTTACTACTTAATAAATAGATCACTGTACAGGTAACGTTTGCACAATTTGCAGGGATAGAAAATCTCATAGCCTCTAACTGATCATCAGTAAGGGTGGGCTGATACCAGTTTTTCAAATCGATACCATACTGGCTTATTTGTATTGATATAAATAATAATGGACTTTGCTGGTAAGCCTCGATAAGCACCCACTAGCTGTGGTACTGTTAAATGCTGTACCAGCTGTGGTACTGTTAAATGTTGAATGTTGTTAAGTTTTAGACAACAAGTCAAATATTTCATTTATTGACAAGAACATTGATAATAATTATTGTTACTCAGGCCTTGCTCAATATAAATATCTGATGCTGACCAGAAGACTGCAGGCTCAGGTCACATTCAGAATCGAAAGCATCAATTTTTTCCAAGATTCGCTATTTTCTTGGTATTTTCTTGATATATATTGGTATTGGATCGGCCCATCCTAAATCAATAGCCATAGCCAGAATAGACAGCAGACATTTATAATATTGATATAATCAGAGAGCAAAAGGTGCCCTTTTTGGCAAATCCCTTGTCTCCCAACACCCAAAGAGCCAGAGTCTCATCTAATAGTGCAAGTACCACAACTATTGATGTCAACATCTACAAGATTGTCATTTTTCTTGATCAAAATAGGTACTGGTATACTATATTTATTCGATTAAGCGCCCTGGGCACTTATTAGATTTTCGGACCTTGAGAGTGGGCGCTTATTCAAGGTGGGTGCTTATCAAGGCTGGGCGCTTATTAAATTTTCACCATTTTCTGCAAGTAGTTAGTTCATTTTGCAACAAAATAACAACTACTAATAAAACATGAAGATGTACCAATTGAAAGAAGAATTTTATCTGTTATTTGAACGTTTCTGAAAAATACTTAGAAAACTTGAGAAGATTCTTAGTAGTTCTGAGTCAATTTCAATCTTATTGTCACTAAGGTATACTCAGTGTGTGCACTTCAGTTTTTTTTAAGTGGGGGTGGGCACTTATTTGAAGTTGGGCGCTTAATCGAATAAATATCATGGTATTTTTAAAAAACTAGCCTGTGAATCTCTTAATTTGGCTGTTATAACTGTTTTAATAATTATGTAGGTAATCTATTTTCTTTATTCCATGTTATGAGCAAAAGTAGACATTTGTATAAATTTAAATATATATGCAGTAGCTTGATCATTTTCTCATTTTTTTTGTGTGCAAAAAATCAAAGTAACATTTTGAAGGCCATTGTTTATTACTCATTACATGACATTGCAGCTACTGTTTTTATTTAGCAACTTGTTATAAAATTAGTTATTACAATAAAATGTTACCAAGAAACCCCTTTTGCTAATTAATGTACAGTAGAACCCCGGTAACACGAACTCGGATAACTCGAACAATCCGGCTAACTCGAACTAACTTTCATTTCCCTTGGACCCACTTTTCAGTCATTTTTTACTTGGTTAACTAAAAAACCCCGCTAACTCGAACTGTTTTTCGTTCCCCTTCAAAGTTTGAGTTACCAAGGTTCAACTGTATTGTCTTTCTTAAAAATGAAAGTCTTTGGCAAAACTATTTTTGATCACTTTGCTGAAAGAAATAAGAATTAAGAATATTCCTTTTCTTTTTATAACCAATTGGAAAAATATGGTAAGTTTTATTAACTAGAAATTTTCATCAAAGGATTATTCTCATCAAGTTAAAACTTATGTACTTATGTACTGTTTAATATATAATTTCAGTCTTAATTTGTATACATCCTCTTTGCACACTGAATATTGCCCTGCCACATTTTTGTAAAGGAGAATAATTCTCTCTTGTTTCATCATTTGGTGTTTGCCTGGTTTGAAAACGAATGTAAAATAAACTATTTTAGACCAAGTATTGATTGTCTAGTCTTGCAATAACTTACTTCAATGGAGGAACGAAAAGTTGGGATTAAAAAACGCTGGTATGGCATCTCAAAACAAAATAGCTACGCACAAGTACCATATCTACTCGAAAAAGTGCTGCGGTGCTTTTTACATTTTTCGCCCCTCAAGTGCGGCGCCTATTTAAGGGCAGCAGCTATTTGGGGGCGGTGCTTATTTAAAATTTGGACGCCACAGAGAATCTTATCTTAACAGTAACTGAAAATATGGGCTTTTGATTGTCAGTATTCATCTCTTGCCGAAGAGAGAAGTGGTGCTAGCCGTCCTGGCAAAGTTCGCGTCCTTCACAACATTTGCAATACTACATACATATTGTAAGAATGTTGGATAGAAAAATACAGTAAACCCCGTGTAAGAACCAGAATAGAACCCCTGCAGAAATTGCTCCTATACCCCAAAGGAAGTGGGGAACAAAACAATAACTGAACAAAAGGATGTCAGAGACAAGAAGCACGGGAAGAAAATGCCAGAAGCCCCAAAAAAAGAACCTGTGGACAAAACAGCAGGTCACACGCGGGTTTTTACTGTATTATTATTATCATCGCTTTTGATGGAAAGAAATGTTCAAGTTTGTTTTGAAGTGCTGCTTAGTTAAACGCAGTTCTTCAAATAAGCACCCCATCAGGACTGCGGCGCTTATTCGGGGGCGGTGCTTATTAACTTTTTTGTCCCAAATGCAGCGCTTATTCGAAGCAGCGCTTATTCGAGTAAATATGGTATGTCATTGTGCCCAAGCAACTGCATCTTGATACAGTTCACTCTAGATTCTCTTGTGGGCAACAGGCTATAGTAGCTATCGGAGCTAATAGAACTTTCACTACACGATAGTATAGACTACTTTAAAATAACTTATTGAGGTCGCTATCATAATTTAGAAAACAAGCAAATTTGTTGCCCAGGTTCCTAACATGTGTTGGCTGGAACTTGCAAGGTGTTACTCTTAGTAGCTTGAAGGCTAGATCTTCCATGACTTGGCCTGAAATGGAAAAAACACTGGCTGTAAGTACAGAAGAATCATCATCTCTTGAACCCTTGGTTTCTCAAACTTCAGATTTCTCACACTAATTTCTGTTTCCCTTGGATAGTACTTCTCGTAATTTTACCCCTGATTTCTCAAAGCAATTCTCATTTCCCCTGGAGTTCTAGCCTGTGTTGCAGACAAACTAAGCCCCGGTGTTTTGTTCGTCTGCCATGCAGACTACTGGAATTCAAGAAAACAAGATTTGACTCAATTATTTAGTACAACGCGTTGGGATAGGATATGGCATGCGTGACTCGCTCTGAAGTCTGGTGTTAATGGTAGTCAAAAGAGCAAGACATTTCTTTGCAAATCTTAGAAGAAAAAACATGACTCTAACTAGTGTAAGTTTGCATGTTAGTAAGTGTCCTGGATTCCTTTAATTTTCCAGGGATCAGGTTCAAGGCCTGGCCATCATTAAACTTATTTTGTGTTCTCAAAAAGACACTACTGGGGGCAAATCCAGAAAATTAAAAAATGGGCAGGGGTAGGGGGGGCAGGGGCATAGCAGTTGCAGTGAAATTGCAACTCTTGCCATGACAAGGGTGCAGAGGCGTGCCTTCCTATAAAGTCTAGGTTTTAAGAGATATGGTCTTGCAATTTAGGAGCATTTGTGACCAAAACAAAAAGGCTTATAAGGTTTTAAATTTCCCAGACAAAAGGGGCCTTGGAATGACCCTAAATTTGCCCCTGACATCTCTCAAAGTCTCTCCACATGGAACTGTATAATGTACACGTGGTTTAAAATTTTTCAAACCAGTTTGATTTTTTTCCTCCTTTGTTTCAAATTATGGTAATGAATATGAGACAAGGAAAAAAAAATCAAACTGATTTCAATTGAAAAATTTGAAACCAAATATAAATTTTAAGTACAACATATACATGTACAAGGTAGGGAGTGAAAGGTTAGCTGCAAAGATCTGCACGTAACATCCCATCTAGGGGGAGCAGCAAATCTCCCAGTTTTTTCATGTTATTGAAACCTGATTATCTCGAGTGCAATCTCAACAACTCACGAGGCTAAAGACAACTTTTACTTAACCCTTTACTCCCTAAGAGTGCCAATTGGTACATAATGTCATAACTTGGTCAATAATTTGTCTTGGAAAGATCTGCATTTTGAAGGCATAAAATTGTACCTTCCCCCTATTTGTGACTTGATTGACCACCCCTACAACTTTTAAAACTTTTTTGCCTGATACATTTGTGGTATACAACATAACTGAAATTAACCACTACACTGAGAGCTGCACAATAAGATAACTTATAGTTTAGGGGTAAACCGGTAAACCTAAAATTTAAACGGAGATAAACAACTTTCTGAATATTTTTCTTTTTGAGGTTTAAACTCATTTCTTTCAAAGCTATAACATTCTTTTTATTTGCTTAAGTGTTTTATGCAATTTACTGATCAACACCTAAAAAAGTAAAAATACAAAGTAAAATACCTGATTGTCGTTTACCTTCTCGCAATCCGCCATGTTGAAAATGTGTAACCTGGCCAAATCGGTACTAGCGTGGCCACTAAGCTGCTAATTGAAATTGAAAGTTTCCATAACGACCGTAATTACTGTAATGCTTTTATTTGCATAATGCAACATTATGGAAGTTAAAGCATCAGCTGGAGACGCTGTGAAATCCCCTTGCTGGATGTGGCCAATATAAATTTTTGTAGTACTGCAAATCACCGTCCCGTTTAGGGATGCACCCCTCGGACAAGAGCGAGATGGGCAGCGAGCTCGATCTCTCGGTCAAGACGCCGGTAAAAATTTTGCGCGAAACGCCGCTAAAGTACCAATCGAGCGACCACATAAACAATCTACAAGAAGAAAAAGAAAATTTCCTCAAGTTTGGTAAAGTGCCCCGGTTCAAGTTCGCTGGAGCCGTGGACTGGCTGGGTATAAACAAGAAAAAGGCTGAGATTCGATTTGATTTTTTTCAAGAAGCGCGTTATATTCTTGAGCGCGTGCGAGATGTTTTCGGCAGCGGTGATGTCTTTTTGGACGCGGCTTTTGGAGAGAGAATTACGCTAAGCCAAGCATCACAGACCGTCCTGCAGTATTTAAAATCGCATGGTTTGGATGGGTCGCTGAGCGTGTTTTGGACAAGTGATCTCAACTGCAGCGGTAAGGTGTTATGGCAAGGACCGAATGTGCGATACAATCGACCCGAAGCACGGAAATTTACTCTATGGCTCAAGAAAAGCAGTGAAAACGTGTATCTTCGAGAACATGGGATAAAAAGTCTGATGGATCATGAAATTGGGACGCATTTTGTATCCTTTTTGTGTCGAGATTTCATCTAACCGGATTTGAAAAGAAAGCTTAAGTGCCAGTAAAAATCTTTAAAGGGTATTTATGTTATATTTATTTAGCCCTACACCAGCGATAACTTTTTTATTTACATAAGAATCATCACAGTGAGATTTATCTAATCAAATCAAAACCGTTTTCATGCTTCGACGCGGGTGGTGCTTTATACTGTTACTGTCTGTGAGCTATCGAGGTATTTTTCCGCTCAGGTATGTTAAAATTTTCTAGCAAGATATCACGAGCTAAAGTTCAAAGTTTTAGTGATGGTCGTTGTGGTTTTCAGATAACCGAAAAATTTTAAATGCGAGTTGACTTTTCTTCGACTTCTTGCCGGCTTAAATCGAAAATTTATATGTTGGGCTATAAAAACTTTAGTTTTTATTCCATCATAGATATAAATGTGAAGCCAATTCAACAAGATAAAAATCTAGTGATGCGAGAAGATCGTTTTGTTATTTACTCTTTAATGGCCCAGCTCACAACGAGTCTCTAGTAGCTCAGTTGGTTAGAGCGATTCCCGTCGGGGACTCAGACTTTGTCCCATGCTCGTGTCATGTTGAATACTTCATCTTCATTATTTACTCTTTGTTTACATATTTCTGTTGTTTATGTAGCTGTCAGCCTTTTTGATAAGTTTCTTAATTCTGCAGGAAGGCTTCTGGATCATCATTTACACGACCAAACGAGTCTTTAAATTTCTTAGCTTCCTGGATACGTCACGTCCTTATTTCTTTTTGTTGCGTGATGTCACGCACTCATCAAGCCAACAAAGTGCGGCCATGTCGATTGCGCGATGTAGGCACTTCGATCGCGTTTCCCTCTTTGTATCAGATGCTGATTTCTCACTTTGTATTACAGGCCATAATATTTCGCGGCATTCTTCCAGTTGGTTACATATATGCAATACCAAAACACTTATTGCTTAAATCTTGTCGATAGCTCTCTGTTGTAGCTTTCCTCAGCTGGTTAGAACGACGATTTAATTCGGTTTCTAACTTCTGTTTGTATCGGCAGATAGAAAGAAGCATAAACAATCATCATCATGATAATTAGTCCCTCGCAGCCGTTTTGGGACGTCACGCAACGCTCCCCCAGCGTTGCGTGACGTGGCTGCGAAGGAGACTACATGATAATTGGCATTTTGTGGTAACTGGTGTAAGCTTAATTAATCTCATTATAATCTTATCATGGTGTCCATAATCACCTCCAAATCATTCCAACAGAGTGTGGTGGGTCTCTAACATTTCCGGGGTGGAAAATCGTGTTTTTGGAATGCTTGTATTTAGTGTGCCTAGAGGATGTATTTTCACAGAAACCAAGTATCAGGAGAGGAGACCCCTTGCTACGTGTGATGATCTCTCTGCGGATGCATTTTTAAAAAGGCCTCAAATAAACAGAAATTAAATGAAAAGATATGAATTTAGTTTGAATATAGACGACGAGCAATCCCTCTCTTTTCCTAGTCCGTCGAACATGAAGCGAAAAAAAAAAAAATAGCGCGACTGGAATAATAGCCGTGGAAAATTTGGACGCTTTTTTTTTTCGCGTCTCGCCCCACAGCCATTTCCACTCGCACTCTTATTTCGTTTTTCTACTCGCGCTCTTTTTTCACTTTACCCTTGACGGGACTGAGAATAAAGAGGGACTGCTCGCAGTCTAGTTTGAATAGGACTTCGTTCTCTGCTGGCCAGTGTCAAGTACTTAAAAGACGGTCTGTTTTGGTACCTCTGAGGGGGTAGAAATTTTGTTCAGCCTCGCCCCACTGTATGGATTCTGATACCTTTTAGGGATGTTTTTAAACTTTTAATAACATTTCCCCGAAGATCCCCGTCACTTTTATATATGGCATTCCCAATCCGCTCCTTGTTCAGTGTTTTATTCCCTGATCACAAAGACTGTCCGGGGGCTATCTCTTTCTAAATTAAATGCCCTTAACTTGTGATCCTCGGCATTAGCTTCGTGCCACGAATGATGGTTTGCAGCCGTGGTTCTCCAACAGGAAAAAGTTTGATTTGCGCACTCCCAGGTCTAACACAGGCAGGATCAACGAAGAAGGACTGGCGGCTATTAACACTATTTACCAGGCGCAAGTCAAGATGCTGTTTCTACCCGCACTACTATATTGTAAGTATTTTGAAAAGGGCAATGGTCACACAGTTTTGTATGAACGTGCCTTAAAAGTGTATTCGTACACTCGCCATACTGTATAAAATAAGTGGTGTGCCTTATTTAATATTTTTAGGTCAGTATTTTCAACAGGAAATACCGGTATGGCTCTAAATTGTTGACAGGTATATCTACTCCTAAATGTTTTCTTGTTTTACATTGTGGTGAATTATTAAGGGGAAAAGAATAAAGCGTTCGCTATAGAATGATGGAATGAGAAAGAAGCGCGCGCCATCGCGATAGGCGAAGCATGTGAAAAGGCTCCCTATGTAAAAAAAAAAAAAAAAAATTGGAAAGCCAAGCGAGCCGAGAGAGATCTTTATCACCAGATCGCACTTGGCTCGCACCACTCGGCGTTTTTTTTCTCCCCATACTCCACTAAGGAGCCTCTTCACAGGTTACGATATGACGATGTCGTGTTGTTTTTTCCATTTTGAAGAAGATGCGAACATAGCACAAATATGAGAATCCGATGTGAAATGCTCCCCGAAAATTGATTCTTAACTCACAGTTTGCGGGTCTATGTTTATAGTCAAGCCGCGCAGCGCTATGAAAGCTTCCATACATTCGCTGTAAATCAGATTCTGCAAATCCTCTTACTAGCTTGTGACATCAATTTTAGAACATTTAGGAAGCTGGCTTTTAAAATCGTAGCTTCCCGTGCATTATGTTGTTCGTCGTTCTTTTTTGATTGCGCGCATTTTAGCGTGAGTTCGTTAAGGGAAACGTAGCCCCCTAACTAGAGAGTCTGGAACAAGCATAAAAACTAATTGAGAGAGAAAAAGAGAGATCATTTGGCGGTTACCGTAACGTAGTCATTTCCGTATTTCAGATACTGCATGTATGTCGACTGAAATGTCCTTCAAGGAGCTGTTTGATCATCTGGCGATGTACATCTATGATCCAGAACAGCGTTGGAAGCAGGTTGTGCGAGCCAAGAGGTGCCTGCCGGACTGTAGCGACATAGGAGGCTGTGGATACGATCAGTGCTATTTTGAAGGTATGACGAGAATAGGCATGAAATACAGACTCGTGTTGCGTCCGCTGAGGTCAGCAAAATCGTAAAACTCTTTTAAATAAATCTTACATAGGTTCTTATATATTTTATCATCAGTATTTTTCAGCTACTTCTTCTTAAACCCTTAAGTTCCTGTGAAACATAAGTCGTCCACCAGAGATCTCCATCTTCCCCTGTCCTTGGCAAATACACAGTCTCTGTGGGCTGCCTTCCTGTCCCATGCCAGAACATGAGTTGATGAATTTACTCTCGTTGACGTTTCTGTAGCGGTTACAGTTTTTACGGGGTGGGGTTGCTGGCCCCACGCCCAACCCTCCTCCTTTACCCGGGCTTGGGACCGGCAGGGAACTGGCTGTGAGCCAGTTCCCAGGCGGAGGTTTTCAGCTAATACCTCAACTACTTCAAAGGGTTACAACTTTCAGGGGTCGTTGTACTTTCATAGCAATGTTAAACTTATTTCTTAATATACTTTTGCGACAATTATCGCTTTTTCTATTTACTGGTTATGCCGTTTTGTGAATTTTTATTAGAGATATCCTTAATGTGAAATTTTTACAATAAAATTAATTAAAAAACTTAAAATTAAGTTAGGTAAGATGGTGAGCGTACCTCTGAAAAAACCTTACTACGCAACCTGAAGTTTATAATACAATAATGTTAAGTTGAAGTTCACAACGTCTGATCGATAGGGGTATCGAATGGTCTTTGCGAGCATGCGAGCATTGACAAAAGTTAGCCTTGCGAGCAACGAGCACTTTTCAAAAAAGGCAACCTCCACTAAAAACCGAGCATGCGAGCACTTGTAAAAATTTGCGACCACGAGCAAACAAGCACTCGCTAAAATTTTTCAAGCATTGCAAGCAGAAGCCTAATTTTTGATAGACCATTCATGGCCCCTATCGATAACCTTGAAATCCTGGCAGGGATGTCCTGCCACTGTCTTTCGACCAGTCTAAATGACATTGTTAATATTGCTAGATTCGCGGATTTAAAGTAAGTCTTTAAAGAAAGGCAGTAAAATTTGTCTAAAAATTCCAATAAGTAGAACAATAGAGTGATTTTAAATCCAGCGCCCTTTCTTCTGTAGGTGCTGTCTTGATTCTACGCCAAGTCAACGAAATCGATTTCAAGCTGTTGTACGCGGGAAAAATCTGCTGCGACGAACTGCAAAGAATCAGACGCATTGCGCGACAGGACTGCGTCAAGTTACCCCACTTCTTAAAGGACATAGTATCTTACAAGAAAACACTTAACGAAATCGCTTTAACCAATGGACTCATACAGAAAATCAATAGACCTTTATCGTCTTGTCGAAATACCGCTCGACCGAAACTCCGGAAAAAGAAAGCATTCGCCTCGCCGCAAGATCGAGGCTTCAGCTGTCCGGCTCAAAGATCACGGAGCAGTATCCCTTTTTCAACAGCGCGTCCGACTAGGATTTTATCTCGGCGATCCAGTATGTATAGGCGTCTGTGTACGAGTGCTGCTTCTTTCGCTCCGTTGTCATCTTAGGAGAGGAACGCAGCGTTGTGTTTAAAGGGTTTGTGTGTGTCATTGATCGGAGTGCATTAGAAGTGTGAGAGTGGGTTTAAGAACCAAAGAAAAAAAAAAAAGAAATGGTTTTGGTTTGTACGTCAGTATAGTTTATTAAAGAGATTGTCTGTAATAAATTATCATCTCTGATGCTTGGAGTGTGTTTTATAAGGATTTTAGAAACATCTTATCCTTAATGTTAGCATGGTGCAAGTCACAAGGAAGTGCTCACAAAGAGAACCCTAGTGCTAAAAGGTCTTCTCTTAAATTCCAAAAATATGCGCCAAAAATACGCTTGAAAAGGACTTAAAAAACCCAGACTTTTCAAGGCTTCTGCCTTTCCTCGGTTGTTAAAATGACTAATTAAGCTGCATTGTAACCATTGAGAAAAAGACAGCAGCCTCGAAACCGTTAACGTCTGTTTCGTTTTACGTTTTTTTACTTTTTAAGTGTGTTTTGGTGCAAATACAACGCTTGAAGCTATTACTCGAACATTTGCGCAACGCAGTTTTTATCACTTTTAGCCCTTTATTTTCCAGTCATTTACTCAAGCACCAACAAAGTGCTAAAAAATAAGAAATTGCTGCCAAAATCTGTGGAGTTGCTCTCAAAACCATGTGTTTCTCAATACACATTTTTCAGCCTGAACAAAGTTATCCGTTTATTCAAACTTCACGTGGCCTCTACAGGGGCTTTATATAAACGTTTTCCTGTGATAGTGGCGTCAATTCCATATTCGGACATTGGAATAATTTGCTATAGTCCACAGGCAGTCCACATATTAGTTGTGTTTTTAAATAAAAATAATGTTTCAAAAAAATTATTCACCATAATAACGATGTTAGAATAAAATGAGGAAATGTTCAAAACTTCAAAAATTCTGTCTTAGCTCAAATAAGCCCGAGTGTTGCCGAAAAAGTGCTAACTAAAGTTGCTCGAATGCAAAAAAAGTTGGTCAAAATTCCCGAAGTTGCAAAAATTTGCCGAGCACTCGTTGGCCGTGGTGATCTGGGTCAAATGATTTTTGCTGGCCAGTCAGCGGAGTTTGCCAAAAAAGTTAAAATCCAACATGGGCGCCAGAGTTTCACGAGCGACTCGTTTTGTGAAAAAACCTCTGGAAACACAACGGAGTGTGGAGAAAATACTGGAAAAGAAACCTAGAGCAGCGCCAAGACACCCCAGCTCACAGGCTGCATTAGCTGATGCACGAAAACGTAAGTAGTCTGAGCAAATTTTACCTCAGTGTTTTGATAAAAAATTATATAATTAAGCTTAGCCATGTGCATCACGTGCACCTATCCCAAATCCGTTCACATCCCTGTACGTTTTGATGTTAACTGACTTAATATTCTGGAAATAGAAAAAGAAAATTTCCTACAACTGAAATACTGAGTTTTCTTGTTCCTCATGCAGGGCCTTACCTACGATTTTTTGTCTGCGGGGGCAAACTCTGCACACCTTAGTTTTCTTAGTTTTTCAGTTTTCCTGTTGGGGGCAACTGCCTCCCCCTGCCTCCCCGCTAGGTACGGCCCTGTCCTGCCCCTCTCCCCTTGCCCTGTCTAATCCCTGGGCAGAGAGCCTGCTGGCAGGCTACGTCGGCTATTGTTTAAAGACTTCATCTATTGCATCAGACTCTGTCTACTGCATTAGACCCCAGATCCAGAGGTCTGGGTTTTAGCCCAGGCAGGGTCCTTCAATATGTTGTTATTGGACAAGACACTTAACTCTTACAGTAGCTCATTTGACCAAGTTGTATAAGCAGACCAAGTTGTATAAACGGGTACAAAGGAACCATTAAGACAACCAAACATAAAACTGGGCAGGGGGGAGGAGGAGGAGGGGGGGTACTTGTGATGGACCTGCATCTAGGGGATGACAACAGAGTTCAGTGTCATCAATTATGTCGGCAACTTCTGGCTTACGCAGATTTAACTTTTTCCATTTTACACATTATTATAAGACTATTATTTTACTCTTTGAAAACTTGTCATTCGCTATGAAAACAGTCTTTCGTCTGCTCCCCCACAAAAAAAACACAAAACAAAAGCAAAGAATTGTAAAAAAAAACTTAGTACTACTTAGTGTTCTAAGAGTAAGTACTTTTATGTTTAGAAAATGAAGAACTGTTTAAGGAAAGAGATAGAAAAGATGACGACTTCTTGGGGCGACTCAAAGATTTGAAAATTGATATGACACTGGAAGCTCAAGCAACAATGGTAAGAATGTTCAAATTCTCTCTACTAATTACTATAAATTCCTTACAACATTAGTTCTGAGAATTTCACGTTTCATCAAGGTATACCCCATATGATTATTTTTGTTATTCCAGGGCTCAAAATAATTTTCGGACAGTTGCCGGTCGTGTTGACCGGCCAATCCGAATTTAGCTCGGACACGTGTTGTTTCTGACCGGTCAAAAAATTGAAAACTAGTAGTCGCTTTTTCTGTTCGTTGAATTGTCTTTGTTTGCGTGGTAGAAAAGGACCAGCCATTTCTTCACTGTTTTCCCTGCACTTATTTACTGATTGTTTCTTAATACCCTTGTAAGATGAGATAGCGACAAGCCATTTATCTGACTCAGAGAGGCAAAATTCAAACGTCTCCTACGTTGTTCTTTCTCTTTCGCACACTCAATTTAATGCCTGGTTTCCAAGCTTCGAAAGTTTCTTTTCGTTCACACGAAAAGTTCTGCATTA
This sequence comes from Oculina patagonica, assembly GCF_052425735.1. NCBI lineage: Eukaryota > Metazoa > Cnidaria > Anthozoa > Scleractinia > Oculinidae > Oculina > Oculina patagonica. The sequence goes on from NC_135763.1 coordinate 8,570,615, forward strand.
TACTGACTTGAACAAAACTACACAGGTCAAAAACTAGCGAAAAAAACCGCACCATGTTAGAACTAACTTTATCGCTAAAAATATTAATCGGTACAACAAATTGTTCAGGTCTTCAGTTCTTATTTTGAAATTTGTGCATGACCGGCAAACCGAAACTTTGTGCGGACAAATTGTCATCTTGGCCGGACATTGTCCGTTGACCGGCCGTTATTTTGAGCCCTGTTATTCTCATTACCTGTCTTCTTGAGAATGTATTGATGGTGTAAGGATAAGATAGATGTAAATGAGCCTTTCAAGATGTGCAACTGTGTGCCTTTAGTTGTTTTAGAAAAATATGGCCGTTTTGATATCGCATCCCGTTTAAGGCCAAAGAATATAAAGATCAAAATTGTAAAATTTAATTCCTACAGATGTTTCTTGTGGCTAAAAGAATGCTTACAGTAAGTCAGAGTAAGAGACTGTGAGACCAGTGGAAGAAAAACAAGTCATTTACTAAAAGGGGTCATAAAACATGTGTCATCAATAGGAGCAAGGTTTGAAAAAATAATAGATTGCATATTTTTGGATCCTCCCACGAGAGTCTCAGACAACACTGGTGTGTTCTGAGAGAAATAGAGGAAATGTAGGCAAAGTTTTCGTTTCAGAAAAGTGTTTTAGCCGATCTCATTTTGATCAACTTGAAGCAAGCTTTAAATCTTCTGCTAACATTCCAGATTTGTTTATCTGAGTCTTGACAACACTCTTGCTAAAATTAAGCGCATATTGCTATTGACTATACTGAAATTTCTTGATAGCATTTTGGGCAACTTTCCCCTATCTTTTGGTTAATTCTCTCAAACTTTTCACAGGTCAAGAGCTAATAATCTTGACTTGAAAAGGTAATGGGAAATAGAGTTTTACTTCATAGAGAGGTAAAGGTGTAGCGCATTTTGCACCTTGTAACAGATTCTTTATTATACTGCTGTGCATTCCTTTACCCGTAAAGCTGTGTTTATTTTTAGAAATTTAGTCCAAAGAGTAAATACTGATATCGAGAAGAGAAACGTAATCAGAAAGGCAGTTAGTAGTGACTGCAAGTAAGATTGAAACAAATGTTGCGCATGCAGTCAGCACAGAACCCCTGCAAATAAGCATGTGAATTTTTAGGTAGAGATAATGTTGGAACTAACTTGAAGCTTTGATGTAACGAAAGCCTGTTGTAATAGGCTGTTTAGTGCAGCGGATAAATAGATTTAACAATGAGTAATGACTAAAGTTAAAGTCTGTGTCTGAGCCAAGTGGCCCATACAGCCAGAGCTTATCCCAGTTACTGTAGCATTAAGTGACTAGGAGTATTGCTACTCCCCCCTTGATGGGATGCTAGTCCATCGCAGGGTTGCCCCCCAGCAGTTAATTCGCCGGTACCCATTTATTTACCTGGGTGGAGAGAGGCACTGTGAGAGTAAAGTGTCTTACCCAAGAACACAACGCAGCACCCCAGACCAGGCCTCGAACCCGGGCCGTTCGACTCGGAGTCGAGCGTGCTAAGCATTAGGCCACCGCGCCTCCCAAGCAACTAAAAGCAAGAACTAATTAACATGGTAAAAGTGAGGAAAGGATATGTTAAGTTTACCAATTCTAACTTAATGGTCATTGTTTCAGTGGTGAATAGAAAGTCAGGTTTTGCACGGTTTTCGCTGCGTGCAGTTTTATATTAAACATTTCATTTTGTGTTAATACTGCAAAATGGTAACATCCAGTCAGTAGTTCACTCATTGATGGACTCTTTAACCAATCAAAACGCTTGACGCCTCTTTCAGCCAATCACAAGAAGCGACGAGACAAAAAGGAAGCTACCCGTGTCTCGCGAGGCGCGTGGGCCCCCTGACATCACCCAGGTGCCCAAGGGGAAAGTAACAAATGTTCAGTTATCGGAACTGTTTGCCAAAAGACTGGAGGACCCCGACACATGGACGGATGAGAAACTGGCTAAATATTATCAACTCGACCAGGAAGCTTTGTCTGCGGTTTTGAAGTACTTTAGTGACTACGCAATTGTTAAGAAGAGAAACTTACCTAGGCCCGAGGAGCCGACGTTTCTTGGTTGATATGGACGTATATCCGCTGCGGCCGGCAAATATGGCGTGATGTCGCATGGCAAGGAAATAATTTACGGTGTCAAATGATTGGTTAACAGCGTAATACGTTTATCGGTTCCTTGAGAAAGACAACGTTATATGCGGAAACTTTTTTATCGATGCAAATTTTAGTTCTCTTCTGTTTGACTGATTAACATTCGACTGCGTTTGGATGGTAAAAAAGAAAGGTTGAATCGGTGAGGGAATGTTCGAGTGCGAATAATGGTGAAAAATATCTGTACTCAGTTAAATTTGGTGGCAATCGCTAAGATCCAAAGACTTTATTGTAAACTAACTTTCTTCACTACATCAACTGTGTGAATACAGAAACTTCCACATACAGCCGGTTATCTTCGCGGGAAAAGAACATATTCTCTGTTCCTTTGACTTTGTGATGCCCAATATTTTGAGAACTTCGAACCGGATAAAATAAAAGTCCATCTTTGAATGAGGACCAAACTTCCTTTCGAACGAATAAAGGCGAGAAATCAAAAGACCCTGAAAAACGACGATGCTTAAAAGGACCCGACGATATCGTTTCCTTGATATATGCTGGTATATGATATATGTCCCCCCCCCCTCCCACCCCGCCCCAACGCACACAACGACCTCGCCCAGCGCTCGAAACCGGGGGAAAGGAGAGTTCGCGTTCTCTTCTTTTTTCGCCCTTGAACACCCCTTCTCCCTTCTTCAATCTTTAAGCCTTGTCAGACCTTCCGGTATCAGGCATGTTGGGTGGTGGAATCGCATTACAAGTATCCGTGAAATTCGCCTTTTTTAAAGAATAGAAAAAAACCATTACAGCCATTTTTAGGTAGAGCTATAACTTACAGTAAGTAAAAAGGGAAATAAATTCTGGCATCCTGGCTATTATCCGCTTAAAGGCGAAGTATCACGGGGATTTTGACGTGTAACTTCAAAAGTTAAAGATCTTTTCAGTGTTAACAGAAACTTTAAATAATGGTCCAGGTTCGTTATAAATTACCATCTAGTGTACTAAAACTGCGACGAGTGTCTCTGGCTATGGGCGGAAAGGGTCGAACTGAATTTAAACTTGAAAAATTCCGGGGGAAGCTTTCAAGTTCTCGCTAAGTTTTCGCCCTTTTTTTTCCAAAATCGTTACGCTATAAACGATCACGATTTGTTCTTTTTTTTCACGGATTCGGTTGCTATCTTCCTCCTGGTGTTCTAGGATTATATTCTAAACAAATAGAGGTAATACACCACAGTTTCGACGGAAAACAATAAAGGGCGTCGTCCACTTAATACAGGTTCACTGTATTAAAACAAAATCTAACGCGATATAAGTTAAATGCGTTTTGAGTATGACTTCACACATTTAACTTTTCTTTTGATGTCCCGGCATTACAAGTCCATTATTATTAATTGGTTTCAAGCAGTTGCGCAATAAGCTGTCTGATCTGTCTTGTTAATTTTCTGTACGTGAGAAAATCTTTTCCAAGCAATTTATAGCATTTTGTTGTGTTTCCAAAATATTTCCTGGTGGTAATTTTCACCGTCACGTTCGTGCAGGTAGATAAGGCATGTATTTTGATGGCTTATTAAACAATTTGCAGGATCAAAACCTGGCTGATCGTGGCTTACCGGCATGTCTGGAATGAACCGATGATGTTGTTGATTCAAGACTAAAATGATTTAACGTTCCATTGATATTGTACTAAGTTAATACACGAGAATCTCTTACAACTGTGGCTGGAAGTTGAATTTTCTCTGAATAGAGTTCTCCTGCTTAAAGTATCAAAAAACAATTTTTTACGCTAAAAAATTAAACCTACACTTGACGGAAAGAAGTCATTTTCCGTTAACACTCCGAAATTGGTTATTTTTAGCTAGAAGGAAAAATGAAAAACAAATAGTTAAGTCGTAAACCAGACTAGTTATTAGGTATTTGTGTGTCTGAGATCAGTATTATTTTTAGCTTCTAAATAAATATTTTAAAGGAATTTAACTTTAAATACTTTGCTCAAAGGTATGTAAGGCGGATATTGGTAATTAAGTGGTCCTGACTGTCACTCAGACGAGAAGACTCCGAGTCTCTTTCTCTTTGAAGATTAAGATAATAGATAGGAATAGGAATAATTTAAAGAAAAAACGTGTCGCCAAGAGAGTGGAGCTCTTGTCAGGAAATTTAGATGACAGAGCGCGTGCATTTATAATCACTTATCTGCTTGCAAGTGCGGGTTTTTTTTTTGGCAAACTTTCTCCGAAGCCCTCGAAAAGTTTTCAAGTATCAATCAAAACTGGCACGAGCTTTTGAGAGCACGCCGGAATTCGAACGTTTTCACGTCATCACCGTTAGCACTGCTCCATGATATGCCATGTTCCTTTGCAACACCGCTGATGAAAATAGAAATGACCTCGGGCTCGGTCCGACCAACAAAACTGAGAGTTCATCTTCTTAGCGATTTATCCGCAGCATGCATGGTATATGTTAAAACCGTGCTTATTTGACGAATTTTGTAACAGGAAGGCATTCCAGTAAGTTAATTATCTGATAAAAAGAACTCCTGTCTTTGGCACGTTCCCTTTTGACCCTTCCTTCCTAACTCTAAACCGCAAGCGATAGAAATCAGTTAAGTTGATATAATTATTTTTGCTCAATATCACTCAATTATTCAGACAAGCGGGTCATAAAAATAAGTGAACTTATCTCTAAAAGAAAATGTGCTCAAATTTAAAGCAAATTCGCCTGTGGCTATTACGGCACTTGTACTGGACGTGTATTTTAATATTTTAAAGGAAACACGAGTTTTGCGCCCAATTTGCCTTGTTTGGCGGTTTGGTTTTGTATACATGCCAAATTTAACTCAATTTAATAGTATTCCGCAGCAATCATGGCATTTGTTACCCTGGATGGCTAGCGCTTTGCCGCTCACAGATGGCGGATTCCCCTCAAAAAATGGGAAATAACTCCCGGGTAGGCATTATTAGAATCTTGGTTGTTTACGAAAGTTCTTTAATAGGGCGACATTCCACTAACTATTTGATAAAACGACCGTTTGCTTTTGGCGTGTTAGCCTTTGACCCTTTCATTCTAACCCTTAACCACAGTAATAAAATCAGCATATAATCTCAGCTAATAATATCGTTTATTATCTCAGACGAGTGACTCTCGAAAAAAGATAATGTTCTCAATTTCAGTTGTTCTAGAAAAGCGAGATCGCGCCCTATTTTAACATGGGCTCTGGCATATTACATGTGGCCTCTACCACAACGGTGAGATCAAAAATCGTTGATCTGTGATAGCAATTACAAAATCAACATCATAAACTCATTGCACACAAGTACACGCTTTAATGTCTCGTGTTCTCTTCACCGCGAAAGTCCATGTCTCGCAGGATTGGAGCCCTCGCAGCGTTGGGACGTCACGCAAGCGTTGCGTGACGTCCCAAAAAGCGGCTGCGAAGGAGACTAAGGATCTGGCGACTTTTTCCTTTCTCGCTCGCGTGGTAGCAGGTGAGCTGGCTCCTCGTGGGGCGCGCGCGGTTTCGCCTCGCGCGGCATCGCGTGACAAATACTGCCCGCGACGCTGTACGCTCGCATACATCGTTATCACAGCATCTTCTAGCAAAAATAACACAAGCGATGTTTGAATTGGAAGGAAGTTAAATAATCTTTTGTAACAATAATCTGTTTACGCCCTCTCCTGATTAAGTCAAATACCTATCTTGCCCTTCCCTATCCGTTAAACTTGGGAACGGGAAATTAGATGACTGGTAGTTGCCGGAGGCGTTTAAGTCTGTTTGTCTTTGCGTTAAATCATTTAACTGCGCCATAGCGAGCTATTAGACAAGAAAATCAATGCATTTGTTTCACCGGAAGTGCTGTGTACGCAAAGGGAAGACTGAAAGTTCCATGCACTTCCGTTTTCCTTTCTTCTCGAAACAGACTTCCGTTTTGTGGCTTTTGCTATGTTCACAATTTTCTGTTTCGGGAAGTGAGTGCTGAAAGTAGTTCGTGCGCTTTTGGGGAGGTGGTTAGTTTGTTCTCACTTTTGAACAATTTCTAATTTGCAGAAGTTGATTTACTAATTTTTGAACAAATATTAAATCCTTATTCAGAGCGTACTTATAAGTTTTTTTTGTGTAAACTATGATAGAATTGCGAGGGTGTACTCAGTGATCAACAAAATAACCTTTGAACAACTAAGAAAGGCACAAATTCATTCTACAAAGTGTGAATAAAATGGAATTAATTATTTATAATCGATTTTCGTCTAAGCAACACTGTCAAACTTGAAAACGTCGGCCCAACTTTTTAAAAGTTTTAGGCTACCACTGCCCTATTCGCCAGTAGCCAAAACACCTTTTGGCAATTTTCATGACTAGTACAGTACATTTTAGCAATGCTAGGCCACTATTTGTGGATTTGCAATTAATACCAACACCTTCATTGCATTATCAAGTAGCACTAAATCATGGTGACGCTGTACATTTAAGCATAAAAGAAGCGGATTGAACTATCAGAATAGGTTCGAAACCACAAAGCACTGCTTTTCAACAATGAGTGGTTCGGAACAAAAGTCTTGACCTTCCGTTATGAAACTGAAACGAGACGTATTGCCCGCGGTGAAGGTAATTTATGTTAGGTATTTACCAGTGGTATGCATATCCACAGACTATTAAAACCACATATTTGTGAATTCAACTCAAACGAAGGTCAAGTTATTTATGGCTTTGTTTACTTATACTGTAGTCTAGATTTTTCGAGGTATTCATTGAATGATGAAAAATGTCAATTACATTGAACGTACATTAACAAGACATGACCCTGAATGTCTGAGCAGCTTTTAACAAACTTATCATTTCTCTTTGCTTGCATTTCTTAAAACTTTCTAGTTTTTCCACCTTTTTGGGCATTTTGCTTCTAATTTGGAACGGGCTTTGTACATAGTTGGCTAACTGGGTTGTCTAAAATGGTACTAGCCAAGAAAACACCCACAGAGGTTAAAGGAAACCCTGTTTGTCCCTCTGATATTTTAAATTGAATGAGCTTGGTTTTTTTTCAAAATATCGAGTCAAAAGGCTTTAGGCATGGTGAAATGAATTCCACTTGCTGGTATAAATCTTATTGCGAGAATTATAAAACCATCTTTCACTTATAAATAAAGATTATTACCCCAACAGGCAGGATATTGGCCAAGTCATTTAAAGTTTGCGTGTTCTGTCCGAGAAGAACTAATTCAGTCTACTTCATGGGTCCTTTCAGTACGTTTGATAAATATATTTCAACATATCAGGTTTTGGTCTCCTGCCTTGCTGGACACGCAGGATTTTGTGCTTGTCACGCAATCTTTCCTCAGAGATGGCGTGACCAGCTGAAAGGCAGGACACCAATACTTGATATGTTGAAATAGTATTTTATTTCGTTCAGTGTCAAAATTCTCCATATTTTTTCTAATAATTTAATTCAGTTTTTGAATCAAACACTTCTCCCTGATCAGATTCTTTACTCTCAGGACTAACTTTTTGGAATTCAGCTATGAAGGTGATGAGAAGTTAGGATGTCCCCCTGCTTACCCTCCCCATCTCCCCCCACCACCCATGGTAAATACGCTCCCAAGGTAGGTGACTGTCAACTATCTGATTTCTGATTGGCTAACACAGGGGGCAAATTTAATTACTTTTTGGTACAGGTAAAAGCACAATTAAGTCTATATATATATCAGTAATAAACTGCATTTCCCAGTATGGCATGACAAGGGCTGTTTTGCAGATCCCCTTGCTGATTCCCAAAAATTTGCTGGTACCTGTTTATACACCTGGGAAGGAGAGGGGTCCCAGGAGAGAAAAGTGTCCTGCCCAAGAACAAAACAAAGTCATATCCAAAATAAGAACAACAAATTATACAATAAACTTTCTTTCTTTTCTCAACAATTTATTTTCCTTTCTCTTCTCTTTTGCTATCACGAGTATAGGAAACTTTTTTTCTTGGAAAACTCAAATGTGTTATAAATTAAAACTATACACAAACCTTTGAGTAAGAACTGTATCACTTAACTTTAATAACTTTAATAATATATTTCTCCTTGAGAAATAGTCATTTCAAATATCATGTGACATATGTTCCTTCCACCTTCAGAGGTACAAAAGCTAGAGAAATGTAAAACTTCCTCTTAAAAATGTCTCGAGTGTTTTACATAAAAGTTTATTTTTCAATAGGCACGCAATGCGTGATAAACTTTCCTTGATATAATTGAAAATCTTTCTTGTTGCTTATACAAATTTACTATTGTAGGACAAAAGAAGTAGTAGTGTAGCCACGAAACTGAATAAGCTGCATTAAGTGTGGTGCTTGTATGCCCCAATGGGCCCGAGACGTAGCAGCACACGAGAATATTTGCTGCTGGCTTACGACTGCAAACAATTCAAACTCAACTTTACGTGCGGGTCATACTGGCAGTTTTTCAGGCAACATTGTCAGCAGTGTCAAATGGTGGCATGCAAGAACCACACTTAACTGCAAACATCCAACTAGTTTACACATTTGTTTCTGTAACTACAAGAAAATTTGACTAAGCATCTCCGGTAATGCTGTCAAAGGAGAAAATTTGAGAAATAAAGGAGAAAGAAGCATATTACAATGCAAACTTTGTAGGATTTCTAATAAATAAAAACATTTAGGTTAACAAGAAACCATTTAGGAAAAAGAATCAACTTTCAGTAATGGTAAGGTTAATTGCAAACTCTAACTGCGCCAAAATTTGCACATTCCCTTCCATTGCACAAGACCACTAACTTGAACACTAATGTACCAATTACTTTTACATCTACATATAATAACACTGCACAGATTTGAGCTATTAAACATACACTGGTTCCTTGCTAGTGTCACTGCCGCTGTCGTCAGATGAATATCTTCGTGCAACATAAGTGTTTCCACCATCATCATTGAAAAACCTTCTAAATGTGAACTCATAGAATGCATGCTCAGGATGTCGGCCCTGTTTGGGCGGTGCTGCCTCACTCTCGACAGAAGCAGCTTCCTCATCACTACTCATCCTTTCTGATTCATCGACTGGGTCAAAGTTTGACGTGTCAGTTGGGGAAGAGATCTGTGGTCGATATGGTGCTTGCATGCGGCGCACACCATAACCCCAGTCCACATTGGCAAAGAAGGGATGGTTTTTTATTTCTTCAATTCCATTGGCCCCAAGCCTTTTGTCTGGGCTCGTGCACAGCCTCAAGATTAAGTCCCTGGCCTCACGACTCAGTTGGGCTTGCTTGGGAATGTGCAATGTTGTTTCCCAATTGATGACCTATAAACACAGTAAAATTTTACAAACGTTAAGTACTACTTATTTGATATATCAGATATAAAACAAGGAAACACTACTACACATAACACTCCCATGCACATACTAAACTTCTCAATAAGAGATTTAAAATCCAACCTGGTTTTTTTGTGTGTGTCAAAATTCTTTCTTTGAATCAAGCTTGCTTTTGGTGGCAGTGTTGATATATTTTGTGAGTAGGGCAAAATACCATAAAATGACAGTTATAAGCCCCCCCCCCCCTCCCCAGTCTTATGGAGTGGGGTTGGGAGAGCTGCTAACGAAAAAGATGTTCCACATCACAGAACATTGCCCTTTGCTACCACTGAAAGATCAAAAGAGGGATTTTCCTACCTTTAGTTGAGTGTCCGCAGGAGTCGAGGCAAGAAACGGGGGGTGCCCAACAAGCATCTCATACATGATTACTCCAACAGACCACCAATCACATAGGTGAGTGTAGCCACTCCTTTGCAACACCTCTGGTGCAATGTAGTTGGGTGTTCCCACTAAGGAATGCGCAAGACTTCTCATGTGCTTTCGGAAGTGACGCTTTTCCAATGGCTTCATTTCCAAAAGCGACCTCTGTATCAGTTGCTCATTCCATTCAGAAGGAAGATCCCATGGGAGCATGCCATACTCCATGCTCGGCTGGTGCTCATGACCGTCTTTCTCATAATACTTGCTGTCATGGGTCCAACGGAAACCAGTGCAAAGCCCAAAGTCTGTCAGCTTAATGTGACCGTCCTTGTCAATCAACACATTGTCCGGTTTGATGTCACGGTGGACAAATCCCATTCGGTGTACCGACTCAATTGCTAGCACCAGTTCCGCAATGTAGAATCTTGCCAGATCCTCAGGGAAGATTTCAATTTTAATCAAAAGACTCATCAAGTCTCCACCTGGAATGTAGTCCATCACAAAATACAAGAATTTGTCATCTTGGAATGAGTAGTACAACTTGACAACCCATTCATTGTCTGCTTCTGCGAGAATGTCCCTTTCAGCTTTAACATGAGCTACCTGGTTTCGTTTCAAAACCTCAGTCTTCCGTAGGATTTTCATGGCATACAACACGTTTGTGTCTATTTTTCGGACAAGCCAGACTTCTCCGAATGCACCAGTCCCGATTTTGTTTATTTTTTCAAACATTGTTATATCCATTTTTGATCGCTTTAAGCGAATGTGGTTGGTCTCTTTCTGTACTAAGATTTGTCGCATTTGATTCCTTGCATCTTGAGAAAGTCCAACCTTCTGCATTTCTTCTTCTAACTGTACACGTCTCTTATGTCTTTCCTCTGTGCCCTTCATTAAATTTTCAAAGTGCTGTTCTAAGTAAAATTTTGCCGCTGCAGGCGGACATTTCTTTAGTTTAGAGTTTTTCTCTTTGAATTGCCGATATCGTTCTCCAGGAGTAAGCGTTTCCATATCTGACTCCGACATTTGGTCATCATCCTCAGTTGATGGGATTCTGTTCTCCTGAGCATCCATGTTTGGAATTGGAGGTCGTTTACGCGAATTAGGAGAGTCAAGACGATAAACAACTGTTCCAGTTGTATTTGTCACCTTTGTTGGACCCTCAATAGTAAATGATGAGTCTGACAAAGGTGATGGGGGTCCACTGTCATTATGTGAACTAGACCATGGCATTTCATCACTGATTGATCCTGAGTTTGACGATGTTTCTGTGTTCCAGGAGTGCCTCCAGTGTTCTGGAGGAGGAGGTACTGGTGATCGCGACGAAGCACGAGGAATATGATTCAACCAGTTGGTGTTCTCTGACATGCTAACATCCGAACACCCCAGTGGCCTTCTTGCTACGGGAGCATACGCAGGTGGTGGATGGAGAGTCGGGTCAAATGACTGGACAAAGTGCGGCACTGGAGCCTGCGAAGCACTTGGCACAGGAGAGTGACATAAAATGTCACTGTGTGCGCCCTGGACAACAGTTGGGTGTTGAGGTGAAGCTTGATAAAATTGTCCCTGATTTGACGGTTTAACACTTCCAGAAGAATTAGGTGGAAAGTTAGTCTGAACGAGTATGTTGAAGGACATGGCATTTGCCCCAGTTGCTGGCGTTGCTGCCATTCTTCCCCCTTGAAAGTTCTCAGCAGTGGAATTGTTTCCAGTTAATGTAAGATTTGCTGTAACATGAAACTGAGGAGGTGGTGGATTTCCACCAACATTGTTAACAAATTGTGTTTGATTTTGATTGATGCTTTGCACCGGTTTTGCACTGGGTGCAGCCACAGGCTTCCAACCAAGCTGCATATTTGAAGGAGGTCGCTCCACAAATCTTTGCTGAGGAGGCGCTGGCATGCGAGCTCCTTGCCAAGGTTGCGGGGCAGCTAGTCCAGGGTTATTTGACCTTTGGACGCGCCATTCAGCCCTTGTATGCTCTGCTGTAGGTGCTCCAACACTTGCCTGTGCACTTGCAACTGGGAGACTCATGGGAGACTCTGCTCGTTTAGGACTGTTAAGTGATTCTTCCGAGCCCTTCCATGACATCCGATGGACTGCCGCATTATAAGGAGGAGGGAGCGGGGTACGACTATTGCTTGATGTATTTGAACCGAAATTTACTCTGTTATAGCCGTGTGTTGTTGCCAACTGAGCAATAAGTTCTAGTGACTCCTCCATAGGCCTGTTAGCAGTCAATCTCATGGCCTCTGTCGCCGACTCCTGAAATAAGAATCACACAGCACTGTTATATTTACGTTATGTGGAATAAAGAAATGAAATCAACCCAGGAAAATAAGAACGGAAAACATGTGTTATATGGCATAACGCGGGTTTCAATCAACAGCTCAACATCCAAGATTTTTCGGGATTTCAAAAATGTCCCGTAATTTGATATTCAATCATCAATTTTTTTTGGCAGCTATTTAAAGCTGAAGCATAAATTATGAGTCTTCAGATAATGAAACCTCAAGGCTGAATGCCTTGTTTTAGATGTTCTCTTTAAATTCCAACGATGCTGCTTTTACATCCGAAAAGATTAGAACGTTTCGCTTGGGAACGCACGATCTCCATTTCTCACGTGCATTCGGCTCGTGAGTCAAAGGAATGCATGCGCGCAACGATAGCTATTCAAAGCTCATTCAATGCAAAAAATAAAAGCCAGAAATCGCAAAGAATCTGTTGGAGCCAGGCCTTTGACCCGTGTTTCCGGGCAAAGTACATTCATACTCTGAAGCAAAGTCGCCATTTGGCACAAAGTTGAAATGCTTGAGATAATGAAAGGCAGCGGATGTTGTAATATAACACGAAATCTACTGCACCGGCGACAAAAAACACGGGCAAACGGGCGGAAAATCGCGTTCTTTTTCCCTGTCGAGAAGCTCATTTATCAACCCTTCAAAATATGGAAAAGGCGTCCCAAAAATACATCTGTTGCATATTGAACGATGGCAGGAAAATCGACGTAATGAGAAACAATAGGAACCCCTCTTGTGTATTCTATGCAGAGGTAAATATACGAGATACGGCATGAATTTATCGCTGTAAACTCGCGGATGAAAACCGAACTTAGTAAACATGTTGCAGCGATGCCATCGTACATATGCAACAGTGAAATGCAACATCAAAGAATGTAGGCAACTAGCGAGCTTTTGCAATAAACGCGTGTTAAATACAACGTTCAGTTTTACATACCTCGTCCAACCCCATAGCCTTGAGTTGACTCAAAAAGTGTTTGTTGATGGACTCTCCGCTCTCCGAACAAGAGGAATAGCCGGACTCTGTGGTCTCGAAAGGTTTTAAACTGCTCCTGATCTCAGCCAAAGCTCTCGCAGTACTTATCCGGCGATTTGGATTTTGTCCCATGGATCTAGATGCGTTTGATTGCGACGCCGTTTCTGCAACGGTCGCCACATTCGACCCTGAAGTGGCCGATTGTTGTGAAATTCTAGTTGCTTCTTGTCTTTGCTCAGGTTGCCTACTCAGATGCCTCAAACTTTGCTTTATATCTCGAAGCATAAGCTGACTATTGCCAACATACGCTATTCGCCTAGCGGCCGGTTCTCCTTCCCGTTCCGCCATTTTAGTTGAAGTTTGTGTATGTTTCATCAATGTTTTCTTTGTGATCGCAGATTTGCGATGCGATGAATTCAAGTCGACCGACAATCAACCACTGTGTGGATGGCCTTATCTCGGCAGATCCCAAAATAAAGTCTTGCAAGAACCCGACCCTTCAGCGATGAAATTATCTCCGTTGATAACTCGCCAGCTCGAGATTCTCAAATTCCATTGTCGAATAAGTAAGAATACAGTTTCACGCTGTCCACTTCGCTACTGGAATATCGCTGTTCAATCGTAATTCGTAGTCCCAGACGCTCGCTTGTCTGTGAAGGCTAAGCGAAAATAAAATATCACCTCAATGAAGCTTGGGCCGCGTTGAAACTACTCTGTTGAAGTTGAGACGTCTTGCTCACGCAATTGGATATTTGACATTCCACACATCAAAGATATCACCTCACTCACAAGTTATTACGACCAAAAATACACTTCCGATCCGCGGTGGCAGAATGCGGAGAATCTCTAGCTATATTTTTCCTCCAAGTTGAATCCCTGCGTTTCTCGCCGGTCGTGCACGATTTCCAAAACCTACGAGAAATGGAGAAATAGTTGAAAGTCCGTGATAAAGGACAGACAGATTAGCTTGACAAAATTTATTGTTTGCCGTGCGAAAGAATTAGAAAATGACATAGTCCACCCCCTTAGACATAAAATTAACTTAATTGACACATAGCGATCGTGCCTGTCTGAATCGTTGTATGATTGGTTGACGGTTGCTATGGCAACCTGACGAGGTCAACAGACACCATTGAGGTTAATAAATATCAGTGTCGCCTGGTAAATTATATGATGCGGTTTAATTTGAAGTATTTTTTTCTGTATTTTCAGCGAATCAATTTGAACGCGTGTACGCGCTTGTTTCTCCTAATTCCATATTACTTCTTTGTTTGTTCACGTTTTGTGAATAAATCAATTTCCCCAGAGGATGCGATCCTCAAGAGAAAATGCTAGACAAAACCGCGAATATGCAATTTTGAAGAGCGCTATATACCACGACATTCCAATATAATGAATAACATCACAAATTTATTCACGAAATGTTGCTTGAATGCCTTTCGGAAGTGAACCACAAAACGGCTCTCAAAAGTGGCCCTTCTCATTTAACAACGATCCAAAACTTCTTTGAACTATAAATCAACATTTTAAACTGAACTGATTGCTTTTTTAAGCCAATTTTCCGAGAGCAATAGGAAGTCTATATTCTCGGAGAACCATGTCTGGCAAATCACGAGAGCTTTCCGCATTGCTTTGAGTGAGTCGACATTTCCGGAAACGTACAAGTTTTTGTGGTCGTTTCGCTTCCGGCTAAGTGCTAGGGGAACTGAGGGATAAACTGGTTAAAAAACCTGTCTCGGACAAAGTTGAAGCTATTAAATGTTATGGACTAACATAGCGTGTTACAGAAAGATAAGGTTAACTGACTTGTTTTTTTTAGTTGGCCAAAATTGACGCGTTTTAACAAAACGAATGTGTTCGCGCCATAATGCCACACATGAAGATCAAAAGAAACTGACGATGTTCCCCAGTCACGCGAGGCAAAACCAAAAACCACGTGTGGACAATTGAACAAAATAATTGTAAATTATGTGAATCTCTTTCTTACAAACTTTCGTTTTCTCGGAAGTCTCATTCACTAAAACAACCGTAAAAAACCGTCAAGAGACAAATTTGGAAAAGATCAGTCTGTTTACCCCTTCGCGAGATTGCAAGTGCACCGCGGGCGCTCATCTCATGCCGAATATAGCTGTCTCTTTTTTAATTCTCGCGTAAAAAGGCAACAAACAGTTTCGGCTTAGAATATAAAAAAAGAGAAACGATTGATAATCAAATCAAGGTGGATAGTTTTTACCTGAGCTGGTTAAGAAGATTTTCTCCCGGCGTGCGGCTGATCCAATTTTCGGCTAAGCTCGAGTACTGCTATGAATGCAGTGAAGTGTTTTTAAAACGGTTATTCACGCATCATGTAATCTTGCGAAAACCTGCGGTTGCTTGTATATACGCAAAACGTCCATATAAAGTAGAGGTCTCGTTGTCAGGAAGTTGGTATTGTCGTCGTGAAGGCAGGGAGCGTATTCTTATGATCGCATGTGACAATGAACTCGCGTAGGCGATCCGTCCGATGAATTCACAACACTTCGCTACGCGTATACAACATCGACAAGGCTGTTTTGAATTGTTTTGAAAGGGAATTAGACTCTATTGACGTCAAAGACTGTAGTAAAAAACACATAGGAGTACCGTTTAACTATGTGATAACATCGCTAAACAAATCATTGTGGATTTATGTTGATTTAGGTGTTTTCAGGGCGTTGCATATTGACGTCACACTCGAGGGCGCGAGACAAGTGAACAATACACGCTACAAAGAGGGCACAAAAACAAAATATATGCTTGCTCAGATCAGATGATCTGCTTGATTGGATTAAAGTCAAAAATTCTGCGAGTTATTTACGTTAAAGCTGTGACGGAGTGCAAGAACGCGCCCCTTCTTTCAAACGCGCATGGATCAGAATGAACAATTCCAAAAAAGAAATGTTTAAATTCGAACCCTTTTACGGCTGTTTTCGAGACATACTGAAATCTAGCCAAGTGATATTTACATAATAAAAGGCAAGATCTTGTCTGTTTTGTATACGATTTCAGTAACAATAACGCATCAAGTGTGATTACTGACCCGAGCGAAAAAAGAGGCATTAAACATATCAGAAAAGAAAACATTAGAATGGCTATTTTTGGCGATTATTCCTGATAACAATCGACTTGATTGACAGGCGCAGGTAAGGTTGATTGTTACCTCTTCAGCTTTGTCCAAAGCTCGATACTTTTTAATTTTTGTTTCCTTTTTTAGCTTTAGAATCTGGTAATACATTAAGTCAATAGCTCCTAGTTGTTAATTGTAAGCAAACCGTTTAATTTTATCCCATTAATTTTCATAAGCTTGGACATTCAATGTCTGTATATCAATGAAAGCACCGTTTTGAGTAGAAAGTTCTAGGCTTTCGAATTTTTATCTATCTTATTGGCGTGTCTAAATATATCCATTGCAATCAGATCAAGGCTTGAAAGAATTTTATATATAGAAGGGTTTCGGTAATTTCAAATCTAACTGGGAGCCGGTTTAAGTCACGTGAAAGTGGGGGCACTCGCGCGCCGTGAGAACAAAGTCTATTTATAGAAGTTGTTCCGCAGCATGCTGATTTGACTGAGGGAGGGAAGGCCTATTTAGGCAACAAACCATAACGCCCATTCATTAAGTGGCCGCAGAGTAAAAATAGGTCATAACAAACGGCGGTTGCTCCAGGTTGTGATATCTAACAGCTACTTACGTACTTAAAGCGTCAGGGACGATTTCGTCAAATAATTAAGCTGTGCATTTACATGTGCAGCCCTGTTTAAAGAGTCGAAACGCCCTGTCTGTTATTTCGCAACCTTCTCTTTTTGTAAAACAAAATTGTTATGAAGAAAAAGGAAACATTTTCCATGTTTATGTGGAGTTGTTTGTAGAAACACAAGTCGTATTGTATAAAACACTCGCCAACGTCTCGAGTTCTGCAGTTGCATCGACTTCTATCTAATTTAATACTTTCATAACTGTTTCTACAAGAAAAACGGGCATTTTTTCCTTTAGAAAATTAATAACTCATAGGAAACTTTTCCGTTTTAAGGATTAACTCGGCTTTCAGCTAAAGCGAGCTATTCAGTCTCGGCTATTTTCTCAGTTCTTTAGTGCACTGGCCAACAGGCGGATATCCGATCACTAGGCAGTTGTAAACCCCCTCAAAACCACTTAACCACATGTACGCTACGTACGAGGTTGTATGGTTCGGTCAGAGCTTATTTTAGGAATGACTAGCTGGCTGGCCGGAAGTCCAATCCAGTTAGCTAAAAAAAAATTCTCGCAGTCTGGCAACTAGTTGACTTATAGCATGGCTGGGTGAGAGACAGCTCAAATAACTTTGTTTCTTTGATATGACAGGTCTCTACAAAGATATTCCAAAATCAGTAAACTTGGCTGATGGAATTCTTCATTGCTGTCAGATTCACATAACAGACAACTCCCCCGGCAAATGAGAGAACGGCTTTTTGTTTTTTTGTTTTTTTTTTCTCGTAACCACTGTAAAATTTTAATTACGTGTATATGAAGTCAAGCATCATAGTGAAATAGCCAGTTTCTAATTAAAATGATATTAAAATAAGCGTTTTGAACGATTCTCTTGGATGACCTTCAAGAGAACGGGCAAATGGTTTAATCTTATTTCTCAGTTACATCAAACAATGATCCATGACCGCGCAAAACGAATAATAATCGATCAACCCGAATCTGTAAACTGCGAGATAATCAAACCGGCGACTTCAGATGACATAATTTCCGTTTTAGATTTTTCTGATGTTTATAATAGTTTTGAGATTTTTTTTTTTAGGGGGGGGGGGGGTCCTTCGACATCATCTGGGGTAGGGAGGTGCGGCCCGGCCTCCTAAACCCCGATCCTGTTAGTAAGACTCGAACCTCTGTTTTTCCTACCCTGTTTAAGACAGAATGTCAATTTTTGATACCCCGTCTAAGTCATAAACAAGTACCTCACTGGCTTTTTTGAATCGCGAAATAAGCTAAGTATCAATGCCGAAATCAACGTAAGTCAGCAATACGGAAAAATTTGTGGAAATTTGGCTTCTGGCTAAGTTTGTATAAATTTACACCTCAGCAGACATTTAAGCCTATCCTGTTTGACATTGGTCCATGTAAAGATACCCTGTTTAAGACAAAAAGGGGTGAAATATATACCCCGTTCAAGACAAAAAAGCCTGAAAACCACGTCCCCGTTAAGCCCTTATATTAAAGGGAGTACCCTTCCCCCCGGGGGAAAATGTCCGGTTTATGATACTGAAAGATGTCTATTGTTATCGCGGTCAGCTAAAGGCAAGTGTTTGAGGTAAATATAGATTTTTAAGGGTCTGCTAAGCCCAAAGTCTAAGAGTAATACAACGGAATGAATTTAAGGTGACGTGTTCATGACACCATAATTGCTTTAATGACCTGTTCACATGTCGTTAATAATCTTCAAGTATTCTTGTCATTCAAAATATTGGACGGACTTTCAGTTTATCAACCCAAGGGCAGGTTTTTAACAAAAGTCGAAGACGCGCTAGCACTCGACCGAAACCAATCCGCAAAGTGGTTCTATTTTTGGAGAAAGGAACGTTTTCAAAATAGCCTTAGGCATTTTTTCCCTTTAGAATTGAATGAACGCGACACTGCATTTCTGTCTGCGATTTTATCATGCTTTACTTATAACTTGAGAGCATATTGAGACATTTGTCATTCAAGATAAGCTGCCGAAAGCGGAAAAAATTCTTGAACTTTTGTTTCAGAATTCCACAGTCAGCACATAACAGTCCTACAAGTGCTACAGAAATGCGTCACGAGGTTGCGAAACATCAGCGCGGCTTTGGTTCGTAGAAACTGCTTCGTAGCGCCTCCGCAACTGTCTAATCCAACCAAGCTGTAATTTTTTTAAATCCTCTTTACCTAAATACAGAGCTATAGCGGTAAATTCAAGTACGCAGTCGATTGGAATGCAAGAACTGATCATCTCCAAAATTGACGAAGAACTAGATTCTCCAGAGAGGACGATAGAAAATATATGATATATAATAATGAGAAATTGATAATGATCTTGAGAATATAATAACAGGAATAATCGTTTCGAGATCTCGAGCATGTTACTTAGGTCAGCTGATTTAGATGGAAAATGGACAAGAAGCAAAGGTTCATTCGCCTTCTTTCTCGATATTTAGCTTTTAGAAACAAATTTAGCTCTGACTTTTAATTCTTAATTGTATTAAAGCAGCAATCATGCTTGAAGTGGAAATGCACCTGCTAACAGTTTTAACTGAGTATGCTAACCTTGTTTCAGTTTTCACAGGCTTGCCTGCCGTAATCAGATCATAAGCTTTCGTCCCAAAACTCGCAGCGATCGCTGTTGTAGGTGTTTAGCTCAGCTGTAAAACCGGTTGCTTTATTTTAAAACTGACGGATCTGTAACATAATCTGCATCAACTAAGTATCTATTACTGTACTTTTTGACCAGACGAAACAAATCCAGTCATAATCGGTATATATTCCGCTCTCTGTTGATTGACTGTCCGGTTTAATTTGATTTCTGTTCAAACCGGCTAGACGTGTATACAGACATAATTGCAGAAAAAAAGTGTTAACAGCAAATTATTGTTCAGATTAGAGCTATTTTTTCTTACCAGGTGTTAAAAGGTATGCTTTTAGATTATTTATGGCCCTAAAAAGGAAAAGTGAAAAATCAGGACCAGTTGTTCGAAAATTTGTAAATCGAAGTTTTAAAGAGATCAATTGAGGTTCATTGGAAATAAAAAGCGAAAAAAAAAAAGCCCCTGTGATCAAATGCCTGTCTTGTAAATTAAAACAGAAGATAACGGGATAGCTTGGTATGTTCTGTTTTGATGAGTGAGCCCAGTTTGGGATATCAAACATTTGCAAGCTGATACCGAAAAAGTCAAAGTGGCTACGCAGAGAATGTAAATAAAATTACAAACAGGGTAGCCATTATAATGAAATGCCAATACGATAAAAACTTTTAGATGCGTCAAGGAGAAAACATAAATACTAGGTGCATTCAAACAATTTTCGTTCCAGTCAATGGAGATGTCCGTCATTCAGTTCTCAAGAAAGTTTGTGCTTGCCAAATACCTGTAGTTGATTAATCGTGAACTGCAGAAATAATTTGTAGTTATATTATTTATCCCATCAACAAAATGTTTCTGTGGCGAATCTTGACGTCAATAACTATTCTTTGACATCAGCAAGGATAATCCAGGAATTGTAGTTATTGTATCTATGTGACAAATGAACTGCCATATACTTCAATCTATGATATAGCCAATGAGAATGCAGGAAATCAACTACATTTCGCGCCTCCTGCTCGCAATATTTCCCGCGTTCAGCGAGTCAATCGTGCCATAGATCATGGTGCAGCACTCGAAAACTCTAAACTTAGCTGAACCAGACAAACTGGGATCTATTCTAGATCATAAGATATCTAACTGATCCTCCTTTCTTCTTGACCTAAGTCAGTTTAAATCTGCAGTTCATGCGATTATGCACGTGGAAGAAACGCGTGATTAACTGTCTGGGATGCCATGGATTATTTGAAGAAATAAAGAATTCTATTAAAGAAAAACTGATAGATTTTACTTTCCTATCTTCTTGACCTAAGTCAGTTTAAATCTGCAGTTCATGCGATTATGCACGTGGAATAAACGTGTGATTAACTGTCTGAGATGCCATGGATTATTTAAAGAAATAAAGAATTCTAAGAAAAACTGATAGATTTTACTTATGTCTATTGAAAGAGAAATAAACTCACTCATTTTTAGGGAAGGGAAATTTAAGTGCAGTCAAACTTCAATTTCTATATGCAACCCATTTAGTCAGTTACGGTCACCGCGATGCAGTTCACTTTAAAATTAATTCCGAAAACTCTACCACTTTGATGAATTAGTCGAATTATAGTACCACACACTTATGCGAATACTGTAAAGTGAAATCGTCACAGTGCAACCCCGTTAAGACTTACGGGGATTAAATTAAACCCGGTTTTAAATTCGGCACTACAAAATACTTTTCAGACATGGGCGAAAGTACGGCATTTGAGCAGATGAAGCACTAGGATTGTATATACTGTATATAGCAAACTATATTGTACAGTATTTTATGCGGTAGTTGTCCATAAAGAAAGATAAGCGACCTTCAGATGATCATTCTGGACAAATGATTTAATGCCATCCCAATAAAATGTTTCGTTTCCCATCGCCCGACCGACCCATTTTTTTCGAAATGTAAAAAAAAATCGAGATTCACTAGTTAAAGAGTCAAGTTCTTTAATTTACAAGCACACGATCTTGTTTTATTAACAACAATCATTTGGTATCTTGTGATGTCCTTGTCTTTAATTAACACCGATACTAGTTTTTTTTCGTGCCAAGGACATTAACCATTGTTCCAACATTCTCAGCGATATCAGCTGAAGCAAAATCTTTCGGTTCTGCATCTCCTCGCTTTTTAAATGAACCCAGACCCCTCTAAGTGTTCATTCTTTTTTTTTTTCCCGACCAACCGACCCACCATCACAAGAGACGGGGCGATGGGAAACGAAACATTTTATTGGGATGGCCTAACAATTTATAAAACTGGACCCGGCTAAGTCGAGTAACAAACACACACAGAAACGTGCCTATTGTAAGAGAATAGTAAACAAACAGTACCTTCGAGAATTTTGCACTGTTAAACAAATGTCCAAGTGAGTATGTATCCAATTATTGAAACGTCACATTGAATGCTCAACACCTGTATCAAGGAAGTATTTGATATTAAACGTGAAAAACAGAGAAGTTCGTATTCAGTCGCGAAGCTATTGAAAAGCCTGTGTTTATTTGAAGATTAACAAAAGCTAATCATTCCTGTTATTACAAGTCACGTAAAAGGGATTGGACTTCTTATTGACCCTTGAACCGGCGTTTTCTTTGACATGCTCTGTCACGAAAACAGATTGCTCCTCTGTGAAAGTAAAAAGGCATTTTGAATGAGGAACATCACAATTTTACGTAACTGTTTTGTTAAGTATAATTTCTGTTTTTGTTTTACGATACTTCACACGAGGCAGAGCGAAAAACAGCTCTCGAAAATGACTCAACAGTGATCAGAAGCGTTAGATTACACTTTAAATAAGTCGCATTCCAGTGCTTAAAAATAAATATTTGTGTCCGAAGTGTTATAAGGGGCTCACCGGGCGATAAGAGAAGCCGCAAATAACTGTATACTAGCTTATATTGTGTCGGATCAGACCTTGCATCTTTTCTGTTTGAGGGAAAACACTTTGAAAAATTCTTGAAGTCTTTTGTCAGTATGGGGTCGGTGAAATTCTTGGAGAGTTTGGTAAAGTACCGCGTAGAACTGACCGTGCAAGAATTCGCTCTTTCGTGCACTCATTCGTGCAAGATCCAAGTACGATATGTCTACAACGTGTTATCATGTCAATCATCGACACATTGTCATAGCTTTTATATATGGTTTACTGGCAGACGCACGTGCGCACCCAGTGTATGACTTGTAAAAACACTGGTGAAATAAAGTCACGTACCGAATGCCGAACTTGGGGGTGGGCACTCACTCCCTTAAGCCTGATAATTTTCTAGCAACACGAGCATTTTAAAGTGTACAACCCATAAAAACGTTAAAAAACAAGTCCAAGAACAGAATCAAAATGTTTTGACCTTTGTATTCTGTTTTCTTGTACTGTTACCCTATATTTAAGTTTAGGAATAGATTTGTCTTGTTTTGTCTATTGATTGTGCTTTATTTTGCGGTCTTGTTTCCGCCTATATATGTCTTTACATTATTTGCAGTAACTAATCATTTCTTGCAAGGTTCCTTTAAAAACTAGCGTCATTTGACATATGTGAGCCTCTTAGGCCGGTTCTTTTCAGATATCACCTCCTTATCAATCTTCCTAGCTAGTGAAAACCAGGCTAGCATCGTATTTTTCCGAAATAGGGTTACGGGGTTGCGCTGACCAGTCTGCTAGCTCTACAAAG
This sequence comes from Oculina patagonica, assembly GCF_052425735.1. Taxonomy (NCBI): domain Eukaryota; kingdom Metazoa; phylum Cnidaria; class Anthozoa; order Scleractinia; family Oculinidae; genus Oculina; species Oculina patagonica. Next base: position 8,593,724 of record NC_135763.1, read on the forward strand.
AAGGAACTGTGACTTTATTATAGAGAAACGCATGCGGTTACTTGTCAAAGACACGTACACTAACTGCAGAAGGAACACACCCACGTGTTTGTATAATAGAAGCTAATAGAGGGATCCGAATTGTGGAGGTTGAATTCTCCCCAATAACGAATGTCAAACAGGCAAACCGGAGAGGTTCGACTGTTTGTATGACCCTGGACATTCCTTCGATGTCCGCCATGTGAAGGAAGTTTGGCCGTATTTGACAAAGTTTTATGAGCAATGGAATGTCAACAAGAGGAAAATGAGTTCAGAAGCCATTACCTTCCCAAACTTCTTCGTTGCGCGTGAGCACTGCTATTTAGTCCGCGTTACTCCTATTCAGCGGAAAGTGGAATGTTTTCTGACTGGTTGGGCCATATATAACTTTGAACAACACTTGTATTTTGCGCGGGCACGCAGATCAGTGGTATATATATTGAGAACAACAGAGTTGAACTTGAACTTGGGCCACGATTGAAACAATTGTGGCTGGAAAAAATTACACTGTCTTCCGGTTTTTGAAGGAATCATTTTGAAACTGACAGAAAGATAAGTGGTTTCTAAAAACGAATGTTCCTGAATTGGGTAAGAAAACATGACTATTATTACCTTATTTTGAATGTGTGGGGTGTGTGTATGAATGGAGATTAAAGGAACATTCCTGACACTGATTTAGCTCAAAACCGCCTGCTGTGACTGCAAGAAGAAAGGAGTTCCTTAAAATTTTCTGAACTTTAGTTTACCAACTCTGACAAGAGAGCCTTACTTGCTCTAACACTTATTGAAAGCAACAAGACTTTTGTGGTAAGATCAAGCTCAGGCAGAATTTATTTCAACGGCCGAAATTTGTTCAAATCTCGCCATCGTTAGCCGGCGTTAGTCATCCTCACTTCCTGTCGTTTGTCAAGTACTGTTCTAGAAAACCACTAATTGTTATTTATCAGGCTGGGTACTCCTTAAAATTATTTAGGTATGCACTCTTTTTTAAAAGAACGTCAAGGGTAAGAAAGGCCAAAATTTTAAGAACATTTTAAGACTTAAAATGTATTTTCTACTGGTATGCAGTCAATACAGTTCATTAACAGGTTTTTGGTTATTTATTTCGCTGTGTATGACACGCCGCTTGGGCGTGTCCCTTGGGTATCTCTGATTGGTTTGATAAGGTATTTATAGACTGTTCAGAGTTGTTTAGTCCTCTCGCTTTCGCATTCCATGCTGACATTGAAGTTGTAAACCCGAAGTTTTGAGTAATCCTATGGTTGCAGCAAGAGTCTTCAAATCCAGAGTTAGTCAATTAAGTGTCCTCCCTGTTCAAGAATTACCTGTCGTCCTAGTTCGGATAGTCAATTAGAATTCGAAGGAAAGTCGAAAATCGACATTGAAGCATTGTAGTTTAAATTCATAGTAATTATAAGTTGTTTGAGTTGAACGTTCGCTCAGCTAGAGATCAGCCTGGATAAACCGTCAGAAGTCTGCAAGCTGGTAACGGAAGGAGGGCAGCTCACAACGACGCGGCAGAAGGCGACAAATCTCGCGGAAAGAAGCAAAGACGAGTGGTTGGCTCTACAGGTATACGAGTCGTACGAGCTTGCTTGTCAGAAGATGCAAAGAGAATTGACTGTCAGCCGAAAAGAAGAAGGCGGATTCGGACGCTAATTTCGCAGTATTCTCAAGAGGTTCTAACCAACTAGCAATTTAGCCTTCTCGCGGTAAGATCTTATATTTTTTACTTTGTGATGTCTCGCGTAGGTTGGATTGCCTGAGCATCCAACCATCATTCCCTTGGTGTGTATTTTTTGCAGTATTGAAGAAGAAAATAATTTACGTTCGTTTGAGCGTAGCGAATTAGAACGTAAATGTATTTTCTACTGGTATGCAGTCAATACAGTTCATTAACAGGTTTTTGGTTATTTATTTCGCTGTGTATGACACGCCGCTTGGGCGTGTCCCTTGGGTATCTCTGATTGGTTTGATAAGGTATTTATAGACTGTTCAGAGTTGTTCAGTCCTCTCGCTTTCGCATTCCATGCTGACATTGAAGTTGTAAACCCGCCCGCCCGCCCGCCCATTTCGTTTTTGTTATCTTGTCTAATTGATTGCTCGTCAATTTTATACATGTTTTTTTGTCCGAACAGAATGTGTTGCAGTTGTTAGTTTTTATTTCAAACGGCGGAGAGTGGGCTAAGGACTGCAGGTTCGGAAACTTTTGCAGACTGCAGTAAAACTAAAGTAGTTGAACTTCCCATTAATTACTGGAGCAGCGCCGCTTCCACTAAGCCCGCCGGCATCAGGAGCACGCAATGATGGGGCATCGAAATGATATTGGTAATGTCGATCTGTTTGACGAATTGAATGAGGTAACATAAAAATCAGATTTGAGCGTGAAGTTTCTACTAGACCAGGTGTGTTGCAAGTTATTAAAGGGCAGTCTGGGAAGAAATATTCATTTCTGTTATTTTTAGGCGTCTCAGAGATTATTGTATCATTTGTTTTAGATGGTTTTCGTCTTCCTTTCAAGAAGATTCCCTCTGAAATTTTTCAAAAGCTATGTGTCATCTTTGCATCATTCTGTATTTGTAGATAAGCTATTTAGTGCCTTTACATTTTACCGGGTTGGTAGAAGTTAAGGCTCCTTCTTATATGGTTTACCCTTTAGTGTTTCGAATTAACCCTATGGAAGAAGAGATAAACATTTTTATGAACAAGGATTTAGTGCGTAAACGGGAATATCACTTTGCCCTATTCTAAAGGGAGTATTTATGGCTTTGTTTGGTCCAAGTGGCTATTACCTATCACCTATATAGCTATTCACACTCTGATCATCGCACATTTATATTGTTAGGTTTTCGCTTGCTTTTCGTTAGGTGACGCTTGGTTTAGGTGTTTTTCTGTTTACTGTATTTCCTTTTGGGTTGGATGTTTATTCCATGCCTCAAGTCGCTCGAACTGAATATTGAAGGATTCAAGGGGGTCAACATTGTTCTATTCCTGAACGAGGAGAAGTTGATCCATATTGATTATTACTCTTGTGCAGTATTAGATCCAGTTTACGGAAGTTCAGATTTATTTTTTAGCTATGGCGGGAAGTTTTAGTGGACCCTTGTTAATTTTCGAATGGTATAGTATAGAACACTATCTATAGAACAATTCCTATTTCGGATAGATGGTTATTTTTACTTCGCATTTCTGTATGTCTTCATAATTGTTTCAGAAAAAAGTTTATGGGGAATTGTTTAGCCTGGCTTGGGGGAATTTGTTTACATTGGTGTAGTATTTGAGGACATTTCCCAAATTATGACTAGTTATTACAACAAGGACATTGAGGCTGCGCAGGATTACGATTTCACTAGACGTTTACTTTGGCCCAATTTATTCTCTAAGAAAACATGTTGAGTATTGAAGTGGACTGGACAGGATGAATTTAAAAAGTCATTATGGATTGGCCCGTCTTATTGTATTGTTAGCTCAGATGCTAGTGCCACAAAATGTGGCGTCCATTTAGGTAACAGTGAACAAGTGCGCCATAATGATAACTGGATGCATGTATACACGTTTGTGGTATGACTTGTCTGGAAAAGTTTTTGGCATTTCAGCAAGGCTCTTATGTTAAGTTGGTTTTAGATAGTTGTTCGTTTGCAGAGTATTACATTCGAGTAGCACGAAGTTGAAGTTTACATGTTATATAGCCCAAAATTTTCAGCTCCTATTGACAGCGGTGTCAAATTGTATGCTATGGTTTCCCGTACGGAGCTCGTTGTGAGGACTATAAAGTCGCATTATTTATACATAAATGGTTGACTAATTACAAGTCATCATGTTTTCAAGCATTGAATATGGGTGGGAATCCCATATAGTGGTCTACTTTGTCAGTTTGGCAACAACTAGGTATGTTTTCACTTTAGTTTTTGAAATCCATGCAGGACTTACGGATTGGATTTATTAATTCACTAGGTATTCACTTCTCGTGTACATGCAAGGCCATTACCACATTTATCGTACTGTTCTGGACCTCGTCTCGTTTTTTCCTAAACTTTCAGAATAATTGCTCGTTTTGCAATAGATGGCAAGCTGTTTATAGTCTTTATAGCAAGAGTGTACTGGAACATCGGCGAAATACTGTTTTACTTCGAGCATATTCTTTCATTTCAACATTGGTAGCTGTTTGTATAAAGTTTTCGCTGATTACAAGACCGCTGGGCCAGTTTCTATTTATGTTTGGTTAAGATTGATTGTCGTTATCAGAAAGGAGGCGCTGGCCTGACTTTGGGACGCTTGTCCATTCACTCATCAGCTAGGAGGCGCTGGCCTGTTTTTGGGACGCTTATCCATTCACTCATCAGAAGGAGGCGCTGGCCTGTTTTTGGGACGCTTGTCCATTCACTCATCAGAAGGAGGCGCTGGCCTGTTTTTGGGACGCTTGTCCATTCACCTTTCAGAAAGGAGGCGCTGGCCTGATTTTGCAGAGCAATTTGTCTGCATTCAGCTTATGTTAGTTTATTTCAGTTTATGTGCTCGCTCGCTTCCATGTAGGTTTATATGGATACAAATGCCTGTCACTTCTCTTTTTTTTCTTCATTATAGATGTTAACTATTCAAGGTTATCAGAGGAGCCCCCAGCTAGCAAGAAACCAAGCACGAAGGACGTCCTGAAGTTGTTTATGAAGGTTACTTCACAGCAAAAAGATATTCAAAAAAAAAAAAAAAAAAAAAAAAAAAAAAAAAATCGTCAAGTTCTTTATAAGATGCGGTATCTTGTCCTCATACTGTCTCAGTTTCAGTTGTATCGCTTTACAAGCCGCATGCGTATCTTACGTAGTTTCAAGTCTTATGCTGCTTTTATTTTGATTCATGTCCGCATTATCATTAATCATTTGGCCGGATAGCTCAATTTGAAATAGTTTTTTAATAGCGGTTCAGCGTTTGTTAGGGTGTTTATCTCTGCTAATAAAATCAACAAGCCTGAAGGACTTGCGCTTAGCTTGCATATGTTCGTTAGGTAGCGAAAGATTCTTCGAAATGATGTATTGAATAGTTTGTTACCTTAAGCTTAGCTTTTGGCATTTTGGCTGTTCATTCTAGTTATTTTTTCCTTACGTACATGTGGAAATCTACTGATGTTTACAGTGAAGGGACTAATGTTTAAATTAAGAGGTTATGTAACTATAATTATTATCTCGTCTCAACAACAGCTTAACATTATTGGATCAATAAGTTTTTTGTGGTTTTTCAATACTGTCTAGCAGAATGGTACCAAGCTGTTATGCGCAAGATGTAGGGAGCTATTGAAGAACTGTAAAGGATCTTGCTCTGAGTATTTTATTGTCATTGATAGCATAAGCTCGAAGAAGCTACATCCGTGGTTAGAAGTAGCGCCAATTTATCACAACGATTACTTTTATTACATTGTACATATAATTATTTTGAAATAACTGCTCACCTTATCCTAACTGATTTAATAAGTATTTTGGTACTTCTATTTTTTCTGGTAGGCGTCAACATTAGCTCTAAACGTTCCTTTTTTCACTGTATGAAATGTATCAATAAATGTCAGCTTGGATTGCCTGAGCATCCAACCATCATTCCCTTGGTGTGTATTTTTTGCAGTATTGAAGAAGAAAATAATTTACGTTCGTTTGAGCGTAGCGAATTAGAACGTAATTAGAATTTTTTGCCATTTGTGATAAACTGTTTGAATGCATCAAATTGGTTTACTTTAAAAGAACGTTTTAAGAACCTATCCGTCACTGAAATTAAAATGGTTTTGCCATTTGGAGTAAACTTTGAATGCATCAAAGTGGTTTACTGCATACCTTTTAATTTTGAAATCTAGAGGGAACCTGCGGTGTTTACAAAACTATTTTAATGCCTCAAATAACTCGGCAAAATAAAATTCAAATTACTTTAATAGATTCAATGAAAGACGTCTATCGATGGAAAAAGCAAATGGCTGGGAAAAGCTTGACACAATACCTTCGGTAACAAATTGTCAATTTTTAGTTTTACTGAATTAAAATTGTTTTACTGAATTAAAATTCAAAGTACCGTAAATGTTGACAAATGGTTAAAGGCTTTTAAACGGGTTTCTTGAATTCTTTCCTGTTTTGAGTTTAAATTGTTTGCTTGTTTTTTATTGTTTAACACAAACAATTATCCACCCAACGGCCTTAGAAAAACGTGATTCGTTTCTACGCAGTCGAAGTTCTCCTGTAAGGGGTTGACTACGATATCAGACATGATTGACGGACATGACAGTGAAAAGCTAACTGAAGATTTATTTATTCTTTTTTATTTTCTTTGTTTGGAACATGGAATTGCAATGTGTGGTTTTCCTCAAGCATAGCTGACAAAATGCTTCTTTTCACTCCGGTAGCTGACTGAACTACACAATAAGTTTTTCCCGCGCTTATCACTTATGAATAGATAGTCGCCGGGCGCCGGGCAGGTTGATATGTCTCAACATTAGAAGAAATGTATATTCCAGTCTAACTTGGATCAATGGAAGGTTTGACAAACATCATGTTATTAATGCAGTGATTCCATCTTTATATGAATAACAGGGGGCATTGACAGTGAAAATTCAATGACTCGCTCCTCGTAACAAACAGTACAGTTTGTATATCCGATTATATTTTAGCCAGTATTTTAGTCGCTTCATCTGGTTCGAATCTGGTCACTGTGGTCAAACGCCTAAACTAAACTACCATATATTGTTTTTCCTATCAATATCTCAAAAACAATGTGTTGACAAAAATATATATATAAAATTTAGGAAAATGCATAAAAATCAGCTTACAGTAGATTTTTTTATGCCTACACTAAAACTCTGAATTAACAAACGCTTTAACTTACCTGTAAATTGAGGTTTTCCTGCGCGTCTATTACAAGATAACGAAGCGAGTCTTGTGCAGGATTTAATTTTGGACTGACTCCGTTTTATATTTCAGGACTGGATTGATTTTATAACACCTGTATAGACAGCTGTGTAATGCTTAATTTCATAATAAACTGCAAGTTTTACGACTGTCGGCGTCACACTTTTACGCAAATTGCGGTAAACATTTCAAAATTCCTTCAATCTCTTCACGTCTCAGTGCGTCACACTTGAACAGATTTCTCGAGTTTGAATGGAATTCTTTCTTAATTCGGAAACGCCGTGAGCTATTTTCATTGAGAACGTGACGAGATGTTTTGACTGCCGAAAACTATCAACAAAACTCCGACCAATTGAATTCAACTTTTCCAAGCTTTCGACAGCTTGCCAAAGACAAAACACAAATGTAAACTGAACAACTGGCGTTAAAAGGGATCTTTCACAATACCAAGAGAATCTTACGAAAATTGAGGCAATCTTATAAATTCCCTGTTATTAACCCATGCAATAAACCTTCCGAACAAGAAATGAGTCAACAAAATTCTTTTAATTCTTTCAACTGTTTACGTGTAACGTTTTGGCAAACTGTGCGAAAAACAGGAAAAACAACTCTATGAGGTTCTGTTGCAAGACACGTTTACTTAAAGGATCCATTTCTTTGCTCATCATGCAGATTGTTACGGTGCACTTTATTTCTAAAAGTCCAGGATTAAATGGGTCCCGCTGGGACACAGAAAAACGGCCATTCTTTACATTAAATCGGCCAAAATGCACGCTAAAAAGGCCAAACTCTTTTGAGAGTGTTTTTGCATTATGGAATGTCCTGAACTTGACCTGACTTTGTCATGAAATGTATTACTTGACATCACTCGTCGACCATTAGTTCTGCAGAAGAATCTGGCGTCAAATCACTTGATTTTGTTGTTTTTACTTTTTTGGCAAAAAAAATATGTTCACCAATAGAAAAGAAATAATTCATGTCTTTCAGACATAAGTTCTACATGTCCAATACAGGCAATTGTAGCAGCGGCTATACCTTAAAATTCTCACTCATGGAAGAGAGCTGCACATATTAGTCTGTGGGGGGGGGGGGGGGGGGACACCCATATGAAAGAGACGGGGATACTCATCGTCTCGCTAAGGGATGTAAATTTCGACTGTTGGTTTCATTTAGGGTGCTCAGTAAAGAAAGCCAATCTCGTTTAGGGGTGCACGTGAGGAAGTATTAACTCCATCATACCGAGTTGCCAGTCTAGACCGATCGCGAGCGATCGCGATCAGGCATCCGAGAAAAGCTTGAGATTGGCCTTTTTTAGGGTTAATTTTGTTTAATTCAATTTCTTTTCCAACGAGCATCCCCATCCCTTTCATTTACGGGAGCTCCTCCCACCCAAGGGTTATTAGTATTGGATAGAGCTTCTAAGTGAAAATACGAAATCGCTCCTAAAATATCCCTGCTAGTACCTGCATGTGGGACACAACAAACGAACAAAAACAATTTCTCGAATTCTTGCATTTCCCGTGTATTAATATAATGGCAGTGTATGGGCTCATCAGGCCTCATTTCGTGTTATTTGCTGGCTTAGGCGGTACCTGTAAAGCCATTAAAAAGCAGGAATGTCAATTTAAATGCATGCCGTTTAAAACTGTCTAACGGAGCACGTGCGTCCGCTTCTTGCAAGTGTCAACTGTACATTTCCTTTACAAGAAATACAATAAAAGTCTTTTAACATGTTTGAAGTAGAGGACATTGAAAACAATTGTGCTCACGCGTTGTAAGAGGAAGTAGTTGGTTTAGAAAACCTCTGGCTCTTGTTACAAGCTAAACTGAATTTGTATCAAAACATTGGGCCTATTAACTACACGGCTTAGGTGTTAAAAGAATTTGTTTTGAAGTCAAGAATTTTTTCTTCCAAAGACGATCAAGTCCTGAGGAATGTTTAGCTTAGGATTAAAAGTAATAAACGTGCTCGTTCACTTAATCTTCTTAAGATTCAAACCTTCATTAATCTTATTGAGGTTTAAGCCTGTATCAATATATCTTATTAGCGTTTAATTCCGGTTTATATTTTAATTGTGTAAATTCCGTTCAGTTTACGGTTCATTCTTGAAACTTCGCTTTGCTTTGCTTTAGTGACTTTAAACTAGTGTATAAATATCTCTCTCTACCTGTGTGACTTAAGACGGAACATAAATAAATTTAAATAACAGACCTACAAATCATGATTTACGTTTTTCGTTTTCGATAAAACACCGGAAGATTGGAATATAAATTCTCTTATCTGATCGTCGTACATTACTTAACATTCAGCTCTGAGAATTTGCAGTGGAGATAAATGATGATATTTCTTACCTGAATATATTCTCAGTTCTTTTTCGTCGATTACTGCTGTCCGATTGTCATTGTATTTATACCATAGAAAGGGATTTTATATTGTTAACTGACTTGCATGATTAAAACACTGTTCGCTCTTGTAAAGTTGTTGCGTGTTACATTCTTTCAGAGTTAACGTCATTCATAAATCCAATATTGGTCGAAACCGCAAGTGTTCGTCTTAGACGAAGTTTCCTGTACTTTTGAATGAAATGACAGTTCCCAGTATTGGTTTTAAAGTATAGAAATTTGAATTATAAAATAAAAATTCTTGGAATCAAGAATCATTTCCAAATATTTGTGAAGATGTTTTAAGCTTTTTGGGCAAAAAGTAGAAGAATTTTGCAAAAAAAAAAAAAAAAAGCCATACCAGTCAAAAAACAAGTTTAGCCGGTTTATTTTTTCTTTTGTATGCCACGTGGTGTATGACGCTAGAAATTGTGTGAGAGTTCTCTAACTTTAAGGACTGGAACTCTTATGAGTTTTTAAATAACGTTTTCATATTGTAACTTGATCCCCTTGGCAACATAAAGACCGCGCGCGTGCTCATTTATCAGAGGAGGCGGGGAGTAGGGTAAGAATGGTTGAGTTTTTTTAGGTACCCCCTAACCCCCCCCCCCCCCAACCTTTGCAAAACTTGTTTAGACCCCTATTCTATTCAATATTTAATATTTGCCGTCAACAAACAGTGAAGAAAGCACTCTTGGATGTCTGCCTAGCCTTTTACTTTACATTCAAATTTAATTGTAATCTAGCTAACGGTCAGTTTTGAACATGTATGTTGTAGCATACGAAAGGTCACGTTTTTAGAATTAAAGTTTTTCCGACATGTGTTGTTTTGCCATATTTGTCACCGCAGTCTGTTTTCTATTTTTACTGAGGTTAAATGGCCTAAGAATAAGAGTGTTTAAAGCAAAAAAAAACCCAAAACCCAATACCGTATTTTCTCCGTTAAACGCCCCCGGCGTTTATTTTAAACTTAGCCTGTTGGACAGGCGTTAATTTGACTCCTTCAGTTTATTTAAGCGCGATGTTCATTTAGCAAGGGATTTTTTCATTATATTTGACAAACATATATCTTGCTAATATACCAACAACTTATTATACTTCAAACAAATACCTGAGGGGCCTATTTTCAACTCCACCTTAGAGACCCGGCGTTTATTCGGTACCCGGCGTTTAATCGAACAAATACGGTACTTCTGTCAATGTCTCCATGTTAGTTCACCTAGCTAGTTTATAGCACAGTTTGAGTTTTCTCCTAGATTGCCCATGCTCCTGCTTTTCTTAATTTATTCTTGCTGTCTTCGGGCCTTTTTTAAATTTTTCACCAGTTGTTATGCCGTTTCTTTTCAGCCCTTTTCTGAAGCCAGTTCTTGTACTTCGCCGGTTTTCCTCTCAGAGCAGTGATTGTTAACTTTTTGTTTTTCTCCTTTTCGTTGCCCAGTCTTGCCCACCTCGGTAACTCCCATCGGATGGATTTTATTTCTAGATGAAGACGGCTGTAAATTTTTGGACTCCTTTTTCAAGCCACATTGCTTGGGTAGTACTTCTTTTCCTTCTTCAGTTTCCTCTGCTTTTCCTTGGCAAGAATTCTGCACTTGAAGATTCGGTGCACGAATTTCGCCGCCTTTTTCGGCTGTCTCTTCCCCGTATCCACTACCATCGCCAACTTTATGATGAGAGTGACGATCAGCCTGCAAGTTTTCAATGGACAAAATCACCATTCCATCGCTCGTTGGTTTGCCTGAATACTTTTGCCTCATTTGGTTTCCATCTCTTTCTAGTTTCAATGTTTCTCCGCTTTCTACTCTTTCGCCATTCTTCTTTCTTGCCATGAAGACTTTATCGTTACGTTTTTCACCGTTGCCGCGTCCGTTTGACTTCTCTTTAAAGTCGCTTGATCCGAAGGGGTCTTTCATGAACTGCTTGAAAGCGGAACGACATCGACTTGTCCGCAGATAGTAGATAATCGGGTTTATTGCGCTTGAGATATGAAGACTGTAATGGGCGATGAATGCAAAGCAGGAGTCAGCCAGGGTTTCTTCCTGAAGACCCACCATTGCATACAGGATAGCAGGGGCATAACAGAGGAAATAGGTAGCTATTGTGATGGCGATGGTTTTGGTCGCTTTGATGTCGTGTTTAAGTCGGGCTTCGGCTTGAATGGGAGGTAGGTTTAACTTTGCTCTCTGTTAAAAAAAAAAGAAGGAGGAGTTTCGCACAGACTTGGGGATGGTGAGGGGGGAGGGGTGGTATTTTGGGACTGCCACAACCTCGTCCCCAGGGTCTTCAAAAGTTTTCAAAATGGCGGTAGCCATCTTGAAAGCGGAGTATAGACCCTGGGAACGAGGTTGGGACTGCCATAAATACTTCTTATTAACCGAGAGTGAGGTCATTACAGGGGAATCTCAGACCGAGGCCTGAGATTGCCCTGTAATGACCGAACGGACGAGGTTAATAAGTTATTTATTATATGTCCTTTTAGCGCTATTCTAAACTGAAATATCTAAAAAACACCGAGATGAAACTCGCTCTCGCTCTCTGTGGCTCTCTTCGTCGCTCATACTAAAGAAGTATCGGTATGCTAATACTTTTCTTTCAGTTGTTGAAAAGATAGTTACATTTTGTCGGTATTTATTGTCGTTCTCGCAATTGCGCTAGTAGCTTTTACTCACAACTCAAAAAACCGCCGAGCCGAGAAAATTTTTCATAATGCCCGGTCATTACAATATAATAAAAGTGTTTAATATCAAATTTTGAATTTTTCGAGACTTGAATTCAATGGACTTTAACAGCGTAATTTTTTCCATAGAAATAGTTTAATCTCTGGAGGAATCCTTTGTGAATCTTGTGACAGTTAAGAAACACGTTCATCCAGGACAGACCCAGGACATCATAAATTTCAAAATGCTTTTCCTCCTAAACGAAACACTGAATCGATATCAAAATTTGCATAGGGGCTTATGTTCTTTGTGTCCAGAATATGTGAAAAGAATAACTTTGCAGGATTTAGATTTTTGAATTTTTATAACGTCAGATGAAAGCCACCAATTGTTTCATCGCATTTCGCTTGGGCTTGGGGATGTGTTTAGTAATTTCATATGTGAAAATTAACGATTGAACTCTCGGCCGCAATTAGGGAGTAGTTTGACACTCGTTGAATTTAAGATATTTGTATTGTATATATGGTGTATATTCCATCACGTGTCCAAATACGTTTTACTGATTATAGCTGCAGTTATCATTAACATATTGTAAACCATACCTAGTCCACTTATGGTCAAACATGGGGATAATTCCAAGTAATTTCTGGTCATAAGATGTTATCTAATGGACTGCTTGAGAAATGTGTATGACATTATTAAAATACCACCAAGGCAAATAACAAAAACATGTACAAGTAAAACGATTTTAATACCTCGTTTTTCTTCTTTTTTATTGCGCGGATCGTCAGAAAACACACTACTGTTCCAAAGATGAGAAAGAATGCCATGATCGATGCAACAAACTGCTTTGCTTGCTTGAAGATCTCCTTTCTGTATTCAACGACATGAGCATCACCAAGATCAATATCGAGTAGCGGGATTGAGAACAACATTACCGTCACGAAACTGATGAACCAAATAAGGAGAGCACAGAGCAGAGCCTTCTTGTTCGCCTTCCAGCCAAGGTACATCAGGTCAAAAGAAATGGCCAGGTACATATTTGTCATCATGGCGAGCATCGAAGCAAGGTTAAGTATCGTGAAGAGACGATTGAAGAGACTGGTCATGATTGCCAAAGTCTTGCCTCTGAACCAACTGGCCTGTAAAACGTTGTATGTCGTATACGAGGGTAAGTTTATGACTGCAGATAACAGATCCACCAGGGCGAGATTGGCGACGAGAATATTCGGAACTGTTCTTAAAGATTTGAATCGAGCAATGATTGCCAGTACGAAACCATTGCCTATCACAGATGCTGAAGTTAGAAGAGCTGTTAACACACCCATAATAACCGTCACAAGAAGTGGTTTTGCTGGATGCATTTTCAGTGCGATCTTTTCTTTATGAGCATGCAAGGAAATGTCTTGTTATGTAACTGACAACCACAATTTATGGTCACATGAGTACTTTTGTGCTTTAAAGGAAGAACAAGAGCTATCGTTCTCGCAGCTGGTTTTTAACCTGGTCACGGAAGAATACAAATATAATTTGGAAACTGATATTTTATTAATATGACCTTCTTGGATCTAAATTTGCGGGATAAAAGCACAACCAGATTTATAACTAATTTGATTTGTCCGCTCAAACGATCGAAAACTTCATACTCGGATTGTTTTTTTTTATAGATATATGTTTCGAAAACAACTTATGTTTTTGGCATAAGTTGCGTTTTCATCGGCTGCAAAGCCAGTTTAAGGCGGAATTTTCTTCATATTTTTCAAATAATTTTAATATTTCTGGCGTTTAAGTTTATGTCTTGTTTTGTTGCGAAAAAATAATATTAACACTTTCAGGTTTTTCACTTTATCAGAGTTGTGTTAATAAACGGCTTCTTAATACACAAGTGGTGCGACTTTTCTGTTAGTGTGCCGTCGACCAATCCGCGAAAAGTGTTTGCACCGGTTAATTCTATTGCAAAGCAGTATGTTTTGCGCCTTTTTGTTTTTATAAAAAGGCAGACTTTGGCTACATTTTATATAATCCATAAAATGGAACATCCTGTATAACTTCTCGCAGTGAAGAAGGCACTTAACAATGACCAAAGAAAAGCGCTAAACACTGCCTAATAATGTGATACAAAGCCTACAGAACAGCCGCTAATGGAAAGGACAATTTCATTGCCGGAAGGAATATTCAACATCTTTTGTTTCCAACAAATTAAACGAAAGTTCCAATTTACTACAACATACAGCTATTATAGAGACGAAACAATGAATCGATTTTGATACCTCTAACACGAACTGAACGCTGTTATATATTCGTTGCAAAAATGCGCTTCAGTAAAAGAAAGATGTTTAAAAGCCCACGCATTCGCCAGAACAGATGACAAACTATACATTTCCCGCACATTTGGTTTGCTATGGGCCGGTGGCTAGTAGTCGCATGTTAACAGAGCGTAGTTGTAATATCAATTTCAAAATGAACCTGTGATACCACCCTTTGTATCCTTTCATTCTCTACAGTGATTTACATATAATTTCTACGGGAATTTTTAAGACAGTATTAGTCGTAGTTGAGACGATGAGAATTAATGATTTGATCACCAATTACAAGCAAAATTTATCGTCAAATAATTATACTGACCCTCCTAAAATCCTGTTGTTCTCTCCTTACAATGCATCGAATATTGCAGCCATGAACCAATACATCAGTGTGGAAGCGACTGAAATCGTCGATGTAATGCAGAGAGACTGAAGAATTGGGTTTAGGAGCGTCAATAATTATAATAGATAATTACTTCGCTCACAGCATTATTGGGTATATTGCAGGCAGCTTAGGACTACTGCGGCCTCAGCTGTCTAAGTAATTATCTATCAATCAACCTCTAGCAAACACGGAATAGTTCATAAAATGTATTTGATAAAGATTGGAGAGACGAACGTTTATTCGTTTTTCTCACGATGGAGTCACTTTTAGGTACTGATTGCTCAGTTTCAACTACTAGTCTTCATCAGGCAATCGGGCAATTTGCGCGATGAACAATGAAGATTGTCTTATGTTAAAATCAAATTTTACATCAGCCACCTGTTACGGATTTATTTCAAGGAGTTTTTAAAGCAAACTAGCACGAAACTATAATAATAGAATATTAATTGCTATTACTGTAAATGGTGTTTTTCGCTCCGTCCATATTAGCTAGTTAAACAAGAAGTTCCCATAAAAAGGGAGCTCAAGCTCACGATATATGATAACCTCAGTCATGTCGGCGACAAAATATATATAAGGATTTGATAATAAATAGCAATTAAAGTAAAAAAATCAATCATATATTTTCTGTTTTTGACTATCCTTAAAAATTTAAGCCACATTTCAACCGGTTTTAGTTTTTTAGTTAACTCTGGCAAACGAGGACATAACTGTCACGGATGCATTGTTGCAGACTCAAATGTTTCCCTGTTTTGTCCCCGCGCGCAACATTCGTTGCGGACACTTTGTGTCCGAGACACAAAAAATGTTTTCGTTTTTTTTTTTTTTTTCAGAAACAGTTTTTGTTGGCAACAAATGTTTTTTAGGTTTGCGAAGCATGTAAACAAGACATTTTTTGTGTCCCGCTCGTTTTTCTCGCCCAAAAAACATCACGAGCAATAGTATGTCCGCCTTGTTTTGCTACAATATTGCACAGGTGAACACAAGCTTCGCTCGATACACACGACAGTCAGGCGAGAGGAAGGCCAAAATTTAAAATAACCGGTCTTACTCGCTCTAAAGGCCTGGATAAACTAGAAAAAAATTGTTGCGGAAACATTGTTCTTTGTCATCTTTCCTAGGTGGCTTAATGAGCGGGAAGCAAGGAAAATGTTTTGCTGCCTGGGTGGTTAAACGAGGAAACAATGTTCTGTGAACAAAGTGTCACGCATGCGCACAAACTAGTCAACATTCATGGTGGCTAAACTGGGCAACATATGTTCAAAACAGCAAAATTTGTGTCCGGGAAGCAAAAATTTTTTTACTTGAGGCAGAAACATTTTTTGTTTCCGTAAAGCAAAATTTGTTTCCGCAACATATGTTTCCCGCGTGGCTAAACTGGGCAACATTTGCGTTCGCAATAATGTTTCCGCAACAATGTTTCCTAGCTTAGCCAGGCCATAAAACTTGCATGTGTGTGTTTAGTACGTTTTCCTTATCAAGCATACAGGTGTACAATTGAAATGGGATGTTTTTGCATAATAATTTTTATTTTATACTCAGAAGCACAGTTTTACAAGTTTCACAGTACACAATTTAACCATTTAATTCTTAACCGTTTTTTTTGCATTGATGAAACATGCGCGCGCTACGAGTTCTTCTGAAAACATGTTTCCTCGTTTTGCCAGGCCTTTTGAGACCCTTGGTATGAATAGACTTGGCGAACTTCATCACTTCAGTGACATATTAAAGTTCACGTTGATTGCATAAGCGGATCCTTACCTTTCCGTTCAAAGTTTAGTCAGGGACATGACTTTGAATAAGAAAATATTTGAAAGACTTTCTAGTTACTTTTTAGTTCTTAAAGAAACATCCTGTTGCAAATGTAAACTTCACTTTGTTGCTACGAGATGTCATCATAGATTGCAACGTAAAGCGCGCGACTTTACGCGTATACGCGCGACAACAATCGCGCGCGACTGGTCCGCGCGTCTTTAATCCACGCCTGTCATGTTGTTAGCCAGCGGTTGTAACCACTTGTTGTCATGGTAATACTGCGATCGGTGTGACAAACAGCAGTGTTCATTTGTGAAGGACTCTATTTGACTTTTTGGCCGAAAGGAAACTTTTAAATCATGGCTACAAACAACGGTATGTTCCCTAGCGATTTGTTTTGCGGCGTTCATCGGCTTATAGTAACTGACAGAGCTTTATTTTTTTTCGTAGCTCGAAGAGCAGTGGCGTTTGGAACAACTCTAGATCGCGAACTCTTGCCGCTAAAAGTTCCGCCAAACCGGTTCGGCAATGAACTTGCTTTACGAGGCGCTCCGAATCGCGGTCCAGGATGTTACGATAATGCTGAGGTAATGAAAGTTGTTGCTTAGTCATTTCTGCTTTGTGTTGATAACACTGATCTCCTCTAAGAGAAATGAGTGCAATTGTTCGTGAACTGCACCGTAGTCGGCAAACGCTTGTGCAGGAACGCGTGTAGGATATTTGAAACACGATTCTTAGCAGAAAGTTCTTTCTGTGTTTTCCAAGAACGAACCTTTAATAATTTCGATAGACGATTAAGGAATAACATTTTATTTCCACGTATACAACATTAAGTGAATGTACATGTACTACATTTCGAGATCAAAGCATATAATAGTTTGTGAGTGTTTTTATATTAAAAGGCGCGTTGTTGATGAAGTGTTCTGTTGATTAGCCAACTGGCTAGATGGAGCAGGAATTCACGTTTTTTTTTTTTGTTTAATTGCCTCAACAGGTCAGTGGGTTTATCTATGAACTTGAAGGTAGACCCGTATGCAGAAGAGGCTACTCAGTGGGAGCCAGAACTGCTCCAAGATTTCCTAAACCAGCTCATGTAAGTTTCCTTTGGTATCCGGTCACGGCCTCGCCACCAGGGAATCTCGCCACCAACCAACTCTCCACCAAAACTAGCCTGCGTCGCAGACGTAACCTAACCCCGGCCAGGATTAAGTTTCGTCTGCGGCGGAGGCTACACCAAAACTGGTGTATTTCTTGTCCTTTAATCCATGAGCCGAGATGACTTTGCTTGGTGGCGAGATTGCTTGTTGGCGAGGTGTGCCAAAAGTCAGAACACACAAAGGGGACATCAAATCAAACTGGTTTGATTTGGGAAAAATGTACCAGAAGATTATTTACCCCCTAAAACTGTGATAACTATTTATTTGTCTGCTTGTTTTTGCTGATTGTCAGAGAATTCTCTGCGATTGAAAAAAGCAAAACAATCATACATGCAGAGAGGGGTCAGGTGAATGGTCTTCCAAAGAATACAACTCTTGCAAAATTCTAGTCTTATTTCACAGTTCTTTCCATCTCAAATTTTTCCCCAATACTAACGTGGAGTCTTGATTTCTTTTACAAGGCTTTAAGAGTCTTGGGCTTGCTGGAACTATATAAGTCTCGCTGTCTTACAAAGACCGGAATTTACCATTCACTGCCCTACAGGGTGACACTCAATGGCCCTTGCAACTATTCCCTTTATTTTGGCACGGCAAAAACTTATCCCTGGTTCCCTCATGTAAATACTGCAAGAGATTTGTTTTCTTGATAATACTCCTTGTGTATGCTAACCCGGGGGGGGGGGGGGGGGGGCACTCAAAAAAGTTTTATACGGGGAGGCTCCGCCCCGAGCTCTGACTTCCTTTCTTATACCATTTTTGACAGAAATTGTACCCCTTTCGTATACCATTTACTGAAAAAGGGTACCCCTTTCATATACCTAAAAGACATGGCATAGACTTAGAACAGGACGTTTTCTTGTCATTTTCGCGTAGCGCTTAATACATTAAAATAATACAGCCGTAAATTGCGTCTTTTAAATACCTAAATGACAGATTTCCATACCCTTTTGTCTACCAAAACTTGTAAAATCCCTACCCTTTCATATACCTTAAGCCTGAAAAGGGGTAGGTAACCCCTTTCGGGCGGAGCCTCCCCGTATAGGCCATTATAGGGAGTACCCCCCCCCCCCCCCCCGGATGCTAACCGTTACTGTGTAGGAGTAAAAAAGGCAGAATAGGAATTAACTTCCTCATATAGGCTACCTACCACCATTCCTTGTTAGACTTTTGCCACCTCACCAAGGATAGGTAATGCACTAGGAGGGTGGTGCCTTATTATTTTTCAAGAACACATTGCACAAAAACCCTGATCATGGCTATACAGGTATGTGCAGCTGGATGGCCATTTAGTCCAAGATGGGGTTGCTGAATAGGAAAAATTATGACAATTTTGTACCTTTCTGCTTATCTAAACAGGTCATTTTGAAATGTGGAAATTTAAAAAATACAGTGGAACCCCGCTTTACGGACACCCGCTTAATACGGACACCCCGGTATTACGGACAGTTTCGTTGGGCCCGACGAAAACCTCATACATTTTCTCGTAAATTAACCCGCTTAATACGGACAACGGACACTTTTCCGTGTCCCGAGTAACAAACTCTTATACATTTTAAACCCCGCTTTACGGACACTGTTTATCTGTGCACCGACAATTTTCATTGTCGCGATTATTTGCTCACTTGAAGACACTGGACCCTAGACAAATAATGACAGAATTCGAAGAGTAACCCATTTTATTTCAAAGAGTAGCTTAATAGCGTGACTTACGGTGTTTGAACCTTGTACTGTTTTCCGGCTGACTGCTATTCCTATTTAAAAGTTTCACTTTCTTTGCTTAAAGCTTCCGTGCAAAGTAAAGTTACGGACTCTTTCAAATGAGTTTGTAGAGTTTGAGAACGGTTACGGTCAGAGTTTTAGTTACAAAGGAAACTTTATAGAAAACGTTCTGTTGTTGCTAAAATACGTTTTATTTCTTGTATATAGTAAAGTTGCGACATTTTCAAATTATTCCACTGTTGAGTTTATTAATAGTTCGAGTGTATCACTAGATTGTAGGTTTTTTATAAAAACTATGAATTTTAGTCAGAGAGTTCACAGTTTGCATTTGTTACTGTTACAGTACAATTAAATAACGTTTTGTTGCCGATAAAACATGTATCAGTGACTTTTTTCGGAGACCCCGCTTAATACGGACACCCCGTTAATATGGACAATTTGGCCTGTCCCCTTGGTGTCCGTATTAACGGGGTTCCACTGTAACATAGATTGTGTTGTATTGTGGAAAAATTTCAATGTAAAAACATCCTGTACTCTTCTGGTCTGAGATGGTGTATGCAATTTAACTCTGTAGTCTAAGATGGGGTACACTCTTTTTATTTTATCAAAATCTAGTTTATAAGAACATTGAGGCTGAAATTTGCGAATTTTTAAGAATATTTTAAGAATAAACCTGAGGCTGAGATTTTGAAAAGAATATAGTTTTTAGTTGAAACAAAATCAGGTATTTTCATTTCCGTCATTTTATCTCTGTGAGGAATGCTTTGTTTAGAGCCAAAACGGCCAGGCTGCAACGAAAAGACCGAAAAACAATGGTTCAAATGCACAATGTAACACGATATAGATCTGGACACCAACCACTTGTAATTGATTACCCAATACTTGCCAGAACGGAGATGTCTAACGGTATTTTCTAAGAATGTTCATAAGAATATTTTCAGCCTAAAATCGGCAGAAAAATAAAAATATTCAGCCTGGGCCGGTAAAATTGTATTCTTATAAAAAAAGAGTGTAGCAAATTTGAGCTTTTTTGGTCTGAGATGGGCTAGGGATCCCCTAGATCCTAACCGAGCAGCTCCACCCAAACTTTTTCAAGTACCCCTTGGGTACTCCTTGGACCTCTTGATTCAAAGTTTTCTGATCTAAACATTAGGCCACTGCACTTCTTACTTCTGAGCACCTCTTTTCCAGACTATTCATGTATGTTGAAATGATAATCTATCGTTATTGTATAGAACTTCCATATTTCCTTGTTAGCGACTAGTAAAATTACTAATTTTAAAAACACAAAACAACTTTTTAAAGACATGTTTCGGCATGACTCATGCCATCTTCAGTTTATTGAGAATTTAAAATCTAGGGCTATATATATACCCAAGCTACAAATACAAAAATAGAAATGTATACAAAGTAAAATTACAATAACAAAAGATAACATGAAATTTATATGTTTCCTACATGTAGATGGATGTCCCAGGGCCACCAACCTATCAAGAGATCATTAGCAAACCAATTCACTTTGATGAAGCATTCAAGTCCTTTAATGTTGGAGCTACAAGATTTCCACCAATTAATAAGGTAAAGTGTGTACTGAAAGTGTACTTTTGTGGCTTTTCGTATGCTTAGAGGAAATTGGGCTTAGTATTGGAGTGTATTAGACTGACTCCAAAATGTTTCTTTTTTTAGGGAGTGGGGGGAGGGATTTCACCTCTAAATGCAATGTAAAAGTTCTACTAGATTACTGTATACCTTCAAGAGCCAAACTTGGTCCAAATTTTTTTCTTTTGATATGAGGCTGACAAACTTTCATGCCATTTCTCTGTGTAAATCAAGTAAATGTTGATGGATAAAATAATTTGTTGATGAATAAAATAATTTGTACATGTATGCAGTGTATTGAGTGTGTTGTTCTGTAACTAATATGAACCTACATTTTCGTTTTTCAGGATCATGCTCGCCCTGGGTAAGGACAATGTTTCTTGGTTCTTGTACTTTGTAACATGTTGCACACAAGTAATTATTTTCTAAATAAGGCAATTTTGACAGCACTAAAAGAATATAATTATGTTTCCCAAGGGGTAAAAAATAATGTAAATAAAGGTAGAGAACAACTACCGGTACTGTGTTGAATGATTGTTCAACAAAAGTTATGTTATCTTATTATAGCGTGACATCCAATATCCAATTTCCAATACTTATCGCAAGCGAGTAAGGTCAAATGCCCATTGTATTATGTAGCAATGTCTGTTTACTGAATCTAATAGATAGTGTGTCTCTTTTGTTTATACTTTGTATTAATTTATTCCTCTCTTATTGTCTGGGAGTATTTTGCTTTGTGTTCTACGTGGCGATTTCTTGTTGAGTTAAACTTGATCTCTGTTCACATAACATTTTTTTCCTGTCCTATTTGGTTCTATTGATTGGTTGATCTAACAGAACCAGTCGACGCCTCATGGCATAAAGCGATAAGAAAAAGGCTGAAGATTTGTGTTTACACACTTGGTGTCCCAAATGTAGCTCTGTGCCCAGAGACTACACAGAACTCCCAACATTAACCCAGCACCTCTACAGGGGTGTCAGATGGTAAATGTAAGACTTTGCGAGGACGGAGAGACAGATATCTTTTCTGCGAGCCCGAGACCTTTTTAGCCTTGCAAAAGAAATGATGACCTCGAGAAGGCGTGAAAGAAAAAATTCGAGACGACGAGACCCTTGAAATTTGGCTAAAATTTTGCGAGACCCACTTTTTTGAAGGACCTTTCACCACCCCTCTCTTCCAGACCTCTGTTTCCTTGGCTTCAGTAAACTGTAGCTGCTATAATTGTTTTTTTAGGGATAGGGAAATTGTTTGCACTATTTAGTATATCAGAAAAAAAAATGTTGAGGTATCCATGGCAGAATAATGATTTATGAAAAGAATGTTTTTACGCAGACCTGGAGCTTATGAGTTTGATGCTAAAAGAGATAGAAAGGTGAAGTTTCATGGCTCATTTGGTGGACCACAGACGCTCATAACGTCAGTTACAATCAAGTGTAATGAATTTGGAGAACCTGACATTGTAAGTATCCACGGATCTATGTCAGCAAATTGCTTAATTGTTGAGCTTGGATATTGGTATTCATTTTTTCAAGGGGTAAGAGACTAAAATCATTGACAAAAGTGTTGACACATAATCAATTTAGGCCCTATTTTATTGTTAATTGGACTAATTTCATCCTTTTGCCCCACTTTGCCAACCCCCTTCCCCCTATCAATGTTGTAGTTTGTTTCTAGTAGCCCTTTGCAACAATGTTACAACATTGGATTAGCAGACAGTCATGAAATTTAAAAACTTGTGGTAAATTTACCATAATTACAGCAGAGCGAAGTCAGTGTGTCAACTACTTTTGTCAAAGATTGTAGAAATTGTTCGCAATAATACATCATTAAATACAATCACATGTACAATGTTTTAACTAATATCTCTCAAATAGCATGCAGGCTGCGACTGGTCAATTTTATGGGTCATATTCTACACTTAGGCGTGCTTCAGGCATGCTTGACTTGAAATGTTATCCTTTCTCTAGATTGAGAGATATAATTCTTTGTTTTCAAATCTGTTGTGTTCTGTTTGTGTGTGCTTACTAACTGGTATATTTTGCTGTTAAAATTGCAGTGTAATTCGTGCAAGAACCCTCCTGTCGGCGATTACTTTGAATACAAAAAAGTTCATCTTTGTCGGAGATGTTACAATCACCATTTAACAACAGGAGAAAAATATTCAAAAGGGTAAGTACCTTAACTGAATTGCACAAGCTTTGGAGGAATTTTATAAGTATCTTATTTTAGACAAGTTGTGTTAATGCTAAAGCTGGAGAAAAATTTTTACCTGTGCTCTCTTTGGCTGTGTCAAAGCAAGGCCTGGGCTATAAACATCCTGCTTTATGCACCTGAAAAATTCCATGCTATTGCTCGGTTTTGAATAGTTGTGTACAAACAACAGCCAATCGAGTTGCATTATCAACAAGGAAGTTTATGGGTTGAATGTCAGTATCTCTCTAGTGGATAAAGAACAGGGCATGCAAAAGAAAAACATCTGTTTACTCAAGTTTGGCAAAGTTAATTATCTAATATATCTTTGTACTCATTGCGGACCTATGATGCTAGATTATTCTTGTTTTTGAAATCTCTTCTCTTTTTACAGTTATCTTCAATCATTCTACAAAGTCAGGGACTGTTCAAACATTCATAATCATGAAGGAACAAATGCAAGATTAATGGTAAGGACAAATGGACCTGATCATTGCAGAGAAAAATGCCTTGTGGTTTCTTAAGCCAAGGGCTAATGAGCCTCTTGCTTTAAACTTGTTTTATGTCATAATTTGAACAAAACCTGATTCTCTCTATATAGTCACCAGGGCTTACTATAAGAGCATTTGAAAAAGATGTATGTTTACAAAGACCATTAACATCTTGGAAACCCTTTTCTGCTAAAAGACTCCTTTGAATCTTAAAGGTGCCATGGCCAACAAACATAATATTTTCTAATAACCCTATGTTGCTTTAAAATAATCCTGGAGAGCTTTTGACTAAGTAACCAAAAGTAACCGCCGTGAACACAAAATAATCGCTAAGCCCTTCCGCAGAGATCGAATAAGCTTTACCCATTATTTAGAACAAAAACACTAACAAACAAATAAACAAACAAAGGGAAACAAACAAATACTCTAAGAATACAAAATCACAACAGTGTAATTAAAAGTAAAAATAACTGTTCGACTTCTAACATGCTTTTAATATCTTTGACGTTCACAGCTGAAAACAGAACGAGACATCAAGAAACAAAGATTTAGAGAGGCGTACATGAGCTTGTACTTCTAGCCACAGATAACGTGAACATTTTATTACCGAATTGGGGCGAAAGAATTTTATTGTAAATATGTAAATTGCGCTGTGGAACACGTATTTATGTAATATCACTATATAAGGTTGTATACACTATTTTTTGATGATTAGTTAGATATACTAGTTTGTCTTGTTAGCAAAAAATTCATTGTCTTAAGGCTCGTCCAGCCTCCTTCCAGTTCAGGCGTTATAAATAAAATAACAACTGTTATTGTGGACACATTAAAGTTGACAAGTAAAAAAGAATAAAGGAAATGAATGAATGACCTTTTTTTTGTTGTTTCACAAACCCGTTCAAACGCTAAGTGACGGCTGTGACTGTAGCTAGCCAGTTTGTACCTTACTAACATTCCAACTCGAAGCCCCCAGGGGGGGTACTTGCAGTATTCATGACGGGGGGGTCCGACGGAGCTTCATATTGCGAACCCAAAAAAATACGCGAGCCTGAAATTTTACACCCAAAAAAATACCTGGCATCAAAATTTTCTACCCCAAAAAGTACAAGACCTAGCACCTCGATACTGATTTATTCAATCAAACAGACTTTAAGACCTAAAAAAATACATGACAGATCTCTGACAGACCTTAAAAAATACCAAGGGTGTAAATTTTCGACCCAAAAAAATACGTCGGACCTCCCCGTCATGTATACTGCAAGTACCCCCCCTGGGTCGAAGCCATTTTAAAGCTTAGTTGCTGCTGTTCAGCAAATCATTTATCGCGTGCTTAAAGGCTATGTTACATGAGGCAATTTCCTTGCACTTTGCAACGCAACGATGACCACTGGAAACATCGCAAGTTACAGAGGGGGTGTCACACGTTGGCACATTTTTTTCGAAACTTGGAACGCATCCCGCGAGCAAAGGACACGCTCTGATTGGCTCGTTTTAAAATGATTAATAAATTGCTAATATTGAGGATAGTTAAGGCCATGTTACACGAGAAATTTTCCTTGCAACTTGCAACGCAACAATGACGACTGAAAAACATTGCAAGATGGGGATGTCACACGCTCGTAATTCAGTTCTGTTTGCTGCAACGCACCCGCTGTAGCTTATCATATTGAAATCTCCAGTGAGTGAAGGACGTACTCTGATTGGCTCATTTTGATAAAATTACGTTGCAAGTAGCGATTGACATGTCACACGCAGCATTTTGTCTCGCAAAGTTGCGAAAAGTAGAGCATAGTTCTACTTTTCTTGCAACTTGCAAGGCAAGATAATGCTACAGGTTGCAAAAATGGAGTGCTACATGTAAATTTTTCTTTAGCAACTGGCAATGCAACGTTTGTTGCGTTGCAAGTGGCAGGAAAAATGGCCTCGTATTATAAGTCAATCATAGCGTACTTGGTACCCAATTGGAAACCATTCCAAAGCTGGCCTTAGCAATAGCTGATCATTTATTGACCTTCATTCAATCGACCCTAACGTCGACACCATCCCAAAGCTTAGCAACAATTAGTCAGCTAGCTGATCACAACGTACTTGGTACCCAGCTAACATCCAATTTGAAACCAATCCAAAGCTTAGGGACAGCTGTATGCTAGCCGATCAGATTGCACTAAAACACTGAAGAATGTAGTTGAAACAAAGACTAGCGTTTACAATGAATCGCCCTGCTCATTGCAACTCCACTTTTCAGTTTTTTTTTGTCCGTTGCTTTAGCAACGGAAATTAAGTTAGTCATTGAGTCAGGTGAGGTGTCTGTATTTCACTAGGTAACTAACTATACATGTGGTTGTTGCTCTTTGATAAATAGGTTTTCAATTCAATACGTTTTCAGCCAAAGACGGAGATTCTGTTCTCCGTTCAGTTCATTAAATGGCGTAAAATTTCGTCACGTGCGTGATCACGCGTTCTACAGTTTACCAAGTTAAGGATCTCGTGCAAAAGATCATGTCTTAAAATTCCATTTCTATAGGAAAACCCGTCCTTATTCCGAGCAGCACGTTGTTGAGGCCACTTTTTTGGCCTGGAAAATCGTTAACATGACTGATTTTGGTGGTCGGATTCATTATATAACAGACATAGCAGGGTTCCAATGCATGTTAACTACTGACGACCATCGGTGAGCCATATCAAACATAATTTCGGGGATGGTTGCGTCCCAAGCATGTGGGCTTTGTTGTTTTGACGTCAATGACGAGAAAAGCCTCAAGCGATGTTGCTAACAAAAAGCTTCAACTCAACTGTTCACTTTGTGCACGAAATATGTATAATTGCACGCCAAGTTCACTTGTTTGAAAGCTTTACTCGTAAATTTCTCTTGGATTAATTAATGGCTGAAGGCTTGTTTCCTTTGTGGCAACAGTGATAGTTATTTCGAGAAGCGAGAAACGTCGAACGGCTATTGATTTCTGTACCTATGTAAAAAAGTTGTAAATTAGATCTTCGGTGATTTGAATTTTGTTTGAGCTTTTAAACAAACTCGGCGAGAAGTGGTCAAACAGCAAAGCGCTGAATTTGAACAAGAGATAAAAGAAATCGAAGATAGAAGAAAGCAGAAATGTTCCACAGGTACAAAGCAAAAGGTAGGTTGATTAATGTTACTTATGCTTACAAGAATCATTAGATTAGAGTTTTCTTAAACCGAGAGCAGTTTTGTCAGACATTCCATACCACCTGGTTTGTTTAGCGAAAATATACTTTCGTAACAACTATTCCACTACTAAAAGTGATGGTTCAGAATTTCTCCTGAAAGGAATTTAGTTCCTCGGGAAAAAAATTCATGTACTGCTATTTCTCAGTTCTATCGCTTCTATCTTCTGAAGTTTTTAAGTTAGCGCCTCGTTCTAGAAAGTTCACTGCTTTATTTTTAAAATCTGAACAGTTTTGTGCTTGAATAACTCAGATAATTAATGAACTCAGTATTAGAGTGTAGTGTTGAATCAATGCCGACATTAATGACTTCCCTTGCGGACTGGCTGTCGATTTTTATATAGTTCATCTTTCAAGTTTGAACAGTAGAAATGCCTCGGGCGAAGTGGAGTAAAAATTATGATGCAGACATGTTAAAAAACTTGATAGACGAAAATGCGGGACAATTTAGTTTGTGTTTACATAGCGTGGTAAACTAATGAATATTCTAAAAATACAGTACACATTAATATTTGTTTACAAAGATTCAGAGAACCATGTAACACTTTTAAAAACCGAGTTCAGCTGTCATGCATCTGCCAGCTATAAAAAATAGGGCCCCAATGGGTCCATGTGTTTTGCTGCTAGAGCAAAGCCTTAGCAAACATGTTGATGAAAGACAAGTGAGTAGAAATTCAAATCCAACGTCTTTTATTATCTGTCACTTGTGTGCAGGTTAATAATTGCACTTTATTGTACTCACTTTGTGTTAATTCAATCCTGATAATTTTAATGATAATAATAATAATAATAATAACTTTATTAACGTGTCAAATCTGTAGTAGCTGAGGGGAAAAGTCCCCTCTACTAATTGTGGACACCTAACCTGACTAACTAAAAAACGTAATTAATATATATATATAATAGAAAATATTTATATACAAAAAAAAAAAAAAAAAAAAAAACCTAAGTACAAATATATTAAAATTCTGTTTCTTTATCTATATTAAAATATAAAAATTAAAATTATGTTAAAAAGTAAAAATTATGTCATGGCTGGCAGTCATTCTTGACATAGTTTGCATCCCCGACAGTCACTGATATTAGCAGCCAGCGCAGTGAGGTCCCGACCACGTATACCGCATTTGAATTGTTTTAAAGATGGTAAATTTCTTAGTATAGGTGTGAGAGCATTCCAAAGTTTGGGCCCTAGGTATCGAAGAGAGTGTTTGCCAAATGTTACCGAAGAGAATCGGGGTTGAACAAATTCAAATTGAATTCAAATTGAAATCAAACACAGCAAACATAATTTAATTACCAGTGAGTTAACGAAATGTCTTTGAAATCATTGTCTCTTTGATAAAAAACAGAAAGACGGGGTTGAACGTAACGCAAAGTTCATTTTGAAAGCGAAAGTTTACAAATAATTATTATCATTCGTCAGTCATCCCTTCACGCATGAACACACGTCGAATTGCAGTGTCTTCACAACAAGATCGGAAGATCGATAAGGACCAATTTTTGAATAATCGAATTGATTCTTCGAAAGTTCGTTTTCTTAAAGTTTTAGAAATTTGTGAAGTTGGAGGATTCACTGAGGACTGCGTAGCCGTAGATGCAGTGGCTCGCTGGACATCAAATTCTATTTTTCACGCGGCGTTTAAGTAATCTTCACAAAATAAACATGTGGCGCCAGCGCGTCTGGCAGTCAAAAATTCATTTTTCAAAAAACTTTCCCTTTCCAGCTATTTTTAGCGGGGCTTATAGTACCTACCTGTCAGTCGTAGAAAAGCTGAAATTTAAGGATGAACTGTTTATTAAATGAATACCGTGTTTTTAATAACTAGTAAACAAACTGGTCGCACGCATTTAAACACGAACTGACGAATGTTGCATTTAATATTTCTTTGTTTTCGACGGTGTGAACCACTGAATAAGTTTCTTTCCCATTGTGATGTTACTAGTATTAATTCGTTTCTAGCTGTCTTTTATATAGCTCGAATACAGCTACAATTAGCGGTGCAGACCAGCATGATGTTACTATATTCCTTTCCAGCTGTCTTTGCGTGACAAGTTACACGTTCATACATTTTATTTTAAAATATGAAGTTCAGAGTTAATACAGTACTAGTACGCTGTAGACAGTGTAGACAAGGTGAGGGTAAGTTTATTTTCAAAGCGAAAGTTTACAAACTGTGCACTAACCGGTCCTTCGGAGAAAATATTTATGACCTTCGGCGAGGTTTCAAGTCTTCGCTCTTTTCGTAAATGATGGAAACTGAATAATTTTCTCATAAAACTGGAGTGGTCGCGCCACAGTTTGTTTTCTTTCCCAATGCGATATACTTTTAAATCGGTTTTCTGTTTTCCAACGTGTCGAACGTGGTTTGCGTTCGAATACTTTGGCCCGTAACTTCGAATGCGATCGGCGCTACGGTTCATTGGTTTCGATTTTGTTTGTTCATGGATTTGATTGACATCGGTAGTTCAGATTTCTCCTTTGTTACGGCACTTACACCTTACGGCACAAACTTCAGCTCTCAATGTGTTTTGCTTGCAGCCATTGCGGCTGCAGCAAAACACAAAAACAGTTACTTCTGCATGCAAATAGCTTGATAATTAGTCCGTCTTGGCGAATGAGCTTTTATTTTTCACTGATACGATCTGGTTTTTGGAGCACCGAGTCGCACCAATCGTGAAACTACTAGTTTCCAGGTTCCTCTGCAACTTGGTCCAAAAACACGCAAAAAAAATTGAAAAAAATCTCCGCCGGCTATTTGTTTCTTACCATTTCTTTAGTGGGAAAGGATAGCCGAGTGATAGAAACAAAATCAAACTCTCTCGATTCTCGTAAATCACTACTCGCGGACTTTTGGCAGATCACGTTTCACGCAAATTTCCATCGGAAAGTCAACCTAAGCACCCCGTATATAAGTTTTTACAAAAGCCCACCTCAAATGAACGTTGAGAAAATCATGATATAAAGCCAGAGCTTATTTTCGGACCTTTAGTGCAAATGAGAGTTATGAGACCAGGTTTCTTGTTGACGAAAATGAATATCGTGATTTTGCCGTCTGGCTGTATGAGGAAGTTCTTTTGCTTGTCATCCGACCCTAATCACTCTTCACACTAAGACCATTTTGAGGCATATCGAATTTCGAGGATGATACTTTATATATCATAACTAATCAGATTTCGAAAGCGATTGCATGTATGGTTTCGAAATAGCGGGAAACATGTTTTGCTTTATTCAGCGTGACGGATGCACTCTTAAATATTTCATCATTTTGTTTTTGTTATTGTTATATACCGTATAGTAAAAGAGCCACCGAAATTTCAGCACATAAGAAAATAAAAAAATGCCCCATATTCAGTTTTAGTATCTGACCACTGCGTTACTACACCAGATACAATTGAAATATTTCGTCTTTTAGATACAGCGACTTCGGACCAGTTTAAATTTAGCGGTCAATTTAAAGCAGTGTCCTTGTTTCTACAAAATACAGACGAATCTATTGCTGATAATGTTTCCTAGTCACACAGCCAGCGGCTCGTTTTGTTTTTATGTATCGCCATGTAAAATTTCAGGTCCGACCTGTGAAATGTATTTTTCTTTCTTGGGTATCGCTAGAATATCATCATTAATACACAAGATCTTATTGACTGTCGCCGTTCCATCTTCCTCCAAATCTTTGATTTCGTATTTTTCGTCCAGATAGCCGATCAGTCTGCCTCGCTGCTCCCCAGATGAGCACTGATTAGCAATCCACTGAGCAGTTTGCTTGCTAATCAGTCCTAGCACATACTTCTCCCAGAGATGTGTTGATTTCCCGACGTCGTTTTTGATGGTGTTTTCCTCGATTTCTTTCCTCCACGAATATTTCGACTTCGGTGGAAGTTTAAACCCTTCGTTTTTCCCCTCTGGCATGCACAACTTGTGCTTTTGAGGCAGGATGCGTTTGGAATTTGCTTTCAATTTCTCCTTGTGTCTCCGCCGCTTAGTTGAAATGGAAAGATCTTTGAGCTTGTATAGTTCTTGCATGTTCGTTGAAAAGTACGAAGATAGACAAGGGTCTCCTCTACAATGAATTACTTCGTCGGTAAATTCGAGCGGCAAGATGCTAATTTCTTTGAGCCTTTTCTTAGCATAGCAACATTCCGGTGTACTTCTCTTTCCTTTCGCAAGAGAACGATGCTTTGGTTTACAGGGGGGCAATTCCAACTCCCTCTTGTGAACATAATTTTTGACGAACTCGTTTATGTGAAATGCTGCAGTCTTTGATTTGATTTCACTCATTTCTGGTGTGGAAATATTGTAACCAAGGAAGAATTCCGTTTTGTTTGGCAGCTCGGCAAAATTCCCTTTTCTTTTGTTCATCTGGATCTCCCATGGATATTTCAACGACGGATTTTTCCACATTAAATCCGTTGCGTAGTGCTGTTTTTGCGAAGAAATCGCCGCAGCTTTTGATGATGAAGAAAATCGCCCACTCTTTGTAGAGGGCAAAAATGAATTTCTTTGAGTCATGTCGGCTTCAGAGCTAGAAAATTGTGTTTATCTTCATGAAAGGAAGAAAAAATATAAACTTGGTTTTGACGGCAAGTTGCTATGTAAAGAAAACAGATTTTGTGAACATTGGATGAAAATTTCCAAACAACCGACACAGGTTTTGCCGAGTCGATCCGTCATTGGTAGAATTTTAAAACCGCTATAGGGTTAATTACAAACCTCAAAGACCACGATCTCTTTGTTTTTTGGTGTTTTGTATCAAATAAAACAGTTTTACGATGAATAATGGCTGTAGAATAGCGCCAAACTGCGGGACATAAATAGTTTACCCTTCGTTAATGAGGCAAAGAAATGCCATAAATGTATGCAAATCGAATATTAAACAAGCGGGAAGTCTTTGAAAAAATATTACTGATACAGGAAATCTGGATAGCTCTGAAAAAAGAAATGCGGCGAAAGTGTCATATTTCACTTCAAATTTGATTCTAAATATACAACTTCAGTGGTTGCATTCGGCGAAGAAAAAGTGTCAAATTTCTACAGGAAGTTCCGATACGAAAAGAAAGTTTCATTTGTTACTTCCTTCGAAGACATCGATCGAAAAAGCGATCGGTTAAGTAGAGAAAAGACGCTGATAGAATGTTTACTAAAAACCTTCAGGCTCCTAATTAATTACTGGCCATATGTTTCAAACTACGAAGAACATTTTAAATTCCCTTGCCCGATGTAGTTTGTTTACTGGACGAAACGGAGGATTGAGATCATTTCGGAATGATTTACGGGGCTAAGTAGTCGACCTTCTGAAAATGCAAAACGTTTTCCTCTTCACTCGTATCTTTCCATCAATTTGCCAAAAAATTTATAGACTGTTCACAATGTCTCTATTTATCAACGCGCCTCCTGTTTTGCGCTGGCGTCCAGGTCTCTCTCGATTCTCTTCTCGCGTTCAACGACCGAAGAAAGATACGAGAAAATAGAGGGCTATGAACAGTCCTAACCCTATCCAGACCGGGGGGTGGGGCGGAAAGTGCCCGCGCTGACTTTGAACGCTTATAACTTTTTAAAGATTCAACCAAACGCTGCCAAACTTTGCGAGTTTATCTAAAATTTATTTGGGAAAAATTTGGTGAGATAGGTTGTTGTGTGAAGAACTTGACGTCACCATGGCAACGGCATTTTGATAGACATGTTTTCCCAAATTTGTAATTTTCGTGTTTCCATGAATAAAAAATAACTTTGATGTAATTATTTTCACCTTTTTAGGTTTTTAAAGCACAGTTTTTTGATTTTGAGTACTTTGCAGTAATTTTGGGCGGTTTCCTGAAGTTTTGGAAAAATTTTGAAATCCAAGATGGCGAATCCAAGTTGGCGGCTGTTTTGACATCATGATGTAATTGCCACGTGATGTGACGTTATTTGCCCACGTGACGTATACCAAAAGATAGATTTTCGGACATACTATAGTACCTTTAAGTTTCATTGTGATTGCTTAAATTTTCTGAAAGTTACAGAGTGGGGCGGATTCCCCCCCCCCGGTCTTAAAAGATCCAAAACAGCCCAGTCTGAACAGTCTTAAGGAGGTCCTCTTATGCCTGCGTGCATACATCTCTTGGCAACCTAAAACTGGATCCTGAGAAGTCTAATTAGTTTGATATACACCTAATTTCAATAAAGTTGTCATAGAAAAAAGAAAAAAGGTAAATAGGAATTAATTAGCGTAGTTTCATAACAGGTAGCGTCTTCAGAAAACTTACGAGTTTTTATCTGCTTACTTTGAGTCCACTGTTTTTATGCTGTATCAAGATGAATTGATTTATTCGTATTTTATGGCATTTCAAGGCCGTTTGTTCGAATAAATTTCATGCATGCGCTTAATTAATTCCTATTTGACTTTTTCCTTTTTCCCTTTTTCTATGACAGCCTTGTGTACAGTATCGCTGCATGTTTTTTTTACGAGACTTACTGTTTCCTGGCGAGGCCTAAGCCAGTCAAAATACACTGACTGTCGAGTAAAAATTCACAGCATTACTACACACGGCGATTTGTTTTTGTTTCTCGCGATATTTATAAACTACTGATTGAGCCATAGTTAAATTTCTTACAAAAAGTTAAAAACTGTACTGATCGTAAACCAGCAAAAATTTTAACCCTGTTCCAATTCCGAGTGTTATCCAATTAGCGGAAGGCGACGGCCTGTCAGCGATACGTCATCGTACCAAGAGCCTTCTAGACTGTCCACAGCCTTTCGATTTTTCAACGCAAAAAACGCAAACGGAGCGAGCGCTTCTTCCGTTTTGCGCTTGCGTCCAGTTCTCTCGCCGTTCTCACCGCTCATCGATAAAAAAAAACACGAACAAATTACAGGGCTGTGGACAGTCTAAGAGCCTTCAGTTCAAACTCCCCGCTCACCAGTGCATGCAAAGAAGACTGTCTAAAGATTACAGATTTTTTCTCATTAAGTCAAACAACCTGTACTCGTAAGTTACTTAACGACAACCCATCGCTCTTAATTGGCTTACGACAGAACACAAGTGTTGGAGCAGTTTTCAATTGAGTGTCGTAAAACCAAAAGCAAAAGTAAACAATTTGGCCGATCACGAAGAACACAGACAATCCAGTAAACCAATAAAAATTCGAAGCAATACATGTAGCTGGCAAGAAGCGCGGGAAAATTGCGCGAGCGAGTCAAAATTGGTTTTGGTTTTAGTTCTGATTGGCTGAGAAAGTGGCGCGAGCAATGCAAAACCTAAGCAAACGAAATCTTCGCGCGTCTCTTATGTTACCTTGCCTGTTATGGTGAAGCTGTGTTCACACTTGCTAATTAGCAAGCGCAAACACAGCTTTAAGAACTTAGCGGTTCACTCAGGTTAAGTTCACACTGAACAAATTAGCGAAGCAAGAAAACATCGGACGCAAGTTACGCTAGAAAAGAAAACTAAGGATGTATTTTTTTTACAAGATTGCTCAACGTGTCATTTTCACGCATGATTGACAACCGCGCGTGCTTCGATACAAGATCTTTGATCTGATTGGCCAGCGAGCGTTGAGCGACATTGTTCTGCAAGCGAGTTTTATTACCTTGAAAAGTTCCTGGAAAACAGCTATTTCCTGCCATAGCAACGGTCTATTTTGTTTTATGTGTTTTATTTTTTAACTAATATTTATTCAAACAGAATTGACTTTTGGCGTAGCAAAGCGGTAATTATTCAGAAAGTCTCTTACTTACGTAAAGAAAATGTACAACTGGCGTTTCCGTAAGTGAGTCAATAATTGCATAATTAGGAATTAACAAGGTAAAAAACCTTTTAAGGCCGAGGGCTCGCATGCAGAGAGCGGATAAAAGGGAGAAATGCTGATTTAAATCTTTCGTGCATGCTACAAAACACAGAGTCAGAAATAAAAAAACATTTGGACATTTTATTCCACACAGAATGGCGCGTGTCGTATGAATTGACCTGTTTTGACTGTCCTTGTGTGCCTCACAAAGCGATCGCGTGGTCTTTTGTTTAAAAGGGATTTTAAATCAGAGCTACAGATCCACAACTCACAAAGCAAATTGTCTGCTAATTTGATAAGATAGGCATTATTGTCGAGGCAGCGAGTTCGGTTAAAACGGTGCATCCTGATTGATCGAGTAAAATCGGCCGAATATTAGTGATAAGAAAATTTTTAATTCATCTTCGAAGGAGACACTTGCTTGGTTTGGTATTATTACTTACTTACTTAAGGGAAATTAAAAAGTCTTATTTCTTAATAAACTTGATTTACGACATCGCTAATAAACCTCGGACTTTCTCAGCACTCGCTGGAGTTCCCAATGTGAAGTTGCTTTTTCCCTCGCTTGCAAAGCGTAGAAATTTTGATTCAAAGCCGCAAGTTGACAAATAGACAAAAGACCATTCTACAGAATGTTTACAGAAGTCAAATCATTTTGAAAGAAATTCATGACATTTTAAAGACGTTACAATTAAACTTACGCCACATTTTTACTCGGAAAAGCAACACAATGTAACGTATCTAGGAAACGAATTTTGCCACCGGCTTTGTCGCATATCATTTAACTTGAGGAATAACATAAAATTTGCCAGCTCCTTTGAGGCAGTTTAAGACTTTTACCCGTAGCAAAAGCGATTTGGTTCGGCATTTTGTGGGGTCAGCTGCGAGATTAATTCAAATGACAGGCTAAACGCCGTGGAGTTTACAAAAGAGAACAAAATTGATTCGGCCCCTGAAGACGTTGCCTATTGTTGAGTGCAGCTGGCATATTTTAATTAGAGTTTGCTTAATAATTCTTTTGTGAAAGGAGCTGTTGTCAATAGAGATAACATATGGTCTAGAGAGAGGCCACAAGGAAATACAGTCACAGGAAGGGATGCTCGCAAACATTTCAGGTATTTTCGCGGTTCAGTTTGTCTGATTTTCTCCTTCACTTGTTTGTAATGTTTCGCATCAATGGCGGCGCGTACGAGCTTAGAGAAAGCGTAACAAAGCGGCTGAAAAAACTGCGATAACATCATTCCTGCTTGCTTTGAAAGGTGTTTCGTGAAGTTGAAAATCTATGTCACAATTTGCATATCGGAAAAGTTGTCCTTTTTCGGCGGAATAGCGAAATAACTGTTGTTATTTGGGAATAAAATTTTCTTGCTTTTTCCTTCGGGACTACACGCTAGTAGAGGCAAGATGCAGCTAGGTTTATAAACATTTTCGGATTTCGTGTGTGACACACATGTACCCGTAAGTAACTAAACAGAAGCAGGGTTTGAAAATAACTAGTGGGCAGACTTAATACGTTCGTTTTGTTCCCCGTGATTCTCGACTCAACCTGTCGTTTTCATGAAGCATTAAATTTTCAGATTCCAGCGAAAAGCTTGCTTCGTCAAAAGAAAACAATATCTTAGAGTTTCACCGTCGTTCATTATTGATGTGGTTCGCGATTATCTCAGGCAGTGGCGTTTTTGCCAAAGGACATCTGCCTAGATTTTAATTAGCTGGTGATTCGCTGCATCGCCGTGAAATAACTTGTCGCTAGTGGAGAAGAGAGTTTGTAGCACGGTGCACCTGCGAACCCAGTGGTCTGAAAAACAATGGCTTACATCACAGTACAATTGAGATTTTTTTTACAATGTTATCATTCGGCCCAGACCTTAAATCGAGCAATATCTTAGCATTGTCTGTAAATAAAGAGAATAAGCAACGTGAAGTGAACGAAACTGCGTCATTCTTGATGACATTAAGCCATGCTTTATAGCACGAATTTTACATCAACAAAAATCGTTAAATTCTCAATTAGCTTCTGACTCGTGGCGATTTCCCGCTTTCCGATTGGCCGAAACTTTTAAAGGATTAAATCATATTATTTTAAGACTTTTTTCCGCACGTTGGTTCGTAAATATAAGCTGTTTTTGTTCGAATTTGACAGGACTAAAATTAGGCGAAGTATTTTACATTTTAAGTTATATTTCGCAACATAACTGCGACCGCGCAAAAAATGAAAAATGTTTCCGCAGTCGACATGAATTATACACGAGAAAGCATGCCACTTTGAACAATAAAATATTCGCCCATCTGGTGTGTAATGCATTCTACCGTGAACTAC
The DNA here is from genome assembly GCF_052425735.1 of Oculina patagonica. Taxonomy (NCBI): domain Eukaryota; kingdom Metazoa; phylum Cnidaria; class Anthozoa; order Scleractinia; family Oculinidae; genus Oculina; species Oculina patagonica. The sequence goes on from NC_135763.1 coordinate 8,630,542, forward strand.
ATCCAGCGGTTTATATTTTTTAAACGGCAGCTTGAATACTCATATACGACTACCCAACGGGTCACTTGACCAAACACGGCATAAATTTGGACGCCAAAATCGTTTGATTGTGGAGGCCATTAATTACATGAGACACACGGCACATCAAAATTCACTTCAAATCAGAACTGATAGAGTCACAAGCAACGGGCAGCTGCTTGCTGTTGCCGACTGCGTTATCCACCGGTGGGGAAAATACGGCAGCGAGGGAAATACAGGCGCGTATTTAATAGTTTGAAATGGATTTGCGCGTTGCTCACGGTGCGAATTCTCTCCCAGGAAGTATGTTCGCTCCTCGAATGGACAGCCGAGGTGAGCAACAATTCGCGGAGTTCAGAAGCAGGGAGCCGGAGAATTCGAGACGGGCAGATGTAAGACACAAGCCGTTCATACAACCAGTTTACAGAACAGCCAACAGATCCAAGGATCTCGATAGCAGGCAAACAATAACGCCAGTGGATCGACATAACGGAGGCAACCGGCCTGAATTTACGAGGTAGGCCAGTAAAGTCTCGTAATCCCGGGGAGGATTATTAAAAAAATATTGTCAGTGCTCTTGATGACTTGGGAAATAATTGAATTAGAAATCGGCTTTCAAAGCAGCTTTTGTCCCCCCCGCTAGATTCACCTATACAACAAGCCCTCCAGGGAAGAGCAGAAAATACTGCAAGTTATTCACCTTTTCAATGGTTATCAACTGGGCGATTCGTATTTGACGATTTTACACAATGAAATTTAAGTCCATCTCTTGTTGAAATCTTCAACTTGAATTTTACCATGTCTTTATTTTTGATGTATTATTAATATTGCCTTTATTTGTTTTGCTGTGTTTGTCATCTAATTCAATGAAAATTACATATTTGTCGAGGTCATATAATTATACGGCGAAAATTGCCCCAACTGGACACTAAAAATCGGTTTAATACGGAACACTTTCTACGTTTAAGATGTAATTTCATGCCACAGTTTCGCCACTCTGTAATATACAGAGTCGTGCAATTAATTTTTAATTACAAGCGACGTTTGAATAAATGATTAAGGGAAGTGTAAACTGGTAATTACTCGTGCGAAAAATAAGTGTTTTGCTGACTGATTTTGTAACGTGAAAATTGAGCCACGATGAACCGTTTTGCACTATTCTGATCGTCAGTTCGACGAAATAATCAGGATGCTATCTGGAGCTCTGATAAAAAAAGTGGCGTCGATTCTGCAGTGCTTAATATCTTCCCTTAAGGGGTTTTTTATAATAAACTTATAAACACAGGTCATGAAAAAGAAAGACCTGATAATATCAGAGGAAAAGCGTTGATGTGAATTAAAAAAAAAAACTTATACAAAAACGAAAGCAAGATAGATTTATTGGTGAGAGAGACCGACCTAAAGGGTTACTGATTCTCTGTGCATGTCTTTAGCCGCTTGGTCGCAGATCGAATATATTACTTCTGCCTTAAACTGATACATTTGTTAACTTTTGTCATATGATAGTCAAAACAGATTTTCACTGGTTTTGAGAAAATCGCATTTCTCTCTGCAAAAAAAAAAAAACGTTCCCTCTGCAAAAAACGTTCTCTGTCAAAGCCTTTCCTAATGTTGCATGAAGGTTTTTCAATGGACCGTTTTATATCGGAATTTATGCATACAGCGAACATAGATTGTTTGATCGTTTGGCAGAACGTATTAAAAAGCAAGCTAAGCTTTACTGATCGGAAAGGTGTAATTCGTATGTATTGTTTGATAGCCCTATTAAAATCAGGCTGAATTATATATAGGGCTTGCAAATAACTGATTTCAACAATATCTTTCCGGTGTGATATAGTATATTTTCCTTTTATTCAGCTCAAAGGCTCCACGTTTTACCGGGTCACTGAACCTTATCGTAAAGGAAACAAACAACAGTGCGCAATGTTTTCTTCTGTGGTTTGCATCGTATAAAAATTTAGATTATGTTTCAACAATTTATTACAAAGTGACGTTTGAATCGAGTAAAACCTCCGTCTGGAAGTCTCGTGTTTGTTAAGGCGAGATACGTGCGTGATCGTGATTTGCGAAATCGAGCGTGACTGAACGTTATTTTTAGCTCGCATGTTCCGAAATTAGAACGGTCGAGATTGTCATAGTCTGTAAGAGTCATGCTCTGCTGAAAAGTCGGCGATTGGTGATGAGTTTTTATGTCAAGAAACTTGCACATAACGAAAAGATACTCTAAATGATCAGTTAACTTCACTTTTTGCGTTGGAGTGTCTTATCTTAGAGAATTAAGTAAACACACATGTTGGAAAAGGCGAGTCAGCGATAGCGTAAAGACATTGTCCCCATGGAAGACTTGTTTTTGCAAACCAAAATTTCAGGCAAAATATCAGTTTCAATATTGTTTGATTTGAACTTGTTTTTGTGTTTCTTCTCTGCCTTAACTCATTCTGCCGTTGAATTTTTTTACTACCCATGGAGAAAAGAGAAAAATTAAAGGACAAAATGAAATCACGTTGAAGATGAATTTTTCAACAATGTCACGAGCATGGGACAAAGAAAACTTCTGAGTCCCCGACGAGAATCGAACCCATGGCCTCCCAGATACCGGTTGGGCGCTCTATCCAACGGAGCTACGAGAGACTCGTGGCGAGCTGGGCCATTTACTAGGTTGATATATGACACACGTCCTGCATACTGCTAAGATCAGCAATGTTCGATTCCCGTCGAAGACTCAGAATTTTTCTTTGTCCCATCGCTGATTCTAGCAGTATGCAGGACGTGTGACACATATCAAACTAGTAAATGGCCCACCTCACCACGAGTCTTTCGTAACTCAGTTGGTTAGAGCGCCCAACCGGTATCTTGGGAGGCCATGGGTTCGATTCCCGTCGGGGACTCAGAATTTTTCTTTGTCCCATGCTCGTGTCGTTGTTGAAAAATTCATCTTTATTATTTATCACCGAGCTTAAAATTTTCCATCTTTATTATTTTCCACACACTTGATGATTTCGACATTGCTGATCCTAGCAGTATGCAGGACGCGTGTCACTTATCAACATAGTGAATGGCCAAGCTCACCACGAGTCTCTCGTAGCTCAGTCGGTTGGTTTTGTCAGGCCGATAGAATTTATTCAAATACTTCAGTAAGTGCAGTCGGTACAGTAATGCTTAGCAAAGATTTTATTAACTGTTGTGTATTTCACTAATTCTGATTCCTGCGCTTTTCATTTTCCGACGCGGCTACAAAATAAACAAAATAGGTTGAACTGAATCTGTGCTGCTGACGAGAGTTACGAAAGCGATACTCGGGAACATTCCGGACATCTTCGGAATAGGTTCGGTTTTTTTCGTTTTAAAACTAGAGACAAAGCGTCCTGTTCGGAATGTGTTTCTAAAAATTTTGGAAAGTAGGCACTGGATGTAACTGAAGACATTTACAAAATTGTAGCATTCATTTTTCCCTTTATAATCTAACGCTTTATTTTTATAGTGTGACAGAATAAACGAAAGCCTTCTTGTGATAGTTAACAGTGCTCACTTTACATCTATTGGCTTTATTTAGCTGACCAAATAAAACTCACATGTTTTTCATAAATTATTGAGGGAACAAACGAAGTAGAACGCTCCGTGAATACATATTTTAATTTTCTGTTTAATTAAGAACCGTCGGCAAAAGATTTTTAGCGATTTGCAACGCTCTCCTGGTTTTTAGAACTACTAAAAGTGGAAAGAGATTTTGTGAAATCATTTTCAACATTGAGGACAAGTCCTAATAAGGCAGCGAGGCAGCTGATTTTGAGAAGATCTTCCTCGCTTATGAATATTCATTGAGCCCCCGAGCAGACAGCTAAAACCATCTGCCTCAGCGGATTGCTCAAATAATTCTTTCTTGAGTTGAACCGAGCGGTCTTTCAAGGAAGACAATTTAGCGACTTCATGATCGCAGGGGCTCGCTAAGTACACGCGTCGAGGAGACTGGCAGCCATTTCCCGCTTTTGATTCAAAATGCTCCAGCACAAGCCTGGCGGAAGGAACGACAAACGGCAGAAACCGTGCTCAAGCGAAACACTAAGGTCACTTTTGCTCACTATTTTATTGATGTATTGTAGACAAGTTTAGGTTGCAGTTAGTACTTAATCAACCTGCGCGGAGCAAAAAATTTCATGAGTGGCGCAGCGCTCAAAATTACTATATCACCCTTCGGTCTCGGCGCGTTTAGTTAGAAAGCAAGAACGTATTTTATGATATGCCTTCACGTTTAGCTTAGATTTGTTCTAAGGTCCACACGGTTTTTTATTATTATGCAATTACTTATTCAGTTACATTATGGCTCCTTTAGACATTTCCTCAAGAGATGCGTATAATGTACATCTGCCAATCGCAGAGAAAATCGCACTTTTTGTAATATTATCGGAATAAAAGCGAACGATTTCTTTTCGCAATTGCACGCACTTCTTTGTTAAGGCTCTCCATAGCGCAGATGGGACGGCTAAAATCTCTTTAAAACTAGCAGGAACCTTTTTTTGTTATGTTTTACACGCTAAACAAGTTGTAACGAGCAACTATTCAAACACAGCTGGTTTGACTAATGCATATGCAACAGATAATAAAAATATTGCGCGCCACCAAAATCTACATATAAACAGGTACCGGGCATTAATTTTCGTCGCCTTGGAAAAAGGCAGTAAATTTTAAGCAAGGTAAATGACATTAAGTACGGCGAAGAAGTGAAAACCTTTCTTACGGGGCACTGCGGCAAGAATTATCGGGGACAAATTCGACTTTGAAACGCCGAAAATAAAGAATAACAACTTAACCGGATTCTGCGAGATATAAAATATAATAATTATTTCAGGATTTCATGGAAATGCCTCAAAAAGGAAGCAACACTATTTGCTGTATTAATTTAAGTGCAGTTTATGATAACATTTGGAGTCTTTGATTATGTTTAGATGATTTAAAACTGCATTTCCGAGCCTTAAGCAAATCATTTAAAGGTTCGAACAAAATTGGACTTCGTTGTTTACTAATAATATTAGAATGTTTCCTTTTATTCACTTATAATATTTCTTTTTCACTATTTTTTTTTCGTTTATCACACTAAGGTTCTTCTAGATTCTATTCAGCATTTTTTCTTATAAAAGGTTCGGGAAAAGTGCCTTGAAATGCAAATTTAGATCAACCTTTTTCTGCCTTTAGGGTAAAATACTGAAAATACAGCAAAGATTTTCACTTTTGATAAAAGACCTTTCCCGTCGTAGGAGATTAATTCTAGTTACACTTTCATATTCATTTATTTAATCTGTATAGTTATCTCTTAAGCTGAAGTTATAATTTTGTTTAAATGTATATGTGAAAAAGAAAGAAAGAACAAGACCGGCTTCAAAACAGCCAAACTTTGCTTTTAACATAATTAAGTTGTGAATTTTACCGAAACATAAACAGTATTCTATAAGTGATTATCGTTCCGGCCAAAAATACTAAACGAAGCAGCTCTAAACAACAGCCTGGGAAATAAAACATCCGTTTATCGGAATTAAAGTGCATCAAAAGATGGTTTTAATTGATTTTTTACTTTCGATTCACGAATCGGTTATTCAGAAATTGCGCGTGAAAACAACTCTTAAGATATTTTTTTTATTTCTTTTTGTATTTTATAACTAGCAATTGTTCTTTTTCTTAATTATGATAATATTGTTTTGTTTTGTCCCTTGTTCATCGCTTTTAATCGGTGAATGACTTTCATTAAATCTTAATACTGAAAGAGCGTTAGTCGAGGGCTTGTATTCGTCCATTTGAAAACTGAAGTCATGAATGTTAAAGGAAAATAAAAATCATTTGCTGCGGAGTTGCATGTGCAGAGCGGGCGTTGCTATTTTCTCCATATTAATAAGATAATCTAATTTGTACCTTTCTTATTATTTTACAGCTTAGCTGATGTGTATGAAGGAGCCCTTCGGAACGTGTTGGGCATTCAACTTCATCTGGCACTAGACGATCAACAGTCTTTTACACAAGACGCCATAAATGATCTTCTTTTTCGCGACAAGTCCTCGTCTGCAAATCACAGAGGGTTACGACAGGATCAGAAGAGGAGAAGCGAAAACCACCTACATGGTCGCCCAGGCGACGAAAACAAGGACATGAAAAGCCTAGGCTCTTTCCAAGGACGTACATTATTGAGGGACCCTCGGAGAGTGTCTCAGGGAGGCTCTGCCTTCCATGTCCCTCCTAAAAAGGCACGTCTAGATGAAGACATGCCATACCCCGAGAGGGGATTTCCAGTCGATCACTACGGTGTTGCCCCAGGGATGAACTTCCCACCGGACTATGCAAACTCTTTTCCGTCCTCGAAGGGATCACCGGGCATTTACCACCGACGGGTTAACGCGCCCGAAGCCATAACCCACGTGTACGGGACAAACGGGATACATATCCCGTCACCGCGGGAACGTTACTCGCTGTGGTCATTCGGGCATCATCGTGATATTGCTACGGTATTTCCTGTGCGCTGTTCGTCCGTCGAAAGTGACCGGAGGTATCATCACGGTGTTCTAGAGGAGGAGAGGCGACGTAACATGAGCTTAGCGCGTGTAAATGGATTTATGCACGGCAAACCAGCCGTTCAGGTTAAAATCGAGAAGGAGACGAAAGACGAAAGTATCAAACGAGAGCAAAAATCAAGTTCCACCGAAAGAAGGAGCTCTGCGACTCCAGCAAAGGAGGCAGGACTTGAAATAGGAACAGACAAAGAGAAGTTGTCGCCTTCTTCGTCGCCAAAATCGAAGCCGGCATACTCCACATTGACTTCATATCGATCAAGTCCCACAAACGGGGCTGTTGACTTTCGTATGGAAACACGCTTTCGCAGCGCGCAAAGGAAACTGGAAACAAGGAGGGATGGAAGAAAAGGAAAAGGCGAAGATGCGAAGGAGGAATTTCTTTTCAAGTTGGGACTGGAGAGAATCGAGGCTTGAGACTCGGAATTACCAATTAATTACGATCGACTGTTTTGTCTGGCTGAGAGGCAGAACTAAACAAGAAAATTATTTATCAAGATTGGAACAATCAACGACAATGTATACTGCCACACAGCATGGTACAGTACAGTGTCGTGTTCTCGATTGGGTTGGCCAAGCATCACTTTGGCGACACAGCATGATAAGTGACGTCATCAAGTTGTTGACAGATTAATTGCGCATGTGCAGAATGGCGGTGGCATTGGGGGGTCTTTTGAGCCCCGAAGCCTTTAAGCCTCTTTTCGCACCCCGGATAAAGGCTAGCTCTGGAATTAGGACTCAGAATTGGAGTATTCAAAAACGGCTCTTATACTTTCAAAGTATTTACTGCTAACGCTATGAAAACATTTTGCCGCAAAAATTAGCTATGCAGTTTAATTTTACGACGTTTTGCGGGGATTAATAGAACTAAAGTGTGTTTTCTCTGTTAAACAAAAATCCGCTAAGGAAGGTTTAAAACGCATTCTCTTATTAGAAGTATTATCTGTACATATTATACAGGAAATTGCTCTCTGAATCGAATATAAACACTTGATTGTTTGTTCGCATTTCAATTCCGCTTCTGAGAACACTTAAATTAATAAAGCTTTGTTGTGATATTTCTTCGTACAGAACAGTGGTGATCTGTTCATAATAAATCTTAGCTCTTTATTACTCGCGCTCTTTGGTTTATATTTTTTCGCCCATTACATTGATTGTAGCCGGATTTGCCCCAAGTCGGTGGTTCCTAGGGGATTTACGCGTCTCCCAGCATTTTGAAACGCTTTGCGCACGAGATCTATTTTAGGTGCGCGCGTCGCGCTGGCATGAACAATCTTCTGCCATAGTTAAAGTCGTTTGCGCGAAAACTTTCTTGTCGATAGATTTTTAAAACTTTTTATGCGGTCAGTTAATGAATAACTTGTGTCAAAAATGCAAAAAACATCGAGTGTGCACGCTGAGGAAACTTTCTTAACATAATGTTGCGACATGAATTACGTGCGCAGTAAGGATGTGCATAAACAATTTAATAGCGCGAAGGTCCTTAAAACCCGTAACGCTGGGGAAAAACAATGAGATAGCGAAAACTTAGCTCTACCAGAATAACACGAGGGGGAGGAGGAGGAGGGAGAGGGTTGTCTCTTGCACCCGGAGACCATATAAATGGAGCATGGTTAAGTTAAGCCGCTCGGCACATCAAAAAGAAGCTGTAACTACCATTTTCAATTTATTTCGAAGCATGATCACTAAGCCTAAATAAAGTATAACAATAATTTTAAGATGAAACCCAAACAAAGTCCTAAGTTCACGTCATGTGGCACGTTTGATTCCACCTGATAATTAAAATAGAAAAATAACTAAAGACTACAGCAGTTGTTGAATTTTTCACTTGACGGCTTTTAATTTCGGAATCTGTTACGCAGAGGGATGCGAGGTACTGTCTTGATGTATTGTTTCTATTTTATTTTATGCACGCTCTTTTTGACTCAGGCACCAAAGTACGCAAGAGGAAAAGTAGCGTTAGAAAGTTTGGATAAGTGAGAGAATCATCAAAATTATTTACATGATTATGAGAATTGGAATTGGAATTGCTTAAAGTTAGGTAAAATTACTACCACTCCCTTAACTACACTAACAAATGTGTAAGTTTAGAGTACGTGTAGTCAGCTTGGCAATTATACAGGCGAGAAACTCCGCAACTGATGATTCAAGTCAGAAATTTCATACTATTTTCACTTTTATTTTTTTCAGACCACACTTATTTATTCATTTACCGTGTTTCATTTGCTATGTAAGGCGCATGTCACACCAGCAGTGTTAAAGCTGTCCCAACATTTTCAAACAAAAGGTACACAATGTGTACATGTAGCTACATGTTTATTTTTCGAGATCATGCAGAGTAACAGAAGATTTACATGTAATTACCAGTACAATAGTTTTGCACCTGCTACATACATGATGATCTGCGATATGTTTCTCAATGCAACTGATTAGCAAATTCTGCGTTTGAGGAGGAACAACCACATTACATCTCCGCGCCGGTTTAAATGTGTACCTCAAATTTTGAGGTTATTAAGCATTCATATATTCAAGCTATTGTTTTAACTCATTGCTTATTCATTCCGATCTATTTGCCGACAAGCCGGCATGCCTCCGAAGATCGTGAAAAGCGCAACGTCTTTGATGTAGGTGAGATGTATTTCTTTTGTTAACAGACTGAATAAAATCTCCTGGGAATCTGCTTCACTGATTTTATTTTCTATGCGTCGTTTAATGCGTGGAATGATTGATTAACTTAAAAACCGGAAACTTTTTTAAAGCCAGTGCCGGGAGTGGACGTACGGGCGTAAAGCAAGCTCCGGTATAATTTGTTAACCGCATGTAAATATCTTCGATGCAACCAAAGCGAAATATCGTTTAAAAAGAAATACCACTTAGAAATAAAACAGAACTCTTTAATCATTATAAACTTGCCTTGGTTTCTGAGATATTTTTTTTCAGGAAATAATTGAAAAGCGATGTTATTGTGCCGGCCGGGTTTGCCACGTGTAAGCTAATAAACAAAGCCAGGAAAGTGTTGAAACGCGACTTCGAAGTCGATATTTGGTCCTTCAGTGGCTTTTTTTGTGTGTTTCTATGGCTTTAATTTGTAAAATAAAAATATTTTCTTTGATTCAAATCTGGTCGGTTTTCATCGATCGATCGGCCGCGCCGACCATGAACAAGACGTGAACAACTGAAGTCACAAGCGAATGCTTGCACTTTTTATGACAACATGGCTGTATTTACATAACAAAGCCAAGTAGGAGTTTATTTAAGCGCACTCGGTCGAATCAAGACCTTAACAAATGCGTTTCTTTTCAATTAGAAAATAATTGTTTAATGCAAATCAAAAGCTTGGCGTGACACACGATAAAGCTAAGCAAAGGTTATATTTGGTAAACTGGCGAAAATTAGAAAAGCTCGGCTAAAAGCTTACTCGCCCGTAGCACGGTTTCACATTCAACATTTCTTAAATCGTCACCGAAGGCTAGGTAAATAAAGCTTAAATAGAGTTCCCCGTGTTCACAATATTATAAATCAAGGTTTCATTCGCTTTGTTGTGCGGAAAAATCAAAATATCAAATCCCTTGTTTTTATTCTGCGGTGAACAGACGACAACGCTTTGACAAATAAAACATGGCGGGTTACAAAAACAAAGCACTCACTTACGGTAGCTTATTGCTTTGTTAAACTAAATTAAAGTGAATCCTCGATTAATATATCGCTTTGTGCACTTAGAAAGCTGGAATAAAATTTCAGCAACAAAACGAAGAGTTTAAATTTATACAAAGTGATCTGGGCATAAAACACGCGTCGGAATGTGGCTACCTGCAGGGTTACGCAGAATTAACTCTGTAAACCGAGACCGCCGCTCCGCGCTCGGAGGAAACAAAACTAATTTCGCCTCCAACGATCAAAACAACTCGTTCAAGATCTCTTTTTAAAGCTCTCAACACGCTCTTTACTAATATATAAAGATAAAAGCTAAACATACAGTGCGAAAAACTTAAATCTACAAAATGTCTGTAGTGGTTATCAGACGTTCAATCACACTTCAAGAACAAAAGGATACGTTCACAACTCCGTTTGCTCAAGGTTTAATTGCGCTATTGTTCCGTCTTTTGAAGTCACTTGGGCGGCTTCTTCCAAAATATCTCACCTTTTTAGAAACGAATAAAACCGAAGTTGTGCGACACGTTTTCGGTGGCTGCCGAAACTTATACCCAAAGGAATAAATGGAGCCTTCAGGCTACAATTTCCAGCGGTATTGCCCATTTCAGAAAGACACATTTAAACCGGCGTGGAGATGTAATGATGCTTCTCACAACCATATTCCGGCCCGGTGCCATATGTGGGTTGAGTTTGTTGGTTCTCGTCCTTGCTCCGAGGGTTTTTCTCCGGGTTCTCCGGTTTTCCTCCCTCCACAAAAACCAACACTCCAAATTCCATTTCGATCTTCGATGCACGTACACGTCTCAACGAGCTCTAAGCTCTTCGGTGTTACGTGGGTAAGATAAATGAATGAAGACATTAATCTATATAGTTATACATGAAGGTCTTTCCACCCGCGGATATTTTAGTAGAAAATTCATGGAAACTGATCTGAATAAAACCTGCTTGTAGACGGCTGTTTAGACGGCTGCACACAGGCAAATCTGAATACTTCAAGCAATGCTATTCCCAGCATGAGGCTTCCACCGATCAAAGAAAAAAGTGAAAAGTATTTTTAGCAAACAATGCGTTATTTTAATAACTGATTTTATTTCACGGCATGAGGTTAATTTTGTAATTGTGGTCTTTTTATTGATTTCACTTAGTCAGTTATGATAGCCGCGATCATCAAAGTTAGTCTTCTAGTCGCTCAAAGTTGAGCATTGCAGTGTTGGAGTGTTACAAACCAAGAGATCCAGTCTTCAGGTACAACAATATTTTCAGTTGTATAACGGGAAAGTAATATTAAGCCAGATAACATGCGAAAAAATTCCCAAATTATTTGGGTAAAGAGGGGAAAAATCCCTAAATTTCTCGACAAAAGGAAGCTTAACGTTCCGCTTCCAACAGGCAAGACGATGGGCGGCTAAAAGAAAAAAGCTTCCACGTCCACAATATACACATCTGCACAGTGGTTGATTAGAAGCCCATTCTTATCTGAAACCACCATACATTGGAGAAGAAGCCTGTCAAGTCCTTGAAAGAATTACGGCGCCTTTAAGCCTTTTTTCATACGGGGCTGGTTCCACATAGTGGGCCAGGTCTGCTACAGGACCGAAAAAAGGTCTGTTTATTCGGGAACGATCCGTTTGTACCCGGTCCGTGTGAACGTTCATAGCCTAAAGTTTTGTCTGTTTTGAAAAAAAATTGTCTTAATAGAATCATGCAGGTTGCAGGCGGGCAATTGGGCAATGATAGTTGTTTTAGGTTTACCTTGTTGGAAAAAGGTGCTAGGTTACCATTTATGTTGTGAAGCTTAATATTATTTTTTAGAATCAAGTAATTTTAGTTCATGCACATTAATTGGCGTGATCTTGTAGCTAACGTGCGAGTGTCGTGATTCAAGGGCCCTACAGCCAACACAAAGATTTCATGTTGTTTATCTTAGTTTAATCAGAGCAACAATAGCTTCCATCGGTGACCATGTTTGGTTTGTCTACTGACCTTGGTTTGGACCTCCACGTAAGTTCCAGACTTCCAGTGAATGTTATAGTCTCTTGTTGTATTAGTTTTAGTCCTTTTCGAATTTGTCATTGGACATTTGCTCTTAACCTTCGTGTTGGTTATTCATGTAGGTCTGTTGGTATTCGCAAAATTCAGGGGCACCCAACGGAATATTTCGTTAAAATATCTGTTCGGAAGACGATTAGAGATCTAGAATTTTCGGAACATTCATTGTAAATTTTTTTGCTTGCCTGCCTTTCCTACGATTTTCGAATATCTAAAAAATGGTATAACTGTTCATTTTTAACGGATTTTTTACTCTAAAAAGGTCACCTAGAATTTTCGGGAGCCTTTCTCTGGCTGGAATTTTCGAAAAGGTAAGTTTTGATCCCTATAACTTTCGGATCACTAGACTTTCAGCTAGAAAACCCGAACAGATAAAAAAATTTTAGGGGATAAAAATATGCCTATATCTACCGTTTAAATACTAAAATACGTTCAATGGTGCTATCTTTAAGTGGTTTTGAACTATATTCTCGATGGGTGCCCCTGAAAATTGTCTCGAGTTACGCAAGGTCACCGAGATTCGTACCCCAACATGTCTACAATTTTGCTATAATTATATAGTTAATAAACCTTCGAGGTTGCATTTAGTTGAAAGTCTACCAAAGTAATAGCAGTATTCAAAATTGTTGTCCACAAAATGTTACTAAACTTGTCCGCAGAGACCCAGGCTAAATAATTTTTAATTTCTCTCTTGTTTTGGTATTCTCTTGACAAGACATAGGAAGAACATCCATACACAAGAAGGACATAAATTATTCACAAAGGAAAACAAAACATCTATTCCACATTGCCAAGTTACCAACCTTACTGAGCTGATGTAAGTAAAAAAAATACATATTAACTGAACCCGGTGGAGGAAGGTGCCAAAAATATTTGTTAAAATTAAGGCATGGACCTCCCTTAATTGCACATAAAAGGTAGGGTGTACTTTATCTTCTGAGGCCTTAGCCGATAACCTAAGATGTTGCAAATGTCGTCATATTTATGTGAATGACGTATACAAAATAAGTCACGTGACTTGTTGCAGCCAGGATGCCTTTGAGGAAAAATGGCGCCAGATTATACCAACAGTTATTTAAATTAGCTGCAACCTGGATAAGTGGAATGGATAGCAACAAAGATGTGTACCCATAAATTGTTAAGTATTTCATTAATGTTGTAAATAAACGGTGTTTTGTACTAGTGCCCAGTCGCCCATTAAAAGTGATTTCTAGTTCCTGGTTTCTAGACCTGACTGTCTTATAAACTTCATAAACGTAATAGCATCCTTCAGAAAATAACAAAAAACTGCTCCCATTTTTGCTAAGAGAAATTTTGAGCTAAAATAACAGGTGATGAATCCCCTGGCTAGAGCCTAGATGGTTGTTTTTCAAGTGGTAAAATTATGGTAAGGATTGTATTTAGTTAAATAAAATTTATATCCGTATAGGTTCTCCCCTACCCCTCTCCCCTTTAGTAAAACTATCACTTTTAGGGACGGACCATTTTTTTGGAGGGGTGGGGGGTTGGGGGTATGAAAAATATTGAAAAAATTGCTTGCTTGCAGGGCCAAGAATGACAAAATCCATCAGTTGCAAACACAATATGTAAAAAAACATAGTGTGCATTTTGAAAAAAAAATGTTAAGCTTTTAATACCCCCCTCCAAGAAAATAATGGCCCGTCCCTTACTTTACTAGGGGGAAATTCCAAGCCTGTCTCCATAAAGTCATCATCCCTTTGTTTCTAACCGTTGGGTTCTGCATCGTAGTCATCGCTGGCACTTGCGGTGACGGAAAATGTTCTGCTACATCTCGCTTCATTATTGGAGAGAACATGGTCGATGGTTATGCTCTGATTGGACATGTCTTTGAAAATGTGTCTGTGGTAGGAGTGTTAAATTGCTATCAATCATGTCGACCAAACTGTCGATGCATTTCGTTCAATTTCCTGACAAATGTGGATCGGGACAACTGTCAGCTGAATGAAGAAAACAGACATCTGAAGCCTGGTGCGCTGAAGCCAAAGAAAGGCTCGAAGTACTATGATGTGGTTATTGTCTACAGTGTTAAGGTAAGAAGAATCTCGGGGAAGGGGGAAGAGAATTATTTTACTTTTTTACGCGCGCCATAGTTTTTCTGAGTCTTTTCTGCAGTAAGTATCATTTAACTCCTCAAATGTACCAAGGTAATGAGGGAAGCAGGGATGGCGCAGTGGTGAGAGCGCTCACCTCCCACCAATGTGGCCCGGGTTTGATTCCCGTACTTGGCGTCATATTTGGGTTGAGTCTATTGTTGGTTCTCGTCCTTGCTTCAACGGTTTTTTTTTCGGGTTCTCCGGTTTTCTAGCTTTAATCCTCACCGTGTCTAAATAAAGGTATTGCAATTCGAATTCTCCCAAATAGTACTGAACGAATTTGTAAAGGATGATAGGAAGAATTCGTTTGTTGCTACACTAACAAGATGTATTTATTTCCTTCTCCGAGCCAGACTGCGTCTTCCTCGTCTCCTTGTACACAGTGTTTTAACCGTTGTTGCAGTGATCAGCCGTGCCTTAACGGAGGGACATGTCGTGAAAACTGTGAGGCGAATGAAAAACGATTCATCTGTGATTGCCCTCCAGGATTTACTGGCCAATTGTGTGAAACTTACGGTACGAAATGAATATGTTTGTTTAAATTTTTGTACTACTTACGTTGTTTGTCGCCACCTTTTCGGTGCATTGATGTGAGAATCAAGACTTTTGTGGACAGTATCAGAGAAATCTTAGTCGCGGCACAATGGTCGCACACCAGCAATGAGCTCGACCCCACAGCTCCTCGGTCTTATGCAGGCTAGGAGAGAAGAGCCCTGTGTTCGAGATTTAGACAAGGGCATTCTAGTTAAGGCTGTCCATTTTTAGCAACTTTTATGATTTGGAGCAACTTTTAGTCCTTCGAGCAACTTTTCGGATTTCGTGCAACTTTTTTCTTTTTTGAATAGCTTTCTTGCTTTTTTAAGGCAATTTGTAACGAAAAACCGCCCATTCAAGTTCTAATTTTAAGCATCAGTTGCTTTTATGCATGATTTTGCGTAAAATACCTTTTGTAAACAAAAAACACAATTCCCCTGATGGTCTGCCTGTGGTAGCAGCCGAAGGTGGTCAACGGATATGCTGAAAAATTCAAAATAGCGGAGCCGAGTGATTATTCAAGCTCGAATGAAGATGATGAATATTCTGATTCTTTAGAAGTAGCAGCTAGTGCTGGAGCTACATTAAGTACTCCAGAAAAAGCCAGTATCTCTCTCAGTGGTTATCCTAAAAGAAAGCCAATACAGAGAATCAGATTTTTATGATTTGGGTTGAGAGATACTCAGTCTTACAATATTGATGAGTCAGTATGAGCCAAGCTTTTATTAGACGCCCCCTCTAATAAACGCCCCGTTTCTTATAGACGCCCCTTACCAAGAATCGTCTTAAAAAACCAAGGTGAAGCTCAAAAATCACGCAATTAATTTGGTTTCTTACTTGACTGGAAGATCAAAGAGACCAACTTTGGATGCCAACATGGTGGACTCTGATGACGATAAAGACATCGATATCGGACAATGAACGACATTTCCCGGCTTTGCATAAGCACAGATTAGATTAGTCTCCTATATCCACAAACTCTGTTTTCTATATGAAATGAATATATGAAAGTCATATATTTGTACTGCGGATATACATTTTAAGCAAATGCAAGATCATTACAGTAATGTACTCAATTTAAGCAGTTGAGAAAAGCAAGCCTAAAAAAAAAAAAATTCTGGCTTGAACGGGAATCGAACCCATGACCTCTGCGATTCCCGTTCAAGCCTGATTTTTTTTTTATTTCAAGCTTGCTTTTCTCAACTGCTTAAGTTTAGTACATTACTGCGATGATCTTTCATTTGCTCTGTTTTCTATCTTACTCCGCAAGCAAACTACGCGTCTTACTTGTTTTGTTGACGTTGATATACTTTAAGTGAAATAAAAGCCTCTCTCTAATAAACGCCTCATATCTATTCAACGCCCCCTCTTTGAACCCTAAAATTTAATAGACGCCCCGGGCGTTTATTAGATCAGTTACGTTATCAGAAACCTATAAGAGTTGAAACGGGTAACTCGTTATGATTCACATTGTACAAACGAGCGTTAGCACATTTGTTTCCATTTGGAAAATCATGAGAGAACATCAACCAATTAAAGTTGTACTATTTGGATTAAATTCACAGCGCACGCTAGCTCGCGCTCGATGGCGTAATTTTGTTTTTTCCTGAAAAAAGTTAAATTTGGTTAAATTCTCCTCTTAAATGTTCTTGTGTCATTACGTGTATATGTAAAGCATTCGCGTACAAACTCGTCGTGTTTCCAAATATGGTACTTGGAAAAACTGACTATTCAAACGCTGTGAACGTGCGTTACACGTTTCACCCCTTGTGAGTTTCTGGAGGTATTGGTATACGGTCCTGACAGAAAACCATATTTTTACGATTCTATACACTTTTAAGGCTGCAAATTACAAGAAGCCTTCGGTTTGGAAAGCGGTGCAATCCTCGATGCTCAAATTACTGCCTCTTCGGAATATAGCAACGAAGACACCGCCAGTCACGGCAGATTACATGGGTCAACGGCTTGGTCGTCTAAAACAAAAAATGTCAATGAATGGCTTCAGATTGATTTGGGTGGTAACCATGGTAACAACCCCATAGTCACACGATCGAGTAGCAACGCAGGGACAAGGCGACACCTCATGGGACGAATGGGTTACCGTTTACAAACTGGCGCACAGTAACGATGGAGTGAACTTCCAGTACTACAGGGAACAAGGTCAAACCCAAGACAAGGTTAGTAAGTTCAGCAAAATATCGATTAACCTTTATTTTTTTCTTAATTAAAAGTCTAATCAGTTTTATTTTAAGAAGGTCTAGAAAATATAAGAACACGTGGTGGTCTAATGGTAAGTGGTCCGGATTCGAGCCCTGGCCGGGGCACTGCGCTCTCTCAGTGCCTCTCTTCACTCAGGTGTATAAATGGGTGGGTACCATCGGGGGGTAACCCTGCGATGGACTAGCATCCCATCCACGGTGGAGAAGAAATACTCCTAGTCGCTTCATGCTACGGAAACTGGGATAAGATGCGGCCTGAAAACTTCTTGTTTTATAAAGGGAGATAATGCCGATGCCCTAATGGATTCGGCTGTGTCGTGCAATTTTCCGTATCACTGTTGGCAAGGAACAAGACAGTCCAAAATACCTCGGGAGGGAGGGGAGAGGGCTTAGTGCTGCTCAGATGTTTGCTATGTGCATACGTAACATTTTTCAATCTTACCAACTTAGACGTTTGTTGGAAATCAAGACCGGGTCACGGTTGTGTCACATGACCTAAACCCACCAATCACGGCACGTTATATCCGTTTTCGACCAGTAGCTTGGCATGAGTGGATAGCAATGAGAGTGGAGCTGTATGGTTGCTAAGGTAACGCGGTAAGTTGTCCATCTTTTGTGTTTTTTTAGTCGAAACTGTATGTCTCGCTCCGCTCAAGAGTGTAAATGGTTACGGATTTTCTCTTGGCCATATCTGAAGGGGCGTTCAAATTTCAACCCCAAAAGGTCGTGGCCTTGCTTGGGGCTTTCATATGAATACACGAGTGTTTATTGACCTCAAGCATCTTGTCTTCTCCACAGGTATTTGAAAGAAAAGTGGATTGTTATTTTGTTGCTGTGCACTGTACATATTCAGCTGAATATTATACCTTTATTGCACGAGATCATGAAATTAACGTTTGTATTTACTGATTTGCACACCTACTCCTGTTAGTATTCAGTCACCTCAGAAAAGCCAACAGTAACATTTATAAGCATTGAAAAATGCACGCTGAATCGTACAAGAATTTTGTGCTGTCATGCACCCTATTATCTAACTGTAGAGTTCTTAATGGTGATTGCTTACATCAATGAGAAGGTTACATCAGATTTATATTAGATCAACAATAAATGCTGTTGAAACCAAACTGGCTTTTGATTTTTTGAATCGTTCGAGAAGAGTTAGAGGAGAACTGGAAACTAGAAACGAAAACCTGAGCCCGGTTGCATAAAGCGTCCACAGGTGCTCACTTAAGTAAGACACTTACGAATCTGCTTTGGGTATACTTATGGGTGTTGCATGGAACATACTTAGCGCACTCCTAAGTGTCTGCCTTTCGGATTCACTTACGGGCACACTTAACTTTGTGTTATGGTGACTTTATTAATTAAACCGATTGCATTTTTTTGTTCATCTGAGATATGTATAAAGGCTTGACTTTCTACGTTTGAGATTAAATGAGAAAACAAATTATTGGTAATGATTCTCAAACGTGATTTTACTTCAATATCTGGTGGCAATCTATGTTGCTGTTTATTTTGTCGATGACGAGTTTAAAGCGCATTTTAAGTAATAAATAAAGAAAAAAAAACCTTCCCTTTCACCTCTCAGAAAAAGTTCTCGTTAACTTCATAGAAGATACGGGAAACTTACGTCCTTTTTCACGTAATTAAAGTTTTATGCAACACCCGCAATTTCTGTTGCGAAAATGGTAAGTGCAGTCACTTACGTGTACTCCGTAAATGGACCTCTTAAGTGATTTAATCAATGCAACTCGCTTTAGTTACGAGTACACCTTCGTATACTCGTAACTTTAGCGAGTTGCACTGATTAATTCACTTAAGAAAACCCATATGAAATTTCCCGCCAGTGTGACGCGCGCATCCCAATGAACGGTGTCACGTGGTCGTACGTCGACTAAAGCGCGTGAACACCCACGCTGCCGCACCTGCCAGTACACCACGTTCAATGTACATGTTCGCGGACCAAAGTGCTCAGCTACCATCCGCGAGCACTTCTTATACTTAATCGTACCTTTTTGGTACGCTTTGGTGGCATATCAGGCGAGTTTGGTCAAGCCATGGTTCGTATTTTGGCGAGACGCAGTCGAGCCAAAATACCCATGGCGAGACCAAACGAGCCTGATATGCAGCCGAAGCATACCAAAAAGGTACGATTAGGTATTTACCGTACCCAACTTCATCCTAAACTCCGGTTATATTTATCGCTCTGTTGATGCCATGCTTGCAAGGTAAGAACTGCAAATTGTGTTGACTAGGTCAACACAATTGAGAAGTCGTCGTTCGAGGTGTCAGAGTGGCTTGTTGATGTTAGATCTACTCGGCTTCGCATTGTAATTGTTTACAGGCCGCCTTATTCACCTGTTCATCCAGTTTCAATTGGTACATTCTTTGCAGAATTTTCTCACTACCTCGAATCCGTTGTTATGTCCAACGAACCGCTGGTCCTCTTGGGCGACTTTAACATACATGTTGACGTGCCTACTGACATGGATGCCATACAGTTTAGAGATCTCTTGGATTCAATGGGCCTGCAACAACATGTAAAACGACCCACCCATATTCATGGTCACACCCTTGATTTACTCATCACCCGTCAGTCTGATGAAATAATAGTGAAAGAGCCAGAGACAGAGAGATATTTCTCAGATCATGCGGTCGTCCTATCTCATCTTAGGACAGCTGTGC